>NC_141054.1:4644892-5274584 GCF_041138505.1 Cibotium barometz | reverse complement strand
AAGTATCTAGAAACTTCAATCCACCATGTCAAGGTAATCAAGATGCAAAGAGAAATCTACTAGCATCATCATACTCTACTGAAACTAGGTCGGACTAGTATAACCCCACCATCAATACCTTGCTACACAGCTCTTGATAACAACCATAAAAGCTATAACCTGGATAACTGCCACGTCAGAGGTTAGTGCACGTACCCCAATGACCTAGGCAAGTAAACTATCAATTTTACTATTCAATAATATTGAGTTCAAAATATCAATTAAATCGGAGGCTAAAAAATCTGCCTTGATGTAATTCTGTAAACATGCACATGTGATAAATTGTAGCATCGTATACCACCATAACATACTTCATATACATCTTACAAATCCAACACTCCTCACCTTGCAATCTTCCGAAAGTTTACCAAAGGTCGCTAGCAATGTCTTCCGGTATACAAACTTAATCTTCTTGGGGGAATAAATCTATCAAAGAAACCTATTGATCTCAATACCTGCAGAATTTGCTCTGAGTCTGAATCTCAAAATATTTGTGCGCACGTAAAGATTCTTAGAACTATCTTTGTGAAGCAACCAAGTTTCACCTAGCATGTGGTAAAGCATAGCTGCTCTATCCAAAATATAGACCCAATCATAGTTGCAAATACCAAGCAACTACAGAAGACTCTCTCCAATCATCTCCAATCCACAATGTTATTCTTTCTTTCTTCGTGTTATCGATTTCTCAAATCAATGTCGCTTCCCCTCAGTCGAGACATCACCAAATATGAATATATGTGTATCAAGAAACTTTGCATGTAGTAGATCCTAGTGTTCCGTACCACTAGGATATACTCCAAGACCTCCCTTTAGACATAATATTAAGTCCGAGTGGTCAATTCCTTCCCAATCTAGCCTTGACACAACGAGACTCCCACGTGAAGGACAATGACTTTCAGGTTAGCCCACCACATCAATCTGTCTTTGTATAACATTCCCTATTATTTCCTCCCATAATCTTGGGCCACCATAAGTGTAGAACGCTCTTGAACGGCAATCTTGCCTCAAGTAAAACTATGTTTGTAGCAACCCATTGGCACAATTCACACTTGGTATACAGTTGACCATATCGTGAGTATAGCTTCCATAGCTGAATCCTATGAACCTCAATTCAAACTAAAGAAGATAGTCTCAAGGAATGCTATCTTTAGCTAGAATAGTACCGTTTCTTGAAAGAAACAGTAAATCCCATAAGAAGTTTCTAAATCTCAGAAGGAATCGATCACAAAGCCACTTTGACCCTTGTATATGCATACTAGAAACTCAAGCCCCATCCAGTAGATAAAATCCTTGGATGATCAAGTTCTATCAGGGACTCCATGTGACATACAGGAAGTGATAGCATCTCTCATCTCAAAATTTGAGATCAAAGAAGCCTTCAGTATACACCCACCTCTGCTCGTTGCTTTGCTGCACTCTGCCATGTGGCCGCCCACCTGTATGGCCTGATGACGTGGCCTGTACGGCCTGTTGATGTGGCTGTATAGCCTGCCATGGGCCTGTACGGCCTGTGTAGGTGGCTGCGCAGCCTTACCCTCTGGCTGCCTGCTCCATCTATTCCGCTTAAGTATGCCAGAAGCTACACGAAGCATCTTTGCAGTCAGGTATGAGACTTTTTTTTCTAGGGTTTCCATGGGAAAAACTAGGGGTGTCAGCCTACATTTCTTCTAGGGTTTTAGATCTGCACATCTCTTGTATAATCCAATACACACATTTAAAAATTGCAATTTCTTGCCCCAAGACTTACAGCCTCTTCACTTTCACCTGTCCTCAAGCCCAAGGAATTTTTTCCAAGGTGGCCAAGGTCTAGGTTAATTCTGGAGTATTCCTGCCTTTCACATATGTGGGAAATGTCACTTCAGCAAGGTGGAAATTTTTATCGATGGCAAAAGTGTAGTTAAAAGTCGCCTAAATAATTTGTAATTCCTGTCTGATGAGAGGGATCTTACATAGGGCTACTCTGTAACAATAGTCGTTTTGTTTCTTTAGATATATTGTATTATGTTTTCCATGATAAAGTTAATTCATGGCTGTATTGTAAAACATTTGGTCTCATAGACCCTTTGGTCTTTCGTAGACATCTATATATCTTTCTTTCTTTCTTTCTGGTACAATCTAGATCTCTGAAACAGTTTGTGCTCATAAACATTTTGTGAATGGTTTCTTTTAAAATCTTGTTTTGATTATAGATACAATCTGTTGTGAGTACACTTTCTTTCAAGTGCAATTTTCGTGTGTGCGCTAATTTTTTATTTGCTACCAGACAGAATCAAATCTATTGTGAACAATTTTCCACGAGAAGATTTGGAGGCCCATGGTCGAAGCAATTTGCAAAAGACTTCAGAAGCCTACCTTGCAGCCAAAGCCAGAGTCGAAGGATTTTATGCGTTTATCAAAGCGGCTATCAAGTTATTTCCTTTCTTTTTCATTCTTGTCATGCAGACTGTTTATCTTAATGGTGTTTACACATCTGGAATGTTGGGTACCCACAAATCATGTGCTATGTTTTCAACGTCATAGTTATCTCGATACAATAGCATAGATTGTTTGAGCTTTGTTCTGAAGACGAAATCAAGTCAATGAACGAAATTGAAATCCCAATTTTTTTTGTGGCAGACGGTACCTAGTTGGTATAAGTTCAAGTTTGGAAAGCTTTAGCTATGGAGATGTTTTGAAAACATTGAATTAGACTCTGGAATGTTCATTGACAAAAATGCCCAAGAAGTTGTTAAAAGTCTTGCTTGATCCTCAGCCATATGTATACAATTTGCGCTTATACAATTGATGGCTGGTTGGACAGATGGTGCATTGATTCAGGAGGCCCAAGTAGAGGGCCACCAGATCTGCATGACATACTTGCTGAATATATTTGGACGCAATCTCCTGAGATGGTATGTATTATCTGGGTGCCATGGATTGATAGTTGTTGGCCTATAGAAGTGAATAGGAATGTGTTTCTTACCCCTAACATCTCTTAGTGGATTTAAGTAGAAACTTGCTCTTATGAAACATTTTAATCATTACATAGACTTGGATATCAAGGCCACAGTGTCATATCGTTGGCAAAGGGAAGGATTTTAACTGTTTGAATGTTCGTTTGTCAATTGATACATTAGTTATGCTAACGTAATGACAACCATGTGGCAGATACAAACATTACTTAATGACATAAACTGAACTAACGGCATAGATAATTCAGCTCTGGTTTATGTATAAAGGTTTGAAGACTAAGAATTACAATTCCTGATACATGAATCATGGCTTTTGTTCCTTGTATGGTTTGCTAAGCTTTATAGAAATCTCCTTTGTTAAACAACAAATCGTTATACATAAACCTGCACTTGCTCTTGGGCGCTAATGAAGTGAGTAGGATTGTAGAATATGCTACCTATGCTATGCATAAAGTACTTGAATCTTGGTGATAAGACTTTGATGAAAGCAAGATGTAACTTTATTGTTGATAAGTTTGTGAAATAGCTGGTAAGTTTCATTTGTTGTCTGTTTGTGCCACATTAGTGCACCGAATCTTTTGTAGGCTAGTCCTGTTTCCCACCAGCTGGTTTATTCAAGTTTTTTTTTAATTAGGGCAGTATACCTACCAAACCAGATACATTATTGTGTTTGTTTTGTTATACTTTTAGCCTCATGCTGAACTTACAAATTTTTGTGCTATTATTGTGCCATTTAAGCTGAACAAGGAAAATGACAACAACTGATTTGTGTTGTTGCTCTTTAGTGCTAGCTTTTATCTCATAGCTGATGCTTGTTTTCAACTTGAGAGAAGTAAAGAGACTGAGAAGAGTAGGCATTGCCCATTAAGTCTGGAGAGTGCACCATCTTGTCTTTTTATCCTTGTATATGAGGAAGGGCCATGCACTTTGCTTGTTTGATTGGTAATTTTTGGCATGGGGTGTTAAACTGAATAAAGGTTCGTGCAGGAGCTGAGCAAAGCATCCTTACACTTTGTCCGTAGTGATCACCCAGAGAAATTTGCTGCGGCCTTAATCAACTATATGAAGGTGCTGCAAATTGACCTTTTACTCAACTATATGCTCTGATTTCTTTTCAGGTTTTTGAAGGGCTTGCAATACTCTGTTTCCCACCAAAAGTAGTTATAATAAACCAAAATTACAGCTTTTTTCTTCATATGATCATGTTAATACCACTTTGAAAAGCATCTACAATGAATCACCATGGAATGCTACTTTCTTCTATGGTCAAGGAAACAGACATGACATGGTTTTATGATACTGAGCTTGTGTGCTTATCTTCATATGCGGCAACTAAAGGTGAAATACACATTTTAGTGTAGACACAGGAGAAGTAATAACTTCGTGTTTTCTGCATGAATGCAAAAGAACTTACCATAGCAGCATGCATCACAGATACATGTTACAAAATGTAATGCAAGCTAGGGATACTTGCAGATGCATTGGCATAAGATTGGTTTCCATAGCATGTAATCTCTGTATTCTTGATGTTTTGACATTGTCTTACAAAGAAAGGATCCTTCTATAACATAAAGAAGGCTCCAACGCTCAATAGAGGCAACAAGGTACAAAATGGTCCCTTACGCAAGGTCAGAAAACCAAGAACAAAAGACGGGGGGAGCTCCCTTTCGAGCTGGACGCTCTCGGGAGGCTACATTTGGGGGGGGGGGTGTTGGTTGTGAACTATTGCCGATGAATCCCCCCCAACACAAAAAAAAAAGAAAAAAGAGAGCGAACAAGAGACCCACAGAAGACCGCATGACACTGCTGCATCTGATCTGAGTCTCCTGTGAGGTGATCCCATCACCCATGAAGGGTGTGGAGGATGTTTTTATATATGAAGTGGACAGTCTCTGCTGGGGGGTTTATGGATCAGTCAATGGCCTCAAACATGCCAGGAGGCAATGCTGCTGATGAGCTCCCACCTTGCACTCAAGCATGACTGTGAAATCCACTAGGACACCAGTACCGATGAGGCAGGGATGGCCGAGATCCAGAAGTATGTGAGCTGAATGGAAAGACCTGTGCCATGATCTGCGTGAAGCAGAGCCCACGGTGGCTTAAGCAATCACACCCCATGTGACGAAGCGGCAGTGTGTGCTGGGCTTGGAAGTGAACAAGAGGACAGCCATCCAAAAAACCTATTGTGCCTTCGAGCAATTGGCGTTGGGACTCCAAGAGGGTGCTACAACGACTGCATGAAGCTAGTCAGCCTGTAATTGGTAACTACATGTCCACTGAAAGTCTCTGACGAGTGAGCAGCGAAGGAAGAGGGAAATCTTTTGAGGCCAATAACTATCCCTGGGCCGATCCAAGAACTCCAAGAGAAACCCGAGAGAGAGGCCCTAGACTTACCAGTTGGTGGCAGCAGTCTGGCTGCCATCTTTGAAAATGCAGCAGCCCAACTTGCTTGAATACTAAAAGAAGGGGATGCCTCAAGGAGGACACAACCACCAAATTGGGAGGTGAGGCTAAGGGAGTGCGCCAGTGCAAAGGAAGAGTTGAGTCAATGTCAAGTCTCAGTTGAGCACCACCGCAGAGGGTTGCAAACCTCTCCTACTACAACTGGGTGGGTGGGTGAGTTGCTTGGAAACACAGCTAGAAGTCTATTGTCTGGCCGGATGTTGAGGACGAGCGAGCTGTAGCAACCCCCCCCCCCCCCCTCCCCCTGTCCGCCTTCGTGCTGCCCCCGCCTCTCTCCTCTTCTACATCCGCCCCCTTCTCCTGCCCGCTACCCCGGCAGGTGTTTTCATTCCACCTCGTGCCTGCCTTTCTTCCAGTGCCTTTGCCTTCAGCCTTCATTCCCGCTGCCATAGTCCCCGATTTTCTGTTTCCTGTCCTGCTGCCCCTGCTCCAGTTTACCCTTGCCTCCTTTTCATCCCACCTCCTCCTTCGAGTCCCACTTTCTCTGCCTTCTCCCGCGTGTATCGCCTCTTTTTCCCTCGTGTGAGGTCCCTGTTGTCTTGCCTTGCTCCTCATGGCCCCACCTTGCTTTCTCCCCTTCAGCGCTTCTTTGCTCCGCAGGTTTTTTGCAGTTGGGCAGTCTCCATTTCGGCAAGTTTCAAAAACTCCCCAGGAGGACTCCATATGGCAGCTGCAAGGTCATCCCCGACTGAGGTCACCATCCCTTGCCTCTCTTTTTCAGAGGCGGACCTCCAGCTCCTCGCTTTGACATTTGCATATTTGGAGGCCTCCACCTTGGTATGCAAGATTGTGGGTAGCCACTTGGCGTGTGGACAGCTCAAGGATCTGTTACAGGCAATCCTTCTTGGCGTGCCTGGAAAGATCACTGATATTCATCCCTTGGGGTGTGGCTACTAAAGGTTGAGTTCAGTTCGCCTGCAGCTTGGGACAAAGTCGTGTAGCTGAGCCCTATTGCACTGCGTACTGCCCAGGCCTCCTTTGCCTGTCGTAGCACGGTTTCGTCCCAAGGTCCGATCCTTTTGCTGGCATCTTAGGCTTTCCCATGACACTCTGTTTTCCAGGTCTCAAGAAAGAATACCTTCCTCTCCTCGTGGTGATCGGTGGTGCTGTCGAGGGAGTGATGGAATCCCCCCCCGAACCGCTGCTTCGGTTCTTGCTCGCATGGCTCAGATTCCAGTCCTTCGTATCTCCATAGCTACTCCAGAGTCAGTGCCTCATGCTATATTGCTTCCTTGCGTAAGTACTTTGGCCTCCCAGGTCAATGTTTCATTTGCCGACCGATGGGATGCCTTGCTAGACATTGTCGTCGCCGTCAGTGTTCCCTCTCCCCCCTTGTTCCCAGTTGAGATCCTACTCAGGGGGTGAGAGGGATACTGGCCCCAGCCACCAGAGTGACCCGGCCTCGGTCAATCCTAGTGCAAGAGTGTGGCAGACCGCTTGCCCGAGGTGGAACCGTTGGTAGACTTCCAGAGTAGAGCGGCGCCGCCAGGCTGGCAGGACACAGGAAGATACGGTTGTGTTCGAGAACGATTACGAGCATTTCCGCTAGCAACCCCTTGAAACCCAAACCCCCCCCCCCCCCCCCCCTCAGAGTACACTCGAGGAACGTGCATCCGGTCCCCTATCTGGAGATTGTTGCCTCGTCAAGACCCCTCTCTAGGCATTTAGATTCCTGCGAGGCACTTTGACCCTTCAGAGTCATTGAAAGGCCGACCTGGCAGCCAGTGCCTCCCCCTCTTGTGGGGGCGAACTCTTAACCCCCTAGCCCCCCTTCTTAGTCCTTGCCCATCCGTACATCATCCCCCCCCCCCCCCCCTCCTTTCCCGCCTCTCCTGGAGCATTCCCGCCCTTTTTCTTTCAATATATTGGTAGGCAGCTTTTGGAAGACTGTTTCAGTCATTATTGACTAAGACAACGCATTTAGTGCCTGAAGCAAACTGAGTGACTGTCTTATCGGGAGATCTTAGAGATTGTGAAGGATGGGTTCACCAAAGTGTATCCAACAAGGACAAGGGATGTAAAATTCTCGAAAGGGGGGCCGCGCGTGACTCGAAGCAGAGGCAACTGGCTAGTTATGTCCGCCGTTTGATCCATCGTTTCATGGAGAGCTGACCATTGCTGCCACTTTGGTGCCGCCTCTCCCTCTAGTCGCTTTGGGGACCCGGGGCAGGGACATACTGAGCCTTGACATTGACTCTCTTCCATCCGTCTGGAGTGGTTGACGCTCGTCTTGGACCCTCCTCCCTTGCAATGGCTGGGAGTGTTCACCAAGCAAGATATACCCTTGGCAGTTCATGGCGCTGATGTGAGCTTTGCCTTACTCACCTTCTCTATTGGACCTCATGGAAGACTGGAGAGAGTAGAGCCCCCCTTGGAGGATTTCAGGGGATACACCTTGCAGACGGTGAGGGTGATTGGTTTCCATGCACATGAATGGCACATTGACCCTCCACTGGCCAAGGTGGCCAGAGAAAGACTCTAGTGGTTGTGGATTTAGGAGGGCGGGCCTCTCACACACCTCTAGTGGGACCGTGGGGGGTGGACATGACATGATCTAGAGGATAGGGAGGAGACTCCTGGTAATCCCTATTTTGCATACATTGCAGGGCTGGGCCGGAGGATTCAGATGTCATAGGTTGAGGGCACTACTGGAGCTGCAAGACATGGCAGTCCCAGGGCCTCTTGCCGCGCGCACTCTCAGATTTCTGGAAGAGGGTATCAGATAGTTTTCAGCTGTGAAAGCACTCTCTTATATGGCAACCGGCACATAAGAATTTGGTGGCTGCCACTTGCTTGGCAATCGGAGGTGGGCCAGCATTATGTCGGAGGTGTGGCCATCCCCAAGAGTCCCAACGTCATTGTCTTTGGGATTGCCCGAAGGCTCAATAGATTTGGCAGCAGATCCTCCGCATCTTTACTACAGACATGATCCCTTCCCGCACTGTTACGTGGGGCACTGTTGCTTGGGCCCTTAAGGCCGAGGCCGCCATGGCATATGAGGAGGATGGGGGGCTAACCCTTCAGGTCTCTCACCTACTATTTCTGCAATGCCAGTCCCAGCCTTATCGATTGGTCATTGGACTCCAGGTTCTTGAAAGAGATGGGAGATTTGTAGCGGTATTGCCGCATGGCACATCTGGAGAGATCGATGCAGTGAAGGCATCAATGGTACCCTCACTCTGCAAATGGAGTCCATTAGGAGCATTTGGCTTGATATCATTCATACCCTCAGTGGCTAATTGGGGATTCTTCAGGGTGGTTCAGACCGCATATGTAAGCGTCGGGAAGCCTTCCTCTCACTGATAGTGGTGGTGACCCCCCTTGGCACTATAGACCACTTGTGTGGTTATTTCCCCCTCCCCCCATTGTATGAGATAACCTTCTCCTCATAAGGTGGCTAGCCGAATAAGAATTGCATCCTTCCCCCTCATTCTATTCCTTGATTCTCGCTCCATATATGGAGGTGAAGTTGTTCTTAGCCTTTGAGGTTGTTTGTCTTGGTAACTAATAGAAGCATCTTTTTCCTCCCCCCAAGGTCACTTATATAGCATTAACTTAGCTATTATTGGTCCTTGCTTTATTTACTAGCTTTCCTACTTTATTTATAAGCTTTTAGCCATCATTAGCCCTATGCTATTAATTATAAGATCTTAGCCAATCTAGACCTCATCCTGCTATTGCCCTTAGCCCACATGTGAACCCTCCAAGGCTCCAAGTCCTACACCCTAGCTATTCACTAACCCTAACCTGGGTTAGTCCACGTATCTAACCCTAATCCTAGGCCTGTTGGGATGTAACGTGCTCAATTCATGTCCGCGTGAATGCATAAGGAGACAAGCCTATGTAAGTGAATTTGTGGATCCGAATATCAGTCCATAGCATCTACTCAAGTCTACTACCTCTTACCTAGGCTAGTGTCAAACTCCTCTTGTAGACCCTGCTACAAAGACCCAGTTGCTTACAGTCAATCCAACTCTCATCCAAGAGTTGAATCCCAATAGGACATCTAGTCATAAAGTGCAACAAGCTCTACCATAACGATTCTAGCACAGACCCACAACATGACTCAATTGTGATATACCAAATGGCATCTTGCATTAGTTGTCGGCAAACAGTAGTCAACTTAATGCATAAACAAGTCCTATTGCCATGTACTTTCTTTCTCCCAAGAATGAGATCCTTTTATTAGCTACCAAGAAAAATAGCCGTAAGGGCTAAGTACAAAATGGGGAAGCAAGAGTCGAGAAACATAAAAAGGAGGCTTTTGGCTAGCCGCTCTAGGAGGAGAAGGCTATCTCATACAATTGGGGGAGGGGGAAACAATCACATAGGTGGTCTATAGTACCAAGTGCGCTCATCACCACTCTCACTGAGAAAGGGACTGTGACATTAGATCCTCAGGAAGGCCTCCCGATGCTTCCACATGCGATTAGAGACGCCTTGAAGCATCCCCCATTGTCCACAGAGGGTATGAATGATATTGAGCCAGATGCTCTGGATCGACTCCGTTGATGGGGTGAGGGTGCCCTCGATGGCTTCGCTGCATCAAGCGCTCTGGATGTCCCATGCAACAATACTGCTGCAAATCTCCCATCTTTGGCTAGAATGTGGAGTCCAGTGACCAGTGGATGGAGTTGGGAATGGCACTGCAGAAATACGAAGGTGAGAGACCTGAAGGGTTACTCTCCCACCCTCCTCATATGACATGATGGCCTATGCCTTATTGGCCAAAGCAACTGTGCCCCATGTAAGTGTGGGAGGGGGCTTGGTCCATAGTGAAGATGCGAAGAATCCATTGTGAAACCTGCTGAGCCATCGGGCAAGCCCAAAGACAATGACGTTGGGACTCGTGGGGGGGATGGCCACACCTTGTATATCGAGCCAAGTGCCTAGCTCCTATATCCAGCCAAGTGCCAACTACTAGGCTTTGATGTGCCAGCTGCCACAGAAAGAGAGTGATCTTTTATGGCCAAAATCTATTCCACAGCATCTTCCAGAAATCAGAGAAATGGAATGAACTAAAATCTGTATTAACGTCTTCGAAAGGCCAAAATAACCTATGAGACCAAAAGTTACAAATAATTTGGTTAGATGAAGTACAAATGTCAGTGGTGTGTAACAGAAAAAAGTGAGAAAAGATCTAAAGATCTATAGATCTAGAGATCAAGAGTAACATGGGAAAATGGGAAACATGGGAAACCTGGGAAGCTACTAAGAGGGGACAAAAGTGTACACACACAGACATCTCTGGGCGCATGAGGCTCATGAATGTGTGAGGGTATAGACGGGCCCTCAGTGGGTGGATGAAATCCCTCATAGGTCGTGAAGCATGAAGACAAGCTCCCCCGGGGTGAATTGCGTGGAGTGTATCTGCTGGTGATTTGCGATGATCTCTCTAATCCTCCCATGCCATCTTGATCTGCTACGGATACCCCGAGGTCTAGGGCGTCTATCCCGACAGAGCTGAGAGGCGTGCTCTAGAGTGACCCCTCTGGATGTGGATGCAGCTGTGTACTGACCCTGCCTCTGCTGTGCTGAAGTGGTGCTCCCAAAGAAATCAGTAAGCTGTCTCTGCACAGGACCTGTGTGTGCTACTCCTCCATGTATGAGAGTCTCTCTATGCCGGCGTATCTCTAGTAGAAAAAGTCCTAGGAATCTCTGGTCACTGTAGTCCATCACTCTGGCAAGGGGGCCGAACCCCTCTCTGAAAAGGCAATGGAACCTCCCTCTAATCTCATAGTACATGGGGCATCCACAGATGTAGTGCTCCTCCGTCTCTGGCTCTAGTTGACATAGCTGACATAGTTGACATATATGCTGCTCTGTCGGTACTCTCTATGGTCCATATCTACCTCTCAATCCTCAGCTGATGAGAGGAAGTGCGCATCTGACCAATAGTGCATCTGATGCCACGTGACAAATGTGTGTCCATGTATCTCGGACGAGTGATGAAACCATCCTCTGTGAGGCAAAGCAGGTTATCTTTGTAAAAACTCCGTTGGTGATACCCATGTACTCTCAGAGTCTAATCTGATAATATCCTGCTTGATGATTCTGTTCACCTCTGAGTGGTGCAAAGGCAGAGAAGGAGCGTCTAAAGAGTACTGAAAAGGTGGCAATCTATTCATCGACATCCCATGTAGACAGAACCATGTAGTCATATGTGCATACCAGCATGTCTCATCTCCCCTTTCTGCAAGCTGTCGTGATGACTCCAAAGCGAGCCTAGCATATCTGTGTCGAGGGAGCTCCCATAAACTGTAGAGGAAAGATACTCATCTGGTAAGAGCCTCTACTACGAGTGGTGCAGCAGCCATCACTGCTCGAATGATCTCATGTAGGACTGATGGCTTACTGCGTATCATCCTAGCAATAATCATGACAAGAGGTCTATCCATAGAGAACCCCCCCCCCCCCCCCCCCCCCCCAGTACGGCAGCGGCGATGATCTAGGCTTGGTCCCGAGATGGGGGCACCATATGGTAGAGTAGGGGAGACCAAAGTATCAAAGAGCCATAATTTGGTCTTCGGCTCCTGAAACTGTACCTGTGAGCACATCTTCTCTAGCATCCCTAGGGCAGCATGTCCTCGTGTCAATCTCGCCTCAGCGGCTGCTCGCATGGAAAAAGCTGGGCCCCCATAGGAGGTAACCTGCTCCACAGTCACCCCTCTATAAATGAAACCCGGTGCTGATTTGCTAATCCACTGCGCTGAGGTATTAAAAATCATAAGCTTTCCATGTAGGCCTGTAGTGAATCCAAATGTCTCTGCATCCCCTCTGGAGAGTTTGCTATAAGGACTATATCATCAGCATATATAAGCAATGGTATCCAAATTCCTGTTGGCGGTTCCCAAATGTCATACATCCTCTGCGTCAGCCTGGCCCATGGTACCATATCAAAAGCCTTGCGTATGATCTAATGTCGAGTATCCCCGTCGAAAACCTGCCTGGCCTGGAGCTCGCAATCCTTGAGTTTCTGCCCAAATACTCAACTCATGCTCAATAATAGATGCATATAATTTGGCCAAGGTGTGGCCGACCATAATGGTACGGTAGTTGCTGGGATCTGTGGGATCTCCAGACTTCAATACGGGCACAATAATGTTATCTCTCCAACTTCCCCTCACACAAAACCCTGTTGTAACATCTATGAGTCAACAAGGGTGCCAACAAATCTCTCGCATATATAAAATGCTCCGCAACTAGGCCATCATGGTCCTGAGCTTTCCCTGATTTCATCCTGCCAATAGCATCATATACCATGCTCAACCGAAAGAAAGAAAGAGGCCTGCGGCCGAGGCTCCGGTGGATCTGGGAGGTCAGGCACGTGGTAAAGAGTAGTGGCATACTGACCCTGAATGGTTGGCGAGGTAATAGGGATAGGTGGGCGTTGCTCTCGAAAAAATCTCCATGCATCTAGAATCCTGCCCCAGGAATAGCTGATACAAGTCCTGCTTAAGCTGAGCTAATTATGCTCTCTTCTTTCGCCGTATGAATCGATGAAAGACAATGCGTGACTGCCTAGTGACTCCCAGAGCCACTTCCCTCTGTAAGCGGGCTCTCACCTCATGGCACTCCTTGTCATACCATCGATTATGAGGAGTGGTCCCCAATGTAGCCCTGGATCTGGTACTAGAATGAGGAAAGGATGTAGTGGC
Source organism: Cibotium barometz (assembly GCF_041138505.1). Taxonomy (NCBI): domain Eukaryota; kingdom Viridiplantae; phylum Streptophyta; class Polypodiopsida; order Cyatheales; family Cibotiaceae; genus Cibotium; species Cibotium barometz. The sequence goes on along the minus strand of NC_141054.1, from coordinate 5,261,473 downwards.
GGATGAGTGCAAGGCAACTGCAATCTGCATAGTGAGCTCCTCCATGGGCGCATGCGGATCTAAATCAGCTGTAGCAAGAAATACCTGGGAAGTAAAGACATGGGCAGTCTCCCTAGTGAAACGGTATCTAGGATGCCTCAATCTCTGATGTCTGATAGGCTGCGTGGAGTAGTGACAGTCCAGGGAGAAAGAGAGGTATGCATGATCTGCAGCTACTCCAATAGGGCGGGCCGAGACTGTAAGATGCTGTACATGAGGTATCAGAGATAGAGGAGCTAGTACATAGTCTACTGTGCTGGCACCATGTCGCCTAGGACAGCACGTGAAGAGGCTCACTAAGTGGCCATTTAGTTATGGTCCAATATTCCTTTTCCACCATGGCCATTTACATCTTTATGGACCATGTGTGGTATTTAGTACCATCAAATGTTACTTGGTTGAACACAATGCTAATCAATACACTTAAATATACTAAGATTTGATGGACACTTGCTCAAAATACAAGAAGTAAATTGCTGAATTGACAAGAGACACACAATGAGCCGGAACGGCCGACCCCTCCCTCAAATAAAGTATATTGATCTTGGGAGAATCAAGTACATAGTGTCATGGGCATTTCTGACTAGATTTCCATACGAATGCATATGAATACAATATTGCAAACAAGTGGTTGTCGATGTAGACTTGCAACCCACACTACCCTCTCAAGTGCCCATGTTCCCTACCATCTGCTCTCTATTGTTCCACCAACACATGGTAGCAACAATTTGCAAGAGAGCACATAGGACAAGAGAACACTACATAGGGTATGTGATCTTGTAATCCGGTTCCTCCCTCCTGCTACTTGCTCCCATATTTAAGCATAAAAGCTTACCAATAGCAAGTAGAGTCGATGACAGCGGAAGTCTTCGCGATGGAAGTCCTTAGAGTGTTGAGATCTTTGATTTGTCGCCTTTGTTCGCGACAAAAATCTTCAAGAGGATGAAGGGAACCTTGGGAAAGCTTCCCCTATGGTTTAACTTGAGAAAGGAGAGCTGAAATTACGGTTTTCAGCAAAAAGACCCGAAATTACAGCAATAAAGAGAGGTGTTTTGCTGAATTTTAGTCATTGGGAGTGTGTAGGAGAGTGATTAGCATTTGGAAACACTCTTGGAAGCTTGGAAAACACCCTAGCAAATCGGGTATGGCTATGGAGAGCTTGAAAATGGTGGAAAAACAAAGTTTTTAGTCTCCTAAAATCTTCATGAAGAGAAAATACGAATTTTCTCTTAATAAGTAAGTGAACTGGGGTCCAATCAGGTGAAGGGACGTGGGGAGATGCCCATTTATGAGTAAAAGTGAAGGATCAAGTCTTGGACATTGAGTCTTGTCCGCCTCGGGACTTCAGTGAGTGTGAACTTGGAAGCGGTCATAATTTATAAGTGACTTTTGGGTGCCCAAACTTTAATGAAGTGGGAATGCACTCACTTATAAATATTGGCTAAGTCCTAACGGCTATTTGAGCCTAGATTGAGTAATACTTACCACCTGTTCACATGCCACACAACCATGTCAGCAGACAGTTTCACACGCACGGTTCACGGGCGGGCGTCCCCTTACCCAGAACTACACATTGGTCAAGCAAGCATGAAAACAGCATGCAATTTCAATTGCAAGCAAGCACATAAAGATGCTATGCAATGCAGCATTGGTATGGACAATCCCCGTTCATGAGACTATACCAAAATAGACGTGCTGCAGCAGGCAAGTACACGAGGTACCAGACCCAAATGGAACACCAATCCACCAAGCATTTCCGGGCATGTACACGGAGGCACAAGTCCCAACGGAAAGCCAAGTCTACAGTATCACATGAGTGGCATCAATCCCTGACATAAACAACTGCCATGGACACCAGTCCAATGTACATACATGATAAGAAAGCACGGGTGGACCAATTGAGTGGCCAAATGGTGACATCAAATCTATCACCCTTCTCAAAATTGTCCTTACCCATCTCTAGATTAAATAAAGAGCAAGATAGAACTGGAATAAATAAAGCAATCTTAGCTATAGAGGACTAGCTGAAAGACTAATACAAGGCAAATATTAAAAGATATTCACGAGTTTTAAATGTTGAGACAGTGACACTCATAACCTCCCACCACACCCATAAAGTTCCATATTGGAAGCCAAAAAATCTCCAAGGCCTGGTGATAATCCAAGATGCCTAGGCCGTGGTTCCCGGATGGCTTACACACAATGAGTAGACTTGACTACTACGAAGGCCAAGAAGAAGGATTCGGGTGTGAACATGGTCATATCTTTCATCCTTGACTTTGCATGGATTAGATTGACCCTCAAGTTAAGCTAAGGTTAACCTAAAGTTGACCTTGGTGTTGAGAGAGGAGTCCATTGCTTCAAGGTTGGGCTGTAGGGGGGTAAGTTGGACATTCCACCTATCATCTTGCTTAATGCGGGTTTTTATGTGGAGTGTACTTTGGTGGGATGGGATGCCAGAGTGTAATCCTGATGGATATAATGCTCATTTATATTGAGAATATGGTTTAGCTTTGATATATCTTTAACCTTTGTGGTGGGTGCTTTTGCAAGGAGTAAAAGGACTAGGTAAGCTAGTCATTTCTAGAAGCTTAGGTGACAAGGGAGTCACATGGTATGGTACTACGTGGCACCCTAATTGAGGGAAGTTAGAAGGTGGCTTTAGATGCTCGCAAGAAGCATTTGCATCATCAGTGATGTCATTCATTTGGGCGCCCTCATGTCTGCCACTCCAGCCCTATCGTGTGGTGCCCTCACACCCCGCACACCCCCCCCTCCCTGGCGGTGCCGTGCCTCATGCCTCGCAGCCCCCCACCTTTTTCCGCCTCTCTATATACTGGGAGGCCACAAAGGCTCTTTGCATTATCTTAGATGACTCTTGTATTAGCACTTGAATAAAAGGTCTATATGCCTAGTCTTTTGTGGGCTACATCTTGTGTTTATCTTGTGTCATTAGGCTGCTTAATATCTCCACTTAAGAGTCATTTATGTTGCTAATCACTTATATAACTCATTCTCTTAATGTAGCCCATTAAGTGTTGCACTTAGGTTAGCCATGTCCATTAATCTAGCACTTTACTAAAGTGGTGTAGTGGCTTGTGTGTCCACTTACTAAGCCTTGATTCTTGTAGATTCTCCAACATGGTATCAAAGATAAGGTTTATGAATGAATTATTAGTGGGCATTTGAGTGTGATCACATTAGTGAGGTGATTAGGAGCAAGAGAGAGTTTTAGTAGTAAGCTCTATAGTTTGCTAGAGTTAGTAGCTAATTAACCTCTCTTGTTTAGCATAAGATGAACATGAGGTGGGTGGAGAGTCTTTGAGTGAAGCATTGCTTTCTATTTGAGTGGTTATTAAGCTTTTCATTAAGAGGGACATGCCATAAGAGTGATAAATGGAAAGGCATTTCAAGGGGAGAGGTGAGATTAAGAGAGTTAATCATTTTTGAAAGAGCCAGACTTTTGGAGCTTGACAAAGGTGGAAGGAGCTACATCTTGGAGACATTGCAAAGGCAGCTTTGGAGATCCTTCAAAGGAACAAAGAAGTCTTGAAGGAGTACAACTCATAGAAGAAGCCCAAAGCTCATCAAATGTCTACCTTCCCTCAACCTACTTGGGAATAGAAGCATTGCTAATAGAGGTATTATCTTATGAGAGAATCACAGGTGAAGACTAGTGTCTATATTAATGACAAAGCGTGCTTAGTATGATAAGATATGAGAGTTATTGAAGTGACAGATTAAGTATCTATGAGGTTATGCCTAATACAAGGATGTTCCTAATGATGCTTAACTAAATCTCTCCGATTAAGTACCTCAGCTTAAGAATATATACTCCTTAAGATTAACTTAATCGGATCATTAATTATAATTTGTCATTAAGCAAGGCTTCTCCTTAAGAGTAGACATAGTAGATGGAGTATGAGCTTGAAAATCAGGTACGGTCGGATATTTTACTACTACCAAAGGTCGTTTACAACTTCACCATAATCAAAGTTAACCTTCTGATGCACTGATTACAGAGTTTCATCCATCTTTTTTTTTTTTTTTTTTTTTTTCCCCGGAAAAAAGATCCTTCTATTAGTTAATGAGAAAACGCCATATGGCTACAAAGCTCACCTCGCAAGGAGGGATAAAACACAATGAGCACCTGAGCTCCCCCCCGTGGCTGGCCGCTCTCTGGGGGGGGCTACCTAGTAATACATGAAGGAGGTGAGAAAAGCCAAACTGGCGGCCGATAGTGCCAAATGACATCCTCGTCCCTCGCGGTGAGGAAAGGGCCAGGCTGCCAAGTGCGGAGGAAAGCCTTGCGGCGCCCTCTCATGCGATCCGAGTCTCCCTGGAGTTTCCCCCAGTGTCCTCTCAAGGTGTGGATGATGTCCACCCAGAGGGCCTGTATGACCTCCGCCGGTGGAGTCGTCTGGTGGTCAATGGCCTCCCTGCATCGGGCTCTCCATATGTGCCAGGCCGTCATGCTGCTGATCAACTCCCATCTCTGCCCGACCCCCTCCTGAGAGGCTGCCGAGGAGAAGTCTGGTGTCGGAACCACCGCCATCGCCCTGTCAGAGACCTGGATGGTCACACTGCCAGGAGCGTCCTCATATCCAAGTGCAGGGCCGCTATCCGTGGCCCAAGCTACCGCACCCCATGTCACCAACATCTCCCCTGGAGAACCTGCAAAAACCATCCTGAGAGCGCGCTGCCAGACCTGCTGTGCCTGTGGGCAATCCCATAAGCAGTGCCGCTGTGACTCCTGTGCATGATCGCACCGAGGGCAGGACGCTGGGTGTCTACCAAAAGCAAGCCAAGCCCCCACAGCCAATCCTCTATGCGCTGTGAGCCAGAGAAAAAGCGTCACCTTCCGGGGACGGAAGCTGGCCCAAAGGCGCTGCCAGAAGTCCCTAAGAAAGGCAGGGGAGAGCCCCTGTCGCCGCCAATGCTCGGCCGCTGCCGGGGTGCTCTCTATCCTGTGTCTCTGAATCCGCCGCCCCAGCCTCGCTGTGTACTGAAAAAAGGGAATGGCAGGGCTGGTAGGGGCCGAGTAGGGATCTCGCCAAAACCACTCCCCTGGGTCCCACTGAAGGCGAATAAGAGGCTTGCTGTCCCAAGCCCAGAGTCTCCAAGAACAATCCTCCCCTATCGAGGCCGGTGAGGGGTCTACATACCACTGTCTCTGATGAAAGCCGACCACCCGAACCCTCTGAAGGATACAACCCTGGAACCCATCCAAATCTAGTCGTGACCTCTGAAGCTGGCCACCCTCTCCCACCTCGAAAGTGAGTGGGGCGACTCTCTCCGCTGTGCCGCAGACCGCTAGGAGGATCTCATGCCGAGTAAAGACACCCATCCACTGTGGAGGTGAAGGGTCCTGTACTGGCGTCCGCCACTCCCGGGGGATGGCCGCCTCAATATCCTGTCTCATCAACTCTCTGCCCCTCATCCCACTGAGTCTCCTCGCCTGAGCCTCTGGAGGCAGCTGCTGAAAACATATCCAGTCGTCTAGGGACTGGGCTGGGCCGGAGCTCAACGGGCCCCACGACACGTGAGACCGCGAGCCAACCATATGGCCACTGGGGAGACGAATCAAGGGGTTCCAGATCAATGGCTGCCTCAGGCGCTCCTCATCGGTGCCCGGGGGAGTCTGGAAGAGTGCCGGCCTCAGATGCGCCCAGGCCCTCAGAAGGCTGGCTGCAAAACGCTCCTCGAAGCCAAGGCCCACTCCTCTGGAGCGCTGCTCCGTAAAGATCCACCTGATGCTGGGGTTCCAGGGGCCGCTAAGAGACGGAGTGCGGCTGAGCATCCTGGAAACAAGAAGCTCCTTCCACGGCTCAACACCTGGCAGGAGACCACGAACTACCAGCTTGCCAAGCAAAGCTCGGCTTTGGCAAATAGGATCTACAATGCCCAAGCCGCCTCTCTCCCTCGGCTGAGTGATCACAGCCCATGCCACCTTTGCCCTAGCGGGTCGCCCATCGCCTCCGGACCAAAGAAAGTTCCTGATGAGCCTCTGCACCTGGCCGATGCACGCCCGAGAGAAGGCCCAGCAGGAAGTGATGTACCACATGGTAGCGAGCAGAACCTGGTTGGCCACCACTACGCGGCCAGCCAGAGATAAACGAGCAGTACTCCAATACAGAAGCTTCTTCCGAATGCTCAGAAGAAGGGGGGCTATCTGCTGCTCCGGAGATATATCAATGCCCACATAGCAGCCCAAATAACGCACTGTAGTGCCGGGGGGCAGCCACTGAAAACCATCAACTGGCCTCCAAGTCGGGGGGGGCATAGAACTGACCCACAGCCCACATGACTTGTGCCAGTTGATCAAAGCGCCCGAGGCTCTGCAAAACCTGTCCATGGCTGAGGCGAAGCGGCGGAGGTTCTCCTCACCTCCCTGAAGATAGACAGCAGTGTCATCCGCAAACTCCGAGTCTAGGAGCTCCTCCGAGGTGCGGATGGGAAGCTGGAGGCCCCTCAAACCTGTATCCTGTGCCGTCAAGAAGGTGCTCATGGCCTCCGCCACAAAAAGAAAAAGAAAGGGCGCCAAGGGGCACCCCTGCCGCACCGAGCGCGAAAGCTGGAACCTCTCTCCGCACACACCCTGTATCAGCACCTGGCTATGAGCCGAAGTGTAGAGTGCAGATACCCCACGGATCCACTGAGGGGGGAAGCCCATCCTCTCCATAGTGCCTTCCAAGAAGGCCCAGTCCACCCGATCATATGCCTTCTCGAAGTCGAGAAGGAGCACCGCCAAATCCTCCTGCCGCAATCTAGCCAAGGCCGTAGCCTCCCAGAAAGAGAAAATGTTATCCAGAATGCTCCGATCCTGGATGAAGCCTGTCTGCGTGGAGTGGATGATGTCCGGAAGGTGAGGCTGAAGCCGCCTGCTGATCGCCTTAGCTAGGACCTTGTAGGCCGTGCCTAGCAAGGTGATCGGTCTCCACTGTCTAATCTCCAGTCTGTCTCCGCCCTCTTTGGGGATCAAGTGAATCAACCCCTCTGCAATGCTGTCCGGCATGACTCCCGTCTCCATAATCTCCTGGAATGCCAATCTGAAGCCCCTATGAAGGAGGCCCCAGTACCTCTGGAAGAAAGCCACTGAAAGACCGTCCTCTCCTGGGCATTTGCCCCGCGGTAATGCCTGAAGAGCCTCCTCCAGTTCCGTATCCGAGAAGGGGGAGAGAAGGGAGTGCTGCAGATGGGCCGGCACAACCGGTCTCGTGAAGCTCCAGACTGCCTCCCTAGCCTCTCTCACCCTGTCGTCTGCCGGCTCAGCAGAGAGAAGAACCCTGTAAAAATCTGTGGCTATCGCCCGCACCCTGGGGGGATCCACCACAACCTGGCCATCAGCCTGACGAAGCCGCCTGAGACCCTCTCGTCTGAAGCGAGGCCCAGTCGCCTCAAAGAAATCCCGAGTCACTCTATCTCCAGCCTGAGTCCAAAAAGAAGACCGAGCATGGAATCGGAACTCCACCCGCCTCTCCTCGATGGATCTGATCTCAGTGCGAGCTGTCTCCATCTGCTCAGAGATCCAAGGGCTCAGAGGATCTCTCTCCTGGAGTCTCTGGAGAGACGCTAAACTCCTCCGTAGGCTCCTCTCCTGCTCCCTGAAGGCCTCCAGACGGTCCAAGGCAGCCAGTCTGAGCATCCGACTAATCTCCTGCAAGCCACTGGCAAGATCACTGGCTGCCGAGCCTCTCCTGAACTGTAGCTCCTGCCAGACCTGCTCAACTCTGAGCGCGATCTCAGGCTCCTCTATGAGACAATCAGGAATCCGGACGCTCTGGCCCCGCTCTCCTCTCGTAGGGTCCTCAATCTGGAGAAGCACTGGGAAGTGGTCTGAAAAGGAGGAGCCAGCAAGTATGCCCACAGTGCCGCCTCTATCACAGGCCCACTCATCAATGTAGAATCTGTCGATGCGGGAAAGGTTAACGCCTGTGGCTCGTCTATCCGAGCGCGAGAAAGATAGACTCCCCTGCAACCTGCCAAACTCCGGGGGAGAGCACGGATCCTGGCCTCTCACCTGTAGCACTAGCTCCTCCCAGGCAGCTAGCTCTGGCCCATGAATGGTCTCCTGGCTGCCCCCCATCCTATCCTCTGCGTCCTCCAGCATGTTGCAATCCCCTCCTAGGCACCAGTGGTCTGCCAAGGGGAGGGACTGCCTGATGGTGCTCCAGAACTCGGCTCTCCCGGACGCCCCGTTAGGGGCGTAGAAGTTGAGGAAGCCAATGCGGTCTTCCCCAACCCGAAGGATGACCCACTGCGCTCGACCCTGAACCAGAGTGCCAGAGTCCACAACCTCAGAAAGAAGCTGCTCGCTGACTGAGATGCATACTCCGCCCTGGTTCCCCTGGGGGCCATATGCCGGGGACCAAAAAGTGTGACTCCTGCCTGGCAAGATCTTCCCGCAGATGCGGAGTTTCATCCATCTTTGTGAAGATCAACTGTTAATTGCAGTACAAGGGCAGCGCATACTTGGAGGCCTTAATTCACAGCTCAGCGTGCGTGTCTAGAGAGTTCGGAGACAAAAAACTGTTTCGCCCTCGTTCTATACACAGCTGGGAAACGGTGATTCAGCCCGATTCTCAGTTCATAACTCGAATTAGCCAGATTATGCCGTGATAGCTCCCACAAAATCGCTTTTCTATTTTAGTGGAAGTCAACTACTACATAAAAACAGTGTTCACGTGAAGGTCAAGTGGGCCTGGTATTCATTGTAATTTTTATTACTCAACAGTGTGTGAAAAAGGAGCAAATCACTTGTATTAAAACTCATTGGGTATGATGAAATAAGCACCATTGAAATTTCATCAGATACTAAAGACTCCAGGGTACAAGGGATAGTTGAAGTATCTTCAGACTCATCTTTTGGGTTCCCCTATATAACCCAAGCACACGTGGAGAAGGAATACTTTGAAGCTCTAGACACACAATTCACATCTAAAAGAAGAAAGCAGACTCCTAGAGAGAAGCAAACTGTCAGAAGGAGGACCAGACACTGTGATGGACTTTGGGTGAGGCAACCTAAAGAAGTGAAGCATGAGTCCACATAAGGAACATGATCAACCAATTGAGAAGAAACCTAAACCACAGTCAGACAAGGAGACAAAAGCAGAAGACAAGCCTTGGTATGATGGGGCGTCTTAGCTCAAACATCGGCCTTGGTCATCCATTAGCGAAGGCATGGAGCACCCATGTTACGTGATTGTTCTTGGGATTAGTAGCTTAATCTCGTAGGGTTAGGGAAGCCCCGGGATTAGAAGAAAGCATGCTAACACGGGCGGCTAAGGGTATCAATAATAACCCATGTTTCGCTTATATAGTGTCCATTGTTGTTATAAATAGCCAACACACATGGATTTATCAATGTTCTATGCTTTGAACCTCCCGTGAACCAGGGGCCTTGCAGATCCATGCTTGATACCTTGACAATCCTACCAACTGCATCTGCCTCGTAGAGGCTCTTGGCAAGCCTATCTCTGCTGTGCCACAAATGACTTGAGGCTTGGTTAGACCAGAGGGGAGGCTACATCTATGTTTCACTTATATATAAATAACCAAACAGTTATAAATAGCCAACACAAATGGATTTATTAATAATAACCTTAGCTGCTGGTATTAGCCTGCTTTCTCCTAATCCCAGGGCTCCTTGACGATGCCAGATTAGGCCACTAATCTCGAGGATTAGTACTAGGTACGTAACAACCCATCAACCTTGGGCGTGACACTATCCTCCCTGAGGGGATCTTGAACAACACTCATGTTTATCTTGCAGCGTCACTGCTGGTGGTTGGTAAAATTCTTGAAAGTAAATTGCTTTCTTCCAAAAATAAAAAACAAAACATGCTTTTCTCTAATTGCTTTATTGTTAATTTATAACAATTACCTCTAAGTAAGAGCTTGTTCCTATGCCTTCTAGCTTTTCTTGAGCTTGCACTCTTCAACAAAATCCCTCCCTCCTGGCGGCGTCACGCCTCTTTTAGCTTTCCTTGTCCCACACTACCTCCTACATCCCTATGTACACATTCAGCCTGTACGGGTGCTCCACCTTCTTTCCGGTCCTCCATCTATGCGACCTGTATAGGCTCAGTTCGGCCTGCCCGCGCTGCCCAAACCTTTGCCCGCATTGCCCCCACTGATGGCTTGCCTGTGCACCCATCAGACGTTTATGTCCTCTACATGTGCAAGCCATGCTTCTGTGTGTAGGGACTGGGTGCGTCTTCACATGCACATCAAGGCCTAGTCAGCCTGTGCATGACCTAGCCGGGGCTGTCCACGTGTGCGCCTATCATGGCTGGGTTGCCTCTGCCCGTCAATTTTACTCAGCTTAAGAATGTATTTGTGCCAAGCTTTGCTAGAAGCAGTGACATATCAAGCAACGAGAGCATGAGTAGGCTGTTGGGGCCGAAAACGAAAGGCCTATATCCTCATGGCCTATACTGTTTGATGCACAAGGGTGGTTGTCTGTAAAACTTATGGCAGCCATGCATCTAGGTGTCCACAGCTGATTCCTTATTGTAGAAGGCGGCCAGGGCATGGACATCTAAAATATGTTCGTGTGGGCCAGTGAGTGGGTATATCAGCAGCAGCCGTTAGGGGGTTATCCTTGGATTGCATCAGGCTGGACAGCTTAGGGTATGGTCATGTGACATCCATGGTCAAGGCTCTTATTCTCGACACTTTTCTGGCACATCCATGCAAAGAAGGTTTGGCTTTCTGCCAAATTTACCCCGCATAAGGGTACTATCTTGTACATCCTCCATGCCTTAGGTTCTAGCACTTTTTCGATCCATGCTCTAATACCAATGTAAGGTCTCCAAAGACCACGCCCAAGGATCATTTGATCTAGAACCGAAACCCTAACAAGGTTTCATAGACTTGACATTGTACGCATCGCATGACTGCAATAGACTATGGCTAGTGACTCACCACCCAAATGTAGAGTCCTCTGGACTCACCCCCAAGCATGAGATCTAATTGCCGTGTGTTAGTACCGATGCCCCCAACGTAGCATCCCTTACTACTAGGCCGAACCATCCACCTTGTAGCTTTGTGGCCATGAGGTCTTGCACGCCCCTGGTAGCCCTCCAGGCTCCTATCTACTACGTGGATACCTCAATAACTCATGAGTGCCTCCAAGGTCACTTTTTTTTTTTTTCCGAGAAAAGATCCTTTCATTAGTTATAGAAAAAACTCCCGTAGGGCTACAAAAGATCTCTCCTGCTCATAAGAGAAACAGAGCAGTGAATACAGCATGGCAGCCCGGGAGACTCTCCCTAGGTGCTGCAAAATACAAGCATCAGTATAAAGGATTGAGAGGCTAAATCATACAATAGGGGGGGGGAAGAGCCAAACAGGTGGCCTGTAGTGCCAACGGGGGGATCCCGTGTGTAAGGTGTAGAAGGGGCCACAACGCCAAGTGGTGTGAAAGGCCTGGCGCCGCAAGATCGCCTCATCCGAGTCTCCCCGGATGCGGTCGTACTGTCCTCGCAGGGTGTGGATCAACTCCTGCCAAATCCCACGTACAGTCTCTGCTGGTGGCTCCAATCTCCCCTCAAAGGCCGTAAAGCACCGGGCCCTCCAGGTGAACCAGATGGTGAGGCTGCTGAGAAGCTCCCATCGTAAATCCCGCTCTTGTGTCCAGCTGGCGGACGAGAAATCCGGTGCCGGAACCAGGCGAGGCTGGCCCCTAATAAATCTGATGGCCTGACTGCTTTGCTCCATCTCATAGCCCATAGCAGGCCTTGACGAAGTCGACCAAGCAGCGGCACCCCACGTAAACATACCCTCTGGAGAGAGGGGAGCCAGAATACGCAGCATCCGCAGCCAAATCTGTTGCGCCTGAGGGCAATCCCAAAGGCAGTGTCTCTGTGTCTCCATAGGGTGGCCGCATCGGACGCAGGCCGCCGGAAGACCGCTGTAAACAAGCCAAGTGCCAACTGCTGAGCCCTTGTGGGCGAACAGCCACTGAAAAGTCGAGATCCTGCGGGCCTGTCGACTAGCCCAGAGCCGAGCCCAAAAATCCTCCAGGAACTCCTGTGAGAGTCCCTGTAGCCGCCAGTGCCCCGCTGCCGCTGGAGAGACCGTCCTCCTCGCCATCAAAATATGCCGCCCCAGCCGAACAGTATACTAGAAAAAGGTAATCTCTGTGGCCTCAAGGGATGCATAAGGATCGTGCCACTCATACTCCCCGGGGTCCCACTGTAGCCGGGCCAAGGGGCGCGCTGCATATGCCCATATGCGCCAATCTGGGAGCACATCAGCAGGATCGGGGTCGATATGCCACTTCCGAGAAGCGGCGGCCACCACCCGAATCCTCTGAAAGGTGCACTCTGCAACCAAAGGCGACTCCTCCTCCACTCGCTGGAGTCTGCCCTCATCCTGAATCTCAAAGTAGAGGCAACTGCCATCCTCAGTGCAAGCTCTGACAGCAATCAGGATCTCCAACTGTGTAAAGGCTCCCATCCACCGTGGGGTCACTGGCTCGAGAGGCGTGAACCACTCCTCTGTGAGTGCCTCCTGAATATCATCTCTCATAATCAACCCCCCTCTGAAGTGACTCAGCCTCTCCACCTGGATCTCCTCTGGGAGACTGCAGAAGGCCTGCCAGTCTCCAAAACTACGAGCTGGGCCTGCCGCTAAAGGCCCCCAGGCTAAACGAGGCCGAGAACCCAGCATATGACCCTGCTCTGTGCGAACCGCTGGGCTCCAGATGAGTGGCTGTCTGGCCCGCTCCTCAACACATGAAGGAGGTCGCTGAGAGAGCCCCGGTCTCAGCAGCTCCCAAGCTCTCAGGATACTCAAAGCAAATCTGTCCTCCCATCCTCTACTGAGGCCTGTCCTCCTCATCTCTATGAAGATCCAGCGAATCTCTGGTGCCCAAGTGCCCCCTGCTGGGGGCGCCCGAGCCTGCAGCCGCTGCAAGAGGAGCTCTTTCCAAGGCTCACCGCCTGGAAGCAACCCCCGAACAATAAGCTTCCCCAATAAGGCTCTGCTCTGATCGACTGGATCTATAATGCCCAAACCTCCCTAAGCCAGCGGAAGTGTAATAACTGCCCATGCAACCTTTGCCCGAGCTGGCTGACCGTCCCGCCCAGACCACAGAAAGTTCCTGATCAGCCTCTGTACCTGGCTGATGCAAGAGCTCGAGAAGATCCAGCAAGACGTAATGTACCACATGGTCGCTAACAGCACCTGATTTGCCACCACCACCCTCCCAGCCAATGATAGTCGAGCTGTACTCCAATACAAAAGCTTCTTCCGAATGCTCAGAAGAAGCGGGGCAATCTGCTGCTCAGGTGACAAATCTAGGCCAATCTGGCATCCCAAATACCGCACTGCTGTGCCTGGAGGAATCCATCTAAAACCGGGGTCCGGGCTCCATGCCGGAGTGGGAGCACTACTGATCCAAAAGGCCACTGTCTTGCGCCAATTGATCAATGCTCCCGAAGCTGCACTAAAAACTTGGAGCGACTGCTCTGCCCGAAGAAGATTGGCCTCTTGGCCATGCAAAAATAAGCCCGTGTCGTCTGCAAACTCAGCATCAAGCAAGTCCTCCCCCCGGACTGGGAGCTGAAGTCCTCTCAAACCAACCTCCTCTGCCGTCAAATACATGCTCATAGCCTCCGCAAAGAAGAGAAAAAGAAAGGGAGCGAGGGGACACCCCTGACGGACTGATCTGGTCAGCTCAAAACTTGGCCCCCGTCCTCCTGCAATCAACACCTGGCTGCGAGCTGTGGAATATAGAGCCGCCACCCCTCTGATCCATCCTGGCTCAAAGCCCAGGCGAAGCATAGTGTCCTCTAAGAAACCCCAATCAACTCTATCGTATGCCTTCTCAAAATCGAGAAGCATCACGACCAAGTCCTCGCCAAGAAATCTAGCCCTGGCCGTCGCCTCCCAGAAAGTAAAGATGTTGTCAAGGATACTACGCTCCTTGACAAATCCTGTCTGAGTAGCATGAATCAACTCCCCCAGGAAGGGCTGGATCCTCAAACTCAAGGCCTTTGCTAAGACCTTGTAGACAGTATTGAGGATCGTAATAGGCCTCCAATGCCGAATATCATCTGATACTCCCTCCCCCTTGGGGATAAGATAGATCAAGCCCTCTGAAAAGCTCTGCGGCATCACCCCAGTGTCCAAAACATGCTGAAAGCCCCTGCGGAGGCCTAGCCCCAAAAGGTCCCAATAGCGCATAAAAAAGGCCGGCGTCAGTCCGTCCTCCCCTGGGCAACTATGTCGCGGCAGGACCCTCAAGGCCTCGGCAAGCTCAATCTCTGAAAGAGGCGCACCAAGAACCGAACGCATACGATCTGTGACCCTCCTCTGCACATGGGCCCACACAGTCTGTCTGCAGGCATCTCTGTCCTCAGTGGCTGGCTCCGCTGAAAGCAGGTCTCTATAAAATGCAGTGGCTATGGCTCTGATCTCCCCGGGCTCAGTAGCCACCGAACCATCCGGTCTACCAAGCTGACGGACTCCTGCCCGAGCATGGCGGGGTCCAGTGATCTCAAAAAACTCACCAAGTCACTCTATCACCAAGCTGCGTCCACTGAGAGGCCTGACGACGATAGTAAAACTCATGTCTCTGCTCCTCTGCCTCTCTAACCTCCTGGCGTGCCTGGCTCAGCTGGGACGCCAACCACTCACATGCCGGCTGCTGCTCTTGGAGGCGCTGTAACGAGGCAAGGCTACGTCTCAGCCGATGCTCCCTCTCGCGAATCTCTCCCAGCCATGTCAAGGCTGCAGCATGCAGAAAAGAGCTAAGCTCGATGAGTCCCTGGGCACACTGGCCTGCTGCATCCTGGTCAGAGCACTGACTATCATGCCAGATCCTCTCAATGTCCTCAGCGAGACTGGGATCTGTAAGTACCCTCTCTGGGATCCTCAACTGCAAGCTGGGCTCCCGTGTCCTCTCCTCCCATGTCAGGATAACTAGCGCATGATCTGAAAATGAGGTGCCAGCGAGAATGCCGACGGAGCCCCCTCGCTCCCCTAACCAGTCGCCCACATAAAAGCGATCCATCCGTGGTAAATTAGTCCCTCCCTGTCGACGATCCGACCGAGAGAAACTAAGACTGTCCTGAGAACGGGAGAAAGCCCCATGCTGCCATGCATCAGTGATCCTCAGTGTCATGCAAAACCGATCCCAAGCTGCAAGCTCCGTGCCGTGCACTGTAACATGACTGCCTCCCACCCTATCGGCCGGGTCCTCAAGCATGTTGAAGTCTCCCCCGACACACCAATGTACGGCCTCTGGCAATGCATCTGTAACCTGGGTCCAGAACTCTGCTCTGGCACTAGCATGATTAGGCGCATAGACGTTGAGCACGCCCAATAGCTCATCATCCACCCTCAGAATGACATACTGTGCTCTACCAGGCACAATGATCCCTCGATCCACAATGGCCTGCCGCCATACATCTGCAATGACCATGCAAACTCCTCCCTGTCCACCCAAAGGACCAAACCCTGTAGACCAAAAGGTATCCCATCTACCAGGCATCACCGAACCATATCTCCGGATCCTGCTCTCACCCAAGTGGTGCTCCTGCATCATCAAAATATCAATGCTGCCACCAACCAGGCATCTCTGAAGCTCCTGCCTCAAGCAACCTCGATAGCGTATAAAATGTGCTCCGCCCAGGCCCTGTACATTCCATGAGATGATCCTCATGGATGACCTGCTGAGGTAGATGCTGTCTCAGCCGTGCGGCGGGCCTTCGCAAGCGGCTTGGATGGAGAGTAGTCCCCATCCGAGCGGCTGCGAATCTGCCCACCCGGTGTAGTGCAAGAATCCCGGATCAGGCGCCAGTGGCTGTGGCCCATGGCGACTGCCTCCCGCTCTGACAGAGCAACCTCGTGTATACATACATATCCAGGGTCGCGTGCTAAGTCTGCCACTATACGCACGACCAAGTGACGAATCCCTGAGGCATCCACACTCCCGGGATCCAAGAAAAAATGAGCCAACTCCCAGAGCCGGCCTATCACATCTGTCACCTCCAGGTCGCTTACATGATGTGAAAACTCAACTGCCCGAGTCTTCAAAGTGCTAATAGCGAGCTCTAGAGTCCACTCCCGGTCGCAGGGGCCACAGAGAGGGAACGAGAAGGCCACTGCTGAATCAAGTGCCTCCTCCCCGCGGGCCGGAGGTATCACTACATGAACGCGGATGGGTGCTGGCTCATGGGGGCCCTCTGCTCCAAAAAGCCGAGTGAAAGCGTAACCGAAAGCTTCCGATCGCTGTCTAACACCGAGGCGACTCAGCCGACTGCGGATAGATGATATCCGTGAAGCTCGGATCGGCATGGCAGGTCTCCTCTGTGGTGCTCGAGCGAGATCGGTGCTCAGCGCCCTCCGGACTGAGGGCGAACGCCAGGGGACTGCCAGGGTCTCCCGGGAAGGCGAGGCGGGTGGGGGGGGAGGAGGGGGGGGCGACGGGGGCGGAGAGGGAGCCGCTGCCGAGACCGGAGCGGGGGCGGGCGGAGGCGAAGGTGGAAGCGAGGCAATGGGAGGGGATGAGGGTGGGGGTGGGGGGGGTGAAGGAGGGGGTGCTGGCATCTCCTGGTCCTCAGTCACTGCAGGGGGGCTCCTCCTGGAGAGGAGCAAAGCTGTTCCTCACGGGAACCCAGTGAGGCTGAGCCTGTTGCTGCTGCTATAGCGGTCTCTGTGCGTGCTGCTGTGACTGTCTCCCTCGGCGGCGCCCCTGTCCAGGCTGCCACTCCGAGGTCTCTGTGGCCTGAGCAGGTGTCCCGGAGGCAGCCTGCCGTGCCGCATCTGTGGGCGGGCCATCAGGGGTCTGCTGCTGTGGTGAGGGTCGAGGTCTCCTGCGAGGGCAGGCCTTGCCCAGATGGCCGACCTGCCTGCATATGAAGCACTGGTTCGGGAGCCCCGAGAACTCCACTCTCTGATCAATCCATCCCCCCCCTATCCTAGGTAGCTGAATGACCTTAGGAAGGGAGGAGATGTCAGACACCAAAACTCTGACGGAGGGTAGCCCAGCTGCTCTGGCCACCACTGAAGCTGCTGTGGGGCCAGTCTCGAGTACCGAGCCCACCAATGCTCCTAGCCGAGAGAGAAGCGGAAGATACTCTTGGCGGAGTCCAGGGAAGCAAACTGTAACATGAAAAAGGCGCTCTCCCTGCTCAGCTGCTGCTGGATCAAAGCCATGCTGCCAAGGTCTGAAGAAAGCCCGAGCACCCCTGATGTCAAGGGGACTCATGGCAAGGACCTTGGCCACACTCTGGGCGGTCTCAAACTCGATCTGATAATGTCCCCGGCCCAGAAGCTGTACGTCCAGGATCTTGCCCACATCTGCAAGCAGACAGGCCTGGAGAAGATCCCGGATCTCCCCTCTGCTGGGGCGAGTGCCGACTATACGGCAGATGGTGGAATGGGCCTGAAGGCGTTCCACCTCTACGGTGAGGCTCGCTTCCTCTTCCGGCGAAAGAGAAAGCCTGATGGGGGTGTCCTCGGGGGCGGGCGAGGGGGCTGCTGATGAGTGCCTCTGAGGCGAGGCGGGAGGGGTCTCCATCAGAGTCTGAAGCTCAGGCGTAGGTGAGGCGAAAGCGAAAAACCTGCAAGAAACGGGCTGCACACAGGAAGGCGGAAGACCGGAGGAAAAAAGAAACAAAACCCCCAGGGGGGCGGAGGTCAGCACGAAAAGGAGAGGGGGGGGGTAAAAACGGCAAAGGAAAAGCATGGGGGGGGGCGGCAGCTGCACGATTGAGGGGCGGGGAGGAGAATGCTGGCGGAAGGGGCGATGCAGAGGCGAAATGGGCGAAGGAGGGGATGGGGCGAGAAGGCGAAGAGGCGAGGAGGGAGGGGGCGAGGGGGCAAGGAGGGAGGGAGCGCAGCAACGAGGGAGGGGGGGCGCAGCAGAAAGCAGGCGAAGGGGGGGGCGCAGAAGAAAGCAGGCGAAGGTGGCGAAGGAACAAAAGCAGGCGGGGGGGGGGGGGGGGGGGGGGGGGGGGGGCGCAAGAGCACAATGGCGGGGGGGGGGGGGGGAGCTGGTGTGCAGGTCGCGCAGGCAGGAGGCGGGGCGCAGCTTCAACGAGCAAAACTCCGGTGGTGGGCAGGTTTGATTGCATAAGTTTTTGCCTCCAAGGTCACTTGTGTAGTATTAACCTGGCTATAATTGGCCGTTGCTTTATTTATAAGCTTTCCTATTTTATTTATAAGCTTTTGGCCATTATTAGCCCTAGGCTATTTATTATAAGCTCTGAAGAAACCTAGACCTCATCTTGCTAGCGCCCTTAGCCCATGTGTGAAGCCACCAAGTCCTGCATTGGAGCTAAGCCTTTGCCCTATCTTGGGTTAGTTTACGTCCCTAGCTCTATTCTTAGCCCTTCGCCCGTGGGAATATAATAGGGGGAGGCACGTCTGCGCCGCCTCCTAGTGCGGCCGTTACATTTGGGACAATCTATGGCATTGAGTCCATAGTTATGGAAAACGGGGAAACGGAGACAGAGACGGAGACAGAAACGGCAATTTTCAGGATAGGGGAAACGGAAACGCCACGTCATCCCAAGTTATCCTAAGAGGGGGGTATGGGGAAAGTCTATAGTGTACATACTACACTGTACATTTATGAATCATGATTTGAAACTTTACAATTTTAAACTTTAAAGTTGCATGAGATATCAAAGCATTTAGAAGTTAGAACTTGGCATAATCACAAAATAAGCTAAATCCATCACTCAATCAAGAGTCAAGACCAAGTTCTTAGTGACTAGCCATTACAAAAAAGAGTAAAATCAAATGTCAAAGGAAGCTACTCTCTAGAGTCTAGAGTCTAGATTCTAGAGTCCTGAGTCCTGACTCCTCAAGACTCTTCTATGCTATAGAAATAGCCTCATCCTCCTGAAGCTCATCCCCATGCTCCTCCTTTGGTGGAGCTTCTTCCATGCCATCTTCATGTGTTTGACCATCGCCCTCTGCCTCCTCAACTACATCACCAATGATGGAGCCCATGTCTATCTCCGATTTATGAAAGCCAATGTATTTATCATGCGTGTACTCTTGCTTTATCTTTGTTAGCAAACGCAAGTTTGCATTAACAAAGACGAGCTCATCTGCTTTCTTGCTCCCAAGGCGATTCCTCTTCTTTGAGTGTATGTGACCAAAGGTACTCCATAAATGCTCCAAAGCTGATGAAGAGCACACCTGCCCCAAAATACGAATGGCCAGGTGTTGAAGCTCTGGCATTTCTGCACCATAGTCTTCCCACCAAGTGACAACACCAACATGAAACCTACAACATGACCATTTGAAAAACCACAATTACACTTCAAACATGAAATAAAGATTCATATGATATAGATTTAAATAAAGGTTTAAAATTTAGCTTTCAACCTGTCATGTTGTGCATCACTCCATCCAAACATTCCGTGTTTGTTGAGGTAGTTTGCAAGCTGATTCTTCACCTTGCGTCTTTCCTCTGGAGTACCAACCAATCTTTGCAAAGTGGCATTCCAACCACGTACCACCTCACTGTCTGCTTGCTGCGGTTTTCCCTTGTGTTGAAACTCTAGATCAAGCACATAGGCAGCTGTATGTAGTGGAGAATCATATTGGTTCCATCTACTCACTGCAAGATCCTCCAACTCTTGTCTTCTATCTGCATCGGTCTCTATCAAACGGATGTTCTCAACCATCCGATCCATGGCCTCATAAATCTTCCCAATGTAAGGCACATCTCCATCCACATGCTTCAAAACCTTAGCAATCGGCCAACATAACTTGAGAAGATGCTCTACAGAAGGCCAAAACTCATCATGTGTAATAGTAGCATAGCAAAGCTGCCTAAGTGCTTGCCTATGAGTAGGCCACGACTCCCAATCAGGGCATGCCATCATCTGCTTTAGGGCTGGTCTCACATGAAAGAGACGACGAAGCATCATGAAACTATATGCAAAGCAGGTGTCAGAGTACTTCAATAACTCTTTCTTTGCAAACCTGCGATATAATGCAAGAGAGTAATGGTGGCAGGTTATGAAATAAACAACCTCTTTGCCTGTGTCAATGGTGGCCTTTACCCAATGCAACTTTCCAATGTATTTAAGCAAGTTATTTAGACAATGTGCCATGCATGGACTCCATGTAATGTTTGGGTACCTCTGCTCCGATAGGGCCCCTACTGCCTTGTTGGTACTCTCACCGTTTGAAACAAATTGAACCACATTTTGTGGACCCACATACTCAACAACCTCACTCCATAAGTCACATAGCACAGTAGACTTTATGTAGAGTGGATTCCCTCTACATGCTACAAGTACACCTTCCAATGAATGGCTGCGTATATCACTCCACCCATCAGCCATTAAAGAGAAACTCAGTACAAAGGGCTTTGTGTGAAAATATGGTCTTATGTGTGTGTGTGTGTGTGTGTGTGTGCACCTTGCATCTCCGGAGGTTTGACAGAAACTTAGTACGAAGGGCTTTGTGTGAATATATGCTCTTATGTGTGTGTGTGTGTGGAGTGCGTGTGTGAGCATATCTTGATACAGAGTTCTACACCCACTATTGGGCACTGATGATGTTAGTGGGGATGTCGTAGTATCTAGTCCATACTATGCATAATGAAGTTGATAGTTATATAGTCTTGTGGGTTGACTACCATGACTATATAACATGCATGTTCCTAAAAGGTGAATTTGGGCACGTTCCTGGATTCATCTAGGTATAGATATATTAAACAGACCCCATACGTGCTCCATTCCTCCTTTACAGGTGCAATGGCTTCATTGATGGATGTTATCTCATTCTCAAGCAATCTCTCCCTCAAGGCATCATAAGAGGGTGGAGTGTATGCACCACCAAATGTTGCAATTTCAGCCACCATCTCTTTGAAGAATGGTGAGCGGGCAACATTAAAAGAGATCCCACAAGAGTAGAAAAAACGTGCTAGAGCAGCATCAACCTGTGCCTTTCTTTGTGGATGCCATGCTGTGTGAAGAGTGGACTGCCTAGCCTTTTCTTTGGGAGGAGCATGTGTAGGCATATCAAATGAGCTTCCACCACTCCCAAGAGATGATGAGTGCGTGGATGGCCAGATGTAGCACTTACAGGAGTTCCATGAGAAGTTGAATGTTGAGTTGGAGCACTTATTGTATGCTCCTTGCGCCGAGTATTTGGTGGAGGGGGACGAAGTGAAGCTTCGCGTTCCATTCTTTATGCATCTACTGAAGCAATCTTCTCGCATTTACCTATGCCAAACCCTGGCAAGGCAAGCAAATGGGCTTCAACCTGCTTTGGACAGCCACCTCTTTCTAGACCACAATATTGGCAACAAAATCTTCTTGCCCCACCTCTCTTGGAGTCATATTTATTAACAATGTCCACCTGCTGCCACCAATAGTCACTCTGGGTGAATTCCTTCTCATTCTCTCTCTCTCAAGATGTGGCTGCCTAGATGCCATGAATGATGAGAGTGAGAAAGAAATGCCTACAAGAGTGGGGATGGAAAAGAAAAGGGCAAGCACAAGAATGGGCACAATGTGCAGTGTGCAGCAAACTGCAAGAAAAGAAGAGGGAAAGCAACTTGTGTCTTTCTCTGCAGAGGGAATGGATGAAAGAAAGGAAAGAAATGGATTGCTAGGAGCTACAGAAACTTCAAACTTCAAAGAGAGAATCGACACTGGACAAGCTATGCACTGCTATGCGCAACGAGGTGGAAAAATGAGGATTTCTTTTTACTATTTTTTATCTGCAAACGTGAGCGCCAGGTTCGATAATGATTTGGGGCTTTTTTTAAAATCATTCGAAGACTAAAGTGCTCACCGTTCGAAGGGCATTTTTAAAAATCATTCAAAGGGCTTTTTTTAATCCACCCCTGGCGTCGTCGCCCTCGATAAAGATTTAGGGTCTTAAATCTTCGATCTGCCCGCCCGATCCTTTTTTGCTCATTTTCGTTGGGCGACGGGGATCGCATCGTCCGGTGCGCTATTTTTTTTGGCTTGCCTGGCACGTGGCTTGAGACCCACGAAACGACTCATTAATGGCCTAGGAAACGTTTCTCTCCAGCCAGAAACTCCGGAAACTCACTGTTTTCGGCAGACGAAAACGTTTTTGCAAGTGAAATGCGTTTCAGCCCTAACACTGCACGAAACAGCGTTTCTTCTCTCAAAAATGAGCGTTTCCGGCGTTTCTTGTAACTATGATCTACGGCTCAGGGCCGGAAGGAAGATCTGGCATGGTATCTGTACTGCACCCTCCGCTCGTGTATGGATGTGAGCTCTGTATGGGCTACGGCCGGCTGACCCCTCAGGTCACATGCTATCTAGGAAGATCTCTTGAAGTCGCTAAAGAGAAGAAAGGCCTTGACAAATGCTCCTCTTCTGCTCACGGAATCTAGGAAATTTTCTCTATGCTGCCTCTTGCAGTGTAAACTGCTAATCTTCCCAATGATTGCATCCAAGGTGCTTGCCGTCCCAAACCTCAAAGAAAATCCAAACCCTCCCATATCTGCTCTATCCTGCTGCATATCTTAGAGTCTTGTATGAGATTGTCAGGGATCCTAGTGTTCAAGTGTGTGTCTGACCTCAAGGGATCCTCGAGGGACATGATAACTGGAGCATGATCGGAGAAAGTAGTGCTTGCCAAGATGCCAATCATGCCCCCATGCCCGTAAGCCCACTCATCTACATGGAATCTATCAAGTCGAGAAAGATTGGGGCCGATGCTCCTTCTGTCAAACCTCGAGACGTAGACTCTCGGGGCTACGTCCAAACATTGGTAAGTGCCAAGGGTCATCAACTCCTCCCAAGCAAAGTACTCTGAGCCAGAATATATAGCCACGCCTCCTTCGAGTCTATCCTTTGCTGACTCTATCATGTTAAAGTCCCCACTTATGCACCAAAAGTCGGCTTGTGGAAGGGATTGGCGAACTGTACTCAAAAATTTTGCTCTGCTTGCAGTAGCATTCAGGGCATATACATTTAGAAAGCCCACACAATCCTCGCCAATCCTGATGGTAACCCACTGAGCCCACCCAGGGTCAATGATGCCTGAGCCAACTACTCCTGGCAAGAGCTGCTCGTTGACAGAAATACAAACTCCCCCTACGTCCCGGAGGGGCCAAAAGAGGGAGATCAAATAGTGTGACTCCTGGCTGGTAAAATCTTCCCGCAACGGTGGGTATGCCCCTTGGAAAGATGGTGCTCCTGGACGAAGAGAATGTGAATGGGTCCCTCGATTGCTACACTATGGATGTCTCCTCTAAGTACGCCACGCCTCTGAAAACACTGAGGCCCCCCAAACCCTGGATGTTCCATGTGGCAATTTTCATATCTAATCTTTGTGGGAAATAGAACTATCAGAATTGACCTCTACTCGAAGAGTCTTGGGCGTGGGTTTCGACGGGGAGTAATCACAATCAGTCCTAGGACGAAGGCGCGCCAAGTGGACGCAGATCTTGTCCTTCGGGTGATGCCACTTTGTCTGAGCTCGGGAGTAAGCATAATTTGAGGTTCACCTGTCACAATGCAGGTATCTGTAGAAGGGGGGAAGGGGTATTGCTATTGAGATATGAACACAAAGAGAAACACCTCCAAGTTGGAGGACATCACCTGCGTGTCCTAATCCCTGAGCCTCCTAGCCAAGCGGCAAAGAGTAAGCACGTCGGTGATGCGCAGATCATGTAGATGATGTAGAGAGCTCAACTACCTGCCCATGGATGGCGGCAGACGCGGACTCTGTGTCCTTATCCGTCCCCCGGGGCTACACTCAAGGAGAAAGAGAAGATCACCGCGCCACTCTCTGGCGTGGAGGGCCTGGAGTGATGAAACGCTACTCAAATCCGAGTGGGAGCCACCGTCTCCTCGAAAATACTAATTCCTTCGACATGGAGACATTGAAAGAAATTATAATCCACTGGTTGCCCCAAGACCCTTGACTTAGGCGGGAGAGCCCTCACGGGGGAGGCAGGGATGGTGATCTCTACTGGCTCCTTGAAGCGATGAATCAAGCAGTAGATTCAACTTGCCGACTACCTTCGTGGCAGGTGCAAAACATCTTGCTCTAGTACTAAGATGAGCTCTAATCCTCCAGGCTCCATCATCCACCAACTTGGCTTCACCTCATCTGGCGGAGCGCTCAGCTCGGGACCATGATACTTTGCAAGGTTTGCTCGAATGAAACACTGGATGCATTCTCCAATGGCTCGATAACTCCAACATCACTGAGCTTCTTGATAATCTTGAATGGGCCTTTCTTTTTGGGAGCTAGTTGGGAAGCAGCTTCCCCGGACTGTTTGAGCCTCTCCTTCATGATCTTCATATAAACCCAATCTCCCCTTGTGGACATAAGAGTCCTATGTGAGCCAAAGGTGGGAGCTCATCAGCAGCGTCACCGCTGGCACATTTGGTGTGCCTGGTGCCATGAGGCCATTGATGGATCCGTCACCCAGCTAGTGGAGACTTTTTTCTTTAACTAGACAGACATGATCCACACCCTTCGTGGGCGATGGAAGGGCCTCAAAGGCAACTCGGCTCGAATGCAACAACATTGGGAAGCCTTCTTGTTGCAGTGTATCTATTGTGTGTTCTTAAATACGAATTGCTAATCCTTTTTTGACCTCAAACTAGTTTGCACGTAATTGAATCCAATTGAAATTGCCGAATGCACTTGTCATAGCTATTCATGTGAACATGTGAATGGGGTGAGAAAAGTATAGTCGTGACGTTTTTTAGTATTACACAAGGTGAAATGTTTTCTTCGAAGTAGCAATGACCTTCTTTATTGACATGTCATATTTGCTATATGTATTCTAATTCTTGAGTTACACACCACTTGCCTGTAGAAAACTTTTAATCATCGCTTTATATGTATTATGTCTTGGTTTTTAGTAGATCACGCCACATTTAGCAAGCTCCATCAAAATAATACCCACCTTTGTCATTGCAGTGTGATCCTGAAGAAGCGGATTTGATGATAGCCCGAAGTGTTCTCTTGTAAGTGACCACTAGCTTTAATATATTGCTTTTTTGTTGTTCTCCTCAAGGCATCAATAATATGCCGAGGTATGCACTGGTATAGTGGTACAGCTTAAGATGAAGGATTGTGTACACAAGGGCAAGCTTGTAAATTAAAGACTTGTAGCTCCATTTTAAGGAGCTAAGTCTGCCAAGGATCTCAAATAATCTTTTTTGCTAGTTCAGATATATGTCTTGAAGTTGATGACTAAACCATGTAGCTGGAGTTGTGCCTTGCAAATTGCTTAGCGACCAAGAAGGGGGCTAAATTCTTTTTAATAGATGACATTTTGGCTTACACATAAAGCAATGTCACATTTTACCTAGAAGAAATGCACAAATAGCTAGAGAATAGACTTGGTTCTCATGAATGTTTCAAGGTATGTTCTCTTAGGGGGCATTTCTCTTTAAGATTTTTTTTCACATCATGTCGATATTAAGCCAATCATTCTGAATATGTTAAAGTTGTGGAACCTTCAACCTCTAGGCCTTATGATTTATGGGTGTTTTAATATGTGAAAAGGTCTTTAATACCGTTTTAGAATTTGTTGGCTGACTCTCAAAATTTCTTCTTCTCAATGCGTAATCAATTGTATTGTTTAGAGTTTGGACCTCACCGTAACCTGTGTTCAGTCCCCTCCTCCAGCACACCAGCTTCCCGTACCCTTCCTAGCTAACTCCTTGCCCCTTTGCCTTGCGCACAAGTTTCCCACCTTCCCACCCCCTTGCACACGTGGTTTGCCTCATTCTTTCCCTCACGAACTTGCTCCCCATACTCCTCCTTCAACACTGCTCCTGCCCACAGCTCTCACTCCAGTTGTGTTGCCTACTCCCCTCGTCTTGTACAGCCTCTCTCCTCCGTCTGCCAAGCCTACTTGAATAACCTTTACTGCCTTTCCCTTGCTCTGCTCTTTCCACCTAGCCCCTAGTCATAGTAGCAATGAAATGTGGCCTTCAGCTTTTTTCCTTTTTTATGTCCTTGCCAAACACAAGGCAAAGTGATCATTCTCATATTAAGCCAAATTGTGGTTACCATGAGTATATAACATGCACATTCCTAAAAGGTGAATTTGGGCATGTTCCTCGATTCATCTAGGTATATAATTCAGCCGTATTAGCAGACTTGCAGATTTCACATTGTGAAATTTTCGTCCGAGTTGCGGCCAGTTGATATTGTGCTATTTCTTTCTATCTTTAGCGGTGCATTTGCCCTATCAACTACTTATTTGCTGTACTAATTCTTTCTATTTGCTACTTCGCTTAGTGCTAGGCTTCACTATGGCTGAGTTTGCCCTGCATCTCCAGAGGTTTGACAGAAACTCAGTACGAAGGGCTTTGTGTGAATATATGCTCTTATGTGTGTGTGTGTGTGTGTGTGTGTGTGTGTGTGAGCATATCAAAATTGTCGGCTGTCCTCTTTCATCTAAGTTAACTTTTGCTTGGAAACAGGTTACGCAATATCTTTTTTGGAATCCTAGGCTTAATGCGCAATCCTCTTCGCTTCGCCTTGAGAGTATTCATTGGTCAAAGGCTTTTGATGTACCCTTGGCTCTACGTGAGCCTAGGAAGGCATATTTCCTTTCAAAGAAAGGAGTTTATCTTATTGATGATGTTTTGGATGCTGGTGGCCATGTGCTTTCTTTTGTGGTTGCCGCCAGAAAATTTGGTCTGGGGATGCATTATAGATCAATCTGGCAGCTTATTCGAGAGCTTCTTGCTCCTTTTGAACCAATTGCAGATTTGGATCATTCTGATCGTTTGGTTGATTGGAGCCTTAGAAGAGAACAACCTGCACGAGGCCCTTTATCAATGGCTAAACTTTCGGTTCATTCGACATATCATCTCTTGTTGCCTGCCTCTTGGGTTCAAGAACATGCGAATCAGATTTGGCATCTTCATAAAAGTCAGGCTTGGTGGAAACAACGGCTTCATTCTCTTTGGAAATGCAGTCTTCCTTTGAAAAGTAGAATTTTTTTATGGAGATGCTTGATTGGAGTCTTGCCAGTCGGCCTTTTCTTGGCTAGGCGACTTTTGGCACCTTCAACTTGTCATAGTTGTGGTGCTTCTCGAGAGACAGTCTTCCATCTTTTGTGGAGTTGTCCTCTGACTAGGACTTTATTGGATCGGATTGCTGCACGTTTGAGAGCCCGCTTTCGACAGGCACCCTTTGGGAAATACTTTTGGATCTTCGGTCTTCTCCCTTCACCCCGTAGATCCTATAAAGTCTTCTTTGATTGGGTTCGCTACTGGGCTTTATGGACTACCTGGCAGTCTCGCAACAGGATAGTTTTTGCTAGGCCTCATTTGGATGCTTACTCATTCTTCCGTTCCTCTCTTCAGCAATCTTTATATGACTCTCTCTCTCTTCATGAGATTGACTCATCTCTGTATGCTCTTTTTACAGATTGCTTTTAGATGTTTAACTATGTTCACACTGAACATAGTGAACACTCTAGTAGTCTCCTTTGTATATGGTCTTTTTGGTGGGTTTTCCTCGTTTTGAGGTTTCCCACCTGTAATTAATGACATGAAGCTTTACAAAAAAAAGTGTGTGTGAGCATATCTTAATACAGAGTTCTACACCCACTATTGGGCACCGATGACGTTAGTGGGGATGTGGTAGTATCTAGTCTATACTATGCATAATGGAGTTGATAGTTATATAGTCTTGTGGGTTGACTACCATGAGTATATAACACGCACATTCCTAAAAGGTGAATTTGGGCATGTTCCTGGATTCATCTAGGAATATATATATATATATATATATATATATATATATATATATATATATATATATATATTTTCAAGATAGACACTTCTTTAAAGTATGGAAAAGTCATACAACAATCACGGCTATGAGCTAGAATAGAATAGAATCGCCCCAGTATGTAAGGTGATCTCAACCACTGAGTAGCATCATGGTGCCATGAAAGACTTGTGGGACTAGAGGAAAAGAAAATGCCATGATCTCACTCTTGCATAAATACAACGCGCTTTGCCTACGCGGAACGAGAGGACCCCTAAATACGAGCCCAAGTAGCCATGAGAATATGGATGATATCACCCCATATAGTGCTAATGCACTTAGACTCAAAAATCTAGACACCCTTAATAGCCTTCGTGCATCTAGCTCTCCAGATCTGCCATGCTGTCATACTGGCAACAATCTCCCAACTGGTGTCAATCCTCTATCTTAGGGGTGTAGAATGTGAGTGAGGGACGATCGAGCGAGCGAGCTGCGCCCCCCCTTCCCTGCACTGTGTCGCTGTTGGCGCCCTCCCCCCCTTGTGCTTGCTCCCTCTTCCCCCTCGTTTTGCGCCTGTGCCTGCCCCCTGTCACGCTTGACTGCAGCAGCCCCCCCTCCCTTCCTGCGCCCGCCCTCCCTCCATTCGCCGCATGTGACCCCCCTCCCCTCCCTCCCTTTCTGTGTCCACCCTTCCTCCCTTCGCCGTATGTAACCCTCCCCCCTTGCCTTTCCTTTCTGCACCCTCCCCCATTCCCTTCACCGCCTGTGACCCCCCCCCCCCCCCCCCCTTCTTTCCTTTCTGCGCTTTCCCCCCCTCCTTTCGCCACATGTGCACCCCCCCCCCGCCTCTCCTCTGTTGGCGCCTTTCTCCCTCTGCCTGTTTCTGTCTTTTTCTTTTTCTAGGCCCGCCTCCCCCTCCCCTTCGCTCTCTAGCCATTCCGCTTCCCCTTCTTCGCCTCATCCTTGTTCCTCCGGCAGCGGCCTCAGGTTGTGGGCAGTTCTTTATTTTTTTGGCAACTTTCGGCCTCTTTTGGTCTTCGCCCCCAGGAGGACTCCATGGCAGACGCTCTGTCTCCTCCGACCGAGGCCACGGTTACTTGCCTTTTGTTTTCTAAAGCGGACCTGTAGCTTCTCGCTACGACTGTCGCATCCCTAGAGGCATCCACTTTGGTATGCAAGATTGTCGTAGCCGCCCCGCGCGTGGCCAACTGAGAGATCTTCTTCAGGCTAGCCTCCTAGGTGCACTTGCAAAGATCGTAGATATTCATCCTTTGGGGCGGGGCTACTACCAAGTTGAGTTCGACTCACCAGCGTGGTGTTTGATCTTGTCATGTAGCTAAGCTTCGTTCCACTGCGTACGGCTCAGGCCTTCTGTGCACGGTGGCAGCATTGCATCGACCCGGCATTCGACCCATTAGCTGGAGTTTCAGGCTTTCTCGTGACAGTCTGCTTTCTAGGCCTTAGGAAGGAATATCTTCCTCTTCTCCCAGTGATTGGTGGTGCCATCGGGAGAGTGATGGAATCCCCCCCATTGCTCCCTTGGCGCTCGCACGAGCAGCCGGGATTCCATCTCTCCGCATCTGTGTTACCTCTTGGGTTTTGTGCCTCACATGATATCTATTCCCAGCCTTGGGGCCGACTCCATTATGCAGTGAGTGGAGTATTCCGGCCTTCCAGGCCAATGCTTCGCTTGTAGACAGATGGGTCATTTGGCCAGAGCTTGCTCTTGGCGTCAGACTAGGAGACTGCCCTTGGTGGTTCCCCCTCCTATTTCCTGCTCAGATCCTCACTAGGGAACCGAGGGACGAGCAGGTTCCCAGGCCACGGAGAACCTAGTTCCAACCATGGATGACCCATTAGCCGGAGAGCGGCGGACGGTTAGCTCACGCCTCGGTCGTTGGCCAAGCACCATAGCTGAGCGTCACTGCCATGCGCGCCAGGCTGGTAGCATATAGGAGGATTCGGTTGTGTTAGAGAACCGTTTCGAGCACTTACACAGCACGGGCCCGCAGACGGCGGCCCCCTCCAGTCACGGAGAGGTTCCCCCTCCCCCAATGTGACAGTCGATTCCTCGTTGCGACTTCTCCTCTGGCCCTTAGTGCCCAATGGGGCAGGTTGACCCCACCCTCTCTTCGTCAAGCCTTCCCTAGCAGCCTTCCTCTCCGATGGATACCTCTCGGCAGTGTCCCTCTCCAGCCTCTCCACCTTCCCCCCCCCTCGCCTCCTCCCCCCTTCCCCCACCCTCTCCTCCGACTCTACACGCACTGGCTCCATTTTCCCCTTCCTCTGGCCCTCAATGCCCAATTGCACAGGTTGACCCCACCCTCTCTTCGTCGAGCCTTCCCTAGCAGCCTTCGTCTCCGATGGATACCTCTCGGCAGTGTCCCTCTCTAGCCTCTCTACCTTCCCACTCACCCTCGCCACCTCCCCCCCTCCCCCACCCTCGCCTCCGACTCTACCCGCCGTCGCTCTATTTTCCCCTTCAGTACAATTTGGACTCCCCTTTTCTCTGGCTATCTCACGAGGATACCAACTGGATTATCCGGTTAGATCTTCTCAGCCTCTACACCCATTGCACATGGATCAGACCTTCGGAGCTCCCCACGAAGATCCACTTCTATAGAGATCACTTCCTCACACTCACTGAGGGTGGATTCATCCAGCAGTCGGGCTACTTGAGTGTTCACATGTCCCATGCCATGCGGATTGCGATTGGCCAGATACGGGTTTCATCCCACCGCCTCAGAGTGGAGACAGGTAGAGCTGAGTGCATCATGAGAGCCGAGAAGCTCATATGGAGACCCAGAGAGGAAAGGATCTGCCGACTATGCCACACAGAGGTTGAGACGGAGGAGCATTACATATGCCGCTACCCAGTATACAATGAGTTCGCGATGAGAGGTTTCATTTTCTATTTCGTGAGGGATTTGGTCCACTCTCTAGAATCACTGACTTCTAGGACCAGCGTTGCCTAGGCCTCTTCCTGCTTGAGTTCCGTAGACACAGGGACAGCTTCTTGAGAGAGCTTCAGCCCCAGCCACCTTGCCCCCTCCCTCACCAACCAACCATCACCAGTTTCTTCCGGACCCAAGAGGTGGAGGACGGTGACATAGTGGATCTTGTGGACCCTCCACGAGTTGCTCTGGACCTGCCTCGCCCGCCGAGAGGAGTTACATGGGACCGAGTCTCTGCACTCTAGCGTGCTCGACGCCCTCGGCCCCCCCGTCGGCCATGATCACCTCATCAACTCCAGATCCAGGACATGCTTCACCGCCATCGAGCTACTTTTTCACTTGACATAGCTGAGGGAGACCTCTCGGCCCTACTCATTAGCCCCATGCTTGATATTTTGGAGAGTGGTATACCATCACTC
The DNA here is from genome assembly GCF_041138505.1 of Cibotium barometz. Classification (NCBI taxonomy): domain Eukaryota; kingdom Viridiplantae; phylum Streptophyta; class Polypodiopsida; order Cyatheales; family Cibotiaceae; genus Cibotium; species Cibotium barometz. The sequence continues at coordinate 5,230,341 of NC_141054.1, read as the reverse complement.
GCAGCTGATGTTGCTCTCATGTTTCTATGTTCTTAGTATTCCATGATGAGTTTCCATGGACAATTTTGTATTACCCCAGTGAGATAGCTATGTTTATGTTTTCTTTTTGTTTTATTTTCCATTCCATGATGAGATATGCCATGGACATTATTGTATCACTTTGGTCTCATAGGCCCATTGGGTCTTTAGTAGATTCTTGATATATCTATCTATCTTTCTTTCTTTCTCCGTGCCTACTATCCCATCCCCCCCGCCCCCGCCCCCCCCCCCCCCCCCCCCCCCCCCCCCGCGGGGCCTCTCCAGAGCATTCCCGTCGGCCCTGATCCGGAGAGGAGAAAGTTGGCGAGTTCCGTTCGTCGCTTGATTAATCGTTTCTCAGAGCCGGTGGAGATGACCATTGCAGCCTCGCTAGTGAGGGCTCTCTCACCTGAGTCTCCAGGTGGGCCCCCTAGGATCTTGGGGCAGCCTATGGATTATAGTTTCTTCCAGTGTCTTCCGATGGAAGGGACAGACAGGTTCGAGGAGACTGTAGCCCCTATTCGGGTATGTGTGGTCTTCCACCATTCCCAACCCTCTACGCCAGAGAATGGCGCGATGATGTTCTCTTTCCCCTTGAGCGCCCAAGACTCTTCGGGGCATAAATGTTGTCTTCCTAAACATTTATGCCCCGAATGCAGCTACAGGTAGAGCTATCTTTTGGAGCATTATCCGACAGGCCCTGCCCCAGGCTGATTTTTGGTGCATGGATGGTGACTTCAACATGACAGAGGTAGTAGAGGAGAGACTTGGAGGTGGCACGGCCACAGTCTCAGGAGCGGAGTACTTTGCATGGGAGGAGATGATACTGATTCTTAGGGGGCAAGACCCTCGGCATCTTGTAGAGTTTGGGCGTAGCCCTGGGAGTCTTAGCTTCTCTCAACCGGATAGGTAGAGCATTGGGCTCAACCTCTGTTGGTTAGAGAGGTTTTATGTCAACGAGTGGGCTTGCAGCCGTGGAGGCATGGCTGGTATTTTGGCAGGCACTGCATTTTCAGATCATGCCCGAGTTATTCTGTCCCTAGAGGACCCATGGAGGCATGACAGGCATGCGAGCTCCAGGATTCCAGACAGCCTCGTTCTGGACCCCAAGATCTGTAGCCAGATCAAGCAGATATGGGTGGGACTGGACTTTTCCTCGGGCTCTGTAGCGTGCACTTTGGATGATGGCCTTGGGGACATCAATATTTTCTTACAGGAGGCAGCCCTGAGTAGATTGGAGGGATTTCGGGAGCAAGAGAGGAGTCTGAGGAGGGGCCTAGCCTCTTTACGGCGTCTTCACGAGAGTTCCCCAGACAACCTGTGGATTGAGAGTCAGATCGCTGCCGCCCGCACGGAGTTTTAGTCCATTGAGGAGAGGAGGGTGGAGTAGTCTTCACGAGAGTTCCCCAGACAGCTCGTGGATTGAGACCCGCACGGAGATTCGGTCCTATGAGGAGAGGAGGGTGGAGTATAGATACCATGCCAGGGCTTCATTCTGGACTCAAGCCGGTGACAGAGTTACTAGAGACTTCTTTGAGATAGTTGGCCCCCATAGGAGGAGAGACGGTATTCGTAGGCTCCATGGCCAGGATGGAGCTATTGTTTTTGATCCCCGCATGTGAGAGCCATCGCCACGGATTTGTTCCGATCTCTTCTCACTGGTGCCCCATTATCCCCGTAGGTGATGGATGCACGTGAGAGTTTGGAGGCACACAAGAGAGGTGGTTCCCCCCTCCCTTTGGTCTTTCTTATTGACCACTTTCACTTCAGAGGAGCTGGCGGAGGCAATGAAGGCATTACCTAGGGGCAAATGCCCGGGGTGGTGGGCTTCCTGTTTCTTTCTTTCTTCACCAATGAGACCTCATGGAAGTTGGCCTTGGTGTTGCCTTCAATTAGATTACGCTCACAGGTGCCATGCTAGAGAGGCTCACAGAGGGCTTGATACGTTTGATTCCCAAGGAGGGTGGTGATAGATTGGAGATCCGGCAGTGGAGACCCATCACCCTTCTAGGGACGGCTTATAAGATTTTGGCCAAGGCCATCAGCAAGCGACTTCAGCCTTCTCTCCCAGACTTGATCCATGACACTCAGACTGGCTTTATTCAGGATTAGAGCATTTTGGACAACATCTTTACCTTTTGGGAGGTGACAGTTTCGGCTAGGATGCGGCAGTAGGACCTCATTGAGCTACTCCTAGACTTTGAGAAAGCTTATGAGAGGGTGGATTGGAGCTTTCTGGAGGGCACTATGAGTCGGATGGGATTCCCCATGGAGTGGATTCGTGGAGTCTTGGGACTTTATTCAGCATTTCACAGCTAGGTTCTTTTTTAGGGAGCCCGAGGCAACAGATTCTCCCTTTCCCGCTCGGTTTGACAGGGCTGTCCTCTAGCACCGTACCTCTTTCTATTTGTTGCCGAGGCCATGAGTAGTTTTCTTTCCGCCCAGGAGACTGGACTTCAGGGATTGCACCTTCCCCTCCGCACGCAGGAGGAGCTGATGTACTCAAAGTTTGCAGACGACACAACAACCTACCTTGCTGGAGATGTTGGGAATCTCTAGAGATTTGCGGAGGCGATGGAGATTTTTTGCCATTCATCAGGAGCGCAGATCAACTGGCACAAGTGGTGTGGTTTTTGGGTAGGCTTAGCACCCAGCCCGACTTGGCGACTAGTTGAGGCTTTCCAGTGGATCCCGAGGGGCACTCCAGTCCAATACCTCGGTTGCCAGGTTGGCATTGATATCTCCCTCGAGCAGCAGCTCGCTCCGCTTCTAAGTATTCGGAAGAAGCTTTTATACTGGAGCTTGGCGAGGCTATTCCTAGCATGTAGAGTGGTGGTAGTAGCTTGCCACCATGTGGTACATTACCTCGTGCTAGGCCTTTTCTCGGCCATGTATTGGCCAGGTACAACGTTTGATCCGGAACTTCTTGTGGGCCTTCTTGATGGGAGGCCAGCCAGGGCCAAGGTGGCATGGAGAGTGATCATTCAGCTACGTAGCATAGGGGGGCTTGGCCTCATCGATCCAGCTATACAGAGCCCTGCCCTGTTGGGCAATTTGATTGTCAGAGGACTTCTACCTTGTGGTGAGCCTTGGAAGGATTTCCTCTTGGCTTGGATTTCAGCCCGCACTTCGAGCCTTGGAGGCCCGTGGCCACAGAGTTCTAGATTGATCTTCACAAAGATGCGAGCTTGTGGTTTGAGTCCTGCCTTTTGAGGACAAATTCGCAGCTAGTCTACTTCGTGCTTGGTATCATCTCAAGCCAGCCCTCAGACAGATTGTTCCAATGGTCTTAGAGGAGCAACTTTGGCAGCCTTTGATTTGGAACCCCTTGATCTGTTTACCCAGTGGCCACATGCTAGGGGCCTGGACCGCACATATCCTGGGGTGCCTTGAGCATGGGACCAGCGAGGTCTCTCGGAGATTGGATTGCACATAGGCAGTTATCTCAGGCGGAGCAGGAGAGGCTCGGGGTAGAGACAGGCTCAGCATTGACATCGACTGAGCTATCCCTCAGGAGTGGCTGACTCCTATTCCAGACTTGACCCCCTCGATGTGGCTAAGCATGTTCACCAGACACGATATCCTCGTGGCGGTCCATGGAGCAAATGAGGACAGTGGTCTGCTCACTTTTTCTATTGGATTACATGGAGATTAGAGAGATCAGAGAACCCCTTGGAGGATTTCAGAGGCTACACCTTGCAGAGGGTGAGGGTGATTGGTTTTCAAGCACGGGCATGGCACATAGATCCAGCACCGGCCAAGGAGAGACTTTGGCGGTTATGGATTTGGGAGTGCCGATTTCTCACACGGTTGCAAAGGGACCCAGGAGAGTGGACTTGGCATGATCCCATAGATCGGGTGAGACTTTGGATGCCCCTTTCTTTGCATATACAGCGCAGCTTGGAGGATCCAGATGCCGGAGGGAGATAGCACACCGGTAGCAGCAGCACACTAGCAGTCTCAGGGTCTCACAGCGCTTCGTTTCAGATTTCTGGAAGAGACTTTGGGACAACTTTCGGCCGAGGAAGATCACTCTCTTCCTTTGGCTAATGGCACACAGGAGTTTGGCGGTTGGTACTTCGCTAGCAATTGGAAGTCGGTCAGCAGCTTGCCCAAGGTGCGGGTTGCCCAAGGTGCGGCCATCCCCAGGAGTCTCACCGACGTTGCCTCTGGGATTGCTCGAAGGCTCAACAAACTTGGCAGCGGATTCTCTGCATCTTTGCTATGGATAGGGCATCAACCTAGATCATCACTTGGGATACTGTCACTTGGGCCACCGAGGCTAGAGTCATCAAGACTTACGAGGAGGATGGGGGAGGACTAGCCCTTCAGGTCTCCCACTTTGTATTGCAGTAGTACCAGTCTCATAGCCCCACCGGCAGGTGTCTGGCGAGCAAGGTCATGCTAGCGATGGGAGATTTGCAGTAGCATAGCAGCCTGACACATCTGGCGTGCTAGATGTAGCGAGGCCATCGAGGGTACCCACACTCCGCCGGCTGAGACCATCAGGAGCATATGGCTTGATATCACACACCCTCCGCGGTCAGTGGGGGAAGCTACATGGAGGTTCTGACCGCATGCGGAAGCAACGGGAAGCCTTCTTGAGACTTTGGAGGCCTGGTCCTTTTCTCATAGATAGAGGTGGTGACCCCATTTAGCATTAGAGACCACCTGTATGGTTGTCCCTCCCCCCCCCCTCCCCATGTCTGAGATAGCCGTCTCCTCACAGAGTAGCTAGCTGGAGGAGAAGCATCTCTTTCCCTTTGATCATTTGTCTCCCGCCCTTGTATGAGGTGAAACTGCAGTTAGCCCGTCGTGGTTGTACTTAGCCCTTTGCAGTTGTTTTTCTTTAACTAATTGAAGGATCTTTTTCTTGGGAAAAAAAAATGTGAGTGAGGGACATCTTGCAACTCTACCATGTTGGGCAATACCTCTACGAATGAAATAGCAATGCTTGTATCACTGCCCGCGTAGAAAAGCTACGGACTAGACTGGGAAAGCCAAGCAACTGCCCCCCAAGTAACATACATGGTGTGACCACTCAATTTTCCCATAAGCTAGGCTATAGAACCCCGAATACTATGTGCAGTGCTGCATCCCCATAAACAATGCTGTATAGTCTTAGAATTTGTCGTAAATCTCGGGTAGGAGGTGCTACACGAAAAACCGATGTCCACTAATTGGTGGGGAGACCACCATGTAAAAATAACCAAAAGAAATGAGAGATCTGGCTGCTTCTGTATGAATGCCAAAGCCTATGCCAATATATGCATTGTATCATTGGAGTGATGTCATAACTCTCTCAATGAGGCCTCAGAGTAGGGATCTTATGCATCTGTTGAGTGATGAGAAGCCGGGTATTCCAGATCGGGAAATTGAGAAAAGGAAGACTTTTCAAATGATCAGAGGCATCCATCCACTCCCACTCACGTGGATCCCACTGAAGATATCTGATAGGACTGCCACCATACAGCCACAAACACCACGAGCCATGAGTCACTGTCTAAGGAGAAGGATCAATGAACTAGTGCTCGAACGACCAACAATCCTCACTGGACTAAGCCTCGTATTTGGGATGATCCCCTCCATGCTACATCTCCTCAACCTCCATCCAAGCATGATAGAATAGATGATGCAATCTATAGCCTCCTTCCTCGGGAGAGCAAGGACCTGTAGAGGTATGCCTATCATAGAAAAAACTCAAAGCCATCTCAGATAATCTCCATGAAAGGTCCCAGAGAGCCACTCATGCGGTATAGCTGCATAAATCTAATCAATACGTATGCGAGAGCCCCTAAGATGCTGAATGGATGCAGCTCTCCGGTCCACGACAAGACTCTTAAAGTCTTCCAAGCAAGAACCGTATATGCACATCTCCCGTCCTAACCACTGCACCAAGTGGCCGACCAGCCTCATCCCTAATGAACTCGTTCCACATAATAGGTTGTCAGTCAGCCTTATCCAAAGACCTAGGAAGCCTTTGTCGCAAGAATGGTCTCATGCGTCTCCATGCTCTAACAAAGTCTACAATAAGAGGGGAAGATGGTGCCTTGATATCTACCTCTGTGAACAAAAACCATGTGCTAGGCAGCCAATCTCTCCCAACACGGGGTTCGCGTCTAAATGGGAAGTGTGGATGGGAGCCTATGTCGCCCTATTCGTTCTATGATCTATGGGGGTTGTACATCCGAAAATCTGAAATACGAAAAAAATCCTGTGATCTCCGCCCCAATCTCGTCCCAAAAAGTAATGAAAAAAACAAAGAGAGAGCATCCTATCCTAGACACTTACCATGAGGTAAGGCATGCAGAGCATGACTGAACTCCTGCATAGAAAAAGGGGCATCCAAAACGGCACACATCTCCTCAGTAATCAAATGTGGCAATGCATTCCAAACCTTCCTTTGTGCCCTGTGTCCAAGTCAGAATGAGGCTCAGTGCTATAAGAGGATCTGAATGAAGAGTGCCATGTGAATCCTGCAGCTACGTGACACTGTCTCTGGCATGAGATGGGCCGTGAGTAGCAAAGAAGTGTTTGTTGCATCTGCCACCCATTTCTTGGGCATGGTAGCGTACTTCGCATGCTGCTCTCAAGAGTGATGAAGCTCAGCCCTAACAGTACATAAAGAGACTGAAACCCAGTGAGCATGAGGATGTTTCTTGTGCTCTTTGTAAGGCAAACCAGTCTACGTCTAATAGCCCTTTCTAAATCCAAGGCCTCTTGCCTCTTAGAAAAGGCACACATGTGATAAAAGTTGCTAATATCATAGAGAGCAGAGGCGAGGCTTTGCGAGCCCTCCGAGAAATCACGAGATCTCCAAATATCAAGCACCTGACATGATAGCTCTGCGTCTGAGAACAAATGATCAGGGATGCGTATATGAGGTGTTGATCCATGGAGACTTGGATCTCTAATGCATAAAACCACTAGGCAATGATCCGATTTTGAAGTGCCTGTAGCAATAAAAGTATGGCCCCCTCTGTCAAGCACCCAATCATCCACATAAAACTGGTGTCAGCGTGCATAAATACATCTTGCATCCCTTCTCCTATTAGACCATGAATAAAGAAGAGTGGATGGTTTCCTCGGAATGTCATCCTCATGCCAACAATCTCTGCCATGAATGGAGAGTATAAACCTCTCCCAAGACGCTCTCTCAAGAGGATGCACCAAGCCCTCATGTCCCACCTCTTTTATCCATTGGCATCTGAACCATGTTAAAATCCCCACCAATAATCTAGCATGAGGCATAAACATAGTGAGAGATTTCCAAAAGACAATCCTCTCACCTCTATGGTTAGGAGCATAGAGGTTAAGAATACCAATGCATGTAACACCCTACATAAGAAGGATCCACTGCGCTCTCGGTAGGTAAAATGACACCATGTCCAACGATGCAAGGAAAAACCACAGCTGAAACAAAAATTCAAACACCACCTTTGGTACCAATAGCTGGTGACCAAAAGGTGTGTCTTGAGAGAAGCTTAACTGATCTCCCACATTGGCAAGCATCAAGTTTATGCTCTTGCAAGAGCAATACATCCATAGGTCCAGCTGTAACTCCACTGTGCAACTGAGTTTTGACAATTTGTTTCTGCTGATGCGGAAAAAAAAACCCCAAGACCTTGAATGTTCATCAAGACCATCCTCAGAAGGACTCAGAGTAGGAAGGACCAGATCTCTTGTCGACAAAGGATCCCCGTTAGAGACGGAGGTACGTCTCGCATAGGTAAGGGGGAGAAAATGTGACGATGACAACCTTACCTCTCCTCCTCCCAAAGCCAGGGCTGGTCCTCAAAACTGGAGAGGTACCATGACAATGCGACTATGCAACATCATCATCCTTGAGGGTGCAATCATCGTGTAACTATAATGCAACATCCTCCTATGAGGGATCCAAATCTTGTGCGTGCATAGCCTCATCCTCCAAATAAGGATCCACATCCTGGGAGGCAAGAGCTACACAAGGGTTGGGATACTCCTCTAGGGGTGCAGATAAAGGGGCAAGTATGTGGGTCTGAGGGCGCCTACCATCTCTAATTACAACCCAATGCTATGTGGTCTGTTGGGGCACAGGGGCAATAGGAGTCTGGGTAGCTGCAGGAGGCATCTGTTGGGTAGGACCACGCTGCCTCCTAGCATGGCCTCTGGATCTAGGAAAATCTCTAGCAATGTGGCCCTGCCCTAACGACAAATCCGACACTAGTCAGGTTTGCTTGCAATCTCCATCCTCTGGCGAAAATGTGAGCCGTTTTCATCCCCCCCCCCCCCCCCCCCCCTCTCTGCCTTTTTCTCTCTTATTGGCCCATTTTTATCGGGCAGTTTTGGAGATGCAGGTTAGTTCATGGGCAGAGGGACACTGACTGAGAGCCATAGGCCAGGTGCTTTAGGAGGAATCACTCTGTATTGGAGCACATTTTCACCCTTCACGTGGTCATTGAGGAGGTGAGGGCACGTCTTCATGTTGCGAACTAAAGTTCAATCATGGACACCCACTGGATAGGCTATTTGCATGCCTACAGTAGTTAGACTTTCCCCCGGAGATGATATGGGGAGTGATGGCATTATATGAGTTGGTGACTGACGTGTGAGAGCAAGTGGGGGCATGTTGCGTAAGATATCCAGCGCTATCGGGACTGTAGTAGGTTGGGTTGCCCAGGTACACTAAGAAGATATGGTGGTTCACTCTTGGACAGTATGTCCAAGGGAGTCAGAGGATGAACAATAGGATGGAACAATAGCACAACACACAACAAGCTTACTTAATCAACACTTAATTTACTGGACAGCAAGAAACACTGCACTAGAATGCTGTACTCCACTTGTATTATTATGAACCAGCAGTTACAAACACCTTTCACTGCACCGTGCACACTCAACAGTGAGGAATATCACACTCTGATTGGACGGAATGACACAGGATCAAGGAGCATTACAATGGATACCACAGAGTAGCACATAGTAGCCTTGCAATCGGCAAGGTGGAACTATAGGATAGCCTATTTCAACTTTGAACAAGAAGAATGCCTTATAACTCCGGAGATTCGTGAAGATGCGTCGGTGACCGTTTGCAAGCATCTCCTAGCCAACTCCTCCGATGTGAAGAGGATCAGGAGGAAAGTCCTGAGAGAGTGCGGGACCACCTCTCTTGTATGCTGCCAAACCCGCGCTCATGCATCCAGCACCTGCGTGGAACTGGGGGCACCTATGAGAAGGGTGCAGAGGAAATCTATGGCGATGGCTATCACATGAGGGGGGTCTGTAACAATGGATCCATCCTCCTGTGTGGGCTTGCAATCTCAAAGAACTCTCCAGTGACCGCGTCTCCTGCCTGCAGCCAAAAGAGGCTCTGGCATGATATCTGAATGGGTAGAAGGCCTTGTAACTCCAGAGAGTCATGAAGATGCGTTGGTGACCATTGGTGAGGTGAGCATCTCGTAGCCAACTGCGACGATGTGAAGGGGGTCAGGAGGAAAGTCCAGAGAGTACGGGACCCCCTCTCTCGTATGCCGCCAAACCCGCTCTCGTGCATCCAGCACCTGCGAGGAACTGGGGGCACCGCACCTGTGAGAAGGGTGCAGAAGAAATCTGTGGCGATGACTGACATGAGGGGGGTTTGTAACAACGGATCCATCCTCCTATGTGGACCTGCAATCTCAAAGAACTCTCCAGTGACCCTGTCTCCTGCCTGCGGTCAAAAAGAGGCTCTGGCATGATATATGTACTCCACCCACTGCTCCTTGATGGATCTGAGCTCTGTACGGGCAGCAGCCAACTGGCTGTCAATCCATGGGCTATCTGGTGCACTCTCCTCGAGCCGCTTTAGAGAAGCAAGATCCCTGTGAATGCTCTTGCTCTCGGAAGTCAGCCAATCTGCTTTGCGCTGCCTCCTGTAATAGACTGCTAATCTGAGCTGAGCTGCAGCTGCGGCTGCGGCTACGGCTGCGCAAAATCTAGCCTCTCCCAAATCCCCTCTATCCTGCTGCAAATATCAGGGTCCTGGATGAGGCTATTTGGAATCCGGGTGGTCAAATGTATGCCCTGCCTCCAGGCGTCATCCAGGGAGAGAATAAAAGGTGCATGATCGGAGAAAGTAGTGCCAACCAAAATACTGATCATGCCACCATGATTGTAAGCCCACTCGTCTACATAAAACATATCTAATCTGGATAGGTTAGGGCTTGTGCTCCTCCTGTCAGATCTGGAAAAACACAGACTCTCAGGACTAAAGCCAAACTCTGGTAGATGCGAAGGGTCTTACCCCTGAGCGCTAGAATCAGCTCCTCCCAAGCCGAGTACTCTACACCTGAAATTGTAGCTATGCCACCACTGAGTCTGCCCTCCACGGACTCTAACATGTTAAAATCTCCATCCATACACCTGAAATCCGCCTGTGGTAGGGAGTGACGAACTGTACTGCAGAAGGTGGCTCTGCCTGCTGCAGTGTTCGGCACAAAGACATTCAGGAAGCCCACGACGTCCTCTCCAATCTTGATGGTCACCCACTGAGCACATCTAGTGACAATGGTGTCTGAGTCAACCATTGCCGGCAGCAGTTGCTCACTAATAGAAATGCATACTCCACCGTGTGTCCCCGAGGGCCAAAACAGTGGGACCAGAAGGTGTGACTCTTGCCATGTAAGATCTTCGCGCAGCAGTGGGTATGTCTCTCTAAAAGATGGTTCTCTTGAATGAGAAGAATATCAATGGGTCCACCAACTGTCGCTCTGTGTGGAGCTCCTTTCTGAGGACACCACGCATGTGAAAGCATTGTGGGCCCACCAAACCTCGGATGTTCCATGAAATAATCCGCATATCTAAGATCTGTGGGAAGCGGAGCTGTCTGAACTGCCCTCCGACTCGAAGAGTCTTGGGCATGGGTTTCGATGGAGAGTAATCAACGTCGGTCTTGGGGCGAAGCCGTGCCAGATCGGCACGAATCCTGGCCTCCATGTGTAGCCACTCAGTTCGAGCCCCAGAGTATGCATACTCTAGACTCCACCTGTCACACTACAGGTGTTTGTAGGAGGGGGGAAGTGGTACTGCCAGGCTGGAGGACACCATCTCCCCTGCTTGGTCCCAAAGGACCAAGCCACCCAACTCCATCTGAGCCAAAGACCAGAGGTGAGTAAGCACATCAGTGATACGCAAGTCGTGATGCGAGAGCTCTATGGCAATTTGAGGATGATTCCGTGCTTTAGTCCGTCCCTGTGCTGCACTCAAGGGGAAGGAGAAGATCATCGTGCCACTTTTTGGGGTGGACAGTCTGGAGTGATAATGTAATCAATTGGTTGCCCCAAACCCTAGGGAGCCGCTTGGCGGCCCGGGAGGGAGAGCCCACACAACGATGGTCATCTCCACCGGCTCCGAAAAATGATTTATCAAATGGCGGACCGAGCTGGCCGGCTGTTTTCGCTCTTAGCCCAGCACAGCCAGAGGGCGGTGGGAGTGCTTTGGGGGAGTAGGGGGATCCGATGCAGCCGGAAGGGGGGGGGGGGGGGGGGGGACGAAGCGGAGGAAGGGAGGGTGAGGGTGAGGGATGGGTAGGGACTACGAAGGGTACTGGGGACAATCAAGGGGCTGTTGAGGGAAATGCTCAAAACGGTTCTCTGTTACAACCATATCCTCTTGGATCTCGCCAACCTGGTGCGCTTGTTGGCACCGCTCTGTCCTCTGGAAGTCGGCCGGTGGTCTGCCGCTCTCTCGTGCCCTTAGTCGAGGATGCATTCCGGATCCTGCCAACCTGTTGCGCTTGTTGGCACCGCTCTCTCTTGTGCCCTTAGTCGAGGATGCATTCCGGTGCTCTAGTATTTGGGGGCTGTCCTTCCCCCCCCCCCGTGGGGCCGCGGGGCCGCCCAGAGCGGCGCGCGCGGGGGGGGGGGGGGGGAGTGCTTGGACTATCGACGGGGACAAGCTCTAGCGAGGTGTCCCATCTGCCTGCAGATGAAGCATTGGCTTGGGAGGCAAGAGTATTCAACTCTCTGTGAAATGGGGGGGGGGGGGGGGGGGTGGTTTGTTCCTCGAGGGTACTGGGGGTGCCCCATCACCATCAAGGGACTGTTGATGGAAATGCTCAAAACGGTTCTGTCTCAACCGTATCCTTGTGGATTGTGCCAACTTCGTACGCCTGTTGGCACCACTCTCTCCTCCGGAAGTTGGCTGGTGATCTGCCACTCTCCTGTGCCCTCAGCCGAGGGCGCATCCTGGTGCTCTGGTAATTTGGGGCCTGTCACCCACCCGGGGAAAGTGTGAGCTGGGGCCGCCCGAGGAGGGGGGGGGGGGGGGGGGGGGACAACCGGAGGCGACCACCTGGACTATCGATGGGGACAAGCTCTAGCGAGGTGTCCCATTTGCTTGCAGATGAAGCATTGGCTTGGGAGGCAAGAGTACTCAACTCTCTATAAAATAGGTTCCCCCCCTCAAACTCGAAAACAGAATGGAGTGAGGCATAGACGTCGAAGGCAATGCAAATATGAAGAGATGGGATCCTTGCCGTCCGTGCAAGAACCGAAGCAGCAGGGGGGGAGGATTCCATCACTCTTCTGATAGCACCTCCTATCACTGGGAGGAGAGGAAGGTATTCCTTCTTGAGACCTTGAAAGCAGATTGTCACAGGAAAGCATGAGACTCCAGCCAAAGGATCGGACGTTGGGTCAAAGCCGTGCTGCCACCTTGCAAAGAAGGCCTTGGTTGACACAGCGCAACGGGGCTCAGCTGCATGACTTTGTGAGAAGCTGTAGGTGAATCAAACTCAACCTGATAGTAGCCACGCCCCAAGGCGTGAATGTCAGTGATCTTCTCAGGCATGCCGAGAAGGCTTGCCTGTTAACAAATCTTTGAACTGTCCGCGTGCCGGGCGGCTACCCACAATCTTGCATACCAGGGTGGAGGCCTCCAAAGAAGTGACAGCCATGGTGAGGAGCTGGAGATCCACTTTTGAAAAAGATAGGCAAGCGACGGTGGCCTCGGACGGGGATGACAGAGCGGCTGCCATGGAGTCCTCCTTGGGATTCAAGATTAGAAGATGCCGAAACTTGCCACCGATATAAAACCCTGATAGCGAAAAACACCTGAATGGCCTCCCGGCCACTTGTCCGCCTCCACGCCTCGCCCCTGCTCAGCCTGCCTTACATGCGCCGCCTCCATCCCCTACTACCTCTCTCCGCCCCCCTCCATCTTCCTTTCCTTTTTGCCGTCTCCACCCACCTCCGCCGTCTCCCCTCCTCTGTGCCTCTATGCCCTAGGGGGGAGCTCCAGCCATAGTCACAAGGAATGGCCATTTTTAGACTCGGGAATGTTGGGAATGGCAGCATCTTCCCGTTCCCATTCCCATCCCATGTCACTCTATAGCCACAAGGAATGGCCATCCTCCATCTTTTCCGTCCCCATCCCCATTTCGCGTCCTATGTGACTATGGCTCTAGCTCTCGATTTGTCAACGGTACCTTAAATGCCTTGGAGTGGTGCGTCAGGAATCTTCACGCTAGAGTGTCCACTGGGCTGTCCACTTGGAGCATCTTCTATTGCAACTTACCACTGCCACACTGTAACACTGTAACACTGCAACATCGTAACACCACCTCAGTGTAACACTGTAGCACTGCAACACTCTTAACATTGTAATACTGTGGACACCCTTGGTGCCTACAGGTACCGGGGGCTTAAGAATTCACTGTCTCAGCGAATAACCATGAGAACAGATATATAGCTTCAGACAGATGTGTAGCCGCCAAGTTCCAACTTTGCCACTAACCCAAGAACAAAGAATAATCATCATCAACCATAATGTAAATGAGAAGGTGGAGTCATGCTTGAGTACTATTGTTACTAGGCTATCTTCTCGCTAATGCACCAAGGGTAGGTCTAATGCTCGGCCTCCTTCGTTCCTAATCTAAGGCACTAGGCCAAACACGGCTCCTACAAGCTTCTCATACAAATATTGTTGACTTGGCAATTAAGCCCAACCATACAACTGTCAAAGCCTTAAACTCATGAATGAAAAAGCTACAGAATGTAGTCATGGAAACACACCCAAAATGTGAAATAAAGAACCTAGGCCTGTCCAAAACAGGGTTGTGGCCCATTGAGCACGATGATGCTAATGCTCTCCTGTAGATCCTTGGTGCTGCAAGTTGTAGTGTCAGGAGCAGACGCCCGACTGGCAGGGAGTCCACACAGAGACAGATTACTGACTTCTTTAGAGGGACTACCCGGGAGGACACACAACCGACAGCTCAGCAGTGGGCACCCCGTGGGACTCTAGTTGAGAGAGCTATCTAGTTGGGCAGATTTAGACGCCCGAGGGTTCGCGGATCCTCACATCAGTGACGGTGCCTACACCGGAGGATTCAGAGCATCATTGCGAGGCATCGGGCTCGTCCGACCAGGCATCTCACTATGGCAGATATCCAGGCCATCTGGCAGAGACCCATGCTAGAGCTCCTAGGATGATTACGACTCCAGCCATATACTGTTGTACTCATTATCACTTTTGTACTCCCCCATATTCATGTATTCAGGTATCCATGTACTCATGTACCCCATTTTGACTAGTAGCATTAGCTTCCCCCCTACTGATGTATTGTGGGGCTATCTCTTTTCTTTTCCAGACAGTGTATCAGATGTCACATGGTTGTAACTTTGGTCTCATAGGTCACTTTGGCCTTTTGAAGACGTTAATATAACATTTCATTTCATTTCATTTCTCTCTCTTCTCATTTCTGTGTGAGCTTCTCTATCGTGCACCTAACCCTAATGTGCAGGTTTGTGTGTGTGAGTGTGTGAGTCCAACACCAACAATTGGTATCAGAGCTTCAGTCCAGGGCCTGTAGCTCACTATGGAGTTCCGCCGGCGAAATTCCTTCGAAAACTGACGTCTGGGGCGTTTCCTGGTTTTCGCCGCCTGGCCCGCCGCCGCCGCTCAGCCCCGCCGGCTTCCGCAGTGCTCAGCTCGCCGCCACTGCCGAGCCGCGCCGGTGCTCCTACTACGCAGAGAGCCAACCCCGCCGGCGCTCCTACAGCACAGACAGCCACCACCGCCCAGCCCCGCCGGCTGCGATAGTGGGCAGCCCTACGCCGCCCGGGCTCCTTGGCGCAGGTACGCCCGCTTGCGCCGTCTACGCTTGGCCCATCGGCTGTGTGCGCCGCCGGCTCTGTCCACCGCCGCCCGCTTGCGCCGTCTCCGCCGCTCGTCGACTCTGGCTTATGCCGCTCTTCATCACTGCTATGTGCTCCTCGACTGACACCTGCTTTACACGTTTGTACCATTTGTGCTATCCTCGCCAACAGGTATTCTTTGTGCAGATTTTTATTCACATGCAAATACAAATTTTGCAGCCATTTCAGGGCAGGTCAGATTCAAACAAAATTCTAGGGATTTGCTAGAAGTTGCCCGCTGCAAGAAAAATTGCAGGTGGTGCCATTCATATTGTTTGGTTTGGAATTTGGTGGTTTTCAAAATTGAGGTCAAAATCAGCAAATTGAGCCTCTTTCAGTTGCAAAAATTTGGGTTTTTTGTGAAAATTGGCCAATTAAATGCGCATTAAAGCAATTGGAGTGCATAAAAATTGGGGCTTTTCAGATTGGAGCATGTAATTGGGCATTACAGCTGTGATTTGTCGCGTATGTATACACATTGTGTGTAATTGGACAACTTGGTGCAGGTTTACACTTGCTTCGGTTTGCAAGCATACATTTGCACCGGACATTTGGTTGCCTGGCAGTGCACATTGGTGTTTGGTTTACTTGCAGGTATATTTTGTTAACATGGCACAAAATGCTACAGATGTATTTGGTGTGCTCACCCAGGAGGACAAGTTGGATGGATCTAACTACTCCCTTTGGAGTTTCATGATCCGTAATTTGCTGGTAGCCAAAGGGCTTTGGGGCATCGTGTGTGGTGATGACACACGCCCACTTACCATACAGCCAGCCACGCCTCAAAGGGGAGGTGCTCAAAGAGCTCCTGATGTAGAACCTGCTCCCACACGAGCAGAAGAGATGGGACTCTAGAGATGCACAGGCCATGTCATTGATAGCCCTTTCAGTGAAAAGGACTATTATTCCGCACATTCGTTCTTGCAAGACATCGAAGCTTGCATGGGACACATTGAAAGCAATGTATCAGGTACGCAAGGAGGCAAGAGTTGCCTACTTGAAGAGGCGATTGGATCTTCTTTCTATGGGTGAGGGTGACTCCATGGCAGATCATCTCACCAAAGTGAAAGATTTGCAGGAACAATTGTTCAACATTGATGAGGTTATCCCAGACAGACAGATGGTCACCAACGCTCTTCATTCTTTACCACCTTCCTCCTTGGGTTTTCACACCTCTCTCAACCTCTCAATGAGAGGAGGTGGTGATCCCGTCACTTTTGAAGAGCTAGTGGGTTTACTCTTGCAGGAAGAGCAAACAAGAGCAAGCTTATCGAGCAACCGTGGTGGAGACAAGGCATTTACAGCCAAGGATAAGGGTAAAGCAAAGAGCTTTAAGCATGGGGGACAACAGTCTAGCAAGGCTGGTCATGGACAGCCCTCTTCTGGTGGTGAAAAGTCTGACAAAGGGGATGCAAACAAGCCCAAAAAGAAGGGCAAATGTCACTACTGCCATAAGCTTGGACACTACATCAGTGAATGTAGGAAGCGGATTGCAAAAGAGAAAAGGAAAGAAGCAGGCAATGCAGTAGCAGACTCTTCTGATGACAAAGCACAGCAATCAGCTAATGTAATCCAGGAAGAGTACACTTTTTTGGTCACATGCACTAGTGGCATACCAAGTGCTTCAGACAATGATATGTCTTGCATTGCATCTGACAGACAGAATGCATCATGGTATTTTGATAGTGGTGCTTCGAGCCACATCACCTCATGCAAAGATGTATTTCAGCACTTGGTTTATGCTTCAAATGGCCGCACTGTATCATGTGCAGATCATACCACATATCCAGTAATGGGAATTGGCAATGTCATGCTTATTGCAACCAATGGTGCCAATATTTGTATGAAAAATGTATTGTATGTTCCAAGGATAAAGAAAAATCTGCTCTCCGTCTTAGCCATAAACGACCAAGGTTTAAAGGTTGAATTTGAAGATGGGAAGTGTTTGGTAAAAGACCCATCAAAGGGTTATGAAATAGTCACTTCTGGAACACGATACAAAGGCTTGTATAAGCTGGACAGCTATGACAAGCGTACTTATGATGCACATATAGTGGCTGCCCCACTCCTGCTATGCATGATGCAGAGCTATGGCATGCTCGTTTTGGGAATGTAAATTTTCGGAGTTTGATGCTTATGCAGAAGCATCATATGGTTGATAATATGCCGCCTCTTGAGTCTCCAACAAGACATGTATGTGAGGGGTGTATTTTGGGAAAGATGCAACGAAAACCATTCCCCAAAGATGGAGCTGTTAGAGCTGAAAGTAAATTACAGCTCATACATAATGATGTATGTGGTCCAATGCGGACACCATCCATAGGGGGGCATCTTTACTTCGTCACATTCATTGATGACTACTCCAGGTTTGCTTGGGCTTACCCCTTGAAAGCGAAAGCAGATGTGTTTACATGCTTTCGACACTTTGTAGCAATGGCTGAAAATATGTGTGGATGTAAAGTCCAAACACTCCACTCAGATAGAGGTGGAGAATACATGTCAAATGCATTCAAGGATTATATGCTTCAAAAGGGCATCAAACACCAATGTACTGTGCCTTATACACCGCAGCAAAATGGTGTAGCTGAAAGGAAAAATAGATCTCTCATGGAGATGGCAAGATGCATGGTGAAAGCCCAAAAGTTGCCTCACAAATTTTGGATGGAAGCTATAATGTGTGCAACTCATGTGTTGAACAGGTGTCCAACAAAAGCTTTGAAAACCATAACACGATTTGAGGCTTGGTATAGCCGAAAGCCAACAGTGGATTATATGCGTACATTTGGGTGTTTGGCATATGCAGATGTGCCAGAACAACTCCGAACAAAGCTAGATGACAAAGCAGTAAAATGCATTTTTGTGGACTACAGCAATGAGAGCAAAGGATACCGTCTTTATAATCCAACTACACGAAGGATTTTTGTCAATAGAGATGTGGTATTTGCTGAAAATTCAGAACAGCCCATGTACAGCTTGTATAAAAGTAATGATACAGGCATACAAGACATGTTTGATGGACTTTTACCCATTGCAATTAGGGGGGATTCGGATCAGCCAGCCCCTACACAAGAAAATCGCTGAAAGCACATTGTATGTGAAGAAAACGGATGTTGATATTCTCATAGTTATCTTGTATGTAGATGACATGCTCATTACAGGTACTAGCAAAGCACAAATTTCAGATTTCAAAGCTGATTTGAAAGCTGAATTTGATATGTCAGATGTGGGGCCTTTACACTACTATCTCGGCATATAGTTTATGCATACAGATGATGGCATTGTTATGCAGCAAACTAAGTACATAAAAAGTTTGCTAAAAAGATTTCACATGGAAATTTCTACTCCCGTAGAACTAGGTGTACGGCTTACTATGCATGATATTGGAGAGCCTTTTGAGGTCGGCATTTACAGCCAAGCAGTGGGATGTCTCATTTACTTGTGTAACACGAGGCCAGACATATCTTTTGGGGTGTCTTTGTTGAGCAAATTCATGCACAGCCCAGGCACAAAGCATTGGCAAGCAGTCAAACGCATTTTTCGTTATCTTAAGGGTACCCTGGATCTTGGTTTGTTCTATCCCAGGGGGGGCAGCTTGCAGCTTTATGCATACAGTGATTTAGATTGGGCTGGTGATTATGATACTAGGCAATCCACCAGTGGGAATTGTTTTTTTCTTGGCAGTTCATGCATATCTTGGTTGAGTAAAAAGCAACCCATTGTTGCCACATCTACTTGTGAGGCTGAGTACAGGGTAGTCTTCACAGCTACAGTAGATTGTGTATGGTTGAGGAGACTATTGGCTGATCTTCGTGAGTGTCAGTAGACACCCACCACCATTCTCACAGATAGCCAGAGTGCTATGGCCGTGGCACGAAATCCAGTATTTCATGACGTACCAAGCACATTGAGATTCATTATCACTATGTCAGAGAGAGGCTACATGCAAGGGAGATCAGTTTATCTTACTGCGCTACACAGGATAATGTTGCAGATCTATTCACAAAGGCTTTACCTCGAGAAAAGTTTGAAGCTTTCCGCAAAGCTTTGGGCTTACTCTCATACAGAGAATGATCTGCTACCTTGTACAGGTTCACACTTCCGCTACAGGGGGGATTTGTAGGCATATGCTCACTTATGGTAGTGCTATGTGTGAACAGGGCTTAACCAGGGCACTTTTTCCCATGTGGTTTTTCCCCTTGGATATCAAGTGTGAAAGGACACTCTACCTATAATATTTTGTACTTCTATATTATATGGATGTGGCACACATGCAAGAGTTGACTTGCATTTTGTGGATACCACACTTTTGGCTCTCTCTCTCTCATTTCTGTGTGTGAGCGTCTCTATCCTGCACCTAACCCTAATGTGCAGGTTTGTGTGTGTGAGTGTGTGAGTCCAACACCAACAAGGGGTTGACCAGTGCTATCTGGCAGTGAAGGTTGAGATGGTAGGTGGGGTGCAAGGGTGGTGCAAACGGGGTGGGTGGAGGTGAAGGAAGCAAACATGCGCAGAGGGGGTATACATGCAGTGAGGGGATGTAGAGTTGGTGAGTGGGTGGCTGCGAAAAGGGGGAGGGGGGGGGCGCAAACGAGGCAATTGGCGAGCATATGATGAGGTGAAGGGGCAACCATGAAATTGGTGTTTGACTGTAGGATTCCTTGATTGGTAACAAAACCCTAGAACATAAATAACGATGACCATACCAGAAGTGTAAAGAATTATCATGGAAAACCCCTTAAAAACAGGATAGGAAACTCGAAATTGCAGGAGTCCCTTGCTGAAGATGCAACCCTAAAATGGAGAGACACAGTAAGCCTAGCCCTATAAGCTTAACATGAGCCTAGTGTAGCAAGGAGGGGTAATCCCAGAGCTTGCAGGTGAAGAGTATGGATTGGGAACCTGCTTCTGATCCCAGTTTTAATTCTTTGAGAGGATCATGAGCTTGGGTGTTGCGCCTGAGTTGACTGCTTGGAGAAGTACTGCAGGGACATGAGCAGGTTTAGTGCTGTTTGGAGTCTTGCCATCCGAAATGGAGATCGTCTTGCATGTGTGAGCCGATTGGTGACTGATTCACGTAGGTTGATCACCTCAGAGTGTTCCTCTTGTTTCTTGTCCTGGAATGGCTCAAGAGTGACTCTGAGATTTCCACCACATTGCAAGCTAGATCGTGGGTAGCTTCCAATCAATCCAGCAGCATGAGGAGGATGTCCGTGCTGCCAAATGGTCCAGGTGTTCTACACATGGTGATTTTGTTGAGGATCTATGTGGTTATCTTTACATGGATGGTTCAACATTGCTTGCATGGGATGATGTATGTGGGGACTTGATCAAGTGCCCTACACTCATGAGCAAAGATGACTATATACTCGAGGATGGGTATCATGATGACATGCATTCAATGGATGATGATGTGGATAGTGATGATGATCATCATATTAATGATGATATTGATGTTGACACATGTACACATGGTGATGATCATACACACACGTGATGAAATTGATGTATCACACCCACATACCCATGATGATGTATCGTGCACACATACATATGATGATACTTATGTATTGCACACACATACACATGATGATATTGATGTATCGCACACACACACACATGATGATAGTGATACACCATGATGTATAGAGGCTGACACCTGTCCAGTGCTGGAAGGTAAAAAGGAGAAGTGTTATAAGTTTTGAATGGAAGTGAAACTTGCCGTTATGAGTTTGGAGTTGCAACTTGCATGGTATGTTCCTTTGTGTTGTTGAAGGTTTCTTATACTGTTCTTTTGATGTCACATTGCATTTAATTATCTCTGTTACTTTGGTACAAGAACATCATTTACTACTTTGACCTAGTTGTGAGCAAGAGCAGTTGATGTGTGCGAAATTTTGATCTTTGATGCGGGACTCTAATTGGCAGCAAACTAGCTGAAATTATTGCTAGCTAGTTTGAATTTTCCAGCTTGAGTGATTTTACATCTTGGCAACTGATGATTCTAGAACACATAAAACATTATACTCATTAACAAAAATGTCTCTAGCAGGACCTTGTCTCTATCACCTCATTTCAAGGGTCTTATGAATCTCTTCTGCCTCGTAGATTAGGCTTGAAGTGCAGTTTTTAATGGCTCCTTCGCTGTGACCAGGTATTTGTCATTAGGAAATCTAAGAGATGCAAACCGGTTGGTCCATGAAATCAAAAAGGGACTGGGTGATCAAACCTTCTCAGATTCTCCTCTTATGCACTTTGTTAAGTATATTTTGCTCACGTAAGTTATTTCTTAGTACGAAGAATACTGCTGATATTTTTCTTTCCATTTGCTTGAAGTTATCTTGAAAACTGTCTTCAAATGGGAAGTTCAAGTGCCCTTTTTCTTGTTAGCAAACAAAACTCAGAAATATTTAATGATACATGCGTTGGTATTTCTCAATCGAGACTCTTTTCTAATGTGATTGGGGTGTGCAGACTTGAGCGGGATGCATTGCCCTTATTTCGTATGCTGCGCGAAAACTACAAATCATACATAGAAAGAGATTCTTTTTTGAACGAGGTATTTCTCTGAATGTTCTAATGAAAGATTATGCTCAATTCTTTTCTTTGAAGGATAAGAAATTCAACTCTATAAACGATGGCAGTGCCTAGATGCCATAGCTGAAAGATTCTATGGTGTGCACCATAAAAATGGCCTGCAACGCATGCTTGGAGATCTGGTGAAGGTATGTTCTCATTTCACGTACTAAGGAATATGTGCAAAATCTTTAGAGTGCAGAAGTTCAACTTTGGAGTGCATTTGCTTAAAAGGTTCCTGCTATCAAAAGACAGAAGAATCAGAACGAAAGTATTTGTGGGTTGTTTGAAGTTGCAAAAATGTGTCCATGTGCGTGTGTACGTGTTCATCTGTGTGTCTATCTATGCGTATGTCCATTACGTGATGCACGCACGCACGCACACGTGTGTGTGTGTGTGTGTGTGTGCGCGCGCAGTGTGTGTGTGTGTGTGTGTGTGTGTGTGAGAGAGAGAGAGAGAGAGAGAGAGAGAGGGTAGGTTGTAACTCTAGCGACATGCTCGAGAACTAGCTCCCACATGCTTGTAATGTTTGATCACCATTGAATGATGTTTGATATATCAAATAGTGCCCGCGACCTGTATGTGCCACGTTTTCTACTTTTGCTTGTGAAAAGTTTTCAGCCTACCTTCAGCGACCTCTATAGGTGTGCCCTCTATGCCTTCTAGTGGATTGGTTGCACAGTCTTACTGATCTGCCCTGTGTGTCCACTGGATTACTCTGCACGGCCTCTTTCTTTGGTCCACCTTGTCAGTCTACTAGTTTGCCCTCTGAATCTAGGTGAAGGTCTTCATCTATGTAAACAGTTCAAGACTGCCTTTCTCTGTTGCCTTCTACCTCGCCTTGTAAATAGCCTTTCCAACCCCTCTTCTTCTTCAACAAGGTCCAATAGTCAACAGTTCAATGGCTGGCTGTTCCACATATTCTACATGAGGATTTTCTTGTGTAGGGGCTGGCTGATCTGAATCCCCCCTAATTGCAATGGGTAATAGTCCATCAAACATGTCATGTATGCCTGTATCATTACTTTTATACAAGTTGTACCTATTACATAGTTATATATTCGTAGGTAGAATCACATAGAAATTTGGTACATATTGCCGAAATGGGCTGTACTGAATTTTCAGCAAATAACATCTCTACTGACAAAAATCCTGCGTGTTGTTGGATTATAAAGACTGTATCCTTTGCTCTCATTGCTGTAGCCCACAAAAATGCATTTTATTGCTTCATCATCTAGCTTTGTTCAGAATTGTTCTAGCAACATGTGCATATGCCAAACACCCAAATGTACGCATATAATCCACTGTTGGCATTCGGCTATACCAAGCCTCAAATGGTGTTATGGTTTTCAAAGCTTTTGGTGGACACCTGTTCAACACATGAGTTGCACACATTATAGCTTCCATCCAAAAATTATGAGGCAACTTTTGTGCTTTCATGCATCTTACCATCTCCATGAGAGATCTATTTTTCCTCTCAGCTACACCATTCTGTTGCGGTGTATAAGGCACAGTACATTGGTGTTTGATGTGCTTTTGAAGCATATAATCCTTGAATGCATTTGACATGTATTCTCCACCTCTATCTGAGCGGAGTGTTTGGACTTTACATCCACACATATTTTCAGCCATTGCTACAAAGTGTCGAAAGCATGTAAACACCTCTGCTTTCACTTTCAAAGGGTAAACCCAAGCAAACCTGGAGTAGTCATCAATGAATGTAACAAAGTAAAGATGTCCCCCCTATGGATGGTGTCCGCATTTGACCACATACATCACTATGGATGAGCTGTAATTTACTTTCAGCTCTAACAGCTCCATCTTTGGGGAATGGTTTTCATTGCATCTTTACCAAAATACACTCCTCACATACATGTCTTGTTGGAGACTCAAGAGACGGTATATTTTCAACCATATCATGCTTCTTCAAAAGCATCAAACTCCGAAAATTTACATGCCCAAAACGAGCGTGCCATAGCTCTGCATCATGCATAGCAGGAGTGTGGATAGCCACTGTGTTTGCATCATAGTTTGCATCATAAGTACGCTTGTCATAGCTGTCCAGCTTGTGCAAGCCTTTGGATCGTGTTCCAGAAGTAACTAATTCATAACCCTTTGATGGGTCTTTTACCAAACAGTTCCCATCTTCAAATTCAACCTTTAAACTTTGGTCGTTTATGGCTGAGACGGAGAGCAGATTTTTCTTTATCCCTGGAACATACAACACATTTTTCATACATATATTGGCACCATTGGCTGTAATAAGTACGACATTGCTGATTCCCTTTACTAGATATGTGGTATGATCTGCACATGATACAGTGCGGCCATTTGAAGCATAAACCAAGTGCTGAAATACATCTTTGCATGAAGTGATATGGCTTGAAGCACCACTATCAAAATACCATGATACATCCTATCTGTCAGATGCAATGCAAGACATATCATTGTCTGAAGCACTTGGTGTGTCACTAGTGCATGTGACCAAAAAAGTGTACTCTTCCTGAATTACATTAGCTGATTGCTGTGCTTTGTCATCAGAAGAGTTTGCTACTGCATTGCCTGCTTCTTTCCTTTTCTCTTTTGCAATCCGCTTTCTACATTCACTGATGTAGTGTCCATGACCAGCCTTGCTAGACTGTTGTCCCCCATGTCTAAAGCTCTTTGCTTTACCCTTATCCTTGGCTGTAAATGCCTTGTCTCCACCACGGTTGCTCGATAAGTTTGCTCTTGTTTGCTCTTCCTACAAAAGTAAACCCACTAGCTCTTCAAAAGTGACGGGATCACCACCTCCTCTCATAGAGAGATTGAGAGAGTTGTGAAAGCCCAAGTAGGAAGGTGGTAAAGAATGAAGAGTGTTGGTGACCAGCTGTCCGTCTGGGATAACCTCATCAATGCTGAGCAATTGTTCCTGCAAATCTTTCACTTTGGTGAGATGATCTGCCATGGAGTCACCCTCATCCATAGAAAGAAGATCCAATTGCCTCTTCAAGTAGGCAACTCTTGCCTCCTTGCGTACCTGATACATTGCTTTCAATGTGTTCCATGCAAGCTTTGATGTCTTGCAAGAACGAATGTGCGGAATAATAGTCCTTTTCACTGAAAGGTCTATCAATGACATGGCCTGTGCATCCCTAGAGTCCCATCTCTTCTGCTCTTGTGTGGGAGCAGGTTTCACCTCAGGAGCTCTTTGAGTACCTCCCCTTTGAGGCGTTGCTGGCTGTATTGTAAGTGGGCGTGTGTCATCACCACACACGATGTCCCAAAGCCCTTTGGCTACCAGCAAATTACGGATCATGAAACTCCAGAGGGAGTAGTTAGATCCATCCAAAGCCCTTTGGCTACCCAGAGGGAGTAGTTAGATCCATCCAACTTGTCCTCCTGGGTGAGCACACCAAATACATCTGTAGCATTTTGAGCCATGTCAACAAAATGTACCTGCAAGCAAACCAAGCACCAATGTGCACTACCAAGCAACCAAATGTCCTGTGCAAATTTCTGCTTGCAAACTGAAGCAAGTGTAAACCTTCACTAGATTGTCCAATTACACACAATGTGTATACATATGCGACAAAGCAGAGTTGTAATGCCCAATTACATGCTCCAATCTGAAAAGCCTCAATTTTTATGTACTGCAATTGCTTCAATGTGCAGTTAATTGGCCAATTTTCACAAAAGCCCCAAATTTTTCCTATTGAAAGAAGCTTAATTTGCTAATTTTGACCCCAATTTGGAAAACCCCCAAATTCCAACCCAAACAGCATGTATGGCACCACTTGCAATATTTCTGGCAAAGGGAAATTTTGGCAAACTCCTAAAAATTGTTGAACCTGCCTTGCCCTGAAATGGCTGCATTTTTTTTTTATAAATAAAATAAAAATCCCCATTAAAGGTACCTGAGATGAGCACGTGGCAAGTACAAGCAACAGGTGTGTTGGGACTCTGAAGCTGGCCCACGTGGGAAGTACAAGCAGCAGGCACAGGTGGCAGGACAGTCTGGCCCACGTGGCAAGTACAAGTGGCGGGACAGTCTGTAGTGGAGGATGTGCAGCGGAACGTCAGGCGCAGAGGCTATTGCAGACGATGGGACGGAATTGCAGGGGAGGCACGTGCGGCGGTGCCAGACTGTGCATCGAAGGCAAAAATGCCAGGCGCAGACGGCAGGCAATGCAGCAAAACTAAGGTTGGCGACAGACAGTGGTGTCAGGCTACAGGCCGGCGCTGGAGGCATATGCGTCGCAATGGAGTGACCCGCAGGGAGTGGCGTCCGGATACGTGCAGACGGCGGTCGGAACAGTGCAGACGGGTGGTCCGAACTGGCCATGACGGAAGGTGCCGCTGGCCACAGTAACGTTGCCGGCGTAGGAGACAGGCACAGGCGGTGGCGGTTCGCTGCCCACTCGCGCGGCCAGCTGGGTGGGAGGCGCCGCCTGCGAGCTGAGCGGCGGCGGTCCTCTCCACACTACTGCCGTCGGTTTTGGGCGGCTGGGATTCTCGGAATTAGAACTCAACATTGCAAATAAATCATTGGGTTGATGGAAATCCCCAGGTTGGAATGGCTTAATTGTGGTAGTCTTTCTTCAATTCTAGAACAACCACTCTTGCGTATGATCAATCAATCATGGTTACAGTGTATTATGTCATCCTTTTGGCGAGAGGGGTTAGTCAAACTGGTACCAAACCCAAATATCTCTGATTGGCAGCCTATTACATTGATGCTTGTGATCTATGTAGAATTAATCACTAAAATGATCACTACTAGGATCAAAATGATCTTGAATAGGGGCCTGCATCTAGCACAGTATGGCTAGATTACACCTCGATCATCTTATTTCTTGTCTACTAAAGGAATATGTAATGTGCAAGATGTCATATCCCTTGAGAGACACGTTTTATCTTTCCCATAGGCTCAAAGAAGATGGGGTTTGGGTATGCATTATAGACGTTCATGGCAGCAAATTAGAACCCAACTAGAGCCCTTTGAGAATGTGTTACATGACCGTTAACACAGTAGACTGGAAGATTGGATACTACAAAGACAGAAGACACTTATTTCAATAAAATTTCCTTTCTCACAAATCACAGCAACAAGAGTCTGTAGATTGATCATTCTACGGCCTTGGTTCTTGGAGCATGCAAACATGTTATGGCATAAAAATAAATTAGCAAAATGGTGGAAACAAACTTTGCAAAAAGTATGAAAAAGCAAGTTGCTACTAAAATAAGGAGTATTCTTATGGAGATTTATCGTAGGAGTACTCCGTGTTGGTAAAACTTTGGCAACAAGAAAGATTACTATTGCTCAATCCCCAAGGTGTTCATGCTCTAATGAGACCATCCAACACTTGCTATGGCGCCTTATTGACACCCAAGATTTCTTTCATACTTTATCTACCAGATTTCCTGGTGCACATATCTTTAGGAACTTTTGGATCTTTCAGAGGAGGCTAGCAGGAATGGCTCCATTTTTTGAATGGACAAGATTTTGGGCTCTCTGATCCTTTGAATTACACGCAATCGACTACCTTTCTAGTCACCCTGATTGACAAGTATTACGACTTCCATCAATCATTGCATCAATCCTTTGATTGCCGTCAGCTCCAACAGCTAGATCAAATACATCTAGATTTGTTTTTCCAATGTTTTTAGTTTTGTGAATTAATGAGAAACACCCACACTGAGGGTGCTTCTTGTAGAGTAATGTAATAGAACATTGGTTTTACCCCAAAAAAAAAAAAAAGTACTTGTGTGTGTGTGTGTGTGTGTGAGATGTCGCGACTCGCCTGCTGTTCTGCTCGACCTGCTCGCCCCTTGTGTGTGAGCACGTCTGGT
The DNA here is from genome assembly GCF_041138505.1 of Cibotium barometz. NCBI lineage: Eukaryota > Viridiplantae > Streptophyta > Polypodiopsida > Cyatheales > Cibotiaceae > Cibotium > Cibotium barometz. The sequence continues at coordinate 5,202,763 of NC_141054.1, read as the reverse complement.
AAGGCGCGCCTGCTTCCTGGTCTGTGTCGGGCCTGCAGCCCTCTTCGCGACCTTCTGAGGGTCCCTTCTTAGCGCACAGAAACACTGTATTCTCATCGTCAATCTGCCCTATCTTCCTCTCTTCCGCGACCTGTCTGCGTGTGTAGGAGTGTGTGTGTGTGTGTGTGTGTGTGTGGGTGTGTGTGTGTGCGTATGCTCCAGATCGTTCATTCGCCAGGTCTCGACTGCTCTTCGCCTTCGTTTCCCTTCGGGCATTTTTCACAGATGCTTTTGGCTTTTTGGGGTGTTACAAGCATCACAGTCTCAGTTTGCAGTATTTTTCAGCTGGGTTTGATTCTGGGTCTTTTGGACCATATGGCATGTTCGGAACAACCTCATGTTCCAAGCCAATGACATTGTTCCCTTCCATTACTTCAAGTTCTCGCTTGGTCACGCGCTTCATTTTGCTTATGATGCTGGGGACATCACTCTTGATGCTTATAGGATTTACTTTGATTGCTTCTAGGTGGTGGAGCCTATAGTTACTCTTCTTTTTCTGGGTTTTCCTCGCTTACAGGTTTCCCACTTGTAAATAAAAAGTGTGATCTTTTTGGTGGGTTTTCCTCGTTTTGAGGTTTCCCACCTGTAATTAATGACATTAAGCTTTACAAAAAAAAAAAAAGTGTGTGTGTGTGCGCGCGCCTCGCTACAGGTCTCTGTTTTCCCTTCTGTGTAAGATAGTATTCCAATAGCGCTGTCCCCCTTTTTTTCTGATCTGTGTCTTCCTGCTGAATCGAATAGTCTCGATGGCAGAAACAAGCAAGTATTATGTCAAGAGAGCTCTTTCTCCTGAACCTAATAGACAATCAAGGGAATCTCTGCCCCCCATAGCTCCTTCATCCGAAAATGCTTCCTATGTGTTTGACATGTTGAATGAGGATTTTCAACAAAGTAGAAGAGAATGGATACTACCTGCTCCGGAACTCACTTACAAGATGAAGTTGCCTTCTCTTGTGCATCCTCTGAAGAAGCTCTCTCAAACTGCAGTCATCATCTTTTTTCCAGGTAAAATACCCTCGGCTAATGATGTGGGACAATGGGTGAATTCTCTCCTAGGTGGATGCTATGTAGGAGTCTATTTTGCCTCCAAAGGATTTTATGAAGTTCATCTCTTGGATGCATTGACAAAACAAAAGATGCTGGAAATGTTCCCTTTATTTTTTGGTCGTCAAATGGTGCACATCATGCCTTGGTCTCCTAATAAGGATTATCAGAATCTCATTAAACATCACTACCCTGTATGGGTTGAAGTCGTTGATTTTTCAGATTACATGAGAACAGAGCTTCCAGGTTTAGCAATGACATTGGGACAAGTGATCTGTCCCCCTCGTGCCACAGGTAATAAAAATTGTTTTTGCATCTTATGGGATACTGATAGACCAACCCCCTCTTCTATTGTAGTTGAGATTGAGGGTGTTAATTTGGGAAAGAAATATTTTACTTTGAAATGGGGCATTTTTGCTGGAGCTTGTTTCTCTTGTCACAAGTTCGGGCATCTAAGTGTCCCTCGATCCTTCATCCGCCTCCTCCAGCTGCCATTCCTCAGCCATCTACTAAAGGAGGTCAAAAGACTTATGTGGAAAAGACCGAAGCTAAAGGAGCAAAGCCTTTAGTTCATACAGGGAACCAAGCCAATTCAGCTCAAAACAAGGATAAAGGAAAAAGCAAGCTAGTGGAAAATAATTCATCTTCTCACGAGGGTTGGCAGAATACAAAGAAGATGGTGCCTCTCAAACAAAGACCTCTCCAATCTCGTAATTGGGATGCTTTTGCTCCATCTCCTGGTCAACCTTCTACCTCTTCGGACAGCCCCATCTCAAAGGCATGGGTCAATGCAGTTAAGAAGGGTATTCCACTTTGTGAAGAAGATGATCTAGTCAGGGAATTGGATTCTGAGGGTCAGCAAGACCCTGTGGCAATGGCAGAGGCCTGATTCCTCCCTTTCTCTTTGAGGACTGCTCATCTCTTGTACATATTTTCATGCGTACTTCTCTTAAATGTTTTTCTTATAACATACAGGGCCTCTGCAATCAGCATAAATGGAGGCTCCTATGGCATTATATAAATAATACTCATCCAGATGTTGTGTGTCTGCAAGAGCATAATCAACATTCTTTTGCTGGCCAGCATGGGTTCTTTTCAGGATATGATATATTTTATGCAGGATCTGGACAATTCTCTGGGTTGTGTATTTTGGCCAGACATGATCTGCAGCCCTGTGTAGCATATAATGATCTTTGTGGCCGATGGATGATTATCCAATGTATGATCAATGGGGAGATTTTTGAAATAGGCTCCTTGTATGCCTCTCAAATTTCAGCTTCCAGAGCTCAAATGTGGGACTCCATAAACCAATATCCTTGGTCCTCAAATGCTCTACTTTGTGGTGACTTTAATAATTCTCCTCACTGGAAGGACAATACCACACATAAATCCCATATGCTTCCCTCTGAAATCCAGCAATGGGAACATATGACTTCATCACTTCATACTGCAGATTTATGGACAGCAACTCACCCTTCGGTTTTGGGATTCACATATCATCATAATGCTTTTACAGAATATTGGGCCAGGCTTGATAGATGGTATCTTATTCATGCTCAGCAATATGATGATTATACATGTCAAATGTGGACTGATTATTCTCAACAACTATCTGATCACACTCCACTTTGGCTCAACCTTTCATTTGGTATGCCTCTGGATGATATTCAGCCCTCTTTAGTCAGACATTTGCAGGTTAATCAATTATATCTTTCTCACGAAAAATTCCAGCAAATGATCAGATTGGCTTGTAAGCCATTGTTATCCCATGCTCAGGAGGATCTGGATTTTGCTTGGAACTCTTTTGTACATCGTATTCAAAATGTCATTAAGGAATATGGAAGATGGTACATGGCAGAAACCAGACAGCATATCCAGTGGGCAAAATCATACAAGCAGTCCTTGGTACAGATTAGCCATCAAAGGTCTCTTTCTGCTTCTGAACAGAATTCATTGTCTTGTGCTTCTTCCATAATTGATGCTAATGATAAACGCAAGCTTTCCAAATGGCAAACAAGGGCTAGAGTTAAACCTATGCTAGATAAGGGTTGCTCCTCGAAATCTTTCTTTCGAAATTTACACACGTACAGACAAAGTCAATCTATCATGAGAGTCAGGAAACCCGATGGTCTCTGGACCCAGACTTTATCGCAGCTAGAAAAACAATGTCTGGATCATTTTCAGCTTCTTTTTTCTCTACCATCTTCTTCTACACCTCAGGCTGCATTGGCTCGGAGCAGATTTATTGAGCTTGTTTCTCGTATTGTTTCTTTGCAAAAAGCTTCAATGCTGGAAATGTCCTTTTCAGATACTGAATTGGATGAAGCCCTCAAGCATTTGGGTAAACATAAATCCCCAGGCTGGGATGGTTTGACGGTTGAATTTTTTGTAGCCTTCTGGGATGAATTGAAGGGTCCAATCTTGAAGCTCATTAATGTAGCCTGGCAGCATCAACATCTTTCCCTCGGCTTGGAAGCATGGTCTGGTTAAGCTTCTGCCCAAAAAACCTCTGTGTGAGACAATGGATGACTGGAGGCCTATCACTTTGATGCCTGTTATATATAAACTTATTGCTAAAATGTTGGTACATCGGATAAAGGATATCCTTCATGATGGACTTCATCCCAGGCAATATGGTTTTGTTCCAAGAAGGCATATACATGATAATATCTCCAATACTCTCATTGCAATGGAATATGCAAAATACTCTGCTCAAGATGTCTTGGTCATGCAGGTGGATGTGGCAAAGGCATTTGATACGGTACAGTGGGATTATGTTTCTCAAATCATGTCTAAACTTGGTTTTGGGCCAAAGCTAGTTAATGTCATATATTGGCTTTACTCAGATTTCACTGCTCAATGCTTTATAGGGAAACATTTGTCTGAGTCTTGGACTCTAGAACGATCAGTTCGACAGGGATGCCCTCTCAGTGCTTTGTTCTATGCTATTGCTTCATATCCTTTGCTTCTTTATACGGATCATCTGGTTGATACTAGACAGTTAGAGGGGCTTCAGATTTCTGGTTTACGGCCTTTCATTGCACAGGCTTATGCAGATGATTCATTCTTCATGCCAAAGAACAGTCCTCTGGAGCTTCGCCTATTGATGGATACTCTTTCAGATTTCGGGTTGGCAGCTGGTCTAAAAATTATTTTTCAGAAATCAAAACTCTTACCTCTCAAGCATTGTGACTGGCATGCTATCCTGTGGCCCGGCCAGATTATTTATCCGGAAAGCATAGTAAGACATTTGGGTTATCCCATTGGCTGGAAAATCAGAAATAAGCAACAAATATCTTGGGTGCTAAACAAAATTCAGGACAAATTAGAATATTGGAAGATCTCCACTTGGCCATTGCACGTACGGCTTCGAATTGTTCAATCCATTGTTCTGGCTTATGTCCAGTTCTACCTTCCTCTCTTACATTGGTCATCTCGAGATCTTTCTTCTTTTATGTCTCAAGCCATGGAGATTTTTTGGAAAACTAAGCTTCATAAAAAAGCTTTAAGGTTGCTCAAAATGGACCTGCTTTGCTCACCAAGAATGCATGGTGGTTTGAATATTATAAACATCAAATTTCATGTGCTGGCAAGAAAGATTACTATGCTCAAAACCTTTTTTCAACAAGAGCAGCCTTGGTCTATCATCTTGGCAATTTTGTGTGGTCAGATGCGCACAAATGCTTATGGTCGTTGGTTAGTTGATCCATCGGAAGTAGTACTTGGCAAATTTCAAGGTAAAATCCCTGGTTGTCCATTTTCTACTTCCTTGATTCAAGATTGGAAGAAAGTGCTCTCTCGCATCAAATGGTCTCCCCATCCTGCTTCTATAGCTTCCTCGCTTCGAATGGAAAGCATACATTGGAGTGCTGTTTTTTACTCTCCCCTTGCTGTACAACAACCAATCAGAGCTTACAATCTTATGAAGTTGGGCATCTGGTTCATTGACGACGTGGTAGATACTCGAGGGCAAATTCTTTCTTTTCCGGCAGCATGCCAACAATACAATCTTGGGATGCATCATAGATCTATATGGAAAGCTATTGCAGATCTCTTACACCCTTTCATTCCGATTCCAACATTGGATGTAAGAGACAGGTTTCAAGATTGGCATCTTCAGTCTTCAAGTTCAAGATTATCCTCTCAGCCTTTGCATCTATTGACTTCTATACAGGCTTATCGATTGATATTACCTCCTCCATGGATTGCTCATCATGCTAATTCTCTTTGGCATCTGGATAAGTCTTTAGCTTGGTGGAAAGGAAAACTGACATTGATATGGAAGTTGAAAATGCCATTGAAGCAGAGACTCTTTCTTTGGAGATGCATTGTTGGTATTTTTCCAGTGGGAGTGAAATTGGCTCAAAGAAGGATTGCCTCTCCTCTTTGTCCAAGATGTCATCATACTACTAAGAGTATTCCGCATTTATTGTGGTCTTGTTCATATTCCAGAGACCTTCTGGATAAGATCTCCTATTTTTTATCTCTCAGATTTCCTGCACACAGGTTCTACAGGTTTTTCTGGATGTTTGGCACGTTATCAGCTTCTTTGTCACAGTATTCTCTTTTTTTCCATTGGATCAGATACTGGGCCTTATGGACCCTCTGGCTACAGCGAAATCATGCATATCTGAATTCACCCCTTCAGCACCCTTATGAGTTCTTCCGAGCCTCTTTGCGGCAGTCCTTATATGATGCCGTACATGAGGAAGATTTGGATGTTTCTTGTGTTCAACTTTTCTTTTACTGTTTCTGATGGATAGGGCATAGGCTCTTTTCTTGAGCACTGCCCTGTTCTTGCATAGAACTTTTTTACTGTTGTTTTTAAGTTCTAGGGTTTAGACATCCTCTTGATGTCAAACCCTTTTGTACATTTATGATATAATGCAATTTCAACTGGTTTTTTTTATTAAAAAAAAGTGTGTGTGTGTGTGTGTGTGGTGCGTGCGTGTGTGTGCATGCATGTGCGTGCATGTGTGTTGAGAGAGAGAGACCCCTGCTGAGCCCTGACGCCATCACGCCTTGCTAAAGTCCTCGCGCAGTCAATTCCGCCTCCTGGGTGCATCCCACGTCTTCCAGATTGCCGGAACTGCTTGCTTCGTGACCCCTGCTGCGCGCGATTCCAGCTGCTCTCTGCCCGTCTTTTTCCCTCCCCTTCGTAGTTTCCTTCGCAGCTTTCTTTTCTTCCTCCCTGCAACCTTTTAGCCGTACTGTGCTGTTTCTGCCTCTTCCTGCTTACGTAACTTAACTCCTTTCAGTCGCTATTGGCCTGTACCTTTAACACTTTTTTTCTGCTCCTTCTCTGTAAACTTCGACAGCCTTTCTGCTCTTTCCTTGCCTGTATTTCGACAGTTTTTCTCCTGCCCTTTCTCTATAAACTTCGACAGCTTTTCTGCTCTTTCCTTTAACTGCTTCAATAATGGCCTCGGGTTTGGAAGTTTGTACATATGCACGAAAAGACAGGTCAATGGATGCCAAGCGCCGCCTATCAGAGTCATCTTTAATAGATGATGGATTTACCCTGGAAGCTCAATATGTGTTTGATACCTTGAAGGATGACTTTCAGCAGTCACGACAGGAATGGGGCAAACCGGTTCCAGAGGTTACTTATAAATTGAAGTTGCCGTCCCTTGTGAATCCCCTCCGGAAGTTGTCTCAAACCGCGGTTATAATTTTCTTTCCAGGAAGAATCCCCGCAGCCAGCGATGTAGCCCAGTGGATTAAGTCCATCCTTGGAGGATGCTTTGTGGAGGGAGTGTATTTTGCTTCCAGAGGCTTTTATGAGGTGCATTTATCAGATGCTTTATGCAAGCAGAGGCTTCTTGAATTCTCTCCCCTGTTTTATGGGAGGCAAATGGTACATGCTATGCCCTGGTCCCCAAATAAGGACTATCAGAGTCTTATACGGCATCACTGCCCTGTATGGGTTGAGGTTGCTAACTTCCCGGACTATATGCGTGAGGAGTTGCCTGGCCTGGCTGCTTCCTTGGGACAGGTCATTTGTCCTCCCCGCCCCATGGGAAACCGTAATAACAGGTTCTGCATTCTATGGGACACTGACATACCTACCCCTCCTTCTATTGCAGTGGAAGTTGAGGGAGTTAATTTGGGCAAAAAGTATTTTGAATTGAAGTGGGGAGTATTTGCAGGTGCATGTTTTGCCTGTCACAAGTTTGGGCATCTAGCCTCTGAATGCCCAATGGTTCTGCATCAGCCCCCCCCCAACTGCCTTGCCACCCTAGACACGGGAGAAGAATGAGAATTTGCAAGCCAAGACAGCAAATACAAATGGAGCAAAGAATACAAAATCAGTCAATCAGTTGCAATCACTTGCAGGAAAAGGAAAAGATAAAGGGAAAGAGAAAATGAAGGAACTTGTGGGGATTGATCAGGACGGTTTTCAACAGCCCAAGAAGGTGGTTGTATTGAAGCAACACCCCCTTCAATCTCGTCAATGGGATGCTTCTTCTCCCTTACCAGGACAAACTTCTACTTCAGCCTCTGCTCCTGTCCTTCAAAATTGGGTGGGCGTTTTGAAGAAGGGCATCCCCATTTGTGATTCAGAGGAGGTGGAAAATGCTATGTCTGTCATGAGTAATGAAGGCATGCAGCCTATGCAGGCAGAGGCCTAGTCCTCTGATGTTTAGTTCTTATCCTTACTTCTATTGTACATACCTCTCTCATGCTTCAAACACTTAAGTGCTTTACATACAATGTACAGAGCCTCTGCAATGCCTCAAAGTGGAGACTTTTATGGAATTATGTACATAAAATGCAGCCAGATATAGTTTGTTTGCAAGAGCATAATCAACACTCCATGGCAGGACATCATGCTTTTTTCAGCGGCTATGATATATATTATGCTGGTACCGGTACCTATTCAGGTGTATGCATACTGGTTAGACATGAGTTGGAGCCTCAGTTGGCCTTCAATGACAGCAGTGGCAGATGGATAGTCATACAATGCAATGTCAATGGGGATACTCTTGAGTTTGCATCAGTATATGCCTCCCAGACCTCTGCCATGAGGGCTTCATTGTGGGATTCTATATGCAGATATCCATGGAGATCCAATGCATTCATCTGTGGGGATTTTAATAACTCCCCTCTGCCTAGAGATAACACCACTTCACGATCTCATATGCTATCATTGGAGAGACAGAAATGGGATGACATGCTTCTCTTAGTGCAGGCTGAAGATTTATGGGTACTTCTCCAAGGCTCAGTCCCTGGATATACCTTTCATCATAATGCACTTACTACATATTGGGCAAGGCTTGATAGATGGTATTTGTTTTATCCACAACAATTTGCAGATTTTAGCCCTCGTCTCCTTATAGATTTCTCATTGGGCTTATCAGATCATGCTCCATTGTGGATGAATTTGCAGCTTGGCATGCCACTGGACGATTTGCCACTCTTCTCCAGTAGATTATTGCATGGTAATCGGGCTTATTTTTAACAGCAGTACTTTCAGCAGATAATCAGATTTGCCATTCATCCCTTGTCATTGCATGCACAGGAGGACATGAATTATGCTTGGGACAGTTTCGTCTCTCGTATGCAGAATGTCATTAGTGAGTATGGCAAATGGCATATGACAGAATGGAGGAATGAGGTAAAATGGGCAAAAAGGACAGCACAACAATTGACTGAATTTTCTCAGTCAAGGCCACTCTCTGATTTAGAAAAGGATTCCCTCTCACATGCTCAATCTAAGCTTGCTGTTAATGATCAGAGGAAATTGCACAAATGGCAGATCAGGGCAAGAATGAAGCCCCTTATGGATAAGGGATGCTCATCAAAAGCCTTTTTCCAGGGCTTGCATGCTACTCGAAAGAAAAATTCATGTCTAAGGGTCAGGAAACTGGATGGCTCTTGGACTCACTTTTTCTCTGATCTCCAAGACGAATGTCAGAATTATTTCCAGAAATTGTTCTCAGCTCCCGCTTCCCCATCAAATCAAGTGACTGAAGCCAGGACTAAATTTCTTCAATATGTTTCTGGAATAATTGACCTGGATGATGCTCTTACCTTGGAGAGGCCTTTCACTGACACAAAAATTGATAATGCATTGTTCCACCTCAGCAAATGCAAGTCCCCTGGCTGGGATGGCCTTACGGTGGAATTTTCTATTTCTTTTTGGGATGATTTGAAAGAGGTCCTCTTGCGAATGATTAATGTTGCCTGGCAAGAAAATCAGTTGCCGCACTCTTGGAAGCATGGCATAGTCAAGCTTGTGCCCAAAAAACATCTGTGTGATCATATATCGGATTGGAGGCCTATTACTTTGATGCCTGTACTTTACAAACTTATTGCCAAGATGATTGTGCATAGGCTTCAGAGGATACTGCATGCAGGCCTTCGTTCTCATCAGTATGGGTTTGTCCCGCGAAGACAAATCCATGACAATATATCCAATGCCTTGATTGCAATTGAATATGTTAAGTATTCGCATCAAGATGTGCTTATATTGCAGGTGGATATTGCTAAGGCATTTGACAATGTTCAATGGGATTTTATCTCTCAGATCATGATAAAGTTGGGCTTTGGTCCCAAGATGGCAAATGCTGTTTATTGGCTTTATTCTGGCTCCACTGCTCAGTGCATTCTTGGGGGCCATCTCTCTCGGTCATGGATATTGGGTCGATCAGTTAGACAGGGCTGCCCTCTTAGTGCTCTCTTCTATGCAATTGCCACCCATCCTCTTTTGATGTATCTTGATCATTTAACAAACACGGGACAGATGACTGGTCTTAAAATCCCAGGGGCTACATCTTTTTTGGCACAGGCATATGCTGATGATTCCTTCTTCATGCCACAGAATTCTCCTCAGGAACTTTGCATGCTTATGGCCACTCTATCATTATATGGTTTGGCAGTGGGACTGCATGTTAAGTTTGACAAATCCAAATTACTTCCCCTGAAACAATGTGACTGGCATTCTATTCTTTGGCCTGGTCAGGTGGTGCATTCCAGAGATGTTGTCAGGCATTTGGGATATCCCATAGGATGGCATATCACCAGAAAGCAGCAGCTAAAATGGATTTTCCAAAGACTTCAACATAAACTGGAATACTGGAAGATTTCTACTTGGCCTCTTCATGTCAGGCTCAGAATAGTACAATCCATTGTCATGTCCTATGTTGAGTTCTATTTGCCTTTATTGCATTGGTCCTCCAGGGATATTTCAGCTTTTAACTCCCAAGCTATGGAGATTTTATGGAAGACTAAAACTGCTGTCAAAGCATTGAGACTGATGAAGATGGAAATGGTGTGCTCCCCAAGGATGCATGGTGGGTTTAATGTTCTCAATATAAGATATCATGTGCTTGCAAGGAAGGCCACTATGTTGCATACTTTCTTTCGCCAACAATAGCCATGGACTTGTATGTTAGCATCCATGTGTGTCAACATGAGGACTTGTGCTTATGGTCATTGGATTACGGATCATTGGGAGGTTGTCATTGGGAGATTTGTAGGGAGGATACCTGGTTGTCCTTTCTCTACTGCTCTGATACTTGACTGGAAACAAGTTCTCTCTAAGGTCAAATGCGCTCCTGATAATTGTTTGGGGACAAACTCCATGAGGAAAGAAAGTATTCATTGGAGTGCCATCTTTGACATTCCACTTGCTTTACAGGAACCTGTTCGGGCATACAATCTTATGAAATTGGGAATTAGGTACATACATGATGTGGTAGATGATCGGGGATATGTCTTATCCTTTCCTCAGGCCACTGCTTCATATGCATTGGGAATGCATCATAGGTCTATATGGAAGAAAATTGCTGATTTATTACGTCCCTTTCTACCTATTCCACCTATGGCTGATACTGACAGGCTTATGGATTGGCAATTGCAGCCATCTACTACACACTCCCATCCTATTTCTCTTCCTGCCTTGACCTCCATCAAAGCCTACAGCCTTCTTCAGCCTGCCCCATGGATTCAGCAATATGCTAATTCTTTGTGGCACATAAGGAAGCCCCTCTCGTGGTGGCGGAAGAATCTCCGGATGTTGTGGAAGTGTAAAATGCCATTGAAACAAAGACTTTTTCTTTGGAGATGTTTGACAGGCACATTGTCAGTGGGGGTCACACTAGCTAAACGACACATTGCACCATCTACATGTCTAAGATATCAAGCTCCCTTGGAGACTGTTCCTCATTTACTTTGGCACTGCCCTTGTTCCAGGATCCTCCTCAGGAGAATTTCAGACTTTCTTCGGCTCCGTTTCCCCAGTCATAGCTTCGGGAAACATTTCTGGCTTTTTGGCAGATTTATGCGGTCTTTGTCTCAATACTCACTTTTTCTTTCTTGGGTGAGATATTGGGCCCTTTGGACAATTTGGAGTGAGCATAATTTGGCATATTGTCCTACTGGAGAATTGCACCTATGGCTACAATACTGGCATCAGTAATGACCTCGAAAGGTTCATCCCAAGATGCTAACTTCAGAACAAGCGCTTCTGAGGCTACTTTCTGGAGTGCACGGAATACATAAGCGCCTTGCTTGTGACTGTGACTTTTTGTCTACGAGTTTTCACCCCCTTGAGCAAGTCGATGAGAGGTGTTGCAAGGTTGAAAAATTGGTGAACATGAGTGTTGTAGGCTTGACAAAGACCTACGAAAGAACGGATCTCTTGGGCGGTCTGAGGGATGTCCCAATCTAAGATCTCTTTAACCTTTGAGGGGTCCAATCGAATCCCAGTAAGATGGGTCAGCAGAATCATCAGTCATATGAATCCTTCCGAGCCTCATTGCAGCAATCCTTATACGATGCCTACCATGAGGGTGATATGGATGCTTCTTGCATAGAGCTTTTCTGTTTATGTTTCTGACATCGGGGATACTCTCCATTTCGGAGACTTCCCACCTTGTAAGCTTCTGAGCATATAAATATACTGCACTGGATATTACCAAAAAAAAAAAAGTGTGTGTTGTGCGTGCATTAAATGATGCATCCGTGATGTCTGTCTCTCTCTTCTCAGCCCAACCAGCTACCATGTGTGTGTGTGTGTGTGTGGGTGCGGGTGTGGGCGAGCTGCACTCGGGCTCTCGCTCTCTACTGCTAGCCTTGATCATGGCGGAGTCTTATCTTTACCTCCCGAGTAGTGATAGAAACTCAATTCAATGGTTTATCTTTGAAGATATGTTTGTGTGAATCTGAACCTACTCTTGGGTGCTTATGACATGAGTGGGGATGTCATAGCTTGTAGTCTATGCTATGCATGTAGTTGATGATTTGAAGCTTTGTGAGTAGACGTCTTCTCATGGAGTCGAGATCGCTTTTGGGTTTTGTGAAATAACCTGACTTTACATTGGTATATCTTTTTGTCATATTAGTGGACATGCAGATTTCTTTTGGAGTCCTCATCGAAGTTGCAGTTTGTATTTATTCTTTCTTTCCACACTAACTTGATAGCTGGTTTGTATTAATTCTTTCTATCCACGCAGTGCCATTGCCCAACCAGCTATCGAGTTAGCGGGTGTGGCTGTGTGTTCGCGTGCTCTTTAGTGCTAGCCTTCATCATGGCTAAGTCTGCCCTTCACCTCCAGGGAGGAACTCATTTCGATGGTTCATTTATGAAGACTAGTCTACTATGGTGGCATATCTTTGTGCGTGAACCTGCACCTAATCTTAGGTATCAATGACGTGAGTGTCGATGTCATAGCGTGTGGTCTATGCTATGCATGATTTGAAGCTTTGTGAGTTCTCTCATGGAGTCAAGATTACACTTTGGTTTTTGTTGAGTTTTGCAAATCACCTGAACGAGACAGTGATATATAAATGATACATCTATTATGTGCGATAGCATGTATGCCAGCAATAACAACTACAGGTTGAATATGAATCAGAACTGTCTGAATTTTGTGGGTTGGGAGAACAACACGACTGTATATGTGCACGTAGCATCACTAGTAACCTGAAGTGTTTGCATGAGTCTGGTAGCATGGAATATACATCTGTAATGGTTGCCAGCAGAACATAAATCTTACAGAAGAGCAGCTAATGAATGCATGTTAGTAAGGAAAGTCAGTATGAATGTGACGAGTTCGGGTCCACAAGTCTATTATGCTACTATACTTGTTCTTGAGTCATTGTTAACGGTCTTTAGTTAAAGCTATTTGAGCAGAGTATCTCACGTTTCATTTTTCTTGTCAACTTGGCAGATGTTTGTTGCAGAGTCAAGCAGCTAGAAAGAGCCCAACAGTGTTTAGTAGCTTGAAGTGAAGGGTTCATCTTCAGAATAGCCAAGGTTTAGATCCTACCGTCGTTATCTTTTCAATGTGAATTTGATTGCAAGAACGCGAAAAACATGATTTTGATGCTCTTTTTCACAGCAGTGAATGCACGCAACCAAATTGCATTAACTTGAGTCGTCGTTAAAACCGTATATTAAGAACGTTTCTTAGCTCAGGGGGCTATTTATACACCGTGCTATACATAATTTTTGTCAAATTTTTTGTATGATTTTTCCTATATTTAACTCAATTTTGAGAAATACCAGTATCGCTCCCCTTCTTTCACTTTACGGCCAACGCCTTCCTCATCCACGCAAGCCCAGGGGTGTGGGGAGATGACGTAGGCGGTGGGTGTTAACGCTAGTGAGCGTGAGCGTGAGCGTGAGTGGAGCCAAAAGGGGGGGAGGCGCCGTGAGCGGTCGACGGGAACGTGACCGGTGTGGAGCAAGGCGTGATGCGCGAGTGTAAAGCAAGCGTAGGCAATGAAGGAGAGAGATTTGATGGATGGGAGAGAGTTGAATTTTCCCAAACCAAAACAAAAAAACAAAAAAACAAAAACAAAAAAGGGAGTCAGATTACTAAGGTCCTTCCTTTAATAGCTTTATAAAGGTTCTCTCTCTAACTTATTAATGAATTAGATTTTTCACTCATTGTGTGCCATGATTTTGGGGTTTTCAATACGGGTTTAATGTTTGATTAGGTATGTCCTCGCCTTTTATCCACAAAGATTTCAGTGTTTTTCGAGGGCACCAAGGTGGAAAAAAGAGCTAAACTATGGACATCTCCAATCCCCAGATCATGGACGATATCAATGTACTAGAATTGAATTTTTTTAGATGCCATCTCCGATTTCTTGCATGGTATGCAGCTTGAATGTGAAGTTCTCAAAAGGGTTTATTTGGTGAAATTATACAAAGGGGTGCCAATTGCATTGTCCCTCCACGTTAAATGTTCACCTCTTTTTTGCCCTTTTCATATTTTTCATACCCTATGGTGTTTCCTCAGTTTTTAGGTTGATAGTTGAAAATATGGCATGGTTTCTTTTTCTTGAGAGGGGGTACACAATTATAGTGGTTGATGCATCACATGTACACCGTGCTCCCTCATTCGAACTTGGCCACCAATAATTCTACAAATCTTTGTGTGTTTGCAAATTACATGTGGATCAAAGGTTTCTTAGTACGTGGCACGGTTGCACACACAATTGTTTTTGTTACAAGGGATTATGATGCAACTATTAAATACAACAATACATAAGATTGTGGCATTTGGCATTTTGATGCAATAATTTCACATCTTAAGCAGATAAGTTTTCCATAGCTTCACCCTGTAATTATAATGATATGTCGGTGCAAATTACTCATGCTTCCACTCCTAGTTGAACTACATCTATTGTAGTGGCAATACCATCCTAACATGGGGGATAGTGACCTAATAGCAATATAGAGCGATCAGTTGAGCACCAATTGGATTAGGTATTATAGATTGCTTGGTACACCACATTCATGCATTTAGGATTCACGTTATCGTATTAATACTAGTGAAAGGTGTTTTTGAATCACTCTTGCCTAGTACTGGATAAAGCAAATCTTGGTTTTGGAATCCCCTAAGAGGAGGTATCTCTTAGGTATCTACTTGGGATCATGTTATCCTAGGGTTGTTTTGGATACACAATTCCGCCTTAGTAATTATATTTTACTTTAGTTGGAAGATATTCCACGAAGGGAATAGTATAGGCTAATAGGATGGTGAACAATTACTTATGATGGATGATTGTGTGACGTCTAGTTTCCTAGTCTTTCAACTACATGGTTCCTCATTGTATGCACCACATGATCTATTCTTGAGGGCTCATGTTGTTTGGGCTTTCAACCTAATGTTCCTTTTAATGGGTTGCAAATGTTGGTAAAAATTCATTGAATGTGTCGTTTGGGCTCATTGCAAATTCATAGTTTCTCTTGCTTTCTAGCTTAGGGTTGTATCATACAGGGACATGTCGTAGGAGTAGCTCATTGCCTTTTTGGTGAAATCACAACACCAGTGTTTTTCACAATGAGAATCACTACAGTAGGATAATGGCTAGAAGGTCAAATGTAATGAGCATTACTTCCACCTCGATCCCCCCCCCACCCCTTTTATTTATTTATTTATCTTTTTTTTTGAAGGGGGGGGGTTGCAAGTCCAACTAATGTGAGGATGTATGCATCCCTTCCTCCTCTCGACTTCAATGTGAACTGTTGGAGCATGTGATGGCTCAAGAGGAACCAAATATATGGAAAGACATGACAAACCTACATCCCTCAACCAAATGTATAGAGGTAGATGTGATAAACCTAGGTTACTTAAACAAATATATAGAGATAGACGTGAGAAACCTAGGTTCCTCAACCTCGGTATTCATGCTAGGTGTCGAAAACTTTGGTAATGATTCTAGAGGTGAATCTCAAGAAATGGTTGAGAAGCAAAAGCACTACAAGGCTAGGTGTAATGACACTCTACACGGAGAAATCCCATTGAGACTCAGTGGTTGAGATACATCAAAAGTCATAAAAGTACATGAAGAAGCCTCATATAAATGGGGGAAAGAGTTGAACAAGGTAGTGGCCAATGGTAAGAAAAGAACAAAAAAGATAGCCTTAACTCACCAAGTCTCAAAGCCTTGGCTAAAGTTGAAAAGGAAGCCAAGAGGAGCATGGCTCAAAAAAAACAAGATGATGATGATGATGAGACAAATATAAGACCAATTCTCAATTATTTCAAGTCATATACAAGTGATGAGAGAACTTGATTAGAGAACTATTGTTTGTCTTAGCACAATGCTCCAAAGAGGGACAAGAAGGTGTATCTTAGAAGCCTACAACTTCTTGGATTGTTTGCCGGGATATAATCAAGTGTCTATTACCTTAGAGGATTAGTATAAGACTGTATTTACTGTAATATTACTATCACAACTATGCACCAAACCATAAATTGGCATCATTACTGGCATCAAGGATGTTAAAAAAGCTTGGGAGGAGCTCAACAAAGCTTTCGGCATTGAATCAAAAAACTCCAAGATCGTCGCCCTTACGCAGTTTTACGAAAGAGCCCGAAGCCATGGCCTATCACATAAGTAAATTGTTGCATAATAAATTTAAGGGTATTACGCAACAATTAAGAGCAATTAAGGTCAAGAAAGTTCAGGAGTGATCCAATGAGCTAAAAGCTATCATGTATCAAAAGTCTATATAATGAGGCTGTGTAGTACATTGCATATAATGAAGCAAGTATTTTCTAGCAAGATCTTGCCTTTGTGTTAACTCTCTCTCTCTCTCTCTCTCTCTCTCCACACACATACTCATATAATGGAGCTCATTATCTCTGAGCCTCCCTAGCCATACTCATCTTCTTCTTCACCAAGCTTTCATGGAAGCTCTAGATCCTCTCTTTTATCATTTCTAAGGTGTTGATTATATTAGATATCCTCCATTAAAATCCCAATTTTGGATAAAGCATAGAGTAACCTTGGGACACATTATGACAAAGAATGGTGTAGCATGCAATAAGTTTATTGTCATAACACGCAACAAAGCCTTTTTAATACCCGTGAGTTTATGCAATTCCACTTTGAGAGAGAACAGGTGTTGCAAGAGGGTTGTGGTGCTCATGCACAAATTCAATAAGATAATGGACAAAGCTCACTCTACCTCTCTCAAAACACCATAGTTGATTGAGAAATAAACTTGCAAGAGCATGAAAGAAAAGAAGATGCACGACACACATTGGGTACAATACAATCTCCCCCCACTTGCTTAATGGCTCACGCTTTCAAGCAAGTGTATTTAGATATCTATTTTTATTATTGTGAGCCAAAAATGACTTTTACACTCCACTTTGGGCCTTGTCCCTAAACTTAAGGAAAGTGTCATACATAAAGTAATGTGAACTATCTTTGGGTCTTGACTTTAGCAAAGTGTCATTCATAAATTAATATGAACCATCTACTAAAGGTAAACAAACCATTTGAATAAATATGTCCCGATAATGAATGTACATATTACATGTGTGTCGCCATTTTATATACAAGATAATGACGGCCACCAATCCTTCATAAAATGTTACATAAATATAAGGTTGCCAAAATAATAATATCGCCATGAACATATTGATGCCAAAATGTGCATCTAATATGCACGCCAAAAATGTGTGACCATCATGATGCCGCCCACCAGTGATCTGCTATCAAAAACACATGCACAAGATTATATACGGTGACTATCTACCTAACATGGTGCGACCAGTATGTGGTGGTTAGTCACTGACCATGTGGCAAATAATCAAAAATAAATATCCACAAAAATATTTCAATAATTTTCATAATCCATAACATGTCCCGGGGTTGGAAAGCACCTGACCTCAATTGGTCATGAAGCTAGAAAGATGCATCAACAATCGATGAGTCTTCTTCCTCTACTTGTGTTGCCTCAGTCGACGAGTCCACACGAAATCATGCTTCCTCAATTGGCGAGTCTGCATATAGCATATAAAGAGTGTGCTACCTCAATTGGCAAGTCTGCACATAGTGTATTACCTTAATCAGCGAGTCTGTACACACAAATGGATGTGTACACTGGCTCAATCCACGAGTCTGTGCGCGTAGCTAGAATCAAGGTGGCTCTGAATGGTAGGCAATAATCAAGGCACGGTAGGCAGACAACGGATAATTCAGGTATCCACTGTGCTTCCTCAGTAGAGTGATTCTTGTATTTATTCAAGTATCGATAATAAATAGTACCTATAAAACGAGTGGTTGTCTAGTCATGGTCAAGGATAGATTTTGGGACTAAAATTTTTAAGTCTTCTTGTAAAAGAGGTGGGTCATCTAGAATAGAATAAAGTGGAAGAGTTTCCTTATATGGGCGTAGCAAACTGATATGAAAGGAGTTGTGTATATGCAAGTGAAGTGGGATGTCTAATCTAAAAGCATTGTCATTAATTTTCTTGAGAATTTTGAAAGACCCATAAAAACATGGAGCGAGTTTAAGCTTAGGGTACTTTTCAATGCTCTTAAGGCTACATTTTTCGATTCTTAACCAAATGATGTCATTCTCTTGAAATTTCATAGGTCTTCGCTTCTTGTTTACTTGTTTTGTATATCTTTCTTGAGCTTTTTGAATAGATTGAGTTACTTTTGCCAAAATCTAGGTATGGTCACGGGAAAAATGGTCTGCGCAGCTGCTAGAACTTGTGTTCCGATTCTAAAAGTCGAAGTAGATAACTTTTTACCATAGACAACTTCAAAGGGTGCCTTTCTTGTGGTGGTAGAGTGGGTGGTATTGTTATAAGCATATTTTAAAATGTGTAAATGCTCATCCCAATTAGAAGGTTTGTCAATGGTATAGGCCCTTAAAAGGTCCATGATAGTGCTATCAGTAGCTTTGGTTTGGCCATTGCTTTCTGGATGGAAAGCGAAACTAAAGTCCATCTTAGAGCCTAAATTTGAAAACAAAGCTATCCAAAAATGATTGCAAAAGTGAGTCTCTATCATAAATAATTAGTCTAGGAGAACCATGATGAGTGAAAACAGTTTTAATAAATATCTTTGCTACAGCAAGTGAAGCAGTTCTTGCATGCCACAAAGTATGCTTGTTTGCTAAACCTATCTACCATGGTCCAAATTATGTCATTATGCGAGGAAGTAGTAGGTAATCCCATAATGAAATCCATTGAAATTTCTTCCCATGAACCATTCGAAATTGGCAAAGGCATCAATAGTCCATATGGTTTTCCTTGATAACGCTTGACACGTTGACAAACAATGCAATTAGAGACATATTTTGTAATATCTTTTTTCATGTTAGGCCAATAAAAAAAATTCACATGATGTTAAAGTAGAAAGTATGCCACGATACCTAACATAAGGTGGTTCATGCGTTTCTTGCAAAACAATATGCCTAAATGGTGCAGTAATGCATAATCTTTTCTCAAAGAATAGAAAATTGTCAACATATGAATAACTATTGAGAGGCCAATAGTTATTACGAACAACTGCATTCCAATCATTTGAAAAATCAACATCATGGACATAACTATCACACATAGCATCAAAAGATTTAATATGAACAACATAAATGTTATTAAAACATATGCAACAACATTAGCACGACCCGGTTGATATTGGATTATGGGCTGAAAACTTTGAATGAAGGAAGCCCATTTAATATGATGGTCAAAGATCAAGCGTTTACTAAAAGTAGGTGTAAACTTTGTTGTGGTCAGTCTTAATCAAGAATTCTGAACCCATGAGGTAGCATTTTCACATGCAAAGAGCATGTACTACGGCCAAAAGTTCCTTATCATAGGTGCTATAGGTGAGTTCAGAGGGTTTTAGTTTACAACTTTCAAATGCTAAGGGATAGTCATCTTGCATCAAAACGGCTCCTATACCAGATCCACTAGCTTCAGTGTGACAACTAGGAAAAATGGTCTAGTAAAGTCAGGTAATTGTAGGACTGAGATATTTGAGATGGTCAAGGGACTTTTGTTGACAACGAAAAATAGTTTTCTTTTTAAACAATAATGTCAATGGTAATGCAATGAGAGAAAAGTTTCGCATAAATTTTTTATAAAAGCTTGAAAGTCCTAGAAAAGATCTCATATCATGTACAATCTTGGGAGTTAGCCAGTCTCTAATGGTTGCTATCTTTTTAGGGTCAACACGAATGCCATCTGGAAACAATGTGTCCAAGATATTCAATTTCACTTTGAAAGAAAGAGCCTTTGTTAGGATTTACATACAAATGGTTCTCTTTAAGAAGTTTAAAAACAATTCTCAAATGGTTTTTGTGTTCTTTTTTGGAGCGACTAAAAATAAGAATGTCATCAAAAAATGTCATCAAAAAAGACCATCACAAAATTTTGATGGTTCAAAAAGACTTTATGCATCATGCGAACAAATGTGGCCGGTGGATTTATAAAGCCAAAAAGTATTACTAAAAATTCATAGAAACAAATTGAGTGCGAAATGCAATCTTATAAATATCAGTGAAGTCCATACGCACTTGATGATAACCTGATTTTAAATCTATCTTGCTAAAAACACAAGCACCTTTCAATTTGTCAAGCAAATCGACTACTCTAGGAAGATAACAATTTTTTATAGTCACTTTATTTAATGCACGATAATCGACACACATGCGATAAGTCTTATTCTTCTTTTAAATTAACATGATTGGTACTCCAAACGGTGAACTACTAGGTTGTATCAATCCTTTATCTAGTAATTCCTTAATTTGGTGTTGAATTTCTTGTTGTTGCAAAGAATTTTGTTACAATCTTGGGAGTTAGCCAGTCTCTAATGGTTACTATCTTTTTAGGGTTAACATGAATACCATGCGGAAACAATGTGTCCAAGATATTCAATTTCACTTTGAAAGAAAGAGTCTTTGTTAGGATTTACATACAAATGGTTCTCTTTAAGAAGTTTAAAAACAATTCTTAAATGGTTTTTGTGTTCTTTTTTGGAGCGACTAAAAATAAGAATGTCATCAAAAAAGACAATCACAAAATCTTGATGGTTCAAAAAGACTCTATGCATCATACGAAAAAATGTGGCCGGTGGATTTATAAGACCAAAGAGTATTACTAAAAATTCATAGTGACCAAATTGAGTGTGAAATGCAATCTTATAAATATCAGTGGAGTCCATACGCACTTGATGATAACCTGATTTTAAATCTATCTTACTAAAAACACAAGCACCTTTCGATTTGTCAAGCAAATCGGCTACTCTAGGAATAGGATAACGATTTTTTATAGTCACTTTATTCAATGCACGATAATCGACACACATATGATAAGTCTTATTCTTCTTTTGAACTAACAAGATTGGTGCTCCAAATGGTGAACTACTAGGTTGTATCAATCCTTTATTTAGTAATTTCTTAATTTGGCATTGAATTTCTTACTGTTTGCAAAGGGTTTTGTCTATAAGGTGCATGATGTGGTGGTTGACTTCCTACCAAGAGGTTTATTTTATGATCCTCGAATTGAGAGGGAGGTAAATGAGGGAGATAATCATTAACAAAACAATCATGAAAAGAATCAAGAAAGTGTTGTTGATGTGGGGTGAGTGATTGATTTACTTTCTCTACCTCAGTCACATAAATCATGTATGCTTTATGCTCTTTTTGTTTGTGTATATGTAATCAATGGAAAAAGTTCAAGTGAAGAGTCACTAGAAAGAGATATCATGTGCCATTATGTGTGAATTGCATAGTATGAGTGTTGTAATCAATGTTAGGATTGTGATGATAACGGAATGGCATTCCTAAAACGATGTCCAAGAAATGTAAAGGTGAAATCAAGAGATCGTGATGCTCTTTATATGACCCAATTTGAATTTCAAGATTTTTAATTTCACGAGTGCCATTATAACGAGTTCCTTAGAATGCATATTTTACTTTATATATAAAAAGAGATGTGTGCAGTTGTAATTTTCTTACAAGATTTTCTGAAATAAAATCATGCGAACTCCCATCATCATGCAAAACACAAACTTGATGACCATCGTCGTTGATAGAATCTTGCATGCGTAATAATGAATAGATAGATTGAGAAATATATGGAGAGTTGTTTGATTCGTGATCGACTTTGTCAGAAGAGTGTCCTCCATCCATTCTAGAATGGTGTCATCATCGACCTCACGAGCTTCTTCTTCGATGTAGTAGACTATGGCGATTGGTTTCTTTGGAGGTGGTAACTTGGCAAAGCAATTTGCTATAATATCAATCGGCTTTAGGCAATGATGACAAGTAGGGGTGGGCCTAGGTATTTTTGTGATGAGACATTGTGAGTACTATTGTGACTAGGCTTGGGGTTTGAATTTACAAAATTTGACTTTGAAATTGTCCCATTAAATAATGTGGGTGTGCGTGAGTGTTGAATATTGCTAGTGCGATTTGAAATGAAAGAATTAGGTTGAACAAATCTTCTAAATGGACGATTATTACCCACAAAAGATGATTATTAATTTTGAGTTCCTTGCATAGACCTAACAAACTTTTCAATGGAGTAAAGCTTCTTCTCTGCATCATGAGCAAGAGAAATATCCCATAGAGAGAAGAAGATTTGAACATATTCTCCTGCAAGGCTTCTTCAAGACCATCCTCATACTTCTGTTGCAAAGTATCATCATGCACATCTTCTAGCATACGAAGATGTAATAATGTTTGCTAAAAATGCTCAGTGTATTGTGACACATGGTCACGATCATTCCAAGAGGATTTTCTCCATTCATGGTGTGCTTGTCAAATAAAACTGAGGTGGAAGGAAAGACTCTTTGAATTTGTCTTGGAACTCAAGCCAAGTGGTTGGCTTGTAAGCAGCATTGTAGAGTACATTCCACCACAGAGATGCTTTATCAACCATGTGATTAGTGGCACATTTAATTTTGTCTCTTTCGAGAAGAAGCTTTCAGTAATCATTAAATTGACTTAACCATGAAAGAATAATGCAGCCATCCTTTCTACCATCAAATTTTGTAAAAGTGAAAGATTGACGACTTATCTTTGATTCCTTGCGTGTACTTTGGGCTTCAAAAACTACTTTGAGAATCTTAGTGAGGTAATCATCTTCTAGAAAATTATTGGCCCGTGCATGCTTATCATGCTCCAATAAGGATTCTGTGTGCATGCGACGTTGTTGCTCTTCTTGGCGTTGATCTTGGATCAAAGAAAGTCTTTGATCGAGTGTGGGCTCAGGAAGTGGAGAATTGGTGGAGCCATGAGCATTATGCATATGCAAATCATTACTTGAAGAATTCATTTTGAATTTTAAAGATTGGTTACCTCGTTTGCATAGTGCAGATCATGATCAGGTTGAGAAAAAAGATGCTGAGTGTTGAATGTGGGAAGAGGATCACCTTGCTATGAACAGATCAAGGACGAGAGGTAATACTTCCACACGACCAATCTACTTCAATTTGTTGCTTTTTTAAAGGCGTTGTTGATGAAGCAAGAGGGTTGATTTGAGAGGGAAATTGTTGATGGAGAGGTTGGCATTCACAAGCACATTGCTTATGAAAGCTTGCAAATCACTTTTGTCCATGAATTAACGTAATGAAAGTCGTCTTGCGCTGATCTTCTTCTGCAACCTTTAACTGAAAATAACCTGAAAACCCATCACAAACACTGTACCTTTCATATCCAGCTCTACAGTATCCAAGATCTCATCCAAAAAAGGTAGGGGGTAAGGATCCTTTTTTGTAGCAGCATTCAAGGGCTTGAAATCCACACATATACGCCACCTGCCATCCTTCTTTGGACTCACCACTGTAGGACTTACCCACTCAGTTGTGTCCACTTGTGTAATGAAACCTGCACTCAACAACTTATCAACTTCCTCTCTCAGGGCCTGCATTTGTTCTCGTCCCATCCTGCAAAGCTTCTGCCTAACTGTTTTTACATCTTTTTTCAATTCAATCCTCAAATCTGACCCTTTAAATCCTCGAATCTCCTTATAAGAGGTGATGAACAATTCTGGAAAATGAGACAGCATATTAACATACCTAACCTTTTCTCCACTCGAGAGATCCGAACTCAGCATTCTTTCAATCAGCTCCTGCTTCTTCTTCACTTCTATCTTTGGCTGCAGTAATTCCTCGATCACTTCATATGACCCCAAGGTATCTTCTCCCTCAGCACCCACTTCATGCACTTCTTTATCTTCATTACCTTATTGCTCTGATATTAGGAAAGCCACATCTGCTTCTTCGCTAGAAGCAGTAGTCGATGAATCCATCTCTGATTCAGAGGTACTGGTGGTAGTTTCCTCTTCACTCGAATCCTGTGGCCTCTCCCACACATCATTCAAAGATCTCCTACTATGCATCTCAAAAGATTTTTTATTACCCCGCTTATTATGCAAAGAAATGGTCCCATACCTCTAGTCTTGTACTGCACCCACCACTCGCAACCAGGGTCGTCCAAGAATAATTGGAAAAGCACCAAGACCCGCAGGCATCACATGAAAATCTACAATAGCTTTGACATTAAAAGCTTCAATTTCCAGCTCCTTTACCATACCAAGACATTTTACCTTTTGATGATTAGCCATCTTGATTCGAAAACCAGAAACCCCAGACACCCTCAAGCCTGACTGCTCCACACATGATTGAGTAATCACACAGATTTGAGCTCCTCCATCTATATAGGCCTGACCAAGGTTCCTACCTTTACTCCACACCTCCACAATAGGGCAAATATCTGGGAGCTCTTCTAAAGATAGTACTTTGACTGACTTCTTCTCTGACTCCTTTTCCATTGGATTCACAAGTCCCTTCCATTGCCTTCTCAATTTTGGCACCATCTCCACCAACTGCCCAAGGGTGATGTTGGCCTTCTTGTTCACCATATCAAATTTCAAGTTATAGCTGGTTTGCCCATCCCCCAGTGGGAAGTCTGACACCTGGAACCTTCTACGAGGCTTCCGTTTCCTTTTGGCTTTCACATCTTCTCCTTCCTGTTGCTTCCCCTTCCTATGGGTGGGTCCAGCTACTCCCTTTCCTTCTCTTTCATCCGTTGTGCGCTTGCCAACGGGCATCACATCCCCTTCTTCTCTTACCTGAACATTCGCCAGAGTAACAACATTCACGACCTTTGCCTTCCCCTTCTCCTCAGCTGTGATTCCACTGGGGCCTGCTTGATCCCTGATATCAATACCATAGTCGTTTGACCTGTCAGGTAACTGTGAAGGTAGTGGGTACATATCACCACCCATTCGCTGAGGCTTATCACAATCTATACTTAGATGACCAAGCTCACCACAATTCCAGCATGTAGGGATGAAACGATGGCCCCTACCACGACCACGTCCATACCCTGCTTGTCCATCTCCCCCTTCTTGATTATTGCCTCTACCTCTACCACGTCCACCACCTGTACTTCCCATTAAACTTTAGCTCAAATTCTTCATAAGATCAACCATCTGTTTCATATCTTGTTGCAATCCCTCATCAGAACCTACAGGAACCATAGGTACTCCTTGACTAACTTGTGGTACCATCTGCATAGCCTGGGCTTCAGTGGGTTTCATCCTCTCACTGCATTCATGGGTGTAGCCTCCACTCTACGAATCTCCGGCTGTGCTACAATTGGAATCATCCCCAGTTGATTCATCCGTTGCAACTTCCAATCCTTTGATTTGGCAATCTCCACCGCATCCTCGTAAGACCTGGGCTTCTTTAATTCCACCTTCCAGTGAATATTCCTCTTAAGCCCGGCTATAAACTTGTTTTTCTTCATCATGTCAGGGGGTACCTGGTCTTCCCCTAAAGCCCTGCATAAAGTCTCCCACAGCAAAGAGAATTTCTTCACATAATCATCAATTGATTCCAACTCACCCTGTATCAGAGCTTGCACCTCATGCCAAACCTTGTCGGGGTCTTCTACCTTCTTAAACCTGTTGCTAAGTGCTGTCTTTAATCCAATCTCAATCATATCGATACGTGGAATAGCAACCCTCAATGACTCCTCATAAGTTCTGTAGCAGGTCCTTGCATCCCCTTTCAAGCAGATGCTCAGTAGCCGCAACACCTGTGCCGACTCATTGATGTGGTTGCTTATGCACACAACCTCCATTCTTTCAAGGAACTCTGCTACATCTTCATTAGGACCACCAAAAAACTCTGGATAAGACATCATTTTAATCCCCAAACTTCACCTCAAATCCCAAGAAAAACACCTTCCCTGAAACCCTCAACTCCTGGGGCATACACCCTTGTAAACTGAAGAAAATACCAGAGCTATCCTCAGTGGGGGCACCAAAAAGATGTGAGGAGGAAACAAGGAAACAAACACAAGGCCTCTATAGCCTTCTAGCTCACAAACTTTGAATACAACAACAAAATGGAGGCACCAGAGACGATATCACACACGTCTCACCACATCTCTCTCTTATCCCACACAAATTCAAGCCAGAATATACACAAGCACCCTTCAATTCAAACCCTTAGATTCCCTTTCTTTCTCAACTCACTCAGCTCACCACGGCTGGCTATTCTTTTCTTGGTTGTCCACACACCCCTTGCTCACAACACTTACACTAAGAACCATTTCCCTGCTCTCTTATCACCATACGCACACACCAGAGGCCCCTCTGCCCAGTCAGCTACCTCCCCTTCGACTCCTCCTTCGCTGCTCTCCCTAGCTAGTCGCCGCTCTCTCCTCTACAGTTGGTGAGGGCCCCCTTGCTTCTGTGCCGTTGACACCATCATTCGCTCCCCTCTGGTGTCGACAAGTCCCTTCACTCTCCGCACTGACAGTCGCCAGCGCCCTCTCTTTGTTCGCTGCATGGCGCCACCTCCTGCGCACACACAGAGGCCGCCCACCTTTACAGTCGCCAACCACAGTCGATGTAGGTGAGTGCGCTAGCCGTCCAAGCAATCTACACCTACCCTCTGTCACCAACCACGTCCAAGACAAGCAAGGCAACCCCCTGAATCGGTAGCAGCACACCTCCCAGGCGACGTTGATACCTTCGCTCCCTGAAGTCTTTGACACAACATCCCTTAGCCAGTCATCCACAGTACCAAGCGGCCCTTAGCTTTGCCCACTCCACAAGAAAAACCCCCGTGGTCTGCTAGCTCTGCACTCTCCCAAAATATCCTTGGTCTCCAGGCGGCAACTCTTCACACCCCACCCAAAAACAGCTCGCCACCTTCTGGCTCCTTCTTTTCACGATGGCGATCCTGCTGGCAGCAAGGAAAGCGGCCAGCTGGCTACCTTGTTGCTTGCCACTTGGTGGTGTTTTTATATATATATATATATATATATATTATAAGGTGGTTCCCATGCCACACTACAGTACCTATCTAGGCCTCTATCATTATCTTTCGTAACATTGGAATCCACACATACACTACGTCTCATCACCATGGCTATCATGCCCAAACCCCCTGGCGATGTGGAAACATACGGCCATTCCAAAAATCTACCAGTACATCCAAACTCAAGCACAAAGAGCAAATTATATTTAGCTGGCATCCCTTGTAGATTTCAATATTTACAGTCTAGATTGGGCTCTCTCCACGTAAACCAGCATATGTACATCTATCTCCACCAGAGACTCATCAAAGCCCCAATCATTGACATCCTCATGCTCTTCCACCTCTTGTTTGTACACATCCAAGACACCCTCTTGGCAAATAGAAAGCTCATACAAATAAAACTTCAAGTCTCAAGCACCTACTCCAAAGAAAAATGCATGTACTAACTCACTGCAAAGCCATTCAGTCTGTACATTTGCCAGGGCATTCAGGGCAAAGTTTTATTGCATACCATGCATCCCATATGTACACGGACTCAAAACACCTTTACAGAATTTTGCCTGACACTTACCACTCGGGGCCTCGCCCCGAACAGGAGACTAATCCCTTGGTTCTTCCAAAACTGAACCCGAAAAAAACTTCTCTCGCCCAGAAAGCATAGGCAATTCATCCAGGAAAACCTTCTAACATAGTCAAGAGCCTTAACTATCCTTTTTATTCTGACCAAACCCGTGGGTGGCGGGTCACATGGCCGAATCAAAGGAGGAACTTGTACTTGGTTCATAGAGACCAATGCTTTTTTCCCCATCAAAAGAGGCATAGCCATTGATTCTTTTCCATAGAACAAGAATTATCATGTGACTTACTTCAACTATCGTAACTTGAACAGAATTGAATTTTATTTATAGGAATCTATCGATCTAGCCTAACCCCATCCAATCCTATGGGTTACAACCACTGTATTGATAGGATCCATTATAAAAATTTGGTTATGTTTTGTCCCAAGTACCTACCAGAGGGAAAAGAGTTCCCAGGCCCCCTAGCCGGCTCTCATGCAAAAATTAAATAGACACACCACTTACGCACCCGATATGAAATTACCTTTTCGTAGATTCAACTATTTCCAAAATAGCATTGCAATAAAACCATATTGTTTCCATCATAATCCTCAGTATTCCATTTCCAGGGTCTAATTCCAACTTTTCCACTTTCCAACCATAAAATCCAAATTCCAGTCATTCCTTCCTCGGCGTACTTATGGCATCATTGTCGGCAACCAGAACGCTCACCACTTGGTCAATCCCTCTAGGATCACCGAGTACTTCACTCAGGGGCCTTTTTGATAGTTTCTAGCCCATAGTTCCTAGGAGTATAATCAAGATTTTTCCATAAAATCCATATTCTATTCATTCCTTCCTCAGCATACCTATGGCATCATTGGCAACCAGAACGCTCACCACCTTGTCACTCAGGGTCTTTTCAATAGTTCCTAGCTCATAGTACCTAGGAGTATAATCTCATAAAATCCATATGGACTCTCCGTTGAAGATCAACTAGATCAACCAATAGGATCCATTTATCAAAAAGAGCCATGAACTCATCCGTTGAAGACCAGCAAGGCCAATCAACCAAATCCATACACGTGTTTAGAAAATAACTCCAACTCATTCTTGCATAATAAACAGGTCAGAAGCATCCACAAAGACATGAAAATACTTCTCCCAATCAGATGGCATTATAACTGGTGCACAGGACAATTGTATCTTCAACCTTCAATATGCCAAATCACATTTTTCTGTCCAAAAAAATCTTTGTGGTCTACATGAGCCACCACATTTAGCGGAATCGCCAAATGCGCCAGAAACCGCAAGTGTCGCCCATGCCACCGAATTTGACCTAGAAACCGCATACACTCCTTTGGATTTACAAGTGTTGGAGCTTGCATCATAGCCACCACCTTATCGGGATCCACAACAATGCCTTCTTGTGATATAATGTGCCCCAGTAACTTCCCACTCCGAACTGCAAAGGCATATTTCAATGGATTTAAACTGAAAGATACCTCCCGGCATTTATGAAAACACCTCCCGGCATTTATGAAAACACATCACAGATGTTCCAAATGCTAAACAGAGGTCCCGAACACACTGAGATCATCCAAAAAGACCCGCATGAAGGCTGTCAAGAATGGCCCAAAAATTTCATACATATCCCATTGAAAGGTACTTGGAGTATTCCTCAAGCCAAACCACATCACTGTACACACAAACACGCCCCAAGCTGTGACAAATGTTGTCTTAGCTTGGTCTTCTGGTGCCATCTGAATCTGATTGTAGCCACTTAACCCATCAAGAAATGAATACATCTCATGGCCTGCCACATCATCCATGTATGGCAAGGGAAAAGGATTTGGAACAGTAGCTGCATTAAGTTTCATGTAATCTACCCAGATGTGTATCTTCTTATTCTTCTTGGGCACGATCACGATCGGAGAAATCCACTCCAGATTCTCTACTATTGGAGTAATGAACCCAACCCGCAGTAGCAAGAGACAATCCAGCTCATCTTTAACCTACTTAGCAACATGCGGATTCATTATGTACCGCTGCTGTCTGGAAGGAATTGCATCCGACTTCAAATGGATGCGATGCTGATAAAACTTAGGATGATCTAGGCCCTTCATGTCTGAGTAGTCCCATGTAAAGACATCCATAAATTCTATCAAAAGATCCACCAGAGCCTCCCAAAACTTATCATCCAACAAACTATTGACTTTCACTGGTTTGGATTCCTTATCTTTTCCCAGAAAGACTGTTTCCAGAGCATCTTCTTCGACTTGGGTAACTTTGCTCATTTTTGCACCTCAAAAGATCTTTCTTGTTCCAAAATATATTTCAGATCACCATCTGGGGAATAACCATCCGCATCGAGAAACGGCTCCTTGGAGAATCTTCTCTGGAATAGGAGCCACCATCCACACTACCGCATACTCCGTGGAAATGCATGCTACATCCACTACACAGAGTGGGACCAAATCCACATTAGCCCCCACAAAAATTGCTCCTCTTCATCTTCGTCCAAGCCTTGAGCCATATTTACTATTTTCGCAATCACTAGCCAGACTGCATTGCTCAACTGACGATGCTCTTGTAATGAGAACTTCACTTTTTTTTAAAAACCCCGCCAAACTATCATCTGATTGTGTTCCCAATTGTGTCGCACCTTTGGCCTACCGCAACCATGGATGACTCAACAAAAGATTGTATTCCTAATTGGAGTCTTCCATACTAAGAACCACAAAAGACATCACAAATGGAATTCCCGCAACTTCGATCCCTTCAAAATGCCAAGAGGACGAACTCGGTGCTAGTCAGCCACCATCCACACCAAAAATGGTTCCGGTTCCCAATCCAACCAACCCATCTTCTCACAAGCCAATTGCGTTGTAATATTGACACCCGCACCACCATCAATGATCAATGACAGTCCCATGATAAACCACCAAAATCTCCAGAATGCATGTCTGACACACCGAAACATCAGGGACTGGTTCTTCTTGAGCTTCGACTGCAGCCACTATGGGGACACCATACCCAGATCAGTTGTTGTTACTTCTAATAGGGACTGGTGAACATTTGGAACTAGCTTGAGCAATTGTCCCAACTTAATCTGAAGTGATGCTTGCAAGAGTTCATCCCAGTTATTTCCTTCTGATTGCTATTGTTGGGCTGTTGAGGCAGTGTAGATCCTTCCAGCACTTGCGGACTGCTTTTGGATGACTAGGAAGAGTCTACAATCACTATAACACTTTTCCAAAAATGAACCACATTTGGGGTTTTCTAAAGTTCAGTTTTGGGTACTTGCTCCTTTACCCAAGATGTAACTTGATGCCGCACTTCTTCCTATGCTAGCCAATCAATGCTAGCCTATTTTGCTGCTTTAAGTTCAAGCTGACTCTTCTTTCTAGAGCGACTCAACCACGCAAACTTTTGGATCTCCCTGCTCTGCAAGGGACTCAATTTAAACCATAGACACACTTGGTTGCTTCCCTGCTGCCTTTTCTTGTCTGTCTGCCTTCTTATGGTCATACTCCTGTGCCTCTGGGCACTCACATCACCAATGCCCTTCCTCTATGCATAACAAAAACAGATGCATGGTCGATCGCCGCCCCACGACCATGGCCTCCTCCTCCTTGACCCCGGCCTCCATTGGAGTAGCCATAAGCATTATCCAAGCTTCCCGCTGTTTGAGCAAGTGCCACCGCAGGATCTTTCTCCTCTTTATCCCTCCATTAATGGAGCCTCTAGCTTGTTGGCTCCTCCCATTATAATAGCAATCACTGGTATTATGAGAATTAGAAGTGCAGACGGCACACCATTTCTCATTTAGTGCACACTCCGTGTAGCAGGATGACTCGGATTGCGGCACGCCAAGCACCAGACCTCTTTCAAATGCCGAGGATTCCCCAGACATCGCCATGTTGACCTTCTCGCCCTTGTGGGTATTCCTGGTCGCTTTCACATGTTTGGCCTCTGAATCTTCGCTACCACTGTCAAAAGAATCTTCATCTGGACTCTCCTCATCCTAATCTTTAGAGCTATTGTGCTTCTTCCCCCCATGAGATGAGCTTTTTCCTCAATTCTTTTTGGATTTCCACCTGTTGGGCGTGTCTTCGTCCTCCTCCAAGGATTCTTCGCCCCCAAGATTGCCCTTGTAATCAAATTTGGCACTGCCGTGGAAACCTTATCCACAATCGCTAAGGCTGTACGAGACAAGCCCTTGAGAAAATAGTCATTGAGCACCTCCTGTGCTGGATGTTGATTTTGAGGGACCTGCCTGCAACATGACCCGAAATCGAGCTGCATAATCCTCCACTGTGCACTTACCCTCCTACTTAAGCACACGCAGCTTTTCCAAATTCTAGGCGACGGTCTTTTCTATGTGAAAATGCCACAAGAACGTCGTCCCTCACCGCATTAAAAGTCTGAAAATGATCCATGGGCTATTCCACCAACCATCGGGAAGCCTTCCCGCTTAGAGTGGACTCAAACACGGATTCCATACGTAATTGATCTAGTGGGGGCGGCACATTGAGATTGTATGTCTTCTCAAACTGCCGGATGTGAGCATCCAGATCCTCAAAAGATTTCCCGCACAAAACTTTGCATACTTAATTTGTCCATATGCTGGGCCATCGACTGTGCTAGGGGAACTACCACTCGTGGCTGTGTTGGTCTCGAGAACAGTTGCCGAACCGCCGTAGTTGGTGAACTCGGGAGAGTTATTGACCACCTCTCCGCCCATAGAACATGGGGAGGGGGGCAAGAATGGCTGCGCTGCCGGATTGACGCTGAGAGTTGCATCTCGCCCCGGTAACTGCGAAGAAAAAGAACAAGAATTATCTGCCGCATCATCACCATCATCCTCCGAACGATGACACCGTGGCCGCTTAGTAGTAGGGACCACCAAATCAAGAGGTCCCTATGATCCGTGCACATGCAACCACATCATCAAGAGAACATCGTGGTCGCCAAGTGTATTACGTACTTAAACACCAGTATAGTAATATGGGAATGATTACTCTCTTAGCATACAAAATTAATTGAAAAGATAGTTTTTACTGATAAATGAATATAGGACTGATTATACACAGTGCGACATGATTAATGCTTCACTAACACAGACTGCTAGATTATTGCATGAAATGTTGATTGATTGATTCATTAATTGCCCTAGAATACATAGGCATATAGCCTTTAAAACAGTTACATGGTCACGGGATTTAGACAGGCGCGACCTCTCGTTTACACCCCTTGAGATCCCATAATGACTATTCATTTAAGGTACACAGTGTGCAGCATTACACTTGCAGTGTGCGGTCCACATAACAGGGACTTAGAAAGAAGCATGTAATTTATGTTGTCAAACTAAATTTTGTAGACAAGGAATCTGATGCGAAGGAACCCAAATGGTTAAGTGAATTTATATTTTTTGAGAATTTGATTGAAATGCCTCCAACTTATGAAGCAAGTCATGAGATTGAGATGATACATGGAGCTCATCCAACTACAAGGAGGGTGTATAAGATGGCCATTCCAAAAGTAATTAAACTCAAGGAGCAATTGAAGTGATACCTAGAGCTCCGCCAAACTACAACGAGGGCGTATAAGATGACCATTTCAAAAGCAAGGAGGGTGTATAAGATGACCATTCCAAAAGCAATTAAACTCAAGTATTACAGTAGCTTTTACCATTGGGGTGTGCCTGTGATTTTTGAGAAGAAGAAGAATAAACCTCTTGATTATTAGGGATTAAATTAATTAACCATCAAGAAGAAGTAACCAATCCCTAGGATATATGAGGATATAGATCGATTTCATGGTGCCATATTTACTAAGTTAACTTGAAGTTAGGGTACTAATAAATTAAGGTTGAGCAGGATTTTCCAAGATTGTCTAGTAGCTCAGGGTACTCAAGTGAGATTTATCATCGCTGCCATAGACTATTATAACAAGTGGGTAGAGTCCTATGCAACCCAAAAGCTTGATGCAAGGGCAACAACCAAATTCCTTTACATGAACATAATTACTAGATTTGGGTGTCTACTCAAACTAGTAAGCAACAGGGAAACCCAGTGTATCAATGATGTAATCAAGTTCTTGCAAAGTGAATTCATGGTCATACATCACAAATTCTCACCCCACTATCCTCAAGCCATTGGTCAGGCAGTCGTGTATTCCCTTCACAATTATCACAAGCAGGTCACATTAAGCGGCTTCCCAAAGCTCAACATGATGTCTTGAGTCCTCGATTTATAAAGGCAGCTTCTCTATGCTTTTTAGATAAGTTATTCTCCCTGATTTAACTCCTCCTAATATATAATTTGGTTTCATTATGAAAATTACCCGTGAGCTCACGTCCATACTTGGCACCCACTTTCTGGTGTTTGATACTTTTCTACTTAGACCAACTCTATAGACTCAGCCTAGCCCTATCCAATCCCATGGGTCTAGCCTTCCTTCCACACGTCCACTAGACCTATGGAGTTAGTGTGAACTCACACACCCATAATTAAAATTGTCATTTGACTCACACACACCAGTTAACACAGTTTAAATATGCACTTCTGTAAAAATAGTTCTTTTTGTGAAAATAAATATTAAACTAAAATTTCCACATAGTATCTATAAGTTTTGTATGTCTAGAAAATAATCATAATCAAATATGACCCAATAACACATCATAATATATCTCCTTGCACCATGACCGTCCTGATCTAGCACACACCACTAGTCATCGTTGAACCTGATTACTCTTAGATCTTTGTCTGGAGGACCAGCACACGTAGGAGCTCACATTTATCACATCCACCACAGTCATGAAATCCCCTATCATAGGAGCCACTTCTATCATTTTTGTCACATATCCTAGTACCATCGTCAAGGGCCATCTCTAGTCATACATCTAGCCACTAGGCACACCCTCCAGAGTCAGTTCCTTCTCCATCACACCAATTGTTCCAAGAGCACAACTTTATTTGGTTGCAAGAGAGGAGTCAAGGTCTCAAACAACCGCCTTTGTGTGACACACCCCACACACAACAATTCATGAACCTATGTGGTACCTTATACAATGTCCAAACAACTATTTCAAGATATGATTTCAAGCAACATGCATCATGCACATAATTGAAGAAAATATATACCATCACAAGTTTTATGAGATATCACAACTCTTCAGTTGAAACTCTAAATAGGTCAAATTCATCTAGTCGCATTGTATCTATCTTCATCTAGCCACATGTATCTATCTTAGTGGGGAAGAGATTTCATTTTAACATTCTTGGGGTTGCACCCAGTTTCCTTAAGAGCTCATAACTCGTTTTTCCTCTACAATCTCCTAGGGCCATCATAATATAAGATTCTTCCTTATCTATTTTTGGTCTAAGTTTAAAATTTACTAAAGCTAGTAAAATTCTACTTAAGATTTACCTAACTCATGATACTATTTTCCTTTTCCTTCCTAGGGTTGGGCTATTTTTCACTAATTTCTAGAGAGAGAACTATGAAATTGAATAAAAATTACTAATAATAAATTAGTTTCACATGGGTCTTTTATTCCTCATTTACACACCAGCAAATCACTGGTATTCATGACAATCTCTTATAAACTCGGCCGCATCTCCAAAAAAGTGGGCCACCACAATCTTGCTAGTAGAACTTTTTTGGTGGTGGTCTGCTGAGAAATGTCCACCAGATACCCCAAAGTGGGCTTGCGTATTTAAATTCTTGAGGACAATACCTCGTGATCCCATCTTTGCCCAACTTGTACCATTTCCCCATAATCAAGTAAGGGGGTTGCCTTTTTAATAAGCTATCGTGGTCTGTCTCGTGATATAGAGGTCCTTCTTGGGCAAATCTATCGGCCAAATAATGGGCTATCTCTTCGGCCCATTCCATAACGGCACATAATTTGAAGAGCGGAGCATCGAGAAGCTCGTTCTCTACTCGAACATGTGGTTCTTCTCCATTGGGGATGTGCGACAAGTCGGAGTGCACATGATGTTGGCCTTTCCACATGGTCACACCATGAAATCAAACTCTAAAAGGATTAAGAAACATTGGGTAATCCTTCCCATGGCACAAGGCTTATTGACCAAGTAAAGAAGAACCTGATGGTCTATGAAGTATATGAATGAGATGCATTCTTCTCCACTTGTGCGTTATGAGATGCATTCTTCTCCACTTGTGCATCACCTTGGAGTGCTAAAGGTGTATATGACAAAGTGAGCAAGAGTTTTATCGGAAAGGTATGTGAAGAGATATTAAGAAATTTGTGATAGAATGTTTATCATACCAAAGGAACAAGGATAGTCATCAACTACCCAGTGGTCTACTACATCCTCTACCTATTCTGGATTAGAAGTGGACCTGCATCTCTATGGATTTTCTTACGGGGCTTCCTAAGGCTAAGCATATATGGGATCAAATATTTATGATGGCTCAAAAGTTTACCAAAGAAGTTCACTTCATTGCTTCCAAGGTCACATATGGAGCATCTCAAATTGGCAAATAATTCATTGCTTCCCAATGAATTTGCTATCTCTATCACACATTATGTTAAGTGGCTAGCCATGTATCTTGAAGATATCTGTATGATAACATGGGCATGCAAATCACTTTATCTATAGCCTTTTATCCTCAAATGGGTGGGCAAACGAAGTGTAACACAAGTGGCTTGTTGAGGTATTATTATCATGACATCAATCTTCATGTGATGAATGGCTACATCTTGCTAAATTTTGTTATAAATCTAGCAAGCATTTGAGCATGGGGATTGTCCCTTTGAGGCTTTTTATGGATATAAATGCATCATGTGCCTTCCATAGCCTTCCAAGAAGACAAGTTGGTCACAAACCATTGGGGCTAAAGAAGAGTTGGAGAGAATGATGCAACTTCTTTAACTATGCAAGGACAATATGAAGAAAGCCCAAGAGGTTATGAAGGCTAATGCAAATGAGCATCAGTGTAATGTGAAGTTTTGAGAAGGACATTATGTAATCTTGAAGCTACCCAAGAGCAACCAACACTTGCAAGGGTTTCACTAATCCCAAGTTTGCTCACATGTATACTATGGTCCAATCTTAGTACTCAAAAGGTTTCCAGTGATTTTGGCCCTACAAGCTTGACCTTCCTTCTTCTACTAGAATCCATAATGTAAATTTCATGCATCTAATCTCAATTCTAAGCCTCGAAATGCCAAAAGCATGTGCGAATGCAGCAAAAGATATGCAATACATGACACAAGAAGGCAAATCATAATAGCAGTCATAGAGCCATGATGATAGTGCATGAGCGGCTCTCCTACAATCACAATTAGAAATACTATCAAAATGATGTCGATTCACACCATGCCGATTAAATGAAGGATAAAAGTAATAGAATAACCCATAATTACTTGAACACTACCCAAAGTGTATGCATAAAAGCACAATGAACAATAAATGTGAATACACCTCTCAAACACAAGGCATATAGGACGTGTGAACAACCACCAATAAGGCCTAAGGCGTGTAAGTCTAGACACTCACAAAATCCCCCAGATGTGTGATTGTGCACAAGCCCACAGTGTGCTAACACGCATGATCAAGGCTATAAAAGCACAAATAGTGTGAGCAAATGCTAGCGATTCCCAAATGTGTGTGAATCAAGGTTGACAATGTACAAAACACACATCGCACGTGAACAAGCCCAAATACTGCATCAATACGTGTGACACACCTAATGCACGCATGAATGACCTCCAACAACACTCATAGTGTGTGAACAACTCATCAAACACCACATGTGTGAATAGCCCTAAACTCAAATAATCAATGCATGTGAACAAACCTCAACAAGCTGGCAACATGTGTAGAACTAGAGTGGACAAGGTAATATGAAGCGCTAGTAATCAATGGCAAAAGATTTTAGTGGCCACAAGCTTTAGAAATGAATGCTTGAGTAGGCAAGTGTGCAAAACTTAGGTTAAGCGAAATGTAAAAGAGAGTGTGAAAAGTAGGGGAAAGAAACCCTAGAAAGAAGCAAGTCCCTTCCCCCTCTTTTACATTTGTCAAGATTTTATTTTCGCTTCCTTCTTTCTCAAGCATTGGTGCCTAGAGCTGAGAGTAGTGGTTTTTTTTTTTTTTTTGCTGAACGGCAATGAACAAAGGTTTGTTTGAGCGATGAACAAAGGTTTGTTTGAGTGCTGAACTACTACGATTTGAACAAAGCTTTCCATGCTATCTATCTATCTATCTGGTGACTGCCACGGTATGGTGATGCTATAACAAGAATGGTACGACGCATTCACCGATGATGCTACAGCTATTCGTATTATTGAGGCAGCTTGCTGTTGTTGGATCTTGTGGTGTAGCAAGCTTAAAGGTGATGAACTGGAGTGATCATCTCAATCACTATAGTTCTCACGCAATTGTTGTAGACAATTGCGCACCCAAGAAATCACTGTATGTTGAAGATGTTGCTCTCTTTCCTTTTTCCATTGAAGTGTGTTTTGCAGGAGATATGAACCCTTGGTATTGTGTATTTTGGCCACCTGCACCCTCTGGGAAGTAGCAGTGATATTGGTCTTTAATCATGTAATAGTCAAGGTAGGGCAAATGAATAGTTTGTCCTTGTTTTGTGTCTTCTCTTTGTAGTTACTGCTGCTTAATTGTTGCTTCTCAGCTACTTTTGATTCGGTTAATGTTAGGTTGCTTAGAGATTAGGTTAAGGCCAGTATAACCAAGGAAATTATATAGCTGCCTTAGTAGCTGCTGCTTGATGATTGCTTCTCAATCATAGCTGCTTCTGATATAGGCTTATGCAGAAGAAGACTTATTGTTGCTTGATGCAACGGAAGACTTATTGATGCTTCTGATACATTCCTTGTACAGTAGTTAATGTCAACTGGGCAATGATCAGCTAGCTAGAGTTGACGCTACTCACCAAGAGGAACCTGCAGTAGATATGAAGAGAATTAAGGTGCTCAAAAAGAACGTTGCAATGGCTGTGTGCTAGCAAAGCTCTTGCGCGCGATGGCTAAGCCTTGAAAAAGAAGGCGATGAGGCTCTTGGTTACTCTCCAACGACATCAAGCCAGTTATACAGAAGCATGTAGGCTATTCAAGTTTGCTGTGTTTGTTTTTGAATAAAGAAGCCAACAAGCCAGACGCAGACCATAGACGATAAGTTGTTGTAGTAGTAGTGTTGAGCTATAGGCCAACAAGACGATGGAGGAGCCGCAGACAACAGCAGCAGTCCTCACTGATGACTTCTTGAGAAGCCTTGTGCTCTTGTTCGATGATGCAAAAATAGCTCTGTATAGAGTCACCTTTTAAGTGCTGCTCTAATGGTGGCTCTATGGATGGA
Source organism: Cibotium barometz (assembly GCF_041138505.1). Classification (NCBI taxonomy): domain Eukaryota; kingdom Viridiplantae; phylum Streptophyta; class Polypodiopsida; order Cyatheales; family Cibotiaceae; genus Cibotium; species Cibotium barometz. Next base: position 5,163,720 of record NC_141054.1, on the reverse strand, counting down.
GTTGCCTTTAAACGTCCCTCACCAATTGCAAACGAGAGACACGATGCAATTATGTTGCTCCTTTGCCAAGGTCCATCTCCCATATTGCAAGAGTGCTTCTTCCAAAGTGTTGTAAGTCCACCTTTTTGAGCATAGGATAATACGATGTGGTGGGGCTGTTGATGTCAGAGAAACTGCCATTGATGCTCTTCCCAAAAGGCCTCTTGATAAGCATCATGGTGGCTTTAAACTCAACAGCCACATAACTAGTATGTGTTGATCTGTCTCAAGTCATTGACCCTATCTTCACTTTTCCGAGTGGTAAAATAGTACTCTAAAATAGGTTGAAACTCTAAAACAGCTTGTAGAAGTCTTGCACTTGGTAAATCACCGAATTTGTATCATATGAACTATGTTTGCATCATGTGTTTGCAGGTTAGGAAACCCTATGATGTATGATGTACAATGGTTCACACCCATGGACTAGGTTCCATTCCCAGCATGTAGGGCCATACTTGCAAACACAGTTATTAGCAAGCTAACTTTTTAAATTTCTATACTTGAAATTGTTAAGCTTGCACACTCTTGCATCAGCTATTCATCAACATGCTCTCTGCATAACATTGATATCTAGATCTGTAATAAAATAGCATGCTATACATTTTTGATGGAAAATGTACTAAAATATTGTAATCAACAATGTGTGCTTGCAAACACTATTTTCTCAACACTTTTCTTACTGTCTTTACTCGCAGTACATCAAGATTCACAATAATATGTGTAGATTTTGTACTATTCCAATAGATTTGTAATCTTTGTCCAACTTCTTTACAAGAAAGTGACGAGATTAGAAAAATTTTAATCGAGAATCACTTAGTGTTGTTATTCTGCATCAAGATTTAATTTTTGGGACAATAAACTTTGCATAATTTGTAAACTGCTCTATTTTGCACTGTCTATAGATCTGGAATAAACAAAACAGTAATCTACACTATAATCTTTAATTCTACACTGATCTTGAAATAGATCTTCACTGTTCTTCAACTCTACACAACAAATGTAACTGTATTCTATAAACTTTCTTGAAACTGTACTAAGATTCTGTACACTTTCTTGAAATTGCACCAAGATTTCACACTATTGCAATCTGTCTCCAATTTCTTTGATAATTAGCACCTTTCCTGATAAATCTTTCACCAAAATTGCACAACAACTAAGACTCTCCCCAACAATGCAAGAAAATAAAAAGGAAAATGTAAATGATAGCAAGAAACTAGGGTTTGTGTGAAGATTTGATGAAAATAGACTCTATTTCATGCATAATTTCTTCAAATTCAAGAAAATCAAGAAGATTCTCAAGAACATCAAGAAATGCAAGAAAATCAAGAAAATACATTTTGAAAACTCTAGAAACCCTTGATCCAAGAATGATTAACACTTATCATGATCAAGAAAATGTATAATGAAAATTGAATTAAGAATAGTCTAAAATGATTACTCTTCTGATCACTCCCAAAATAAGGATCTAAGCCAAGAGCTCTGATACAAATTGAAATGGAGTTATTATAAAGTTGAGATATGAGATAATCACTATGGATGAATATAAGATTAAGGAGATAATCTAATACAAAGAACCATGATGCCTAAGTGATTTAGTCTCACCAAAGGATGAAATTAACCTTCCATAAGCCAAGGTATGAAAGCTATGAGGCTCCAAGAGTCAAGATGAACAAATATCATAATATGTCCAAAAGATACAATAGTGGCCCGTGAGACCCCTTTTATACTTGGGCCTTGGTCCTAGACCTAATCTAAAGCCCCCTTTTATACTTGATCCCATGACTATGGACCTAAAGTTGTTGCTTCATTACATTTATAGACCATCAAGCTCTTCTCTATTTGGTCAACAAGCCTTGTGCCATGGTGGGAAGGATAACCCAATGGTTCTTAATCCTTTTAGAGTTTGATTTCACAGCATGAACATGAAGAAACGCTCACAACATGCACATGTTGACTTGTCGTGCATTCCCAATGGAGAAGAACCACCAATTGGAGTAGAGGACAAACTTCCTCATGCCCCACTCTTTAGACTCTACCTTGTTCTAGAATGGACCAAAGAGATAGCCCATTATATGGCTAATGGATTTCCCCAAGAGAGACCCCTCAATCACGAGACAGAGCACGACGGCTTATAAAAAAGGCAACCCCCCTTACCCGATTGTGAGTCAACTGTACAAGATGGGATCATGAGGCGTTGTCCTAAAGAATTTAAATACGTACACATCCTCAGCGAACCCACTCGAAGGGTAGCTGGTGGACATTTCTTAGCAAACACTGCCACAAAATAAGTTATACTTACAAGATTGTGGTGGCCCACTTTATCTGGAGATGCGGCTGAAGTTTGTAAAAAATTATGATGAATGTCAGTGATTTGTTGGCGTGTTCACAATTGTGATAAAATACCCATGTGTCCTATAGTGTCTCTTCAACAATTTAAGAAGTGGGTATGGACTTTGTTAGACCGATTAGTCTAGTAGCTTGAGATACTCAAGCATGACTTATCATTGCTGTAACAAGTGGGTAGAGGTTTGTGCGATCCAAAAGGTTGATGCAAGGGCAACAACGAAATTCCTTTGCGACAACATAATTACTAGATTTGGGTGTTTACTCGAACTAGTAAAAGCAACAGGGAAACCCAATGTATCCAATGATGTAATCAAGTTTCTACGGAGTGAATTCATGATCATACATTGCAAATTCTCACCCTACTATCACCAAGCCAATAGTCAGGTAGCGAGATATTCCCTTCATAATTATCACAAGTAGGTCACATCAAGTAGGTCTCTGAAGCTCAACATGATGTCTTGAGTCCTGTGAAGGCAATTTCTCTAACTTTTTAATAACTTCTGAGATAATTTAATCTCCCTAATTTGACTCATTCTAAAAAATAATTTGGTTTCATTGTGAAAGTTACCTACAAGCTCAGGTCCATCATGCCACCCACTTTCTAGTGTTAGATCCTTTTCTACTTAGACGAACTCTATAGACTCAGCCTAGCCGTGTCCAATCCCATGGGTCTAGCCTTCTACCTGTCCACTAGGCCTATGGAGTTGGTGTGAACTCACATACCCATAATTAAAATTTTCATTTGACTCACGCACAACCACTTAACATAATTAACACATGCACATCACTCAAAACAGTTCTTTTTGTGAAAACAAAATATCATACTGAAATTTTCACATAGCATCTATAAGTTTTGTATGTCTAGAAAATCATCATAATCAAATATGAATAAGTAACACTTCATAGTGTCAAAACATCATCGTAATACATCTCCTTGCACCATGACCATCGTGATCTAGCACACACCACTAGCCATCATCGAACCTCATTACTCTTGGATCTTTGTGTGGAACAGAGCAGGGACTCAGCTCACATTTCTTACATCCACCACAGTCATAAAATCCCCTATCCTTGGAGCCTTTTCTATCATTTATCACATATCCTAGTACCAACATCAAGGGCCACATATGTCTAGTCATACACCTAGCCCACTAGACACCACCCTCCAGAGTTGCTTCCTTATCCATCACACCAATTGTGCCAAGAGCACACCCATGTTTGGTTGTGAGAGAGGGGCAAGGTCTCAAATGATCACCTTTGTGTAACAAACCCCACACATAGCAATTCATGATCTTGTGTGGTGCCTTATACAATGTCCAAACAATTGTTTCAAGATATGATTTCAAGGAACTTACATCATGCACATATAAGAGAAGCAATGTAAAACATCACAAGTTTTATGAGATATCATAGCTCTTCAGCCAAAACTCTGAACAGATCAAATTGATTCAGCCACAAGTATCTTGGTGAGGCCTTCTCAAGAGATTTCATTTTGAAAACTAACTCTAGGTACTATTTCCCTTTTTCTTCCTAGGGTTAGACTGTTTTTTTCATTAATTCCTAAAGAGCACGGGTCTTTTATTTCTCATTTCCTTCCTTAAGGTTTGGATTTTCATATCTCTTGGGGGATAATATTTTCTGTATCGTAAGGCCTTTATTAATGAGATAATTAATAGCTCTCTCTCTCTCTCTCTCTCTCTCTCTCTCTCTCTCTCTCTCTCTCTCTCTCCAACCTAGCATACTTATTAATCTAATTGACCAATTAAAGACGTTGCAGCTATTTCAAGCCACTTTCGAAGTCTAATTTTCTTTGTAAAAATAATCCCTTTTGAACTCAAGTTATTATTGATCTACTTATGCATGTGCATGTCTCTCTACAATTATTGATTTAACCCTAGACTATTAATGGCAATCCTTAGGTCGGATCAAACTCAACTTAGCCTAACCCTAGCTTGAAATAATCTAGGTGCACAATAAAGTACATAATTTTATATGTCCAACGGGGATGCAACTTCCCTAGCATTTTTACTCTTTTGGCATTGACCTTTTGGCATGTTAAGTATTGACAGACACACTGCAATACATCCCTTTTGAGTCCAGGCTAAAAGAAACGTTTCTTTACTAACATGGAAGTCTTTAGATATTAAAGGTAATCTTGGAAAATCCTACTCCTTAACCCTGATTTATTAGTACCTAGACCTCAAGTCTACTTAGTAAATATGGCATCATGAAATCGATCTAAATCCTCATCTACTCCTTCTTCTTGATGGTTTCTTCTTGATGGTTTAACTAATTCAATCCCCAATATTCAAGAGTTTCATCCTTTTTCTTCTAGAAGAGAACATGCACACTCCAATGGGGATACATTGGGTTGAATAAAGCCATGCTCTAAAAGCTACCATAATCCTTAAGTTTAATTTCTTTTGGGATGGCCATCTTATACACTTTCCTTGCAGTTGGCTGAGCTCTAGCTATCACCCCTATTTCTCCTTAAGTTTAATTACTTCTGGAATGGCCATCTTATACACCCTCTTTGTAGTTGGTTGAGCTCGAGGTATCATTTCAATCTCACTATCTACTTCATGAGTTAGAGGCATTTCAATGAAGTTCTCACAGAATATAAATTCACTTAACCATTTGGGTTCCTTGGTACAGATTCCTTGTCTATAAAATTTAGTTTGATGATATAAATTACGTGCTTCTTCCTTAATCCCTTCAGCAGCTTAGATGTCTTTACAAGTTATAAGGTAGTAGCTCCATCCATAAGCTCCAAGTATCAGCTCAAGCTCATGATCTACGTCACAAGTTGGAGTCATTTCAATTGACTCCTCATGAGTGAAATATATCAAGAGATGCTTGCTATCCTTCGTGCCATCAAGAAGTGGCATCATTACCTTAGGGTGCCCATTTTAAAGTAGAAGTGACCATAGAGCGCTCAAATTTTTCCTATCTCAACCAAACCTCTCTCCCAAGAAAACGAGGTGGCTGTCCAGTCTCCAAAGTTATGATTTTGAGATATCATACACACCGGGCAAGGATAATGTGGTAGCGGACGCATTGTCAAGGATGTGGGCTTGCACCATGGCATCAATCATGGAGGTTTATAGTGATTGGATTAAAGGCATTCAAGAGGAATACCTCTCAAATGAGGGTGTTGTCCATATTTATAGGAAATTACAGTAAGGTAGGTGATCATGAAGATATTCTTTGTCACAAGCTTTACAATAACCTCTTGATATACGAGGATAAAGTGTATCTTCTTTCCACTTCATCCTACATACCTAAGTTTCTTCATCAGATACATTCTTCTCCACTTGGGTCATCTTAGAGTGCTAAAGACCTATTAGAAAGTTACTAAGAGTTTCTTTTGGAAAGGCATGTGGATAGATATCAAGAAGTTTATGATAGAATTTTCTTCATACCAAAAGAACCAGAATAGTCATCAACTACCGGGTGGTCTACTTCATCCTCTACCTATTCCGCATGAGAAATGGACCCACATCTCTATGGATTTCATTATAGATCTTTCTAAGTCTAAGCATGTATGGGAAAAAATATTTGTGATGGCTAATAGGCTAGCCAAATCAGCTTACTTCATTTTTCCAAGGTCACATATGGAGCATCTCAAATTGCCAAACAATTCATGGAGCATGTATTCAAGATACATAGCTTGCCACTTAACATAGTGTGTGATAGAGACACCAAATTCATTCGAAATTTTTGGAGATCTTTGTATGATAACATGGGCACAGAAATCACTCCATCTAAAGCCTATCATCCTCAAAATGAGGGGCAAACAAAGTGTACCAACAAGTGTCTTGAGGTGTATTTGTTTGAGGTATAATTATCATGACATACAATCTTCATGGGATGAATGGCTACATCTGGTTGAATTTTGTCATAAATTCACCAAGAAATTGAGCATTGGGATTACTCCCTTTGAGGCTCTTTATGGATATCAAGAACATGTGGCCTTCCATAGCCTTCTATTAAGGGTAACATGCTACCTTGCACACAAGAAGAGATCCAATGGCTAGGTAGAGAGCAAGGAGGAAGGAAGCTATGGAGAGCTCAACCTTCACCTCATGCAACTACCATGCAAAAGGAACTTGGTAGATAGCAAAGAGAGAGGGTAGAGAAGAAGACAAGGAGAGCATTACCATCTCTACTTATATACACCGACAATCAAACATGCATCCACAAGCTCAAATGAGAGAGAGAGAGAGAGAGAGAGAGAGAGAGAGAGAGAGGAGGCAAGCTCAAATGAGACAAAGGGGATTGTCCCTTTTCATATTTCATAAAATGACTTATATACAAGAGCTCATAGTTACAATGGTCGGCCGCCCATTTACAATTGGGGGCCCAAAACTAGTCTTTCTAGCTCTGTGTACAACTATTCCTCATCCCATGTCTCGTATCCAATAAGTGCATTGCATTGTTACAAAAGATAGATTACAAAGAGTATAGCCATGCCAAAGGTAATGTTAACCAGAGTGGTTAACATACCCGCCTCCCTAATGCAGGTCCTTCCTTAGATGGAGGTGGCCAGATCTATATGTAGTAGTAGATCGAATAGGTTCGGATGAAGTCGCGGTGCGAGGTTGGACTAGGGGGGCTCGATGGAAGACCTTGTAGCTTGTCCAAAAGGTGGTCTCCATAATGTCTTTAGGTGTCAAGCGGGCATCGACATGATGCGCTCATTGTAGCTTGAAGGTCTTTAGGTGTCAAGCGGGCATCGACATGATGCGCTCATAGTAGCCAAAATCTGCTTGAGGGTTGGGTCTTTGTTGATGTCAAAGGCCAACCCTTGCGTGCCTTCATGGTAGTGATCCCAATCCTGAAAGGACTCTAGCAACATGATGATCACATCACTATGCGATCACGGCTGGGTCTGGGACTTGGTCGTAGAGCAGCGACTAATAAAGTCGTGGAAGCGTCGGATCATCATCTCTTCAGTACATGGTTGCTACGCTAACAAAGGAGCAAACTAAGGAAAGTTGAACTTAAGCTTCGGGTTCTGCTTCTACCCCTCATGGAAAACATGCCACGCCCATTGTCTTCTTATGTAGGGAGGTAGTCCGGGCTGATGTGGAGTGCGTGAGGGGAAAGGGTGCCTCTAGGCGAGCTGCTCGCCCATGAGCTCGAATGTGATGGGACGAGCAGCGGCGGGGCGGGTGACTGGTGGCATCCTCCGCACGCCTTTGGGGGGTGTTCTTGCCGCCACTGGTGATACTTGGCTTCAAGGTAAAGGCGCATGACATGGATGTCCATGTGGTCCGTGATGTGAGTGATGGGATCTGCCTGGAGTTATCAAACCGAGTAGGATGGCAATTGCCTGCTTGAACTCTCTATAATCAAGGGGGTCCCGCCAGTTAAGAGGGTTGAGACCTCCTCACACTCCAATGGTGGTGGCAGTGGAATTTTGCCCTCTTCGAGGTGTTTTGGTGGTGGGGAGGGTTGTCGTCGTGTCACAACGGGGGTGGAGGGGTTGTCGAGGTGGAGGCTCCCGTGGTTGGCGAGGCTTGCATCAAAGAGGGGTGGGGGTTTTGTGGAGGTGGAGGGAATGTCACGAAAAACGGCGTGCATTCCCAGTCGAAGTGATAAAAAAAAAGGGGGGTGAGGGTGGTGTGGGAAAATGAATGGGGGGGAAGAAGGTTGAGTACGGAAGAGTGGGAGGGTGGATGTGCCAAAGGGGGGTGGAGATGGTTGGGGTTGGATGTTGGAAGAGGGGGGAGAGGAGCCATGCGGTGGAGGGAGAGACAAAGAGCGTGGGGGTGGGAGGCTGTCTCACCACGTGGCCATCATCGCCGCCATCCTAGTCGTATGGGGGCAGGACCTACTTCGACGGCATTCACAGGGCTATGTGCATGGAAGAAAGCTTTTGACAGCTTCTTTGGAGGAGAACTCAAGGAGGAAGGTGACATGAGAGTCTTCGAATTGGCAGATGCCAGTGGCGGCCATCACTTGCAGCTACTCGTGGCACCTATGTGCATGGAAGAAAGCTTTTGACAGCTTCTTTGGAGGAGAACTCAAGGAGGAAGGCGACATGAGAGTTTCAAATTGGCAGATGCCAGTTGGCGGCCATCACTTGCAACTACTCGTGGCACCTATGGTGGTAAAGGATGAGGAGGCCTTTGACGAAATACAGGGGGAAGAGAATCAACGTAGAGGGAGAGGTAGGTGCTATTTACTAGCTGATATCCTATAGATAATGTAGATCCCCTATAGAAATCTAGGAGGGGTAAGGATATGGGCAAAGACCATCTGGAACTGAGAGGTCTATAAGCTTTGCTGGGTCAGAGGGGAAGCCAAAATGGAGTAGTTGGCACCAGCTAGTCAAAATGGCTTGGAGAGGTGTTGAGGGAGTTCATAGAAGTCATGGGAGTGTTGGAAAGAGAGAAGGATTTGAAAAAAGAGGTGGGGGATAAGGGTGATACTAGAGATAGGGAGCTTGGTGAGGAGAGGGGCTCGTCCAAGTAGAGGTTGTGCTAGAGCAGGTTCATCAGCCTCGGACACTCCGGAAGTGGAGGTCAATGAGTTGGTATGGGCTTTATGGGGGGAGTGCTAGGATAGGGAGCTCCGTGGCTGTGTCCCCATCAAAGTATCCACCTTGGAATTAAGGGTGCTATAGGAAGGAACAGAGGGGGTGGAAGGTGGCTGTGCTGCCTGGGCTTCATCGTCACCAAGTTGCTCCTCCAAAGCTAGTGGAGGATGGTGCCTATTGAGGCTTTACAATAGGTATCATTTTGGAAAGTCTAGCTTAGTTTGCTCATATGCCTCCTTCGCAGCCTGGTCTCGATCTTCGGCATCATGTGCAAGGTTCTCCATGACGGATAACTCATGGTGTGCCCACTGAGAAGCTTCATGGGCCTGTTTGAGTTGCTACTCGAGGTCTGTAATGCGAGAAAGGGTATGTTCGAGCTGCTAAGTTTGCTCATCAAATTTGCTCTGGAGCTGCATGTTAAGCAAGTTGACTTGATAAAGCTCTTCAGAGACCTGTCTTTCCTGGGCCTTGGCGAGTAGCATCTCCCTCTAAGAAATAGTAGCCACCTCCTGTTGACAGTAGATATGATCTATCATTTGTGTGATTAGCTCTCTACTAGCCATCTGTGAAAATCCCAAGGCAAAATTGGGCACGTCCCCATGGGCTGCATGAAGACTTTCTGCATAAGCCTGGCTGGAGCGGAAACTTCCTATCGTGCCCAAGCAGAGGTTATTGACTGTATTCTATTGAGCTACATGGGGGGAAGAGGGTCTAGCCTTTGTGAACAATGGGATATCTGTGAATCAATCCGGAGGAGGTGTCTCATATAAATTTTGCTGAAAGAAGTCTTGCTTTTGTTTTTCCTCCTCCTCCGTGGCCTTTCTACTTGCCTCTACAACAACTGCCAGCTCCTCCTGTGTGTAGGGCCTGGACTGGGTGGAAGAGGTACATGTTCTCTGCCTACTAGCTCTTGGTGTTGCCTCTTTGCTGGGGGGAGTGGGAAGAAGTCTGTGCGTGGCAGGGGAAAAGATGCGATGTGATGACAGCATCGGGGTCGCTGAGCTAAATGGTGCGGGGTAACTCCCCCCCACCCGGTTGCATAATAGAGTACTCACGTCAGTAGGGTGGCCGCCATCTTCCCCTCTGGGTTCAAACAGACTCCATGCAGCTCCTTGAAAAGGTACTCGACCCAATTTACCATTTGGCCTTAGTGCACACAGGCTAAAGTGGTCATGCTACACTCGTTGAACTTGTCTGTCCAGCGAGTCTTTAGTAAAAACTGCAAAGCTAGGCTAGCATGATCAGATCCTGTTGGGTGATGTTGGCCCACTCCACCCCATCTTTGTTTGGGCTGCCTCTGTTTACTCCCCTGGCCATCTTGGGGGCATTTGGTCAGCCTGACATAGGGTTGGTCCATGTTGGGGAGCTATAGGGCATCTTTTATAAGTTCCACACTGAGCTGGACCCTCTGTCGCGCTGGCCGTCATTGTCCAAAACTTTTCTTGTATAAAGATTGGCATCATAGGTCTCTATAAAATATAGGCTATTGTAAAGGTCGAGCCCCCATGGCTCTCCAAAGTAGGCAACCTGCCCAAGCCTAGCTGCTCTAGATTTTGTACAATTGCAGGGTCGGATGCAATGGCCCTGTATCATGGCCCTATGAAATATAGGAGCTTATGCTCCACCTTGTGGTTATTCTTCATGAGGGAGGCCATTGACCTGCTTCATTAGGGCCTCTCCCAGATGAGATAGCTGTGTGGGATGCCAGGCATACTCCTCAAATCTACCCCCTATCAGTCGCTTCCTCGTGATGGAGGTATGGTGGAGGACCTCCCAAGATGAATCTAGAGTATCAGACATGGTGCAGAGCAGGTGTGAGGGTGTGAGAGCTCAAGAAAAAAAATTGCAAGAGTTTGTCTAGAGAGAGAAAGCTGAAAGTGAGGGAATGAGGGGGTGGGCCCATATTTATAGGTTTCAAAAGGGTACGACCATGGCATTAGCAGAGGGAATGGCTGTGGCAGTTGAAACAAACAACCGCAAGATTACAAGCGAGCGGCCATGTGCAACTCAAGCGAATGGTCGTTGGGCAGTTGAAAAACAACAGCAAACGAGCATGGGCTTTTTAAAATGGAGAAGGGAATGGGCGTTCCCTTTTAAAATCTAAAAGGAATGGGCGTTTGCTTCTAGATTAAAAGTTGGTACAGCCATGTTCAAATTTTGAACGGGTGGGACCTTTGATTAAAAGATGGTACAACCATGGAAAATTCCAAACGGCCGTGGCAAATTGTGGGGGATGGAATGGCCGGGGCATTTCACTACATGGGTTGGAACGGCTGTGGCAAATCAAAACTTGTAAAGAGTACGATCGTGGCAAGTTTGGAACACCCATGGCATTCCCCATCTTCTCCTCTTTTTTTCTTATGTTTTGTTTTGTGTGGACACCCTGAATCAAGTTGTGTGTCCAAAGGCTATGCTAACAACACCCCATTGCGGGTTTTGTATTGACCACGTGCCCAACTTGCCAGGGTGAGAAGATTCCAATTTGGAAATAGCGTGGTGGGGGGTATTACTTCCTTTAGGGATTCTGAGGCAGGTAGTAAGGAAGTACCTGAGACTGAAGGAGATGATGATGGCTTTGTATTATTCCATTATAGCCTCACAATGATAGGTGGGGGAGTTGATGACGTTGAGGGTATATCATTAGTTATCCCTGTCCGACGACAGAATAGTAGGGGTTATAGTGTCACTCTGAAGCTTTTGCTTCCCTTTTTCCTGAGCAGTCTTTATGGCGGAGGTCACCTTTGGTTTCCATTTGAAGGTAGGGGACTACCGAGCAACATGGGGTGGAAGAAGTTGAGGTTGGGGAGATTTGGGGATCCAAATATGATGATTGCCCTCGTAGAAGTGTTGGACTAGTAGGAGAGGTTTGGGGATCCACCGGGGGGGGGGGGGGTTGGTTTTGGGTACATTTGAGGGTTTGATTGAGGATTGGAGTTCCGTAGATAGCGTTTAGGCCTATGTTTGTCCTGTACCCTATAGGCTTGTGGTTGGCGAATTTGTTGTTGCCGATGTGGGGGACGAGGAGCTTTGGGTGTCTATGCAGACGAAGGGGAGGGTTGGGATCATCAGGGGATCCACATTATAGATTCGCCCTCATAGTAGCCTTGTGCTACAAGTAGCTTCTTAGGTACCCAATGGGAGATGGTGACCTAGTGGAGTGCTATTAGTTTTGTTAAAAATGTTATTTGGGTTAGTGTGGGTTGGTGGGTCAATGGCTAGTGAAACAAGGATATGAGAGTGGGTTGCTGTTGTCGAGCGTGGTTGTAGGGAGAATGTGAGAGGAATTGATGTGGTTGAAATGATGAGCGGCCTCTTTTTTAGGGGGATGGATTTGTGGGTGTGGTGACAAAATGATGATGGGTGGTGAAGGGGGAAGTTCTTAGCATGGGGGAGCAGCAGGTACTGGCTCTTCATCTGTCATAAGGATAGTTACTTGGCCGAAGGCTAGCTGTAAGGTTGCCATCTCCGTGTTTATGAATTTCCATTTATGCTTAAATTAAATATTTTTTTTAAAGCATGTCTCTCTCTCCCCCAAAGAATGGTCATTCCTATGACCTATTTATTCTATAGTCAAATGAATCTTCTCAACATGAAGCAATTCTCTAATCTAAAAGTAATTTCTATGCTTGTCAAATTGAGGCCAAATAAGTGGCTTTTTAATGCTTTTATGCTATTTAATTCATGGAAAAATTAGGAATCAAGTCCATAATTGGATATTGATCCAATTAATGGTTATTATATCATATGATATTACTAAACTTTATGTTTTCAAAATTATTGAGAATTATTAGTAATAGCAGCGAAGCTATCGTAAAATTTCTGAAAAATCAACACATACATCATTTTCATTCGTAATATGAAAAGAGGACTTCCTACCATATTCTAGGATTAATCATCCTAGATTAATTGAATGATTCTCATTATAATCATGGAAAAATTGATTTTTATGTTTATGCATAAATAGTTAATTAGAAAAAAAAAGAAATTTCTAGTAATTCATTTTTATGTTAAAAAAGTAATCCCCATGACAATGGAAATCCATGTATTCCGATGAAGTAAGAGAAAAATTGGGATGCTAAAATAATGTGTATTTTATTTAAAATTTAAAGAAGAATTTTAGTTAAATTTATCTTTTTGCATAGATAAATTTAAATGATGAAAGAGGGATTCCCACCATATTGGAATTCAAATATTCAATTGAGGAAAGTGTAATTTTTAGCATATTGAAATTAATGGGTATTTTATTTAAATTCAAAGATGAATTTTAGATTAAAAAAAATTTATCTATGAGAAATATTTAAATGGTAAAAGAGGAATTCCTATGACATTTGGAATTCCATCATTTAGATGGAAAAAGATAAATTCCTAGCATATTGAATTAATGGGTATTTTATTATGAGAAATATTGATGATAAAAGAGAAATTCCCATGACATTGGAATGCAAATAATTAAATGCAAAAAAGAGGAATTCCCATGGTATTTGAGATCCAAGAAATTAAATGGAAAGAAGAGGAATTTTTAGTATAATTCAATTTATGATTGGTTATCAAAAGTGAAAATATGGGTAGAATTGATTTCTATAAATCCCATGAATTCTTTTATTCAAAAGAGAAATATTGAATATAATTCAATTGAGGAATTGAGAAGGAATATAGGAACCCTTATTTAGGCCAAGCATTTAATAGAAATTTAGAAAAAGTCCCATTATCGGAATCAAACTAGAAAAAGCTACTAAATGGGAATAGCATGTGAAATGGATGTGATAAGATGTAAATAGGATGCGATAAGATGTGAATGGATGTAATAAGATGAAAATAGAATGTGATAAGATGTAAATGGGATGCGATAAGATGTAAATGGGATGCGATAAGATGTGTATGAGATGTGATAGGATGTGAATGGATGTGATAAGATGAAAATAAGATGTGATGTAATGGAAATGGATGTGTATGTGTATGTGAAAGGATGGATGTGGATGTGGATGTGTGTGTGTATGTGTATGTGAAAGAATGGATGTGTATGTGTATGTGGAAGAATGGATGTGTATGTGTATGTGGGAAGAATGGATGTGGATGTGTATGTGGAAGAATGGATGTGGATGTGAATGGATGTGGATGTGTATGTGGAAGAAGGATGTAGATATGTATGTAGAAGAATGGATGTGGATGTGTATGTGAAAGAATGGGTGTGGTTGTGTATGTGAAAGGATGTGATGTCGATGTGAGTGAATGGATGAGATGTAATGTGATGTGAATCAGGATGTGAATGAATGAGATGTGATGTCATGTGAATTGGATGTAGATGAATGATATGGGATGTGAATGGATGAGATGTGATGTGATGTGAATCAGGATAAGAATGAATGAGATAAGATGTGAAATGAATGTGATGAGATGTGATGTACATTGAGATAGATGTGAATGAATGATATGTGATGTAAATGAATGAGGTGTGATGGGATGTGAATATGGGTAGATGCGAGTGGATGAGATGTGATGAGGATAAATGAGGAAAGATGTGATGAGATAAAAATGATGTGATTGGATGAGAATAGGAATATATATGAATTGGATATGGATTAAGTAATGTGGACAGATGTGGACCAATGTGAAAGACGAGAGTTTATTATAGAAACTGTATTTTTAAATGACTGTTTTATGTCAATAATGCTGGGGAAGCATTTTGAGCGTCTTGAGAATGAGGTCGTGGAGACCTAACTGATAAAGTTGCAATAGCTAACGGGTCAACGGAGGATGTCTCATGTAGCAAGGTCGGCCGAGGTCTTGACCAGCCTCGGTTCGATTTAAATGGTGAGCTTCCGATACGGTGGATGAGGGACCAAGGAAGCGGCCTATGAGTGAAGCGCTAGGTGACCCTCGAAGGATCCTAGAGGGTGCTGACCATACGTTGCTCGAGCTCTGGGTCACCGAAGATACCCACACGTGCGTTGGGAAAGATATCGGAACAAGGAGTAAGAGTTGTTTTCTGAAACCGGGCATGGATCTAGTTGATTGACCTTGCTGGTTGATTGACCTTAAGTCCATGACTCTTTTATATGGATCTATTGGTTGATCTTGCTGATCTTCAATGGAGATTCCATCTTGATTTTTATAAGTGAATATATTGTCGGGTACTATGAGCTAGGAACTATCGAAAAGGCCCCTAAGGGACAGGTGGTAAGCATTCTAGTTGCCAATGATGCCATAGGTACACCGATGAAGGAATGATTGGAAATTAGGATTCAACCAGATATTTTGGAGGATTATGATCAGTGACACTATCGTTTCATTAAATGATTGTTTTAAAGATAGTTGAATCTCTAAAAAAGGCAATTTCATATTGGGTCTGTAAGTGGTGTGACTGGCGCTAAATTTGCATGAACTCTTTTCCCTCGTACATAGGACAAAACCTAACCAAATTCCTAATTGGATTCCATCACTACAGTGGTTGGGCAGTTGGCTAACCCATGGGACTAGATGGGGTTAGGCTGGACTGCTGGATCCGTAAAATAAGACTCAATTCTGTTATAGTACGATAGATGAAGTAAATCTCGGATAGTAATTGTCCTATATGGAAAAAAGAATCAACAGCTATGCCTCTCTCGATGGGAAAAAAAGCGTTGGTTTCTATGATCCAAGTGCAAGTTTCTTCCTTGATCTGACCAAGTGACTCACAGGTTCGGTCAGATCAGTTTGGTCACTAATGACCCTGATTACGTTAGAGTACAAATATCCTGGACGAATCGCCCGTGCTTTCCAGTAGGGGAAAGTTTTTTCGAGTTCGGTTTTTGAAGAACCAAGGGATTAGTCTCTTGTCCGGATATCCATGGGCGAGGCCCCGAGTGAGGGATCTTGCCCCGCGCAAGAAGTGCTCTGCTAGCACCCTCGAATCCGTTGCGCGAAGGGGGCAGGTATCTTTCAGCTGGTATTAGAGCGAATTAACTAAAGTGGATCAACTGGAAAGCCAAAAATGTCAAAAATTTGTGAAGTAACAGTAAATAGGTTGTAATTGTATGATAAAATTCATACAAATTGATATTCAGAATGAAGATTCATAAAATTGAAAGTGGGTCTTCAAATGAAGTACCGCAATTGTATGGAAATCCCTGACTTGCTTGAGGCCTAGACATGATGGTATTTACCTTATAATTCCAAGGACCGTTTGACTATCCTCGTATATACCGAGGGTATAACTGCAGCTCTTTACTGGCAGTATATACGAGTAAATCTAAGACCTTGAAATTATAAGCATAAATGCTATCTAAATGATGAATTCGAATGTGGTTGATATGATTTTAAAATTCTGGTTGAGAATTGATGAGTTGATTTGGATTCTGATTGGAAAAAAAAAAGATGATTCCTGAATTTTGGTTGAAAAGCGATCAGTTGAACAAAGCCACAATGAGGATATGGGACGAGTCCCTGTGGAATGATGTTCGTAACTGGAATGATGATAATGACTTCAGCAAATCACTATGAGATTAGTGGGTTGTGCTGACAGATTGCTACTATTAACACGACCTAGTGGATCCAATTAAGGGATGACAAATTAAAAACCTGCATAACTGAAACTTCCATGGAGGAATGTTCAGATGGAATTTTTGGTCTGATGGACCATTATCGTGTTAAGAATATGAATGATATATTGTGAATGAATTGTTATCTGATAATGAGTTCTATATAAGGGATCTTTATCCCATGATTTTATGGAGAGCTGACCAATCTAAAGAACCCCAGAATCAGTTGGATCTAAAGTCGGATTTGAATTGTAAATAAAAGGACTTAATAAGAATTTTCTTATTGATAGAATCATGGATCGAGGTCATCGTGGTAAAAATGATAACCCCCAACTCGATGAGGAAGAGCTCGAGTTGGATGTTCGTAAAACTCTTCATAGATCACAGCAGCCTAGACCTTTCAAGGGTGAAGGGGAAAACTTGGGCGAGACTGTGGAGAAGTGGATCGAAGCAATGGAAGAGTACTTCGATGTCATCGGGTACAATGAGAAGAGCAAAATGGCTCTTGCAAGGCTGAAGATAGTAGAAACAGCCAGAGTAGCATGGAGAAACCAATGCGAGACAAACCGTGTGGATCGAAACACTCAGACATGGAATGATCTCAAAATTTACCTAAGGAAGAGATTCTGTCCTCCCGGCTTTTTGGAAACAAAGATGAACGAATTCTTAGAGTTAACCCAGGGGAGGAGAACTATTGAAGTATATCACCAAGTGTTCGCTCTCCTTCTCAAATACTCGCCACCGCTGGATGAAGAACAGCTGATGGCCAAGTTCATTCGGGGACTGAACGAACCTTTGAATATCCTAGTGAAGAATGCCAAGCCAGTTTCCATGGCCAAAGCAGTGCGGATGGCGAAGGATTTCGCCAAGGCCTTTGATGTCAAGGTCCCGCCGAAGCCAGTACTATCACCTTTCAAAAGGTTTTTAGCTCCAGAAGGTGATTCCAACCTTCCACCGTCGAAGAGATATAAGGGTCAAGCCCAAGATACAAGCCCAGGATATGGGAAGTTCCAAAATGGAAGAAATGTCCTATTCTTGGAACTCAATCCCTTGGAATTCAACTTCAGAAGTTCCACCCTTAAACAAGGGAGTGAAATGCTATAACTGTTAAGGATTTGGACATCGTAGTATGGATTGCCCAACTCCTTTTGGAACAAGGTTTTTAGGAGGGTAGGAAAATCAGGGATCAAGATTCCAGACTCTAGCTCCTTCCTTCCAGAGTAATCAGGTTTCTTTCCTCCAAAATCAAAGAAATCCTAGAGGTAGACCCTCTAACCAATCCGCAATTTTAATCCAAAGTAATGCAAGACCTCCGCCTCCCCTCAGAATAGGGGAAGTCAAAGAGAGATGTTCCCAAATCAGCCGTCCACTTCCAAGGCAGTAATGCTAGAAGTGATTGAAGAAGAAGAAGAAGAAGAAGATGAAAGAGATCATACTTCACCTATACGAGATGAGGACATCACGCGTTTTTTAAGTGGGGTAGAATGTAAGATTCCTCCCTCTAGCTTTTGAGGTGTATAGGTGTAAGAACTTCCCCTTCTGATCTTGTAATTATTCCCCTCTTTGAAATAAAAGAAAGATTTTGTTTTACCTTGTTTTGACCTGTAGAGAGAAAATGTCTAGAGAGAGGTAATCCAAAATTGAGATTTTTTTCAGATATAAAATCCTCCTAGTGTCTAAAATGGTTTCCCCTGAAACAAAAATTCAAAAAGAACTTTCCAATGTGCATTTGGAATTAATTGAAAATAAGTATAAAGGATCTTAGCCTAAGGGTCTATTTTTGGATTATGGTCCAATTAAGGTTCCTATGGGGCCAATAGGATCAATCCAAGTGTGGGGAGGAGATTAATCCAATTTATAAAAGAAAAACACCCAAAAATGAGTAAATTCCCACTTAAGATGAAGAGTTGAGTGAGTACAAGGTTTATTAGTAAAAAACTATGAATATTACTAAAAAAAAAGAGATATTTTGGGTATAATGATTCAATTTTGACACCTTGGTAAGGAGAAGGGGGCTCTTCAAGGAGGCACCTATTTCACATGTGTGGTGGAGTTTTAAACTCAAAAATATTGTGATATTTTTATCTCTCCTCTCTCCTAGATTAAACCAAATCAAAAGGGAGACAAACTAGGTCCAAATCTTGTCCAAATTGAACCTAGAAAATTCTACAAACTAGTTGGACTTGGTTAGAGGCCTCTCTCACCTATAAATAGATCCTTAGCCCTTTGTAAAAAAATATGAGAACTATACCATGCCAGTATTATACTGAAATAATGATATTTTCTATTATCCTCTAAAAATCCTCTATAAATTGGAGATATTGGAGTTTCTCTCTCTCTTCAATCTTCCTTGGAGTCTTCATCAACATACCAAACCAATTGATTGGTTGGGGGCCTCTACGTTGATTAAAGAATCAAGCAATCTAAGAGGTAAAGTGTGGTTTATGGTCTTTTTTTTTAATATCCAAATATTCTCTCTTCTCAACCCCTCTCAAGCTTGAGAAGCATTCAATTGAATGGCTTTTTAATACAATTGAAGTTCTTTAATGAATTGTAGTGATAAAAAACATAAATTTTAATTTATGCTTAAATTAAATATTTTTTTAAAAGCATGTCTCTCTCTCCCCCAAAGAATGGTCATTTCTATGACCTATTCTATATTAAAATAAAGCTTCTCATGAAGCAATTCTCTAATCTAAAAGCAATTTCTATGCTTGTCAAATTGAGGCCAAATAAGTGGCTTTTTAATGCTTTTATGCTATTTAATTCATGGAAAAATTAGGAATCAAGTCCATAATTGGATATTGATCCAATTAATGGTTATTCTATCATATGATATTACTAAACTTTATGTTTTCAAAATTATTGAGAATTATCATTAATAGCAACGAAGCTATGGTAAAATTTTTAAAAAATCAACACATAAATCATTTTCATTCATAATATGAAAAGAGGACTTCCTACCATATTCTAGGATTAATCATCTTAGATTAGTTGAATGATTCTCATTATAATCATGGAAAAATTAATTTTTATGTTTATGCATAAATAGTTAATTAGAAAAAAGAGAAATTTCTAGTAATTCATTTTTATGTTAAAAGAGTAATCCCCATGACAATGGAAATCCATGTATTCCGATGAAGTAAGAGAAAAATTGAGATGCTAAAATAATGTTTATTTTATTTAAAAATTAAAGAAGGATTTTAGTTAAATTTATCTTTTTGCATAGATAAATTTAAATGATGAAAGAGGAATTCCCACCATATTGGAATTCAAATATTCAATTGAAGAAAGTGTAATTTTTAGCATATTGAAATTAATTTGTATTTTATTTAAATTCAAAGATGAATTTTAGATTAAAAAAATTTTATCTATGAGAAATATTTAAATGGTAAAAGAGGAATTCCTATGACATTTGGAATTCCATCATTTAGATGGAAAAAGAGAAATTCTTAGCATATTGAAATTAAAGGGTATTTTATTTAAATTCAAAGATAAATTTTAGATAAATTTATTTTATCTATGAGAAATATTTAAATGGTAAAAGAGGAATTCCTATGACATTTGGAATTCCATCATTTAGATGGGAAAAGAGAAATTCCTAGCATATTGAATTAATGGGTATTTTATTATGAGAAATATTGATGATAAAAGAGAAATTTCCATGACATTGGAATGCAAATAATTAAATGCAAAAAAGAGGAATTCCCATGGTATTTGAGATCCAAGAAATTAAATGGAAAGAAGAGGAATTTTTAGTATAATTCAATTTATGATTATTTATCAAAAGTGAAAATATGGGTAGAATTGATTTCTGTAAATCCCATGAATTCTTTTATTCAAAAGAGGAATATTAAATATAATTCAATTGAGGATTTGAGAAGGAATATAGAAATAGTCATTTGAGAAAAGAAACCTTTAATTAGGCCAAGCATTTGGTAGAAATTTAGAAAAAGTCCCATTATCGAAATCAAACTAGAAAAAGCTACTAAATGGGACTAGCATATGAAATGGATGTGATAAGATGTAAATAGGATGCGATAAGATGTGAATGGATGTAATAAGATGAAAATAGAATGTGATAAGATGTAAATGGGATGCGATAAGATGTGATAGGATGTGAATGGATGAAAATAAGATGTGATAAGATGTGATGTAATGGAAATGGATGTGGATGTGTATGTGAAAGGATGGATGTGGATGTGGATGTGTATGTGTATGTGAAAGAATGGATGTGGATGTGTATGTGGAATAATGGATGTGTATGTGTATGTGGAAGAATGGATGTGGATGTGTATGTGAAAGAATGGATGTGGATGTGTATGTGTGAAAGGATGGATGTAGATGTGTATGTGAAAGGATGGATGTGGATGTGTATGTGGAAGAATGGATGCGGATGTGAATGTGGAAGAATGGATGTGGATGTGTATGTGGAAGAATGGATGTGGATATGTATGTGGAAGAATGGATGTGCATGTGTATGTGAAAGAATGGATGTGGATGTGTATGTGAAAGGATGTGATGTCGATGTGAGTGAATGGATGAGATGTAATGTGATGTGATTCAGGATGTGAGTGAATGAGATGTGATGTCATGTGAATCGGATGTAAATGAATGATATGGGATGTGAATGGATGAGATGTGATGTGATGTGAATCGGGATAAGAATGAATGAGATGAGATGTGAAATGAATGTGATAAGATGTGATGTAAATTGAGATAGATGTGAATGAATAATATGTGATGTAAATGAATGAGGTGTGATGGGATGTGAATATGGGTAGATGCGAGTGGATGAGATGTGATGAGGATAAATGAGGAAAGATAAGATGAGATGAAAAATGATGTGATTGGATGAGAATAGGAATATATATAAATTGGATATGGATTAAGTAATGTGGACAAATGTGGAACAATGTGAAAGACGAGAGTTCATTATAAAAACTGTATTTATGACCTGTTTTTAAATGACTGTTTTATGTCAATAATGCCGGGGAAGCATTTTGACCGTCTTGAGAATGAGGTCGTGGAGACCTAACTGATAAAGTTGCAACAGCTGAGAGACGGAGAGTCAACGGAGGACGTCTCGTGTAGCAAGGTCGGCCGAGGTCTTGACCAGCCTTGGTTCGATTTAAATGTTGAGCTTCCGGTACAGTGGATGAGGGACCAAGGAAGCGGCCTATGAGTGAAGCACTAGGTGACCTGGGAAGGATCCTAGAGGGTGCTGACCATACGGTGCTCGGGCTCTGGGTCGCCCAAGATACCCACACGTGTGTCGGGGAAGATATTGGAACAAGGAGTAAGAGTTGTTTTCTGGAACCGGGCATGGATCTAGTTGATTGACCTTGCTGGTCCTCAACGGATGAGTCCATGGCTCTTTTATATGGATCTGTTGGTTGATCTTGCTGATCTTCAACGGAGATTCCATCTTGATTTTTCTAAGTGAATATATTGCCGGGTACTATGAGCTAGGAACTATCGAAAAGGCCCCTGAGAGACAGGTGGTGAGCGTTCTGGTTGCCAATGATGCCATAGGTACACCGATGAAGGAATGATTGAAAATTAGGATTCAACCAGATATTTTGGAGGATTATGATCAGTGACACTATGGTTTCATTAAATGATTATTTTAAAGATAGCTGAA
Source organism: Cibotium barometz (assembly GCF_041138505.1). Taxonomy (NCBI): domain Eukaryota; kingdom Viridiplantae; phylum Streptophyta; class Polypodiopsida; order Cyatheales; family Cibotiaceae; genus Cibotium; species Cibotium barometz. The sequence goes on along the minus strand of NC_141054.1, from coordinate 5,141,630 downwards.
TCTGTGAAAAAGGTAATTTCATATTGGGTGTGTAAGTGGTGTGACTGGCATTAAATTTGCATGAATATCCGGCTAGGGGGCCTGGGAACTCTTTTCCCTGGTACCCAAGACAAAACCTAACCAAATTCTTAATTGGATCCCATCACTACAGTGATTGGGCAGTTGGCTAACCCATGGGACAAGCTGGACTGATGGACCCATAAAATGAGACTCACTTCTGTTATAGTACCATAGATGGTTTCTATGATCCAAGTGCAAGTTTCTTCCTTGATCTGACCAAGTGACTCACAGGTTTGGTCGGATCAGTTTGGTCATTTATGACCCTGACTATGTTAGAGTACAAATATCCTAGAGGAATCGCCCGTGCTTTCCGGTAGGGGGAAGTTTTATCGGGTTCGGTTTTTGAAGAACTAAGGGATTAGTCTCTTGTCTGGATATCCGTGGGTGAGGCCCTGAGTGAGGGATCCTGCCCCGCGCAAGAAGTGCTACTTCCATTGCTAGCACCCCCGAATCCGTTACGCGGAGGGGGCAGGGATCTTTCATTTCTACTTTAAGTCTTCAAGAATGCGTAGAAGCACAAAAGAAGTCATTAAAGAAAGCAAAAGACAAGGTGAAGAATAGAGGCTACAAGCTCCAATCTATTGCAAATCTTGCCAATGGTGAGGGCTTTTTTCAAACTCTCTTTTCAATCGATTGGGCAAAAAAATCTCACGTAGTAACTGATAACAAACTTGGAATGCTCTCCTCGGCTAAGATATCACTTGATAGGTACTCACTTGTCTTAGTTCTAATTAAATAATTTGCACTTGTATTCTTACTCTACCATATTCTTGTGATATGCAAAAATGTGTATCTAGAAAGAAAGAGGTGTTAAAGATCCTATAGGGTGAGGGAAGAGCTTGGTATGCCCAAGGACAACAAATAATGGCGATGTTATATTGCTAAGAAGACCTACTGGAGTTAAATGATGGATGCGACACGTGCCTTGGTGGTGGGCCTAGATATGGAGGTGGCATCTAGTGTGCAAGTGCTTGGTGATTTGCTAAAGTTTTTTAGAGCGTGTCGCTAGTTGCACTTCATTTATGCTTTCCATTCTCTACAAAGTGACATGAGGAGATCCCTACTTCCCGAGAAGCAAGCACACATACACCTATCCATTTTTTGTCTAGTGCATAGGTATGGTTCTATTTATGTCAAGAAATCATTTAAATATTCTTTTGGAGAAACTCAATCATGTTTACTTTCCATTAGAATGCCAGGATTGGGTAATGGAGAATGGGCCAACCTCAATGTACCCATATGAATGGTGGACTAGAGATATGACTCGTTTGGAGGTTATGGTTTGCCCTTGGTGGTTGGATTATCCAAGTGATAAGATCCACCCTACTGAGATTCCCTTTCAACAAAATGTAAGATGTCTCAACATTTTCATGTTGCATAGACCTAATTTTTGGATGTGGACTACATTCTCATCTTTATAAATGCAACATAGTTTGATGACTGGGTGAAGAAGAATAATCAAGAAGCAATAGATTTGGGATCTTCATCAAAGAGAAAGGAGAAAGGAACCAAGTTTTCTAAAGACCCACAAGTGAAGAAGAACTTGGAGTTTCACCCCCAGGAGAGGGAAGCTGGTAAGGGTTTGCCGACCTCGATTTGCGTGTCAAAGTGTCCGGGGGGCGAATTTTGTTTTCAACAAAAATGTTCGAGATATTCCCTTGGTCATTGGGGTGCAGACCGTCTGTCAATCGGACGCCAAGTCGTACATTTATTAAGGTTTAAAGTTGTCATTTTTTAAACTAAAAATAACTAAAATTCGTGTATAAGCTTGATCCGATGTCCGTTTTGGATGCTATAAAATCTTATATTAGGGTGAAATTGCGCGTAGATTCCAAATTTGGACTTGGAATTTGAAGATTTAAGTGGAAATGGATCGTTTAATAAAATCACTGATTTTTACACCATAAAAACTCATAAACTCATCTATTACAGGGACATTTTTTATTTGATGAAGATGGCATGTTACAGTACCCATCCATTTAAGTCTCATGGTAGGATACATCTGGTCTCTCAAAAAGAAACTAGCAACATTTCGTCGTCCAATGGTTGGCCTTGATTCCTTCCTCCAAGAATTTGCCGATGCCAATATTTCTTTGATGCTCTTGGATGTCCAAAAATTTATTGTATAAGAGAATCCCAAATTTTTTTTACAAGAAGAGGTGAAATCTTTTCTGAAATTTTTTTGTGTGAATTTTTAACAACTTGAAAATATGGATTTTGGCCTTTTGTTGCACTCCCCTTCTTTTTAATCAATATATCTTGAATTGGTTGGAGATAAGCTTATAAGGCTTATCTAGGCTTTTTATAAGCTTTATACCATAAAGCTTATTATAAGCTTTTCTTTAGCAAAGCTTATTAAGCTTTGTGAAGAAAAAGGAAATGGCTCTCTCCCTGGAACCCACCCAGCAGGGCTATGAAAGGACCAAAAAAAAGAAAAAAGAATGTGGTAACTTTCGCCCGTCGCCTGTTAATTGGAAAAGGAGGGGCCTACCAAAGCTTTATTATTAAGCCTTAAGTAAAGCTTATAAAGCTTTTTTATATATAAAGAAACATCTTTTTCTTAGTGAGCAGTCCGGCCGCGTGTGCAAAGAAGAAGAAATAAAAGAAATTTATGCAATTTTCAACGCTGCCTGGCCACTGCCATTGTGGAGAGAAAGGGAGAGAGGAATGAAAAATAGCGCTGCCGCCCCTTGGAGAAGAAGAGGGAGAATAACTTTTTAAGCCTGCAAGCATATTCTCCATAAATTGATTTGTAGAGACACAAACACTCTCCATTATAAATTCTTCTCTCCATCAGTGGTTTAGCAATTGAATTGTGGAACTCAAACCTCCTTGAGAAGCTCATTTAATCCATATGGTTGGATCATTGAGAGGGTTTCGATTGAGGAAAACCATTTTTGATGAAGAAGAAGAAGATGGTTTCATGGTTTTTTGCAAAGTGGTTTGCCAACCCAATACCTAGCGGTTTTAGCATAGCTTGAGACCATGCTTTAGCATAGCTTGAGACCATGCTTGACGGGTGTATGTTATTGAGATGTAACAAGTAGTGCCATGCTTTACAATTGTATTGTGGTCAAAGTGAAACAAGTGGACTATGCTCGACACTGCACACGGTTGAAGTGAAACAAGTGCTTTATGCAATTGATATGCCATGCTCATTGGAGTGTAACAAGTGGTAACTCACAATATGCTAGATGATGTGTATAATGATACTCTCATCATAGTGAAACAAGTGGTGAATATATGTTGTGTTTGTGCCTATCAATGTTTCATATCGGGATTATTTGTAAAGAAGGGAAATTAATTGGGATATGTTTACAGAAATAGGTGATAAGCAGTGCATGTGTTGCACATAAGGGATCTTGTCTATATCATATTATTTTGTATTATTATTTATGATTTGATGATGAGTGCAAGGGTCACAAATTAAGGTGCCGCACGAGTTTTGTTGTTGTAGCATTTTCTTCTACACGATTGAGGATAATTGCTTCCTCAAATGGGAGGACTGTTACAGGTATATATATATATATATTATCATATTTTTTATGCATAATGATCGTAGAAAAATATGTTTGATTTAATGTGTGCAAAAATCAGCTTAATGGAATATGCACAAGCTTATGTGCGAATAAGAACAAGGTTATTTTATGAGTTATTTTTGTTGGCCACGTGCCAAATGTTTGTACAAATTATTTATGCACGCTTGTGCATGGCATTGCTATATTTCTAGCACATATGCTAGAAGAGTTTTTATTATTTATACTTAGTGTGTGAACAAGATCTAGTGCTTGAGTTATTTTTTAAAAAAGTGTGAAAGCAAAGCCCAATTTTGTATGTACAACTATTAATAGCTCCTTGGGCTATTTATGGAATATAATTCTCAAAATACTCATGTCGTGGAAGTGGGCTACACGCATGAGGGGGGAGATTGCACCCAATCTTGGAGTCATGCTTGTGAGCTAAGTATTATTTGTTATTCTCTCAAATATTGAAATATGTTGAACATGTGGTATTTGATAAGTTATTTGATTTGATTTAATCAATTTCAAATTTGGGGACCCCGCCCCAAAAAACGATCGTACACACTCACCAGGGTGCTCGTACAATGGTTGTGTAAAGACCAAAGGCCGACCACCCCCATTGTATGGTCCACACGTACCGCCATGTGATGCTGCCTCTGACCAAAAGGGTGCATGCGTACCACACCTTTGCCTGTGCACCACCACCGTACCCTTTCCCAGGCTCATGCAGACCAGTAACCGGTACACTTTGATGGTACACCGCCCCTTCACCCGTACTTTACTCAGTACTCCTCACAATCGTACCCTGCACCTATATAAACCCCTGGGCACTCCATGGCAGCAGCTCATTGCATAGAGTACACCCTTAGGCTGCACCCTACATGAGGCCGTACCGCCAATCTGTACCGCTGCTCTGCACCTGCATACTGTACCTGCAGCCATGCCTCACAGCCCTCACTGCCTTTCTCTCAACACCCCCTAATCACCCATCTCTCAGGTAAGCCCATTTTCAATCACCCCACCCTTGTGAGAGGATGTCCTTAACTCTTCTTATCCCCCCCATGTGAAGAGACTTATAGCCCTCACCCCCTTGAAAATCAAAACGTTTTTGCCCTTTAAGACATCTCATAATCCCCCCCATTTGCGTAGGCTTTAACAAGAGATTTTTGAGCTTAGAGGAGGTTCACACACTGTAGTTTTTGCTCATAGAGTGAGCAAACGATCTCGGAATCGAGATCCGACTGAAGCATTGCGATGGTAGCATCGAGCACTATGAGGCAGTGATCAATATGGCCCCAGAAGCATGTAACAATAAGATTAGAGAAGATGCTCCTAATGCGGCTCCAACTCTCCCGTTGCAAGCTCCACAAGGGAATGGTGGCCAGGTTAGCTTAGTTATCATTTAAAAGGAGTTTTAAATTATTCTTTAATATTAATATCAATAAATCAAGAAAGAAGATATGAATTTTTCCATTAAAAAATGTTAGAAATTCTATGAAGCTATTATTTGAAGTGATGTTGTATTTTGTAATCAATGGTTAGTATTGAAATTGCTATTTTTAAGAGAAAGAGTACATGTATTTTCTCCTGGCTTTGACGCTAACTCCGTTTCCGTGTGTGTGTAGCCATGCGACGTTGTTAGCAAGGCCTGGAATCGGCCCATGGTATCTCTCATTACCGTTGGGAGAATGAGGTTCGCCGATTGAGACGAGTGATTGTGATGCTGCCTAGTTATGAGGGCCCAGGCTAGTGCGGTGAATAAGCCTACCATAGTGCTAGACATCTCTCTGAGGGGCGGGAGGATCGAGCGACGGAGCTTGAGGGGGCGACAGGTTGGCTTGAGTTCTCGCTAGCTACCGAATGACGAGGTGTATGGGCCCATAGGGTTTTGCCCAACATGTAGAGGCTGGAAGGCTAAATTCTAAGTCATCGGTTGTAGTATAAAGGAAAAGAATAAGAGAGCCGGTTTGGCTTGTATGGAATTGATTCTTGTATAAACGTTTTTTATATATATCTTATCTTTAGCATTATTATATTGTGAAAAGAGGCTGTTTTAACGAACCTCGTGAAAGGGCTCTAATTAAGGAACATGTTTATTTATGTCAAATAGTGTGGTAGGATTAATTAGAAAGCAAATTGACGTGTGAGTAGGATGGAAAGTGGGAGAATGGAATGCCCCGACGGCACCATCCTATGGACGGGTGGACCCAATTAGTCGGTTAGCTTTCCAATAGATTAAGTGAAAGCCTTACGCTAGATAAATAGGTTCTCACAGGTAACTCTATTCTAGAAGACTAGGCTAGCGGCTTTACCTTGCATGGATGAGAAAAAAAGTGTTGTCTCTAGGAATCAAGATTAGTAGTTTCCCAAATTATGATCAATTGCCCTATGGGTGATTTGATTTTTAGAAGACCACACTCCCCCTGTGGGATAGGACTAGGTCTTACCTACAAATCGTATCTTTGAGTCTTTGCATAGTCAAGGTGTCAACGAGTAGGAAATTTTCTCTAAGTTAAGACTTAGTAGACTATCTTAAGTGTTTCCCCTATTTTGGAAGGGGGGAACCTTACAATTGGTATCAGAGCCAATCTTAGCTCCTAGGACTTGCCATTTAAGGACTGTTTTGCAATGTATGTTTTACCTAACATAATGCTAATTAATAAAAAATAGCTTACTAAGAACAAATTGAATTGATGTTTGAATGATTGTAGGAAGAGGAAGATGCCTACTTTTCTAGTTTTCCAGTGCATCTTCCATATCGCTTGTCACTCCTCAAATTTCAAGTTCGTGACACCATGGTGCAGATACTAGAGAAGATGTCTCTCCCCCTTTTCTCTCGTATCAAAAGAGGATGGGGTAGAGATTTTTGGAGTCGCGGGTTGAGATATTTCTTCATATCTGAGTGAATCGAGTTGGGAACCTTACCACCGGATTCGTTGGATTGAAAAGTTGAAGATGGTCCGTTTATTTTGGTTCATGGGTGCTCCCAGGCTCGACACCTCTATGACTATAGATGGATTCGCATATCACATGACTGTTGGGTGTATAATCGAGTGATGCAGGTCTTACCTATGCTGACAAAGTAGCCGTGTTGGGACCTAACCCAATCCAGAGTCTACCACCCTTACCATCAGTCTTTCGAGTCTTAGAAACTACAGCGGAACCCCTATATTTCACCTGTGGACCGCTCTAGCCTTATGTCATAGACGAGCTTAGGAATTTTCCTTCATGACAAATAAGACTAATTATATTAGTCTTAAATCTTTGTAATAAAACTTGTCCTTGTAAATATTTGGGAAATAAAATGATTTCAATGTTTTACTTTCAAAAGAGCTTAAGCGTTGTGCAAAGTATGAATCTTATAATCTTAAAAATTTAATCTTACAATGATGGACAGGATGATCAGCCTCCACTTCCCAATGCACTACACAACTGATATCCAGGAGAAGAAGATCTTGCTCAAGAAAATGCAACCTCCCTCCTTTAAGGGAGAAGGTTCAAAGATTGAGAAGGATGCTGAAGTTTGGATTGAAGTGATGGACGATTATTTCTCTACTGTCGTCGGTACTGGAGAAGCAAACCAATCTATGCTTGCACAATTTTGCCTCACCAGAGATGCTAAACTTTGGTGGAAACAATGGTGCCGTGAGTGACAAGGAAGTCACCGAGCATTCTCAAACATGGGAAGACATCAAGCAAGCCATGAAGGAGAGATATCTTCCTCCATCCCATGAATCCATAAATGTAAGATTCCTCCCCAGCCTCTCAAGATGTCCAGCATCTTCCCCTGTAATCAAATCCCTCTTCAGAAATATAAAAGATCTTGTTTCTACCTGTTTTGGCCTAGAGAGAGAAAATATTCTAGAGAGAGGTTATTCAGATTTTGAATATTTTTGGATGGAAAAATATCTCTTCTTATTAAAATAAGTTCCCCTGAAACAAAAAGATTTTCAGAAGGTGCATTAGAAATCAAGTATAATCTGTTCAAGAAGATTTTCAGAAGGTGCATTATCCTAGGGGTCCAGATTTTCTGAAAATTTTAAATTAAGGTTTTGAGGGGCCAATCAGATTCATCCAAATGTGTGGAGAAGATAAATAGAAGAAATAAAGAAAATCCCCCCAAAAATGAGTAAATACTCACATAAGATGAAGAGTGGACTAAGGACCAAAGGAAATACTAAAAAATGGATTTTTGACACCTCACAATGGGAATTCCCCCCTCATGAAGGAGGCGCCTATTTCACATGTGTGGTGGAGTTTTAAATTATCAAAAATTGAGATATTTCATCTCTCCTCTCTCCTAATTCAAGTCTAGTTCCAAAAAGTAAGCTAAACTGACCTAAAAATGGCCAAAAATTGACCAAACTAATCTGGAAAATTCTAGAATCAGTTTGCTTGGTTAGGAGCTCACTTTTTCCTATAAATAGAAGCCTCCCCCTTTGTTGAAGCTTAATAGTGTTTTATGCACTGTTACTCTACTCCTCCCAAGAGCCAAGAACTGTGAATTTCTTAATAATTCACTAGTTTTTGACCATTCCCTCTTCTAAAGATTTGGTGGCCACTCTTGTTACAAACAAGAGTAGATCCCTCAAACCATCAAGCCAAAGGAAAGCTCCCAGAATTCATGTAAGTTAGAAATCTTATATTTTTATTTACTCTTTTAATGGTTTTCTAATTTTTGTTTTGTTTGAAATGATAAATGGATGCTATGCCCTATTGGAAAGACTGTCCCCCTCTCTCATTCTTAAATTTAGCCCTTCTTTATCCTAGTTAAGTGATCTAATAGTTGGAATTAAACTTTTCATATTGTTTCTCTTTTAAAAGTGAAAATTGATTAGTTTAGAGTGCTTAAAACCATCCTTAGCCATGATTCTGATAAGGCTAGGACTTGTTTAGCATATACAACTCTTTGATCATTCACCCAGGAACTTCAGAACTTCATGCCGAGTTTTTAGGCTTCTTAGCCGCTTTATCCCTAGAGATAGAATTACAGCCCCTCTTTCTGTAATGAATCGTGTGTACCATGGCATGTCTCCTTCACAATTTTGCTTCTTTATGTGTATACGATTGAGGTAGTGATTTTGGGAGCTGTGATGCTCTATGTATATATCAAAAACTTTTGATAATAAACGATGTTTTGCAAAAAAAATTCTAAATTGTTTCCATGATTGTGAATATGGTTAATAAAATTATCAGAGTAAATCTTGTTTCATGATGTAATATGAAATAATTATCTGTTTAAAGAATAAATCACAAAAATTAAATAATCATAAATATGTTGTCAAAGCTAAGTTGACGAAAATCTCGTTTTGTCAGAATCATGAGGCGCGTGGCCCATGCAAGGCAACCGGATCCTCTAACCGATGACAAAGCACAGATCCTATCCTAGTCCCTTCAAGGGTGAAGGGAAACAGTTAGGTGAAGTAGTGGAAAAGTGGATTGAGGCAATGGAGGAATACTTTGATGTAACTGGCCAGGGTCGCTTGGAAGAATCACTGCGAGACTAACCATCTCGATCGGAATGCCCAGACCTGGTGGATCGATCTTAAAGCTTACCTCAAAAAGAGGTTTTGTCCTCCGGGCTTCCTTGAAATAAAAATGAATGAGTTCTTGGAACTAAAGTAGGATAGCCGGACAATTGAAGAGTACCATCAAGCTTTTGCCCTTCTCCTCAAATATTCTCCTCAATTGGATGAAGAGCAGCTAATGGCCAGGTTCATTCAAGGAATGAACGAGTCATTGGACACCTTAGTAAAGAATGCCAAACCGGCTCAATGGCCGAAGCAGTAAGAATGGTGAAAGACTTTGCCAAAGCGTTTGTTTTTAAGGTCCCGCCAAAGCCTGCACCGTCTAACTTTAAAAGATTCCAAACCCCGGGAAGTACTTCAAACTTTCCTCCCCCAAAGAGATTCCCACATCATCCACATCATCTCACATCATTCCCACATTCATTCACATCATCTCACATCATTCCCACATCAATTCACATCCATTCACATCATTCCACATCAATTCATATCCATTCACATCATTCCCACATCAATTCACATCCAATCACATCATCCCACATTAATTCACATCCAATCACATCATCCCCACATTAATTCACATCAAATCACATCATTCCCACATCAATTCACATCTAATCACATTATTCCCATATCAATTCACATCCAATCACATCATTTCCACATCAATTCACATCCAATCACATCATCCCACATCAATTCACATCCATTCACATCATCCCACATCAATTCACATCCAATCACATCATTCCCACGTCAATTCACATCAAATCATATCATTTCCACATCAGTTCACATTCAATCACATCATCCCACATCAATTCACATCTAATCACATCATTCCCACATCAATTCACATCATCATACAACATCAACTCATCTCACATCATTACACATTCATTCACATCCTCATACATCATTTCCACATCAACTAGATTAAAAGTACAGTTACTCTACTTTTTTATATTGACAAGACTTTCCTAAGTTTTGGCCATTACCTGGCTCAGTTAGATGCAACTTTTCTGGACTCAATTCAGTTAATCTAAATTTCCATTCTCTTTTGGATCCTCGATCCTTTCAAAAGTTCCGGATTCCTTTCCCCCCAGGGAATCTAGGAATAAGTCAGTCCCAATTATTCATATTCATCCAACTAAGCATGTTTCTGGTCTTTTTCTGGGAAATCCTTTTCCCGTTCAGAATGTACCCCAAGATTATATTTTTCGAGGATCTAAACATATACTTCGTGATTCCAAAAGTTAATTATGTTCGTGATTTCTCTTTCTGATTAAAATTTTATCCATGATTTCTCGATGCATTCCCATCAATATTGTCTCATTCTTATCTTAATTTTTCCAAAATAAAATATACTCAATATTCCTCTTTTTGAATAAAAGATTTATGCATACGATCTCATGGGATTTATAAAATCAATTATACCCATAATTCCTCTTTCTAATTAAAAATTTATCTATATTTTCTCAATGCACCCCTATGAATATTTTCACCTTCTTTTCTCTATTTTACCAAAATGAATTATCATGAAAATTCCTCTTTTAGCATAATATATTTATGCATAATTTCATTTTCTAATGATATAAATTTTTCCATAGCTTCCCCACATTTTCTAAGAAATGATAATACTCAAAATTCCACTTTTGATATAAAAGTTATTTATGCATAAATTCCATAACTTCCCCATATTTTCTATGAAATGAGAATGCTTAAAATTCCACTTTTAGCATAAAAATTAATTATGCATAAAATTCACTTTTTTTACTAATAAAAATTCTGCCATAGTTTCCCCACATTTTCTATAAAAATGAGAATGCCCAAAAGTTCACTTTTAATATAAAAATTAGTTTATGCAAATCCTTCATTTCCTAATGAAGAAATTTTGCCATAACTTCCCCACATTTACTATGAAATGAAAATGGTTAAAATTGCACTTTTAACATGAAAATTAGTTTATGTATAAACCTAAGCTTAAACATAAATATAATTACATTTAAGCACCTTATTTATTTAAGAAAAATACCCAAATATGACTTCCATAAGAAAATAATTATAAGAATGTTAGCCCAAGCTCTCTTTCACTTTAGAATGAATAAATATGAATTTTCCCAACATAAAACAACCATAAATGAACTAATCCTCATAAAATAAGCTAATCCTCATTTTAATTAGCTTAAAAAATCATAAAAATGCTTAATCTCTATCTCTAGCTTGTTAGCCTAGAGGTTTGTTTAAGAAAATGAGATTAGGACTAAGATTTGTCCTTTCAAAAAGGATTAATCCAAAAAGGTGAGTATTCTTACAAAAAAGAGAGATTTACGAATCAAAACATTACTTTTAAGCATAAAAGATTAGTACTAATCCATTCAAACAATATAATCAATAAAAGCATAGTTTTAAAGAAAAAAACCATAGATTAAAATGCTTCCCAAGCATTAGGGAGGTTGGGAAGAAGATTACCATTTAGAAGAGATAAAAACACCATTGTTTAGGCTTACCCTTGGTTTTTTGGCTTGATTCTTTAGGGAAATGTGAAGCCCTCAAAGAAGAACCTTGGCCACCAAGTAAAAGAGGGTAATGTCCAAGAGAAGAAGAGGATTAGTGAAGCTCCAAAGCTTCACAATAATAGAAATATAATAAACTGAAAATTACACTAGCATAGAGTTACTCCAATATCCAAATACAAAGGAATGGGGATCTATTTATAGGAGAGGGAGGCCACCAACCAAGTCCAATTGGGATTTAGAGGCTTCCAGCTTCAGTTTGATCCATTTTGGAGACAAGTTTTAGACTAGTTTGGCTCACTTTTTTGATTTGGTTTGAAGGAGAGATGAAATATCTCATTTTTTTATTTAAAAAATACCCTCTTGATGTGATTTCTAGATGCCTCCTTCTTGATCCCTTCTCCCCATTTTGAGGTGTCAAAAGTTTTATTTTTTTAACTAAAAAATCCCATTTTTAACTAATAAACCCAGTACTAGTCAACTCTTCATCTTATATGAGAATTTACTCATTTTTGGGAGATTTTCTTTTATTCTTTGTCTTTTTCTCATCCCAACACTTGGATTAACCTTATTGGACCTTCTTGACACTCTTTGGACCTTAATAAGAATTTTTTTGAAATTATATACTCCTAGGCCAAGATGTCCAATACATATTTTCAATTAATTTCTAATGCACATTGAAAAACTCTTTTTAAGATTCTCTTTTAGGGGATCTCTTCCTATTGACTGGGAAAAAATTCTTATCCAAAAATATTTCAAAACTGTATTATCTCTCTCTAGAATATTTTCTCTCTCTAGACCAAAACAGGGTAAAATAATATTTTCTTGCATTTAGAATTAGGGGATGATTATAGAGACTGAAGGGGAGGTTCTTACACCTTTACATCTCAAAAGCTAGAGGGAGCAATCTTACAAGAAGTCATAGGTAATCACCTGAAGGTATAGAAAGTCATATAGGAAGTGAGCTGTGGAAGGTATAGGAATCAGTAGGAATTGAAGGAAAAACCAAGTAAAACTACATTCTACTAGATGTTCTAAGAAGAAAATGTCTCTTCGCTTTACAGGCCACGGCCGTGGCACATCTGCCACGCCTGTTCCCTTCCTCAGCTAACCAAATTCAGTAAAATTTTCTGGCTAAATGTGGTAGTTGCATTAAAATTGGAATATTTGCATTAAATTAAGCATTACGTGCATTTAACTACATTCAATCAAGTGGGTGTAATTGAACTATCAGAGAATATACTGGGTGGCTGCCCTGCAGCCTTAAATTCCCATCATACAAATCTTAAAATTTTCCAAATATGACAGTGCCACATCCATTCCAAAAGTGCCACAGCCGTTTTGAACGTGCCATGCTTGTGCCATTCCCTTTGCCATCTGATTCAAGAAGCGTACGCTTGTTCCTTTCCATACTTGAGTGAACGTCGTTCCAAACGTGCCACACCTGTGCCATTTCCTTTGCCACCTGATTCAAGAACCGTACACTTCGTCCTTTCCACACTTGAGAAAATGCTCGTTTTGAACGTGCCACACCTGTGCCACCTAATTCAAGAAGCATATGCACGTTCCTTTCCATACTTGAGCAAATGCCCGTTCTAAATGTGCCATGCCCATGCCATTCCCTTTGCCACCTGGTTTAAAAAGCGTAAGCCCATTCCTTTCTCCTTTTCTGAGAGTGAACGCCCATTCCATCTAGCCATTGAAAGTAAACGTACGTGGTATATTCGCTATGCCTATTCCATTCTTGAACCACCTCAGAACACCCGTTCCTTTCCATACTTGAGCAAATTCCCGTTCCTTCATTCATTTCAAAGCACATGTCCCTACCATCTTTTCCTGGAAAGAGAATGCCCGTTCCTTCATCCATTTCAAAGCGTATGCCCGTTCCTTTCCCCTTGTGAAGGCAAACGTCCATACCATCTTCCCTCCTTGAGAAGCGTATGCCCATTCCCTTCTCATTTTGAAAGCGTATGCATGTTCCACTTCAAAGCGTACGCCTGTTCCACTTTAAAGCATACGACCATTCCACAAAAAAACAGTCTTTTCACAAAGGGATTTTACACTACGGTTCCACATTTCCATGCATCTACGATTGGGTAGATTGGTGTGAAATAACCCTCTTTTTTTTGACAAAGTAAACTCTCTTGAAGCTCCCTCATTTATAAGGTCGGACCCATCGCATGTGGAGTCAAACGATGCTTGTCTTTAAAGGATAGTACCAGTGAAAGCAAAGACCACCAGCACAGACGAGGAACTCCTGACCTCGAGACAAGAGAGCCTGAATTTCAGTGCATGGATAGACCATCTATCCCCCCAAGAGCAAGCTCCTACCTCTCCCACACATTCGCAGAGAAGCCTTGCTTTGAGACTCGGCAATTTTATCTTGGGAAATACACAATCGGAAGAACCGCAACCCATGGTGAGAGGTATGGACCAACCACAAGAAAGTGAGTCCCTTTGTCTTTAGATCCTAGAGCAAAAGTAGGGCAAAGTGAAAGCCAACAGACCCAAATTGAACCACCAATATGGAGAGCCGTGCTTGTCTCAGGTGCAGTTGATCCTTATAGGGCCCAATGACATGTGCAAAACCTAGGGCCACGTCCATCATCTCAAAGACAAGAATAAAGGGTAGCATGAGGAGATTTAGGAGGTGTGGAGATATTTTGGGAGAGGTGGAGAGAATCAAGCAAAAGAGGTGGAGTGAATCAAGGAGAAATCAGTGGGATTAGATGCTTGGATGTAAACTCTATAAATTGAGGCATTGGCCTAATGATGAGAACTTGCTGGTTTTTGATTATCTATGCCTACATTAAGCTATTAGTTAATTGCTCACTAATCACATCTTAATTATTATCTAATCTCTTTGTTAATGATGTTGATTCTAGCATTTAATCCACCATAGCTCATCACATTGCTGTAATTTTAACATGGTATCAGAGCCGAGCCTAGAATCCTCCATCAATTTGTGAGCCCATTATCTTACTAATCACCTAGCTAATTAGGATTAGTAGATAATTGATATAGATCGGTCTTGTGTGTTGGTGGTTCATGGAATTTTTGTGCCTTTCAACTGGTTAATGGAGAGATATTATGTAAGTGCGTTGAGAAATAGAGTCTAAAAAATACCAATTTTTTGGGGTTTATTTTGCCAAGTTTGGCTCTAATTTTCAGCTCGCTCGGAGAAGGTTGCTTGGAGAATGGGATTTCTCCAAACCACTATAAGAAAAAGAGAGAAAACTATATTTTTCCCTCTTTTTCAACTAACCCTCTGTACCCCTAGCTGGTGGAGGAGCTCCCTCTCCTTGTAGGCTCAACATTAGCTCAAATGCTTCTAGCCCAACATAGCTAGCTCAGTTGTGCTCCAGCCCATTCAAGAAATACCTCAAACCGCCGACGCAAGCTCTCGATTTTCGCTGATTAAGAAGCGCCATTTTTTCTGAAGGAGATCTCAGATCTACACTCACTCAAGGTGAATCAGCCTAATTCCTCTTAGCCCCGGGGGTTTTCAAGCATGCTCTACAAGCTGGTGAAGTGATTTGATCAAGTCTACAGTGAGATCCAAGCTCTTCATCAAATCTGCATGTGACTTTGGTAAAACAGAGATTAAGCATTCAATGTTTGGTCAAATCTTGTGTTTCTTGGCTAAATCCTCTACTAGACTAATTGCTATTGATGGCCTTGAAAGGATTTGAGCTCATTTGAACTCTAAGGCCTCAGATCTGTGCTCCTCGCATACTCTATTTTTTGCACACAAAACATAGGATTAATTTGCTAATCAATGATTAATCAGTGCTAATCACTATATTTTGGTGCAATTGAGGGTTCAAATTAACCATTAGGTATCTGATACAGATCGCTACTTCAGATTATAATTCAGAGATGGTTTGATACTCCAACCATTCCGTACAAATTGGTTACCCTTGATTTAATGTAATTTCTGGTGATTTTATGCTGATAAATCTGTTGTAATCATCTCTTAAACACCAGATTGAGTTGTAAAAGGGTAGAAACTGTCCTTGAATCTTGAAATTGGATCAAGAGGTAAGACCCCCTTCACATCATCATGAGTACAGCACAAGAAATAGCCAAATTTAATGGGGAGCAGTTTTACACATGGCAGACAAAGACCATGTATCTGCTGATGAGGAAAAATCTGTGGGGGCTAGTTGAGGGAAGAGATGAATGCCCAGAGGTGAGAGGGAAAAATGAGTGGACATACTCCCTCGTCGTTTGACCAGTTGGCAAGGGCCAAGCTAGCCTATCACCCCCTTAGATCTTGCCGCTTGTACCAAACCCTCTTGCCTCTCAGAGGGGATGTCTACTCATGAGGTGGGCTAATTCACCGCACTAGCCTGAGCTCGCAGAACTAGGCAGCATCATAATCACATGTCCACCCTTGCGGGATGGAAATCCAGTTCCCAATGGCATAGGAGGGGATTACCCTGGGCCGAACTCCCGGGCTTGCTACTGTCTTCGCCTACGACTATGCAAGCCTAGAGTAGAGTTAGCAAAGTAGGGGAGAAGACGTACCTATAGATTAGCAATGAAACCAACAAACATATCCATAGAAATAAAAAATAAATTTTCTTTTCTTTTCAATAATTCATGATACTGTTTCTCTCCTAATTTTTATCTTAATTAAACTTTAACTAATCAATCACTCAAAAAGATCACTATTGATAAGTAATAGAGAAGTTGCGGCATACCTCAATCCCCAAGAATGATATATGATTGAAAAAGCTAAAAATATATACCTTATAGAAATTATGTAGAACTCTATCATTTATCGTTGTCTTTGCTCGTTAACAAGAGCTTCAGAACTTGAAATATGAGAACTGAGAGTCTTCTAATACCTTCTCATAGAATTGGAATTATCCAACCATCCCCGAGCTTAATCTCCTCTTACTCATACTACTCTGACTCTTCTCTCTTCGCAAGACTATGGCAAAGTAGCCTTGTCTCACAAGACTATGGCATACTATTCTTCCTTTTTAAAAAAACTATGGAGTACTAGACTCCTCCTCCTAAAGACCATAGCAAACTAGCCTTCTCTTCCAAGAGATTAGATAAGAATGAAGGTTATATACATCTCAAGGTCTAGAATGACCTTGAGGCTACTTGTTGCCTTTTTATAGTTTTCTTGTACAGATACCTTGACCGAACCAGAAAATTGTTTCGGCCATAATTCTCTGATAAGAACTCATAATATGGTCATATAACCAATAAAAAGAAACGGAAGGCATCTGGGCTACGAGCAACGTGGGTAGAATAGGCAAATATGTGTGTATATAGCCATAAACACGCCATCTTTAGAAATCCATTGATTTTTCATATTTTTAGTATGCATGGCCTCTAAATATATAAAGTACTCTAAATATGACCTCCTATCACCTAAATTCAATATTCTATTTTTGGAGATGTTTATCTCTGAATAGATCTATTCTTGTCTTCTTATTTCTTTTCAGATTTTTAGAGGTATTTTTACTCTATCAGTTTCTTAGTATTTCTAACCTTATAGTATCTCTCTTTAAGTGTACTCTCTTTCTTCTTGAAATCTATATTAAAAGAAAATCATTACATGGCTTGGGAGGGATCTTACATTCTCCCCCACTTAAAAGATTCGAGATGTACTCATCTTGCGAGCTAGGGTAATCTCTAAGTAAATCCTCCTCTCTCTCTCCCAAAGTGGTGTCCCCACTAGGTAGAAATCTTCTTTTATCTAAACATTGTTCCTAAGAGTCCCTTCTTTCATGTGTCCATCTCATTTTATCAAGCTCCCAAAATGTCTTCATTATTCTAAACTTAATTGGCCTTATTATCCTAAGTTCATGCATCCATATATTCTCTCATATGATATGAACCCGCTAATCCTACCTTACAAATTCCTTATTCTATTACCCCATGTAATATGGTACTTCACAAATTGTCATGGAAAAACGTAAGGGGATCAATCCTTTATGGGATCTAACCTATGATAGCAAGATACATAACCTAAGCATCGTCTCCTAGAATACCTCTATTCCTTATGTACATCACTTCACATGAATCTTGCACCAATAATCTTCTATTTACTTATAGAAACACTTGTTGAATTTGGCTATCTTTAACCCATCATATGTATAATCTATATCAAAATTTCTAACTTAATCCCTTGTTTATAATCTTATCATAATCTCTATAATACTTCCTAACACCATCCCTATGTTAATCTCTAGCATACTTCCTCGCATATTCTTAATTAAACTTTGATTAAAGAATCAATGATCTCTAGCTTAATTCAAAACAATCACAACTTGGGCAACCACTTCCTAGTTTGGATATTTAAGGCTTTGTACTAGCCTCATTTTTGCCTCTTGGATTGATATAGACCTATCCTATTGGGTTTCCCCTTTCCATGATTTGGGAAGAGGAAGATCCTTGGTTAGTTAGGGAAATATTTCCTCAGGTGGCCATGTTGTTTACACTTGAAGAATTTGTTTTCATGGAAAAGCTCATTACATTGTCTTTATTCTTGATATATAGTTGAGGGAGAGCTCTTCTTTCTAATCTTGTTGTCTGAAAGATTGGTCTTTCTTCTGATATGGCCAAGGATAATCTTGATAGGAAAGGAAATTTTTTCCCTTGATGACCTTGTTGTTGGCATGTAAAACATCTTCTTTCTTGAAAAGTTCTAATGCGATGTTGACAGTCAGAGATCTGCTCTCTAACCATGTTATCCCTATTTCTTGACCTTGATTTTGCTCTAGCTCACAATTCCTCTTAGCAAGGGGTGGTGGGCTTGAGGTTCCTCTTAAATTAGGGAACCTCTTCCTAATTAACATGGAAGGACTCACGTCCTTCTAGACACTTTCCATATAAAAAAAACCTTATCATAGTCTCTGGCCATAATTATGGCTTCTGAAATGGAGGATGACTTGGTAATTCTTGACTAGGTTATTCAAAGGAGGATTAAGCTTCCAAATGAATTGATGGAGAAGAGTTACCTCATCCATCTCTGGACCAAAGCGAATAAGTTTAGCAAAAGTTTGGTGGTATTTATGAGCTGAAAATGCAAGACAATGAAGAGCTAAGTGATCATCTGTCCAAATTTAATTCTCTTGTTCAACAATTATCAAGTTTTATAGGGTTTTCCCTTCTTGGGGGTTAGCTCCAAAAATTCATTCATTTTATTCTCTTGAAATCCTGGAGGATAAAACCTTTCATGAAGGTGTACTTTCATGGCATTCCATGATAAATGATTTTGGTTCTAGTGGTTGGATTGACAATAGTCCTTCCAACTAATCCAGGCATTCCTCTCTCACGATTGTTAAACGAGCAAGGGAGAACTTGCTTCTTTCATTGCATCTAGCTACCTCAAAATACTCGTTCATGGACTCTATCCCAGCTCTACTTCTTCTCCTAAATTCTTTCTTTCACCTTTGAATGGTTCTGATTGGGCTCCATGAATGACTTCTTTAACGCCATTATCCAAGCTTTCTTAGGCGAGACACCTTATCTTGCCTAAATATTATCCAAGAAGTCTCGGACTCAAACTCTCTTTCTTAAAAAAAGGTCTTTACTTAGTTGGCCTATATAAATTTCATGATATTTCATATATGATATAATAAGTACAACACTTAACATGGTTAACTGTTTGGACACTCTCCATCCATTGATAATTCTATTTATTTCAATTGACTCCTCCATAAAATCTGACCTCATATATTGTAGGAAGAGTAATTCTCTCCTTAGATTGCTTTAATAAGCTGAAGTAATAATTATTTATTATTGTTAATGATAGCTGACTAACTTTAATTATATCCTTAGTCATGGGCATGTTAATCTAGAATTTCCATCATAATAAAATCATGAAAGGGTAAACTTTCAAGTCTCCCTTGGTAGTACTCGAGATTTTCGTTCAACTATTTATTTATTTATTTTTGGCATCGCTGAGTCACCTTCCTAACAAGAAACAACCTTCTTAGAATTTTGACCCTCTTATTCTTGTCGGATAATAAAGAAAAAAAAAAGAAAATCATACAAACTTCAAAAAAGGACTAAGTGTCATCAAGAAAACAATCCAAAATTTAATCTTCCCTTACCATCTACCATAAAACTATCATCCATAAAGTTCAAAACTATCACATACTTGTCATAGCACCACATCTAAAGGCACTCATCTGAAGGCATGGGAGGTTCATTTTTTGGTAATTACACATCCGAAGTTAGACCCACGTTTGTTCGAGATGGGTCAAGAACCGGACGACTATCCTAGTGTAAACAATGATGCATTTACGCGTTAACTATTCAAACCTATGTTGGTACCTTATACACGTCTCTCCTTAATGGAGTTATAATCTTAATAATTTACAATATACAAATTAATGAGATATATACAAATTAATGAGATATATCCTGAAAATATCTCTAAACAAAGTTTCGGTCTATCCTTCTAGTCATTAAGCGCACTGATTTTGTAATTAGATCACCCTATGTTTTACCTCAAAAGGTTTTCACCCCAATATTTTTCCTCAAAATTTTTTCACCCCAATATTATTTCTCAAATTTATTGTACGAATATCTTGTGTGCGCATACCCATGATACAAGCACAATTTCATAGGATGACTGTCTCAGCATCATGTGAGGAAATTCAAACCACTTCTATGGCTAGTAGAGATGATTGATTTGTCCTCATATGATAAACAATCACTTGTTTTAATCCCTTGATAGTTAACCTTTAAATAAGAAATCCTAGGAACTAAGATCGGCTTTGATACTAACTGTAAGGTGTTCGCCCTAGCTGGGTCAAGGAAATCCTTTTGATAGGCAGCTAAGTCCCCTTGTCTTTGATTGACGACACCTCGATCTCTTGGAAATATGAGGATACGAGCAAATGGAGGGACCTAACTCTATCTCGTAGGGAAAACAATATTTTTCTAATAGTAATCTATTCCTTCGATCAAATGGCGCTCAATGTGCGTGATCGAGGATGGAACAAGTCTGCACACTTGGTTCATGGAAGCTAAAGCCTTTTTCCTCTTTTCTTTATGAGGCATAACCACTGGATCGTTCTCCTAAAACGGAACTTGTTGGGTGCTATTACGGATTGTAAATAATAATTATGTTGGAAAGTTAACCAACTCATCGGGTTCACCCATCCATAGGATGGTGCCATTGGGGCATCCGTCCACCCATGCACCCAATCATTTTTATTATCTAATTAGGTCCTACCACACTGTGAAACATATAAAAACATGTTCTTTAATTAAAGACATTCCATAATGTTCCTTAAAACAACCTTTGCCCCGACGAATAATATTTAGTAAAATATTTACAAAAAGAGACCCTGAAACCACGTCAATAGCCAAATCTAGGCTTCCATATCCATGTCCATAGACATATCCAAACCAATAGCCGATAATCTACAATTTGGTCTTCTAGCCTAAACCAATTGGGTATGCCTCACGGATCATACTCCCTTGTCTCGTTGACCAGTCGGTGAGGGCCAAGCCGGCCTATCACCCCCTTAGGTCCTACCACTTATACCAAACCCTCCCACTTCTCAGAGGGGACGTCTATTCATGAGGTGGGCTAATTCACCGCACTAGCCTGGGCTCGTAGAACTAGGTAGCATCATAATCACATGTCCACCCTCGCGGGATGGAAATCTAGTTCACATGGCATAGGAGGGGATTACCCTGGGCCGACTCTTGGGCTTGCTACTGCCTCCGCCTACTACGACTATGCAAGGCTAGCGGAGTTAGCAAAGTAGGGGAGAGGATGTATTTGTAGATTAGAAATGAAACCAACAAACATATCCATAGAAATCAGAACTAAATATTTTTTTCTTTTCAATAATTCATAATACTGTTTCTATCCTAATTTTTATCTTTATTAAACCTTAACTAATAAATCAATCAAAAAGATCACTATTGACAAGTATTAGAGAAGATGGAGACATATATCAACCCCCAAGAATGATATATAATTGAAAAAACTCAAATATATACCTTCCATTTATCGTGGTCTCTGCTTATCTTCAGAACTTAAAATATGAGAAGTGAGAGTCTTCTAATACCTTCTCACATAGAATTAGAATTTTTTGACCATCCCTGAGCTTAATCTCCTCTTACTTATACTCTGACTCTTCTCTCTTTGCAAGACTATGGGAAAGTAGCTTTCTCTCTCACAGAACTACGGCATACTATTCTTTCTTTAAGAAAAAAAAAACTATGGAGTAGTAGTCTCCTCCTAAAGACCATAGCAAGCTAGCCTTCTCTTCCAAGAGATTAGATAAGAATGAAGGGTTATATAGATCTCAAGGTCTAGAATGACCTTGAGGCTACTTGTTGCCTTCGTACAGTTTCTCTATAGTACAGAGCCCCTGACAGAACTAGCAAATTGTTTTGGTTGTAACTCTCTAATAAGAACTTAGAATATGGTCATATAGTCAATCAAAAGAAGCGGAAGGCATCTGGTCTACAAGCCTTCGCGGCGGGTAGAATAGGCAAAAACATCTATATATAGCCGCAAACATGCCGTCTTTAGAAATGCGTTGATTTTTCATATTTTTAGATGCATGGCCTCTAAATATGTAAAAGTACTCTAAATATTATCTCCTATCACCTAAATTCAAAATTCTTTTTTTGGAGATATTTATCTCTTAATAGATCTATCCTTGTCTTCTTATTTCTTTTCAAATTTTTGGAGCTAATATTTTTATTCTATCAATTTCTTAATATTTCTAACCTTATAGTATCTCTCTATAAGTGTACTCTCTTTCTTCTTGAAATCTATATTAAAAGAGAATCATTACATGGCTTGGGAGGCATCTTACATGAAAGATGAGCCTCCTACAGCCTATCTTGAGCCATGCTCTCAAATCTAAGACCTGCAAAAGAAGCTTAAGTATATCTTGGAGAGCTCCCAAACCAGCCACCTCCATAAAGGCTAGCAGAAGCAGTAGCTTTCACTGCATCAGCTACACAGGGTGGCCGAATATCTTAGAGACCTGGGGGGTGACCATCTTAGGAGAACACGCACAGAAATCCCTGTTCCCATCCCGTACACTCAAAAAGCTTAAGACTGAGCCAAACCAACCTTCCTCGTGGGATAGCCCCCACTCCAAGAGAGACATTGTAGGTCTCTCTTCTTTCTTCTCTTCTTAGATCCAAATACCTATTGACACCTTGCTCCAAGGTAGCCCAAGTTTATGGAACGATCTGAAGGATTGGATGGAAGGACGCCTCGGGGCAGCACGCATGCACAAATCTATGGAGCTTGACAACTCTAATGAATCCAAGAAAGAAGAATTTCTTATACCCCATAAGGTAACTGGCACCCCTACGGTTCGAGTGAATAAACTTGGGCAATTATTCGAAGGAGATGAACTCAATGCAGCTTTACCAATAACCTTCGATGGCCTCCAAGTTATAGCGATCTTGGATGGAGGAGCAGGAGTGAGAATTGTTACAAAACAATGTTGGGAAAAATGGGGAGCACCTACCTTGGATGACACCACATTGTTGGTCAAACTTGCTCTAATGGAGCCATAGCTAGACCCATCAGTGTACTGAGGGATCTCAAAATTAAGATCTTTGGAACTACTTACCGCCACACCTTTGTGGTGATGAACTTTGGATGTCAGCTAGTTTCTTACGACTGCATCCTTGGTAGACCATTCATGAGAGAATAAAAAATGATTCATGATTGGGTTTCCGACCACATATACATTCGGAGAGAAGATTAAACATTCAAGATTAATCTATGTGCATGGAAGGTACACCCCATGAGCGGTAAACCATTCGCAGAGGACTCTGTGTCACAACAACGTGATCCACCACAGTCCATCTATGTCAGACGTGTCACAAGACACTAGAAGATGAGAATGATAGTGAGGAGTGTGTGCCTCTCTCGAAGTCGGAAGATTCTAAGAACTGGATGCATATCCTGGCTACCCTAGACATTTTGCCTAGGTGCACCGATACAAGGTTTGCTATGGCAGATGGGCATGACATTACATCTCTATACATGCTTAGTTCAGCATACCTTCCCAATGTCACCACCTAAGAACTTGAACAGACTATTAGAGCAAAGCCATCAAGGGGCACACACTCCCATAGAACTCACAGAGGCTGAGGGATTCCCTAGGCCAGAATGATACGTCTTCCCAGGTGATTGAGTACCCACTGGCTGAAGTATGTTGGGGCGGTGGAAGCACATGACCACTTCAATGAAATATGGTAAAAGGAGTTTACTAATAGTTCCCTTTTGGTCCACACAACCATCCCATAGCCAATAGGGCCCGTTGAGTCCAAACCAAAATCAGAGAAGCTTTGCCACTTAGCGTGTAGAGCATGCAACAAAAAGCTACTAGCACTAGCTAAAAAAGAAGCCAAAAGGGTGCTTGATGAAGAAAGTGCTAAAGCCGAAGAGACCAGACAGGTGCCTAAACATTTTAGGACCTTCTAGATGGCCGGCCAATTTGTCCAGTATGATTCGACTCAAAGGTCTGATAGTGGGCAACCAAGGACCTCTTATGATGGTCCAGCCAAGGTCAAGGAGATAAATTTGGTAGGCTCGGGTGAGGACCCAAGGCTGGTGTATATTGGAGAAGACCTCTCTACAGAAGAAGAGACCGAGCTTATCGCTCTCCTGACATAATTCCAAGATTTCTTTGCTTGGAAGTACACAGACATGAAAGGTGTACCTCCTGAAATATTCCAACACACCATTCCAGTGGTGGTCAATGGAGCCATGCCAGTCAAAAAACAACAGGCAATTCCGATGAACCCAAAATACTCCAAGATGGTCCACAAAGAGATCTTTAGACTCATTGATGCCACATTCATCTACGAGATCGAGCATACGGAATGGGTATCACCCATTGTGATAGTGCCCAAGAAATATGGAAAAGTCAGAGTGCGCATAGACCTTAAAAAGGTCAATGCCGCCACTATTAGGGATCATTATCCCTTACCTTTCATAGAACATGTGCTAGAATGAGTAGCAAGAAAGGAATCCTACAACTTCCTTGATGGATTCTCTGGATACAATCAGGTGCTGATCAATCCCAAGGATCAACACAAAACAACCTTTGCCATCGAATGGGGCATATATGCATACCGTGTTATGCCCTTTGCACTGACCAACGCCCCGAATACCTTTCAACGTCTCATCGGTACCTTTCAACGTCTCATGTGCATGGCTTTACAAGGAATATCTTTGTAAATTCCTTGAGGTCTTTATGGATGACCTTTGTGTCAACTCTTCCTAGAAGGAGCACCTTGCATGTTTGCGTAAAGTGCTAGAAAGGTGCAGGATATATAGCATCTCGTTGAACCCACTTAAATGTCAATTTTGGGTTTGACACAGGTGATCCTAGGACATATTGTCTCCAGGCAGGGAATTTCTACTGATGATAGCAAAGTGTAGCTCATCTTGGAGCTACCTCCACCCACTAACTTCAAGGGAGTCCAACGCTTCATGGGGCACGTCAATTACTATCAGTGATTCATTTTTATGTATGTTGCTATTGATCGACCTTATAGACTCTTAATTTTCTTTGAGTGGATTGAAGAATGCCAATGGGCTTATACAATGCTCCAAAAAGCCTTGGCAAGCGCTCCAATTCTAAGGTCCCCCCATTGGGACATCATTTTCCACGTTCACATCGATGCCTCAGCTCATGCTGTTGGCTGTGTGCTGGCCTAACCAGGAGAACACAAGATAGATTTTCCCATCGGCTTTGCCAGTTGTGCAAACTCAATGAAGTGGAGAGAAATTACACCATGAGAGAGAGGGACTAACCATGGTCTACACCGCCAAGGAGTTTTTCCATTATCTTCAAGAAACTAAGTTTGTTTTCATTGTAGACCATCAAGCTCTTCTGTCTGGTAAACAAGCCGAGTATGACAGGAAGAATCACGAGGTGGCTGCTTATATTGCTCAAATTTGACTTCACCATCATGGTGAGGAAAGGCTCTCAGCATGTTCTAGCTAACCACATGTCAAGGATCCCTAATGGTGAACCACCAGTGGGAGTAGATGATGATTTACCAGATGCCGCCCTATTCAAACTATACGTGATTCTTCAATGGGGCAAGGAGGTGGCACACTTCTTAGCCAACGGCTTACCGGTGGATCCCCTCCTCAACAAAGACCAAGCCTGTCACCTAATCAAACAAGCGGACCCCTACCAACTCATCGCAAGCCAACTTTATAAGCAGGGAAAATATAAAATTCTATGTCGCTGTGTGTCCAAGAAGATGAGTATGTGCTCCTTCTTGATCAAGCTCACTTTGCTTGTGCTGGGGGGACACTTTGTAGTAGATATCACTGCGTAAGAAGGTCCTCATGGTGGTTGGGTTATGGTGACCCACTCTAATGGTGGCAGATGTAATAGAATACGTCAAGCGATGTGATGAGTGCCAGTGTACAGCAGTTCCCTGCTTCAAAGGCCACATGCCCTTGAACCCAATTGTGTCCTTACAACCATTTGAGAAATGGGGTATAGATTTCATTGGACCCATCAGTGCAACAACCAAATACACTGAAGCTCAATACATAATAGCTGCTACTACGGACTATTGCACTAAGTGGGTAGAATCTCAGGCAACTCGCAATGCTGATGTGCAATTGACTGCTAAATTCCTATATGAATTAGTCACATCACACGCTTCGGTTTCCCCCTTGAGCTTGTCAGTGACAATGGAACACATTTCATTAATGAGGTAATCCAATTCCTCTTGTAAGAGTTCCTTGTCACTCACAGAAAGTCCTCCCCCTATTACCCACAAGCAAATGGCCAGGCAAAAAGCACAAACAAAATTCTATGTGCCATTCTGACTAAAACCATAGAGGCCGGCTGCAACGATTGGGAACAAAAGTTGTCGGCTACAATTTGGGCTTATCAAACTTCCGATAAGATAGCAACCAATGCCACCCCTTTTAGTTTAACCTATGGTACTCAAGCTGTTATGCCCATGGAGTTCTTAGTCCCCAATTTGCATGTCATAGTATAAGAAAAGCTCACTAGACATGTCTTAGGATGTCACCTATTTGAGCTTGAAAAGCTCGATGAAACATGCCTTTTATCAGTATACAGCAAGATTGTCAATGGTTTGACGACTAGCTTAAGGACAAGAAAATGAATGAGGGAAATATGGTCCTCTTATTCAATACCAAGACACATAAAAAGAATCTCAAACTCAAAGGCTTAGGACCTTTCCTAGTCATTGAGATAACACCACAAGGTGTAGTGCGCATCGAAATGCTTGATGGTGTAGAAATGGCTGGTTATTTCAATGGTAGCAAACTTATACGCTACTATGGCCCTCTCACGGGAGACTACCTTAAGAGCCACCCATGATAAAAAACAGTGTAAGAAAGGCTATGAGAATATGAAAAAAGCTGCACAACAAGAGGCCAAAGCAAGGAAAGCCAAGCTTCGTTAGAAACACAACAAGAGGCCAAAGCAAGGAAAGCCAAGCTTCGTTAGAAACACATTGTGGTCAATATGGCCCAAGTGGTCGACCTTAAAGAAGAATAATGGGAGGTGAAGCCAGCTTGGTTGTGGTTAGGAATGACCACCCTATCGAGCTTTGTCCAAAAATTAGCTCTTGTCTTGATATAGGGGCTAGTTACAATTTGATGTCCCATGAAACATGGCGTTCCCTTGGGGGACCCTCGCCCCTGCCATTGTTACCAATGTAACGTCACAGCATGTTCATTGTTTAGGCATAGTCACGCTTTTATTCCACATTAGAAATCATCCCTTGGAAGGGCTATCTGGGATTTACTTCATCTAGCATACTACAATAGAAATTGAGTCTCATTTTATGGATCCATCAGTCTAGCATAACCCCATCCAGTCCCATGGGTTAGCCAACCGCCCAATCACTGTAGTGATGGGATCCAATTTAGAATTTGGTTAGGTTTTGTCCCGGGTGTACGAGGGAAAAGAGTTCCCAGGTCCCCTAGCCGGACTTTTAAGCAAATTTAACTCTAGTCACAACACTTACACACCCAATATGAAATTGCCTTTTTCCCAGATTCAACTGTATTTAAATGAGTCATATAATGAAATCATAGTGTTACTGATCATAAACTTCCAAGTATCTGGTTGAATCTTAATTTCCAATCATTCCTTCATCGGAGTATCTATGGCATCATTGGTCAACTAGAACGCTCACCACCTCTTCACTCAGGGGCCTTTTCGATAGTTCCTAAGCATTCAATTGAATGCTTCTCAAGCTTGAGAGGGGTTGAGAAGAGAGAACATTTGGAGATTTTTAAAAAAAAGACCATAAACCACACTTTACCTCCTAGATTGCTTGATTCTTTAATCAATGTAGAGGCCCCCAACCAATCAATTGGTTTGGTATGTTGATGAAGACTCCAAGGAAGATTGAAGAGAGAGAGAAACTCCAATCTCTCCAATTTGTAGAGGATAATAGAAAATATCATTATTTCAGTATAATACTGGAATGGTATAGTTCTCATATTTTTTTACAAAGGGCTAAGGATCTATTTATAGGTGAGGGAGGCCTCTAACCAAGTCCAACTAGTTTCTAGAATTTTCCATGTTCAGTTTGGTTGAATTTGGACAAGATTTGGACCTAGTTTGTCTCCCTTTTGATTTGGTTTGATCTAGGAGAGAGGAGAGATAAAAATATCACAATATTTTTGAGTTTAAAACTCCACCACACGTGAAATATGTGCCTCCTTGAAGAGCCCCCTTCTCCTTACCAAGGTGTTAAAATTGAATCATTATACCCAAAATATCTCATTTTTTAGTAATATTCATAGTTTTTTACTAATAAACCTTGTACTCACTCAACTCTTCATCTTAAGTGGGCATTTACTCATTTTTGGGTATTTTTCTTTTATAAATTAGATTTATCTCCTCCCCCCACACTTGGATTGATCCTATTGGCCCATAGGAACCTTAATTGGACCATAATCCAAAAATTTCTGAAAATCTAGACCCTTAGGCTAAGGTCCTTTATACTTATTTTCAATTAATTCCAAATGCACATTGGAAAGTTCTTTTTGAATTTTTGTTTTAGGGGAAACCATTTTAGATACTAGGAGGATTTTTATATCCAAAAAATATCTCAATTTTGGATTATCTCTCTCTAGACATTTTCTCTCTCTAGGTCAAAACAGGGTAAAACAGAATCTTTCTTTTATTTCAAAGAGGGGAATAATTACAAGATCAGAAGGGGGGGTTCTTTCACCTGTACACCTCAAAAACTGGAGGGAGGAATCTTACAAGAAAAGTCTACCTCACTGAGCTCCTCATGATACTTATTGTCATATTTCTCCTAGAATATAAGACCCATAAATTTTAACAAATTACATGTGTACAACACATCTTATGAAAGTAGAAAACCATTAGGAGCTTACCCTTAGCACAAATTTTGAGAGTACCACCATAGGCATGTCATACCATGGCTTCATCCTAGCACCAATTCTCTATTTTTCCATCATCGCCTCAAGATGTATCAGCTCTTCTTGGTGGGTGAAGTAGCACTTGAGGGTCTCTTTCTTGGCTTGGCCAAATTTTTGCATCAAACATATGTCATGTGTAATGGTGTGGGCACATGAAGTCGTGAAAGCCTACAAAGAGATTATGATATCATTTATATAATTTTCACATAAACAATTTGTGGGAAGGGGAAGGTGTTGAAATGTCAAGCTCGTATACAGCTGGAGGATAGCACATGGGTGCTGACAGAGTGACAGTATGGTAGATAGATATCATGTGGTGTGTTTATGACCGCGTCCAGCTGGTCATGTGTGGTGTGGACATTACATTAGGTTTACTTTGTAGTGTGGACATAACACTATGTTGTGTTCTCTTTTGTGTGTGTGAGAGAGATGATGACTATGGCTTCTCTCCTTCTTTATGATTGATGGATATGGATTAGGGTTTGCTTCTCTTGTGTGTGTTTCATCCTGCTTCTGTTTTTTATCATGGTATCAGAGCCAAGAGCTCATTAGCTGTGTTGTGAGAGTGAGTGAGAGAAGAGGGAAGAAGAAGAAAAAGCTGTGAACGAAGCCATTGGAGCTTGGAGCAAAGGAGAAGCTGTGGAGCACACATCGGCATCAGATCTGAGAGCTAAGGACCATTGGTGAGTGTAGCAAGACCCCCTCTGCGGATTGCAGGTATCAAAGAGCAAGTTCAGTGAAGATTGAAGTGCATAAAGCAAGCAGAAAATTTCTGGTTTTTCTCTAAGCTTTCATGGAAAGCTTGAAGTGAATATACTCTTGGCAAATGTATACACAAAGGCACGTGTATTTGAGCTTGCACATGTATTAGCAAAGTGGGCACAAGCAACATACAGAATCTTGAAGCAGATTGATGCATACAGATTTGAGGAAAATCAAGTGGAAGTGAACTTATGCAAAGTTTCTGGTTTTTCACAAAAACAGAGGACATACCCCCCGTTGCAGAAGTTAGAGGAAGAATTGAGCCAAACCCCTTATACCCATGATGCATTAGGTCATTGCTAAGAGGCCTATCATGTCAATGGTGTAAAGCCCTCTCCCCAGGACCCCTACAAGCAGGCGGCACATTCTGGAGCTGAAGTCTGGACAGTTTTCAATGAAATTCATGCTATTCACTCATTACAACTCCATTTGATGCCATTCAAAGCTTGGGGAGTTTAGCAAAGACATTTCTAAGGTCTTGTGATGCTTGGTTGCAGCTCATTTGATGTATTTGGAGCTCATTGAAGTCATTTATCAGAGGTGTGCAGGTTTGCAGAAAGTCTGTCCAGAAACAGAGCATTTTTAATCAAGGCATTAATCCTTGTCTATATCAAATTGGCCTAATTCCTTTGGTACAAGTAGAGTCCTATGAGTTGCTAAACTTTTGATTCAAAAAGTTTTGAATTTGGATGAGATTTGAAGGAGATAGAGCACTTTTAGTGAGAGGTGGTACCTGACAGATGCAAAAAAAAGCAAACCAGGGAGCTACAAAAATTGGTGGTTCTCATTCACCTTGAAGAATTTGATCAAACCCTTCTAGGATATGTTGTAGCAATGTGTTGGGAAGCCAATGCAAGTTGAATCATTGAATTTGGATAAGATTTGAAGGATTTAGAGCATAATCTTTACTGGTTACTGGCGAGAAATTACTGGCGAGAAAAAAAACCAGAAAATTTTTTGTGAAGGAGTATCATTTGGTTTCAACTTTGATCGAGTGTACATTGTTGGTGAATCATTGTGGGATGTTAACGCACACAATTTGCAAGCATTTGATGTGATTTGGAGAGATTTGAAGCTTTACAAGTCCGGCATACAACTTGTCAAAGGGGTACATGGTCTGATACAGATTGTTGGAGAGAAGCTTGATCGCACTAACTTTCAAGTGTGGAAGTTTCGGATGAAGAGTTTTTTGAAAGGCAAAGGTTTATGGAGTCTCGTCTCGGAGGAAGACCCGGAGCCATACCTACCTCCTCAACCAAATAATGCTCAGTTACTGGCTCACAAGCAATGGGTAGAGCGGTCTTCGAAAGTGTTGCATTACTTTTCAATATGTGTAACAGATGCCTTGCTTATTCACATCCAAGATGCAGATACACCGAAAGAAGCATGGGGTATATTGTGCCGAATGTATGAGACAGACACTGGTGCAAGGAAGATACAACTAAAGCAACAGATTCACAGTGTAACACGAAGGAATAGGAGTATACATGAGTATGTTCAGGAAATCAAGGGTTATGCAGATTCCTTGTCATCAATCCATGCCCCAATGGATGATGATGATTTGGTTGCTCTCACATTGCGTGGTTTAGGCAAAGAATACAAATCTTTTGACACTTCCATCTCAGTAAGGTTGGGAGGAATGCCAGACTTTAATGAACTTGTGTCATTGCTCATTGTGGAAGAATTGAAGCTTGGCCTTGGTGGTATGAGTGTTACAGGTGGTGCATCCTCGTCAAGCAATGATGAGCATGCAAGGAATCAGGTTTTTTACTCATCTAGAGGCTTTCGAGGCAGGGGGAGATTTACCCCTCGAGGCCGTGGAGGACGTGGTTGGAATGACAGGTCTACTCAACCACAATCAAATCAGAATTTTCAGAATTCCCAGTCATCATTTGGATCACGTGGAGGTCATGGATTTCAATCCCATAGGGGGAGATTTGGAACAGGTGCTCGTGGTAGAGGACGATGGCAAGGTCCTCAACAAAATTTGAATGGGATTGAATGTCACTATTGTGGCAAACTTGGACATATGGCAAAAGATTGTTACAAAAAGCAGAATGATGTGAGGAATGGAAGATCACAACATGGAAATTATGCATCTACTAGTAGCAATGATGGGAGTTCAAATCATCTTTTTGCAATGAAGCACGTTATGGGGACAATGGATTCTCAGAATGCTGGAGATGAGTCATGGTATATGGATTCAGGTGCCTCAAACCACATGACATGTCATGGTGAGTGGTTTGAGAAGATGCAACCATTGGATACAAATGGTTATGTGGTCACAGGAGATGATACTCAGCATCTTATAACACATGTTGGCAGTGTGCCTTTGAGGATGCATGATGGAAATGTGAAGAATATGTCAGAAGTGTTATATGTACCATCCATCACAAAGAATTTGGCATCAGTAGGCCAAATGGTTGAGCAGGGATTACAAGTAAGATTCAATGAGAATGGCTGTTTTGTGGAAGACTTTAAGCATGGCTGTAGATTGATTGCCAAGGGCAAGAAGGAAGGAAGGTTGTTCAAATTGGATGCAGGCATACCAGAATTGAGCTCAGCCATGTTTTCAAAGAGCAATGGGATTGTGCAGGACATTGACATGTGGCACAAGAGGATTGGACATGTCAATATACAGAGATTAAAGAACATGCAAACAAGAGGCATTGTCAGTGGATTGCCTCGATTTAAATATGATGGACATATGCATGTTTGTGAAGCCTGTCAGTTTGGAAAGCAGGCAAGGTTGAGGTTTCCTAGAGATGGAAATATGAGTAATAGGCCACTTGAGATAGTGCACAGTGATGTATGGGGCCCAGCACAAAATCCATCTATCAAAGGAAGTCTATACTATGTGACATTTATAGATGACTTCAGCAGGATGACATGGATATATTTTTTGAAAGAGAAGAGTGAAGTGCTGGAAAAGTTCGTGGATTTCAAAGCTCTTGTAGAAAAGCAATATGGTTGTTGGATCAAATGTTTGAGAACAGATGGAGGTGGTGAATACACCTCAAAAGCTTTTGAGCATTTCTTGCGGAAGCATGGGATAAGAAGGCAGTTGACATGCAGGTATACACCTCAGCAGAATGGTGTGGCTGAGAGAAAGAATCGAGTCATATGTGAAGTGGCAAGGGCAATGCTCAATGAAAAGAGCATGCCAGATTACTATTGGGCAGAAGCATGTGCTACTGCAGTGTATATCCTGAACAAAACACCTACAGCAGCCATTCATGGAAGCACGCCAGAGATGCGGCTCACAGGTTACAGGCCAGACATTGGACATCTCAAAGTCTTTGGATGCGTAGCTTATGTCCATGTGCTTGATGAAAGAAGACGGAAGTTGGATCCTAAGGCAGAGAAATGTGTATTTGTTGGATATGCACAGGATCGAAAGGCCTACAAATGTTATAACCCTCAAACTAGACAAGTAGTCATCTCACGAGATGTGGTGTTTGATGAGCTTGCTAGTTGGTACAAAGCAAAAGATGAGGGAGTTATTGACTCACTTGAGGCAGATGTGTCTGTGAACTTGCCATCACAAGCAAGTTCTAGTTCTACTACTATGTGTGGGCCAGCAGCAGAAGCTGAGAGTAGCAGTGTACGTCCATGGTCAGGGCGTTTGAGGCATGAGAGTGTGAGCACTGGGAGTAGTGCTATGGATAAAAGCAAGAAGAAAGTCGAAGGAATTGGAATCACAGGTTATGAGTCTTCTAGTTCTGAGAGTTTGGATGAGGAGCTCGGCATACCTGTTTTACGCACACCTGCCTGGTGCTAGGCAGGACAGATATGTACCACCACATGCTAGAGTTGCAGGTATACAGAGTGACCCGCATGCATTGCGGAGATCCCAGAGAGTCAGATATCCAGTTGAAAGATTGACATATAGAGATTTTGCTATGCACTATGCATACATGACATCTATGGTAAAGCATGTGGAACCTACATGCTATACAGAGGCTATTGGAGAGCATGTATGGGAGAAAGCCATGGATGAAGAGATGGATGCTTTGGACAAAAATGATACATGGGAATTGGCTGAGTTACCTTAAGGAAAGAATGCAATTGGTTGCAAATGGGTGTATAAGGTAAAGTGCAAGTCAGATGGCAGCCTAGAGAGACATAAGGCAAGGCTGGTTGCTAAAGGATATGCACAAACTTATGGTCTTGATTATGATGAAACTTTCAGCCCAGTGGCTAAGATGGCGACAGTGAGGTCTATCATTGCACTAGCAGCACAAAAAGGTTGGGCTTTACATCAAATGGATGTAAAAAATGCTTTCTTGAATGGTGAACTACAAGAAGAGGTGTACATGGAACAGCCAGAAGGATATGTACATCCAAAATATCCTACTTTCGTTTGCAGGTTAAAGAAAGCACTCTATGGTTTGAAGCAAGCACCTCGTGCTTGGAGTGACAAGATCAGCAGATATCTTGTCAGTATTGGATTTGTGGTTGGAAATGCAGACTCTTCACTTTATGTGAAGAAGACACATGATGGTATCGTGATGATAGTCATTTATGTTGATGATTTGATTATCACAGGTGATTGTGGGAAAGGCATTGATGAGGTTAAGGCCTCTTTATGCAAAGAGTTTGATATGAAAGACCTTGGTGATTTAAGATTCTTTCTTGGCATTGAGGTGATTAGAACAAGCAAGGGTATATGGTTGGTGCAAAGGCAATATGCACTTGACATGCTGACAAAGTATGGTATGACAGCATGCAAACCAATGTTGACACCATTAGAGCAAAACATGAAGCTTAGGGCTGATTTGGGTGATGAGCTTGATGATATCACCATGTACAGGAAAATGATTGGTAGCCTTATCTACATGACCATTACGAGGCCAGATCTCAGTTATGCAGTTGGTTTGGTAAGTCAGTTTATGCAAAGTCCTCGTAAACCTCACTTGGATGCTGTGAGACGGATTCTGAGATATGTCAAAACTACCGTGCATTATGGTCTTTTCTATGAGGCAGGAAAAGACATGCATGTCTATGGATATACAGATGCAGATTGGGCCGGTAGTGCATATGACAGGCGGTCTACCAGTGGCTATGTTTTCAGCCTTGGTAGTGGAGCTGTGAGTTGGAGCAGTAAAAAGCAACCTACAGTTGCTTTATCTACCACAGAGGCAGAGTATCATGGAGCAGCCATAGCTGCATGTGAGGCTATGTGGTTGAAGAAGTTGCTAGATGATGTCAAGTTACAGAGTGATATGAGAGTTGTCATTCATTGTGACAACATGAGTAGTATTCAGCTTGCTAGCAACCCAGTTTATCATGCCAGGACCAAACATATTGAGGTCCACTATCACTTCATCAGAGAGAAAGTGCTAGATGGGCATGTTGATTTGACATATGTGCAGACAGATGAGCAGGTTACAGATATCTTTACCAAAGCACTTGGTAAGGATAAGTTCGAGTATTTTCGTACTAGATTGGGAGTCCTAGAGATGGACATGTCGAGATTGAGGGGGAGTGTTGAAATGTCAAGCTCGTATACAGCTGGAGGATAGCACATGGGTGCTGACAGAGTGACAGTATGGTAGATAGATATCATGTGGTGTGTTTATGACCGCGTCCAGCTGGTCATGTGTGGTGTGGACATTACATTAGGTTTACTTTGTAGTGTGGTGTGGACATTACATTAGGTTTACTTTGTAGTGTGGACATAACACTATGTTGTGTTCTCTTTTGTGTGTGTGAGAGAGATGATGACTATGGCTTCTCTCCTTCTTTATGATTGATGGATATGGATTAGGGTTTGCTTCTCTTGTGTGTGTTTCATCCTGCTTCTGTTTTTTATCAAAGGTTGGGTAGGATACATACCTATTCATCTCTGCAAGTGCAAGGAGGACCTACCCTTCTTGTGTTGTATGATCGAAACTGAGAAATTTGCAGCGCACCATGGCATGTGTTTTGCTATCAGTCCACATACACACCAAAAGAACATGATTAAGAACACCAAAAGAACATAATTAAGATGTTGTTATTTAATGGTGGATAATAATCAATACATTTCTATGATTATGACAAGAAGGAACCTATGTTTATGCATTGCAACCATGATTTTAAGCGATGGTTTCCATCCCACACAAGAAATTTCTTTCCTTTAAGAATTTTCCACTCAAGGTTTTGCTAACATTTTGCTTCACACATTGTTTTTCCACATAGGGTCCCAATGCTGAATATCCTCTTGGCTCACCTCCACATGTTGCTCCCCAGGCCTTTCAAGTGTGACAAGGAAGTCTCCCCTACTAGACACATATCATTGGCTATCAAATTTGGCTGCTAGTTCCTGAATATTACCACCCATAGTCCTAATGGCCTCGTTGGCAATAAGCCTACAAAGGGGAATGTAGGGAGGCTCTGTTTTCTTCTTCAAACTAATGTTATCCACCACCATCACATCCTACAAGATGTCAGTTTGAATCACCTTCCCAAACTTGTCGATGTGCTTCCTTTTTCTTTTCACTTCCTTTCTTTTCCTCTGATGGCCCTTCTGAAGATGTTGCCACTACCTCCTGGAGCATGTTTTCTCCATCGCCAGGAGTGTCCATGAGAGCATCTTGTGATGCACCTACCCCTCCACTTTGCATAAGCACCTCAAATGCAGTAGAGGCCTCTTGATCATTGAGCTCTCAAATTATCTGCAATGTCTTTATTGGCATCTTTCCTTTTTGTCTTGAGGTGATCTCTGATAGGTCTGATGCTTTGTCTTTTTCCCTTTCCTCTCGTGATCTACATTGAGATCGCAACAACGAGTAACGTGTGCTTGCACTACCCAAAGACATCTGTAGACCGCCTTGTGTCGGCATAATGCTTTTACCGATCTTGAGCAGCTTTAATATCTTTCTGGATAGCCTTGATCTATTCTTCCATCTCCTCAAGCATTTTTCTAGAGGCTTCAACACTTAAGCTTAGATCAGAGAAATTTAGAGGAGATAAGCATTCTTGCCCATAGAGTGCTTTAAATGGTAACATCCCTATGCTCTGGTGATAAGATGCATTATAGGCAAATTCTACTAGAGAAAGGTATTGAATCCATCTTCTTGGCTCCCATCCATAATAGGCTCTGAGAATGTCTTCAATTACTTGGTTGACTCTCTCAGTCTGACCATCTCGGTCTTCTCTCGATGATAAGCTATATTGAAACAAAGTTGAGTACCCAGGGCCTAAAATAAGGATTACCATAACTTTGAAGTGAAGTCAAAATCCTGGTCACACTGACTATCGATACTCTTTGGTAGACCATGAAGCTTGAAGACTTCCTTGATGAATAACCGGGAAACATTAGAAGCTTTTAAGGTTTTCTTTGTTGGTATAAGATGAGCTACTTTGGTGAGCAAGTCCACCACCACAAAAATGGAATCATATCCTCCTTGTACAGTGGGGAGACTTGTGACAAAATCCATACTAATGCATTCCCACTTCATTTGGGGGATATCCAAGGGTTGAAGCTTCCCAGGCATCTTGACTC
Source organism: Cibotium barometz (assembly GCF_041138505.1). Classification (NCBI taxonomy): domain Eukaryota; kingdom Viridiplantae; phylum Streptophyta; class Polypodiopsida; order Cyatheales; family Cibotiaceae; genus Cibotium; species Cibotium barometz. The sequence continues at coordinate 5,104,320 of NC_141054.1, read as the reverse complement.
TTTTAGCTTTGATCCTTTGACATGAGAGACATTGCTTTAAGCACCGAAGGACATCATTTTTCAAGACCGCCCAATGATAGCTCCTCCTTACATCATTCAAGGTCTTTGCATAGCCTGGGTGCCCTACGGCGGGGCTATCATGAGCTTCATGGAGGATTAGCTTCTTTAGGGTAGGATCCTTAGGAATACACATCATGGTGAAGTAACCCTTGATTAGATTTTTCTCTCTCTTAAGTTTCCCCATCTTTGACTGATTTCACCATCCTTTGGTAATCAGGATCATGAAATGAGACTTCTTTCACCCTGACCAGTATGGGATCATTTGGCATCAAAATTTCACTCAAGAAAGATTTGCGACTAAGTGCATCTGCTACCACATTATGCTTCCTAGGGCAAAATTTGATATCGAAGTCATATTCTCGTAGGATTTCAACCCATCTTCTCTGCCTAATATTAAGGTTAGGTTGGGTGAAGATCCACTTTAGACTCTTGTGGTCAGTTACAAGTTGGAACTTGCACCCTAGGAGATAATGTCTCCATAACTTGAGGCAATGAACAACATGGGTGGCATAGTTGGCCTCATATTGCTTCAGCTTGCGAGAAGTATAAGCCATCGATCTTCCTTCTTGGTTGGGCTAAGACACCACCTCAAATTCCCTGGTGAAATCAGGAAGTTTCAGGACTAGTGTTGAGGTAATAATGGCTCTCCCTTGAGAAGATGTTTTGCTTTGACTACCCTAGACTTAGGTTTACTTGTCTTCCCTTGAATGAATACTACTTGGCCGTGCTCATTTTTAAAAGTGTTACTCCTCTGGTTACAATTAATACTAGCATTGTTTGCGAGCAATTAACCAGTCCATCCCAAGGATCCCATCATAAATACCTAATGGTAAGAACCTAAAAAGGCCATGAGTTTGTTTATTACCTAATTCAAAGTTAAGATTTCCTACAGAGTGGTGAGATATTATTTCCTTCCCACTAGCTAGTTCTACAATCATTTTCCTAGCTGGTTTTTTACCCAAGTTTAATTTTTGTAAACACCTTGGAGAAAGAAATGAATGGGTACTATCACAATCAATCAAAAGTTGAAATGGCTTACCATGATGATTGGTTAGGGTTTGAATAACACCAAAATGATGATTAGGACCTTGATGTTCTACCACCGCATGGACGGTGGCGCACTCTTCTTCATCCATTTCCAAAGGTAGTTCTTCATTTATAGCATAGGCCACGTAGGCAACTACTCCGCGACCTCTGCCACGTCCACCACCTATTGCACCTTGGTGAATGGGGAAAGGATGTTGCTAGCTTGGGGAAGTTAGCCTTAAAGTATCCCAACTCATTGAAATTGAAACAGACAAGGGCTTCTCTAGAAGAGCAGCATACAAGTGGGGAACAAAGGAGTTGGTTTGCTAACCTCGGATGAAGTAGGGAGTATTTTGATGGGGCTTCTTGTAAGACTGATCCTTAGGGTTTGATTTAGGGTGAGATCTCTTCTGAGGCTTAGCTTTGCCAGACTTCAGCTCCTTCACAAAAGGTTTTGCTCATATGAGAGCATCTTGCAATGTACTCGGCCTCATTGCTTCAAGGAAAGAATCCAAAGGTTCATTCAAGCCTTGGCAAATGCAGGCTACTTATTGGGAGGTGGTCATGGGGATGGGGCATACTTCCGAAGAGTGATGAGCTTCGAGTAGTATTCTTCCAGGGTTGAACTGAGCTGATTGAGGGTAAAGAACTCATTCATCTTGATAGATTCATGAGATGGGGGGAGATACCGCTCCTTCACAACTTGCTTGATGTCATCCCATATTTGGGAGTGTTTGGTGACTCCCTTGTCCACAACACCATTGCTTCCACCAATAGAGTTTAGCATAACCAGTGAGGCTAAGTCGTGCAAGCATGGACTAGTTCGTTGCTCCAGTATCGGTAGAGCTGAGAAATAATCATCCATTGCTTCAATCGATACTTCAGCATCCTTCTCAATTTTTGAACCTTCCCCCTTAAAGGAAGGAGGTTGCATCTGTGTAAGATTCCTCCCCCAAGCTTTTGAGATGTGTAAGAACCTCCCCTTCAATCTCTGTAATCATCCCCTATTTTAGAATGCAAGAAAAATATTGTTTTCCCTTTATTTTGGCCTAGAGAGAGATAATGTTCTAGAGAGAGATAATACAAAATTGAGATATTTTTAGATACAAAAATTCTCCTAATATCTAAGATGAATTCCCCTGAAACAGAAGTTCAAAAAGAATTTTCCAATGTGCATTAGAAATTAATTGAATATGTGTACTGGGAGACCTTAGCCAAGGGTCCACATTTTCAAAAAAAAATATTAAGGCCCAAATAAGGTTCCAAAGGGCCAATAGGATTAATCCAAGTGTTAAGATGACAAAAATACAAAGAATAAAAGAAAATCCCCCAAAAATGAGTAAATGCTCACATAAGATGAAGAGTTGACCAAGGACTAGGTTTATTAGTTAAAAATTAGGATATTTTAGTAAAATGATGAATTTTTGACACCTTATTAAGGAGGGAGATCCCCATCAAGTAGGCACATTTTTTCCATCATTACTTGAAATTTTTAATTAAAAAAAATCAAGATATTTCATCCCTCCTCTCTCCTCCTGCAAACAGGATCAAAAAGTGAGCCAAACAGGTCCAAATCTTGTCCAAACTGGATCAAACTGAAACTGGAAATCCCTTAGCTTGAAGGGCAAGCAACTTAGCTTGAGGAGCACTCTTTCTCACCTATAAATAGACCCTCATTCCTTTGTATTTTCATCTTTGAGTAATTACATATGCCAGTATTATCTTCAAAATTAGTGTAATTTTATTATCCCTCTATTTTGCCTCTTCTTTGGGAAGCTTGGAGCTTCACAATTCTCCATCCTCTCTTGGAGAATACCCTCCCCATCTTGGTGGCCAAATATTTCTTTGTGGGCTTCACTTCTCTCCAAAAGAATCAAGCCAAAATCAAAGGTAAGCCTTAATTTAATGGTTTTTTCTAGTCTTCTCAATGACTTTCTTCTTCTCAACCCCTCTAATGCTTGAGAAGCTTTCAATTGAATGTTTTTTTCTTGAAATTAAGCTTTCTAAAGATTCATAATGTTTAATTAGATTAATACTAATCTTTATGCTTAATTAAAGTATTTTTATTAAGTAAATCTCTCTTTTTCATAGTATTAATTAGATTAATACTAATCTTTATGCTTAATTAAAGTATTTTTATTAAGTAAATCTCTCTTTTTGAAAAGATTAATCATCTTTATCCTTGTTAGAAGGATGGTTCTTAATGATAAACTCATTATCTTAAACAAAACTCTAGGCTTGACAAGCTAGAGAAAAAGATTTGGTATTTTTATGATTTTAATCTAGTTAAAAATGATGGTTGGATTCTTTAAGCTTGTTTATGATTTAGAAAAATCCTATAAACTCATTTTAAAGTTGAAATAGTGTTATGCTAACATTTTATAAGAATTATCATATAGAAATGATGAATGGATGTTTTAAATCAAGAGGATTAATCATAATTATGCATATAATTATGTTATGTATGCATAATAAAATTTTAGCTTAAAAGAGGAGTTCCTATTATATTTTAATTATGAATATTTAATTAAGTTTAGAAAATTGAACATTCTCAAAAATTACAACGAAGCTATGGTAAATTTTTCTTATTTTTAGGCATAAAATTAATAAAGCAAAAAGAGGAATTCCCATCATATTCTAGGCATATATATTTTATGCTAAAAGTGGAGTTTTGAGCATTATTCAATAGTCAGAAAAATAAAGAAGGTTATGCACAAATTTTATAAAATCATTCAATTTATGAGAATTAAGAAAATGATTCATTTAGATAAATGGATTAGTGTTTATACTAAAAGAGAAAATATGGGTATAACTGATTTTGTAAATCCCATGAATCTTTTATTCAAAAAGAAGAATATTGAGCGTATCTTATTTTGAGAAATTTGAGAATGGATGTGAATGAATGTAGAAATGATGAGAATGGATGTGAACGGATGTGAATGAATTAAGGAATTATGAGAATGGATGTGAGCGGATGTGAGTGAATGTAGGAATGATGAGAATGGATGTGAATGGATGTGAACGGATGTGAGTGAATGTAGGAATGATGAGAATGGATGTGAATGGATGTGAATGAATGAAGGAATGATGAGAATAGATGTGAATGAATGTAAGAATGATGAGAATGGATGTGAACGATGTGAATGAATGAAGGAATGATGAGAATAGATGTGAACGGATGTGAATGTAGGAATGATGAGAATGGATGCGAACGGATGTGAGTGAATGTAGGAATGATGAGAATGGATGTGAATGAATGAAGGAATGATGAGAATGGATGTGAATGAATGTAGGAATGATGAGAATGGATGTGAATGAATGAAGGAATGATGAGAATGGATGTGAGTGAATGTAGGAATGATGAGAATGGACGTGAATGGATGTGAATGAATGTAGGAATGATGAGAATGGATGTGAAAGGATGTGAATGAATGTAGGAATTATGAGAATGGATGTGAACGGATGTGAATGAATGTAGGAATGCCGAGAATGGATGTGAATGAATATAGGAATGATGATAATGGATGTGAACGGATGAGAATGAATGTAGGAATGATGAGTATGGATGTGAATGAATATAGGAATGATGAGAATAGATGTGAATGGATATAGGAATGATGTGAATGGATGAGAATGGATGTAGGAATGATGTGAATGGATGTAAATGGATGTGAGTTGATATAGGAATGATGTGATTGGATGTGAGTTAGTGTAGGAAATGTGGGATAATGAGAAATGACGTGGAATGGGACGATGAGAAATGATGAGGAATAATGTGAAAGGATGTGGGATGATGAGGAAAGATGGGAATTTTGTTTGGAACTATATTTGTACGTCAAACCTGTTTTTTTTTAAAGATTGTTTTATGTCAAGAATGCTAGGGAAGCATTTTGACCATCTTGTGAATGAGGTCATGAGGACGTAAGTGAAAAAGTTGCAACATCTGACGGAGGACGTCTCGCGTGGCAAGGTCGTTCGAGGTCTTGACCAGCCTCGGTTCGATTAAAATGGTGAGCTTTCGGTACGGTGGATGAGGAACCAAGGAAGCGGCCTATGAGTGAAGCGCTAGGTCACCTAGAGGGTGCTGACCATACGGTGCTCGGGTGCCCACGATACCCACGTGTGTGTCTAGGAAGAAAATGAGTTCGAGCTATTTTTTGAACACGGGCATGGATCTGGTTAATTGGCCTTGCTAGTTTTCAATAGATGAGTTCATGGCTCTTTTACATTGTTGGTTGATCTTGCTGATCTCCAACTGAGAGTCCATATGGTTTCTATGTGATTAAACTTCTAGGTACTATGGACTAGGAACTATTGAAAAGACCCCTGTGAGTGAGCAGGTGGTGAGCGTTCTAGTTGCCGGCCGATGATGCCATAGGTACACTAAGAAAGGGATGACTGGAATTGGATTTTATGATCGGAAAGTGGAAAAGTTAGAAAATTGGATCTAGATATTTTGGAGGATTATGATTCGAAATACTATGGTTTCATTTCAAGTCTACTTTAAAGACAGCTGAATCTATAAAAGGCAATTTCATATTGGGTGCGTAAGTGGTGTGTCTAAATTATATTTTGCATGAGTGCAGGCTAGGGGGCCTAGGAACTCTTTCCCATGGTACTTGGGACAAAACATAACCAAATTTTCATAATGGATCCTATCAATACAATGGTTGGGCGGTTGGCTAACCCATGGGATTGGATGGGGTTAGGCTAGACTGAAGGATCCCTATAATTAAAATTCAATTCTGTTCAAGTTACGATAGTTGAAGTTAATCACGGATAATCCTTGTTCTATAGAAAAGAATCAACGACTGTGCCTCTTTGACGAGAAAAAAAGTGTTGGTCTCTATCCAAGTGCAAGTTTCTCCCTTGATCCGGCCATGGGATCCGCGGGTTTGGTCGGAATGAAAAAGGGAAGTTAAGGCCCGTGACTATGTTAGAATAATTCTCCTGGAGGAATCGCCTATGCTTTCTGGGTGAGGGAGGTTTTTTTTGGGTTTGATTTTGGAAGAACCAAGGGATTAGTTTCTTGTCCAGACATTCGTGGGCAAGGCAGCGAGTGGGAAACTCTGCCCTGCATGCAAGGTTGCTACTTCCGCTACTAACTCCTCGGATTCCGGTGCGCGGAGGAAGCAGGGGTCTCACAATCTATTTGAGTAGGAGCTTCTTCTCTTGGGTATCTGTGTATAGTGCATTGGGAAGAGGAGGTTGATCGTCCTGACCATCATCACAAGATTAAATTTAGGATCACCAGATTCATACTTTACACTACGCTCATGATTTTAAAAGTAAAACTTTGAAATCACTTTATTTCTCAAATATTTACAAGGACAAGATTTATTATACAAGGATTTGAGACTAATATAATTAGTCTTATTCATCATAAAAGAGAATCCTAGGCTGAACTAAAGCATAAGACTTGAGTGGTCCACATAGGTGAAATATGGGGGTTCTGTCATGGTTTCTAAGATACGGAAGACTGATGGTAGCAAAGGTAGGCTCTAGATTATGTTGTATTCCATAACGGCTACTCTATTGACAGGTAAGACTTGCATTACTTGGTCATATACCCAGCGATTCTATGGTATACCATTCCCCTCTATGGTCACATAGCTGTCAGGTCTGGGAGTACCCATGAACCAAAATATGCAAACCATCTTCAGTTTCTCGATCCAACAAATCTGCTTTAAATCAGTGGGTGAGGTTTCCAATTCGATCTGCTTGGATAAAAAAGTACCTCGACCCATGATTCCAAAAGTGATCTCTACCCCATCGATGTTCTTTGGATACAAGGGGTGAGGAAAGGAAAAATTCTCGAGTATCTACACCATGGTATCACGGAATTCAAAATTTAAAGAGCAACACACTGTCTAGAAGATGCAATGGAAGACTAGGATTCTTGAGTAAGCATCTCCCTCTTCCTACAATCATTTAATCACCAATTCAAATTGCACTAGTAAGGTATTGTTTCAGTCAGCCTTTATTTTAGGTAAAACATACATTCTAACACAACCTTAAATAACAAATCCTAGGAAATAAGATCGGCTTTGATACCAATTGTAAGGTCCCCCCCCCATCCTAAATAGGGGAAACCTTAAGATAGTCTACTAGATCTAACAAGAAAAAAAATTTCCCTACTTGTCCAACACCTTCAACCATGTAAGGATGTAAAGATATGACTAATATGTAAGACCTAGTTTTATCCCGGAGGGGGAGTGTGGTCTCCTAAATGATTTTTAAAATCAAATCACCAATAGGGTGATTGACCTTAACTTGGGCAACCTCTATTCTTGATTCCTAGAAATAACACTTTTTTTCCCATCTATGCAAGGCACAATTGCTGGCCTAATCCTCTAGAGTAGGGTTTCACACAAGGACCTACTTACCTAAACGTAGACACATAACCATGGAAAATTTGATTTTATGTTTATGCATAAATAGTTAATTAGAAAAAAGAGGATTTTCTAGTAATTCATTTTGTGCCATCGGAGCATTCCATCCTCCCACTTTCCACCCAACTCACACATCAATTTTGTTTTCTAATTAGTCCTACCATGTTGTGTGACATATATAAACAAGTTCCTTAATTAATGACCTTACGTAGTGTTCATTTAAATAGCCCTTAACAATGATACAATACTGCTAGCAAATAAGGAATTTAATTAAAAATAAATACAATGTTCAACTCTATCCATAGCCAGATCTAGGCTCTCTTATTCCTTTACTTTATTGTGCCGATGGTGTAGAATTCGGCCTTCCATCCTCTATAGACTGGGCAATCCCTACGGGACCATACACCTCGTCATTGGTAGCTGGCAAGACGACACAAGCCGGCTTGTCTCCCTCTCAAGCTACATCACTTAATCTTCCCACTCCTCAAAGGGATGTCTATACGCTAGGGTGGGCTTATTCACTACACTAGCCTGGGCCTGCAAAACTAGGCAGCATTCATAACACTTACCTAAACTAGCGAGTCTCATCTTCCCAATGGTAAGAGGGATACCTTGGGCTGACTCCAGGCCTCACTAACGTCACCGTCCAGCTACACAAGGATGGAAATGGGATGAGCATCAAGGTGGGGAGAAGATGTACCTATACTTTAACTTAATCAAGATAACAACATGATTACTTAACTAAACCATAGGATATAAGAAACAACATCATCTTCTTAAGAAAGCAACAATTTCACAAGAATTTTAGTATTTCAAAGCAGGGAAAAGTAGCGCCTTCTTTCTTGCTTAATTAATGCTATCACTAAAAGTTAATAAGAAAACCTCTTTTTAAATGATTATTAAGCTAACTTGGCTGTTAGTTCCTTGTGGGATTCCCAAGGGGAGAGTTGGGGCCGCATCTGGGGCATTCCCACTAATTATGCATGCTTCTCAAGGCAGTATTTTGGCATCTTGGAGGAGGTGCCATTCTTTCCACATTTTCATGGCCCATGCTGCCGCAAACTCAATGCTTCAATCGAATCGTGAATCGGAGTTTGTTTTCTCACTTTAGGAGCATAAAACTCTTATGTGTGGGAACCACCTCTAAGAGCCAAAGTGTGCTTACTAAAGTCACCCGCCGCTAATGGGGGGGAGAATAGCTAAGGAGACACCCTCTCCTCAACACAAGGGTGAGATGTTGAAAAAAAAAATCTGCAGCAAGAGGGGCTGAAAAGGGCTTGCTAGGAGAGAGGCTACAAAGGACTTTCGGGCATAGTCCCACACAAAGTGTTCGATGCAAACTGTCGGGCACAGTTTCTGCATAGAGTGTAGGGTGCGGGTAGTGCAGGGTGTTGGGGTAATGGCCATGGGGGATCTAGGGGTTTATATAGGAGCTGGTATGGGTACAGGTGCAAGTAAAGGGAGAGCAAAGTGGGGTGCAAAGGACGGTGTATGGTGAAAGTACACTAGTTTGTGGTTGCATGAGTCTGGGGAAAGGGACAATGCCTGTACATGGGTAAAAGGTGAGGTACCAATGTACCTTCTGGGTTAGTGATCACATGGGTGTCCCCATGGCGGCCAGTGTGGGGACCGTACGCTAGGGCGATCGGCCTTTGGTCCTTGCACGACCGTTGTATGTGCGCTCGGGTAGGTGTACGACATCTCTTTTAGGGGGCGAGGATCCCTGTTTTTGGGACACCGGCCTCGATATGCGTGCCAGTGCACCCAAGGATGAATTTTTTTTTGGTGGTAAAAATGTCTAGGGTATTTTCATTCATCAATCGGGCACCTGGACTTGCATTTATTAAGGTCTAATGTTTACCGTACTTTAACTAAAAATCTTCATAGAGGCTTATTCTAGTTTTTGTTTTGAGTGTGCTATAAAATCTTATATCGTGGTAAAATCATGCGTAGATTCCAAATTTGGGCTCAAAATTTTAAGATTCCAAGTGAAAATATCTCAATTATTAAAATTGATAATTTTACACTATAAAAAGACCATTGATTCAACTATCAAATAAACATATATTATTATTGAAGACGGGCATGTTACAACAAGATGGACCTGAGCTTGTGGGTAATTTTCATAATGAAATCAAAGAATACATTAGAACGAGTTAAGTTAGGGAGAATAAATTATCTTAGAGGTTGTGAAAAGAATAGAGAAGTTGTATTCATAATCGAGGACTCAAGACATCATGTTGAGCTTCGGGGAGCCACTCGATGTGACTTGCTTTTGTGATAATTATGAAGGGAATACCTGGCAACCTAACCATTATCTTGGGGATAGTAGGGTGAGAATTTATGATATATAACCATGAATTCAGTATACAAAAACTTGATTTCATTATTGATACATTGGGTTTCCCTGTTGCTTACTAGTTTGAGTTGATAGCCAAATCTAGTAATTATGTTCTCATAAGGGAATTTGGTTGTTGCCCTTACAAATGGCTGAAGACACACTATAGGACACAGGGGTATTTTATCACAATTGTGAATACACCAACAAATCACTGACATTCACAATCTACATCTCCGAAACAAAGTGTACCACCATAATCTCGCCAATAGAACTTTTTTGGTGGTGGTGTCTATTGAGAAGTTGTGCTCTCCTGGATGTACCAAAAAATAGTCAATTGCAAAAGCTGAGGCATCTAAGTACACATGAAAAATGATATCCTAGTTTGGGAGATTGTAGGTATTGGTGTACTTGCTAAAGCTTTCTTGAGAGAATTTTAGGCATTTTGACATTCATCCGTTCACTCAAAGATGACAACTAGCATGTACAAGGGTCTTACAAGTGGAAGAGGACTTAGGGTTACTACTGTATATCAAGAACATGGAGTCATTGCATTTGAGAGTACAAAGCTTACCGTCAAGGAGATGGAATTGTATCTTTATGAGCAAGATATTCTTGCTATACTTTGTGCCATCAAGAAGAGGCATTAATTCCTCTATCATGCCGTTTTAAGATGAGAAGTAAAGTGCTCAATTTTTCCTATCTCAACCAAACCTTCTTCCCAAGCAAAAGAGGTGGCTTGCCACTCTCCAAAGTTATTATTTTGAGTTGTCATACACGTTGGGCAAGGACAATGTGGTAGTAGTGCCACTTCACATGAGTAGCATGTCCTTATACAACAGAGGAGCTTACACATAGAGAGAGGAAGACATGGAACTTGCTGATTATAGAATTTGGGTTTATAGATAGAGACGTCGTGCAATAGTACAAAGTCAAGAGAGGGAGATGGTTTTAGTAGCTTATGGTACTCGTGAGCTCCCAAGTACACTAGCACCAGCTTATGATCTTGCCCTTGTGGGCGGCAGGCATTGTCAAGGATGTAGGCTTGCACTATGGTGTCAATCATGGAGGTTTATAGTGACTGGATAAAAGAAATTCAAGAGGAATACCTCCTAAATGAGGGTGTTGTCCATATTTATTGGAAATTATAGTAAGGTGATCATGAAGATATTCTTTGTTATAAGCTTCACAATAACCTTTATGATACAACGATAGAGTGTATCTTGTTTCCACTTCATCCTACATACGGATGTTTCTTTATGAGATGCATTATTCTTCTCCACTCGCAGGTCATCTTGGAGTGCTAAAGACCTATGACAAAGTAAGAAATTTTTTTTTGAAAGGCATGTGGAGAGATATCAAAAATTTTGTGATATAATTTTCTTCATACCAAAGGAACAAGAATAGTCATCAACTATCTGGTGGTCTACTTCATCTTCTACCTATTCTGGATGAGAAGTGGACCCACATCTCTATGGATTTCATTACGGTTCTTCCTAAGGCTAAGCATGTATGGGATCAAATATTTATGGTGGCTGACAGGCTTATGAAATTAGCTTACTTCATTTCTTCCAAGGTCACATATGGAGCATCTCAAATTGCCAAACAATTCATGGAGCATATATTTAAGATACATGGCTTGCCACTTAACACAGTGCATGATAGAGATACCGAATTCATTGGGAAATTCTTAAGATTTTTTTATGATAACATGGGCACACAAATCACTCCATCTATAGCCTATCATCCTCAAATAGATGGGCAAATGAAGTATACCAACAAGTACTTGGCTTGAGGTGTATTTGTTGAGGCCTTATTATCATGACATACAATCTTCATGTGATGAATGGCTACATCTTGCTGAAATTTTTTCATAAATCCAGCAAGCATTTAAGCATTGTGATTGCTTCCTTTGAGGCGCTTTATGGATATCAAGTGCATGTTCCTTCCCTAGCCTTCTAAGACAAGGTGGTTAACCCATTGGCTCTAAAGAAGAGTTAGAGGGAACGAGTCAACTTCTTCAACTGTGCAAGGACATATGAAGGAGGCCCAAGAGGTTATGAAGGCTAATGCGGATGAGTATAGGCATAATGTGAAATTTCAAGAAGGAGATTATATACTCTTGAAGCTACTCAAGAGCCATCAACACTCTCAAGGGTTTCACTAATCCCAAGTTTGCTCATAAGTACTATGGTCCATACCTAGTGCTCAAAAGGTTTGGTGATTTGGCCCTACAAGCTTGACCTTCCTCCTTCTACTAGAATCCATAATGTATTTCGTGCATCCAATCTCAAGAGGCATGTGAGCTCTATAACTCATGAAGTAGCTTCCAACTATGGTGTCACGAACTTGCCACACAAAAGAGAATCAAAGTACCAAAATTGCACACAATAATCACGAATAAATATTCAACACCAAACAAATAAGAGATTCAAACATATTAAACATAGACATGGAAATAAGCATGGAAGATAAACCATAGACTTGAAAACTGTGCGCAAAATAAACATCACCATCATGAGGATTGGGTTAAATCTCCCCCTCATGCGTGCTGGCTCCTTGTGCATGACATGAGTATTTAATCATGTATTACCAAAATAGCCCTTGAGCCAATCGTGAAGCTTTTTCCAAAAATAGGGCTCTTTTTACAAAAATAATCAATCCTTCTAGAGGATGTTCACACACATCTAGTGTGTACCAAAAAATAATAGTGAAGCTCTAGCTCACACGCAATACACTCGTGCACATCGGGGTGCATAAATATTCGAGTACAAATAAATGGCACACGTGGCCAACCAAAAATAGTGAAGTATAACTCATAAATGTTGAGGCAATGTAAACGCCCATGCACATGATAAAACCCATGCGACACCTCGTTCGGTGACCCTCGCACAAGTACGACGCTTCATTCGGCATCCTCATACTCATCACCTATACTCAACAAGTCAACATGTTAGGTGAGGCAATCAAACACCAATATCAACAACACTAGCATGCGTACACATGGCATCACCCAATCACAGCATACATAGCATAGACCCGAAAAGCATATGCCAATCACACTTACAATGTAGTATTCAATATGACATCACTCACGATACTAATTGAAGCATGGCACAATGGTCAGATGGGCGTCCCCAATAGACCATAGAGGGCCAATAATGTAACATCTCTCTTGCTTGGGTTAGCAACTAACCTCAGTTGCGTGTTTGATAGGAGTGGATTAAGTCAAGGCATGTGCGAAAAAACTGCTCGGGCATCCAACGAGCATCTTCTCTCGGATGGTTCTTGAAGGTCAAAAGATATCTATTATAAACATTGTCAGTTCTTGTAGTAGTCTACTCATGGTCAATAATTTCATCAGGTATTAATTGCTCTTCATCATCAACTAGCTCTGTAGGTTCTTCATAAACAGGATGAGTAGGGATTGGTCCTTTAAAGGGTCTCAATAGACTAATATGAAAAGAGTTATGAATCCTCCAATGGGATGGAAGATCTAGTCTATAAGCCAGGTCATTGATTTTGTCTACTATCTTGAAAGGACCATAGAATCTAGGTGCTAGTTTGACAACAGGATTCTTTTCTACACTTTTAAGTCTCCTCTTTTCTATCCTCAAAAGTACATGGTCTCCTTTTTAAAAAATCATGGGTTTCCTTTTCTTACTGGCCTGCTTTATATACTTTTCATGAGCCTTCCTAATAGCCTCTTTAACTTGGTCATGAATAGAGCTAAAGTCTCTAATAAATTCATCAGTAGCTTCTATAGTGCGGGAAAGACGAGTCATTGGAGTGGGAAGGGTCTTTCCATACACTATCTCAAAAACGGTGCCTTTTTAGTGGCAGAGTGAGGAGTGTTATTGTAGGCAAATTGGAGAATATGTAAATGTTTATCCCATTGCCTAGGCTGTGATGAAACATAGGTTCTAAGAAGGTTTAGGATAGTGCTATTGGTCACTTCAATCTGGCCGTTGGATTCGGGATGAAAAGCAGTAGAGAAATCTAATTTTTAACCTAAATTATCAAACAATGTTCTCCAAAAAATGCTACAAAATTTAGAATCTCTATCTGACACAATGACTTTAGGCAAACCATGATGCACAAATATATGCTTTAAAAATAAATGAACAACTTTATGAGCAGTCAGTTTCTTTTTACATGTAATGAAATGAGCGTGTTTGCTAAATCTATCAACTATTATCCAAATCATGTCATTCTGATTTAGCAGTAAGCAGAAAACCAGTTATAAAGTCCATTGAAATATGCTCCCCATGGTTCATTGGGAATTGGGAGTGGCATAAGTAATCCTTGAGTTTTCCCCTTATAGCTTTTAATGTTCTGGCAAGTAATGCATTCGGCCACAAACTTGGCTATATCTTTCTTCATAGATGGCCAATAAAAGTCTGGGGGAATGGTGTGTAAAGTAGAGGATACTCCTCTATGTCCTGCATATGGGGGTTGGTGCAACTCCTCCATAACAGACTGTCTAAAAGGTCTCGTGATGCATAATCTCCTCTGAAAGAAGAGATACCCATCATGATAAGAGTAATATGAGTGGGGAATCCACCCATTATCTCTCATTTTGGTCCAAGTGTCTGAAATGTCTCGGTCCTGATCATAAGAGTCTTTCATAGTATCAAAAGTCAAGCTATCTACAGTGGTGATGTGATGAACACTAGGCCGTCTACTAAGGGCATCAGCGACTACATTCTCTTTTCCAAGCTAATAGAGAATAGTAGGCTGGAAACTCTAAATAAACGCAGCCCATTTGATGTGTCTGTCAAATATCAAAGGCTGGGTGAGTAGGTGCCTGATACTTTGCTGGTCTGTTTTAATGATGAATTCTGATCCCATCAATTAGTGTTTCCAAGTCTTTAGGGCATGGACTACAGCAGTCAATTCTTTGTCATAAGTGTTGTACTTGCACTCGAGGGTCTAAGTTTCCTACTCTCAAATGCTATGGGGTGACCATCTTGCATTAATATTGTCCCTATGCCTGTACCACTAGCATCAATCACTCACAACAATAAAGAAAGGTCTAGCAAAGTCTGGTAATTGTAGAACTGGAACTTTAGTGAGTGCTTCTTTTAAAGCATTAAAAGATTTTTCCTGCTTATGAGTCCACACATACTTGTTTGTTTTCTTTAAAAAAGAAAAGTGAGATAATGAGACATGCAAGAAAAATTCTTTATTACAAAACGCACAAACCAAGAAATGATCGAAGTTCATGAATATCTTTGGGTCTCGGCCAAGTCACTATAGTCTTTATCTTTTTGGGGTCCACACGAATACCATCAGCAAAAACAATGTGACCAAGGTATTCAATCTCTGTCTGAAAGAAAGAGCTCTTCTCAGGATTGAGATACAACTCATTCTCTTTTAAGAGATTAAAAACTATCTCCAGATGTTTCTCATGCTCAACAATACTATCACTGAATACAAGAATATCATCGAAGAAAACTACCACAAAGTTATGATATTTGAGGAAGATGCAGTTCATCATGCGGCTAAAAGTAGCCAAAACATTAGTGAGTCCAAAGGGCATCACTAAGAACTCATAATGTCCCATCTGTATCCTAAAAGCAGTCTTGTATATATCTTCCTCTACCATCCTCACTTGGTGGTATCCGAATTTCAGGTCTATTTTACTGAATACCTTTGCTCCTCGCAATCTATCTAGAAGATCGTCTACTCGAGGAATAGGATATCTATTTTTTATTGTAATTTTATTCAAGGCTCTATAGTCAATGCATAGACGGTAGGTTCTTTTTGACTACTAGAAGAACTAGAGCTCCGTGTAGGGTGAACTATAGGCCTGATCAGTTTCCTCTCTAAAAGGTCTTCTATCTATCTCTGAATTTCTTTCTGCTCAATCTGATTTACTCTATAAGGTGCCTTGCAGGGAGGTATACTACCAGGGATAATGTCAATCTTATGATCTTCAGGTCTAGAGCTAGGCAAGCCAGGGGGTAGGTCATCAAGAAAACAATCAAAAAATTGAGAAAGGAAGGAATCACGCGACGTGTCCTTGGGAGGTGGTTCATGAGCAGTAATCTCATTCACAAAGATGAGAAATGTCTTCTCCCTCTTCCTCAATGCTGCTCTCTTCGCCTAGGTATGGCTAAGGAAAGGTGCACTCATGTCTTCCATCATTCCCCTAAGACACAAATGCTGATCATTAAACATGAAATACAAAAATCATCAAGACACACTTTACCTCTTGTTTTGCTTGATTCTTTAGTCTTAGGAGAGGCCCCCAACCAATCAATTGGTTTAGTATGTTGATGAAGACTCCAAAGAAGGTTGAAGAGAGAGAGAAGCTCCAATCTCTCCAAATTGTAGAGGATTTTTAGAGGATAATAGAAAAGCTTATTTTAGAGTAATACTGGCATGGTCTAGTTCACAGATGAGAATACAAAAGAATGAGAGTAAATTTATAGGTGAGGGAGGCCACTAACTGAGTCCAACTAAGTTCTAGAATTTTTCAGCTTCAGTTTGGCTAGATTTGGATAAGATTTGGACTAGTTTGGCTCCCTTTTTTATTTGGTTTGATCCCCAGAGAGAGGAGAGATAAAAATATCTTAATATTTTTGAGTTTAAAACTCCTTCACATGTGTGAAATAGGTTCCTCCTTGAAGGCTCCCTCTTTCCTTACCAAGGTGTCAAAATGGTATGATTACTCTAAAATATCTCATTTTTTTAGTAATATTTCATAAATTTTACTTAATAAATCTTGTACTCAACTCTTCATCTTATGTGGGCATTTACTCATTTTTGGGTATTTTCTTTTATTCATTGGATTTATCTCATCCCAACACTTGGATTAATCTTATAGGTCCATAGGAACCTTAATTATTGGACCATAATCCAAAATTTTCAGAAAATCTTGACCCTTAGGCTAAGATCTTTGTAGGCTAAGCAAATTCCACCAGATGCAAATGGCTTAACCACTTCTTGGGTTCCCTGTCGTAGCATGACCGCCGAAGGATATCTTCTATTACCTAGTTCACTCTTTCAGTTTGACCATCTGTTTAGAGTGATAAGCTGTGCTGAGATCCAAGAAAGTTCCTACTGCTTCGAAGAATCCAGTCCAAAATTTCGATGTGAATTTGGGATCTTTGTCACTTACTATCCTCCTGGGTAAGCCATGTAATCTAAAGATCTCTTTAAGGAAAACTCTGGCAACATCCACTGTAATGTATATTTCTTTCACTGGAATCAGATGGGAAACTTTGGTTAGTCTCTGTCAACCACCACAAAAATGGAGTTGTAACGTGATTTCATTGAAGGTAATCCAGTGACAAAGTCCATACTGATACACTCCCACTTCATCTATGGAATGTCTAGAGGCTACACTTTCCCTGGCATCTTGACTCTCTCTGCCTTAACTCTTTGACACATTAAGCATTTCCACACATAATCAAGTACATCCTTTTTGAGTCCTAGCCAGAAGAAGCTTTTCTTCACAGACATATAGGTTTTTATAAATCCTGGATGTCTAGCTATCAGGCTATCATGGGCTTTTCTCAGAATTCTTCTCTTTATTCCCTCATCATTGGGGATACATAGCCGATTGTTATAATACATGCATCCTTCATCCAATTTGTATCCAAGTACTCGAATCATTTCTTGAGGAGCCTTGCTTTCCTGCATCAGAAGGGTAGCAATAGGGGCAAAGAATTTGTCCTGCATGATTTTCTCCTTTGCTTCACTGATCAATGGATTTGACACCACTGTAATTGCAAGCAAGGAGGCTTTTCTGCTGAGCGCATTTGCAACCACATTTTCTTTCCCCGGCTGATACTTAATTTCAAAATCAAATTCCTGCAGGGTCTGCATCCATCTCCTTCGACGCATGTTGAGATCCCTTTGGGTGAAGATCCACTTCATACTTTGATGGTCTGTCATCAAGGTGAACCTTTGTCCCAAAAGATAATGTCTCCACAACTTCAGAGCATACACTACACTGAGAGTAACTCCAAGTCATGGATGGCATAATTTCTCTCATGTGTTCTGAGTTTTCTGGATTCATAGGCCACTACATGACCTTCTTGCATAAGAGCACCGCCTAAGGCAAACCCACTGGCATCAGTAACCACCTCAAAAAGGGTTTGGTAAAATCTGGCAGCTTAAGGACAGGGTTGGTTACTAAGGATGTTTTCAGTTTATCAAAGGCGCTCTGACACATTGCAGTCCACTGAAAAAGTGTACTCTTCTTGAGAAGGTTAGTTAAAGGGGATGCTATCTGAGCATACCTAGGTATAAAGATCCTATACCATCCGGTTAAACCTAGGAATCCTCTGACTTCCTTTACTGTCCTAGGTTCTGGCCATTCTACGACTGCTTGGATCTTTGTGGGATCAGGAGAAATCCCATCTTTTGATACTATGAATCCCAAGTATTCCACCCTGTCCTCGATGACGATAGAGAAAAAACACTTGCTCTTTTTTACAAAGAGTTGGTGTTTCCTTAGGATTTCCAAGACCTTGCGCACATGATCTTCATGATTTGCAACATTCTTTGAGTATACCAAGATATCATCAAAGAAGACAAGAACAAAATCATCCAAGTATTCTCTGAGAATATCCTGCATAAGATGATTAAATGTCGTCGGGGCATTAGTCAATCCAAACAGCATGACCGTGAACTCATAATGCCCATAGCGAGTATTGAATGCTGTCTTTGGGATGTCTTGCTCCTTGATTCTGATCTAGTATAGTACCCGATTTTAAGATCTACCTTTGTGAACATTTGGGTCCCACTTAACCGATCTAGAAGTTCATCAATCCTAGGAATAGGATACTTATTTTTAATTTTAATTGATTCAGTCCTCTGTAGTCAATACAGAGTCTTAATGCTCCATCTTTCTTCTTTTGAAAGAGAACGGGTGCACCCCAAAGTGAGACACTGGGTCTGACGAATCCTTGCTGTAACAATTGTCTTAACTGTTCCTTAAGTTCTATGGCTTCAGGGACTAGCATTTTGTATGCACGCTGAGTCACTGGCTAAGCTCTGGGGTTTAACTCGATCTCATGATCCGCTTCGCGAGACGGAAGCATCTCAGTCAGCTCTTCAGGAAACACATCTGCATACTCACCACTCTGGTTCTTTAGCCTTACATTTTATGTCTACTACTAGATTCATTTTAACGAGATACACAGCTTGCCTCTTTTTCTGAGCCCTTTTAATAATTTGGAAGCCTTGACTAATTGTAGTACTGGGGATCCAGAAATTCCAATTCCTTGAACTTTATTCCCATGAAGGTCAAGGAAAGAGATGGTTCCTTTGTGACAATGAATGTCAGCTTGATTCTTACAGAGCCAATCCATTCCAAGGATTCCATCATAGACTCCCAAGGGTAGGACTCTGAACTGGCACTGTGTTAACGTTCCCATCTAGGCTAAACTGAATAAGGTCAGTCTCAAGGTGTGTGAAAAGAATCTTTCCACTGGCCAATTCCACTTGCATAGGTTTCCCTGATTTTTGATTTAGGACTAATTTACACAGACATCTTGGGGGGGAATAAAAGAATGAGTACTACCTAAATCAATCAAAAGCTTGAATTGCTTACCCTGGTACTCTGTTAGAGTCTGGAGGACTGAGAATTGACGGTTATTCCCCTGATGCTCTATTGCTGCATAGATCTGTCCTTTCTCTTCCTCCACTTCATCAACTATAGTGACTACTCTAGCTACTGTAGTCTGAGGTGGAACTCTCTCTCTCTCTGGTTCCAATTCTGGGAGAGAGTTTGGAGACTGCATTGCATGGAAGCTACAGGCTGAGCTGGCACTCTTCTAGGGTTACCCTGATTTTGGCGCGGGGGACCCTGATTGGTGGACTGATATGAAGGAGTCTGTCTTTGAATTCTAGGACCCTGGCTTCCTTGGCCCATAGAAGGAGATGGACAATCCTTGAGCTGGTGCCCAAACCCCTGACATCTGAAGCATCTGTTCTCGCTTCGAAGCTCTTCCCTTTGCATCCTTGAGAGAGCCGGAGTTCCTGAGAAAGTGCCTCGAGAGGGAAAGGTCTTCCTTCATTCGTGAAGCTTCTCGACTCCTAATTCTGGTTGGGACCTTGATGTCTCTTTGGAGGCAGAAGGTTGGAAGAAATTCCCGGTGTCTAAAATCTTTTGAAGGATGAGGGAGTTGGCTTTGGCGGGACTTTCACGATGAAGGCTTTGGCGAAGTCCTTCACCATTCTGATAGCTTCTGCCATGGACACTGGCTTGGCATTCTTGACCAATGTGTCTAAGTGTTAGTTCATTCCCCGAATGAACCTGGCCATAAGTTGCTCTTCATCTAAAGATGGTGAATACTTGAGTAGAAGAGCAAATGCCTTGTGATATTCTTCGATGGTTTTGCTCCCCTGATTTAGCTCTAAGAATTCATTCATTTTGGTTTCTAAAAACCCGGTGGGCCAAAATCTCTTCCTCAAATAGGTTTTAAGGTCGTTCCAGGACTGGGTTTTCCTGTCCAGATGGTTGGTGCACAATGGTTCCTCCATGCCACCCTAGCTGCTTCCACAATTTTCAGCCTGGCAAGAGCCATTTTGCTCCGCTCATTGTGCTTATGACATCAAAATACTCTTCCATAGCTTCCACCCATTTCTCCACAGCCTCGCCCAGGTTCTCCCCTTCTGTAAATGCTTTTTTAGAGTTTTTATTATCAATTTCTGATAAGAATTTATTTGTCCTTATTAGCTTTCAACAAATCTCTGATACCAGAGATCCCCCCTCTGGGGTTCCGACGGCGGAAGCAGCATCGGCCTCTTGCACGGGGGCAGGGATCCACACTCGGGGCCTTGCCCACGGATGTCCGGACGAGAGGCTACTCCCCTCGTCCTTGGAAGGCACGGGCGATTCCGCCATGGGAAAATCTTCTAACGGGGAAATTACTCTAACGAGTCAAAGTCTTAACTGGTTAAACTGATCTGACCAAACCTAAAGTCACATGGTCAGATCAAGAAGAGACTTGCACTTGGTCCATGGAATCACTGCTTTTTTCCTCCTTTAACGAGGCACAGCCACTGATCCCCTCCCACCACAGAACAAGGTCTTCTCAGGACTTAATCTAACTAATGCAACTAATCACATCTTAATTGTTTCGCAGGAATCCTCTGATCCAGCCAACCGGCCCATGGGTTGGTGGGATTCCTTTATAAAGATTTGGTTGTGTTTTGCCCGGGTACCGAGGAAAAGAGTTCCGAGGTCCCCTAGTCGGGTTTCAAGCAGCAAAAATTAAAGTAGGCATACCACGTATACACCCGATATGAAATTACCGTTTATAGCAGATTCGATTGTCTTTAAAACAATCCTTCAATAGAAATCATAATATTACTGATCATCATCCTCCAAAATTCTAAGTCCATTGTATTACAAAATGTGTCCTCTGGACTCTCCGTTGAAGACCAGCTGGCCAACCAACGAGATCCAGTATCAAAATTTGATTCATAAAAATCTTTCCTTTTAGTCCATCCAAATCTTCCTCGACGTACGCATGGGTGTCCTAGCAACCGCGAGCCCGTGCATCGCTTGGACCCTCTAGGATCCTCCTTAGGTGTCCTAGCACTTCACTCAGGTACCGCTTCGTCGGTCCTCACCCATCGTACTGGAAGCGCACCATTTTAACCATACCGAGGTTGATCAAGACCTCGGCAGGCGCTTTGCCGCCGTGAGCCATGTCCCTCGACGACTCCCCGCCGCTAGGCAGCTGTTCCAACAAACCTCCTCTTAGTAAAACACATGCCAAATGCTTCCTCCAGCATTCTGGCATAAAACAATCCTTTAAATGAAAAACAGAGGTTCCAATGCAAGTAAAATTCCTAGTTTGAGATTGGTTCCACCAAACCCCTTTTTCCATAATTCTCGGTTTCATAAATGAGGATCCTTGATCTCTCATAAGGGTAATCTACCCATCATTTGACTGATTGTCCAACTAGATTCTTGGTGAGTTTGGTCCAAGGAAAAACTAGTTTAGCTCAACGGTAGTCTATTCTTTGTATTTAGGAACTGGAATTGGTCACGAAGTTTTTGCTTGATTCAGATCGAGAGATGGACAAGTAGGTTTACTGTCCGTCCCTCTCGTAGTCTAACCAAATTCATTCGGTTTAGTTTTAATTCCCTTCAGATATACATCTAATTTTGGGTAAATACCAATTTAGTGATTTTACCAATTAAAATATCTAAAGATATTCTTTTTGCCACATAAATTCTCGACCTTAATTCCTTAGGTAGAATTATGGTGGAAATTCATCTTTTGACACAAAATTAATTCAAATCCTTCTTTTCTTAAATATCATAAAAATTCTTCTTTTGACTAAATATCAATATCTATTTTTTTGAATACTTGAAATCCCTCTTTTTCTCATTTAATGAGTGCAATCTAATTATCATGGGAATTCCTCTTTTATCATAAATTAAATCTATCTAAAATTCCTCTTTATATTAAATAAAAATATTTAATATTCCAAATATACCAAGAATTCTTCTTTTTCCATTTAAATGATTGAATTCCAAATATGATGGGAATTCCTCTTTCATCATTTAAATCTATTCATGGATAAAATAATTTTAACTAAAATTTCTCTTAAAAATTACATAAAAATATCCATTAATTCCATTATGCTAGAAATTCCACTTTTCTCATTTAAATGATTGAATTCCAAATATGCTGGGAATTCCTCTATCATCATTTAAATTTATCTATGCATAATTAAATTTAACTAAATTTTCTCTTAAAAATTAAATAAAAAACTCCATTAATTCCATTATACTAGAAATTCCACTTTTCTCATTTAAATGATTGAATTCCAAATATGGTGGGAATTCCTCTTTCATCATTTAAATTTATTCATGCATAACAATAAATTTAAATAAAATTCTTCTTTAATTTTTAAATAAAATATCCATTATTTTAGTATTCCAAATTTTCTCTTTCTTCATTGGAATACATGGATTTCCATTGTCATGGAAATTTCTCTTTTATCCTAAAAATTAATTACTAGAAATTTCTCTTTTTCCATGGTTATGAGGAGAATTATTCAATTAACCTACCTAGAATATGGTAGGAAATCCTCTTTTCATATTATGCATGAAAATGATTTATGTGTTAATTTTTTTAAAAATTTACCATAGCTCCGCTGCTATTATTGATAATTTTCAATAATTTTGAAAAGCATAAAGTTTAATAATACAATATGATAGAATAACTATCATTTGGATCAATATCCAATTATGGACTTGATTCCTAAGTTTTTCATAATTTAAGTAGCATAAAAGCATTAAAAAGCCACTTCTTTGGTCTCTAATTTGACAAGCATAGAGTTTACTCTTAGAATTAAGAATTGCTCCATGAGAAGCATCATTTGAATATAGAATAGGTTATATGAATGACCATTCTTTGGGGGAGAGAGAGATATGCTTAAAAAATATTTTAATTTAAGCATAAATGTAAACTTTATATGATTTATCACTAAAATTAATTAGAGAGCTTCCTTTGCACTGAAGAATCATTCAATTGAATACTTCTCAAGCTTGAGAGGGGTTGAGAAGTGAAAAACATTTAGCAGAAGAAGAAAATCATAAAGTCACACTTTACCTCTTGTTTTTCTTGATTCTTTAGTCTTGGGAGAGGCCCCCAACCAATCAGGTGGTTTAGTATGTTGATGAAGACTCCAAAGAAGGTTGAAGAGAGAGAGAAGCTCCAATCTCTCCAAATTGTAGAGGATTTTTATTAGAGGATAATAGAAAATATGCTTATTTTAGAGTAATACTAGCATGGTCTTCACAGATGAGAATACAAAAGAATGAGGGTCTATTTATAGGTGTGGGAGGCCACTAACTGAGTCCCACTAAGTTCTAGAATTTTCTAGCTTCAGTTTGGCTGGATTTGGACAAGAATTGGACCAGTTTGGGTCCCTTTTTGAATTGGTTTGATCTAGGAGAGAGGAGAGATAAAAATAACTTAATATTTTTGAGTTTAGAACTCCTTCACATGTGTGAAATAGGCACCTCCTTGAAGGCTCCCCCTTTCCTTACCAAGGTGTCAAAATGATATGATTACTCCAAAATATCTTATTTTTTAGTAATATTTCATAATTTTTAACTAATAAATCTTGTACTCAGTCAACTCTTCATCTTATGTGGGCATTTACTCATTTTTAGGTATTTTCTTTTATTCATTGGATTTATCTCATCCCAACACTTGGATTAATCTTATTGGTCCATAGGAACCTTAATTGGACCATAATCCAAAATTTTCAGAAAATCTTGACCCTTAGACTAAGGTCTTTCAAATCATTTTTAATTAATCCTAATTGCACCTTGGAAAATTTATTTTGATTTTCTATTTAAGGGAAACATATTTTTGATATTTGTAGAATTTATATATTGAATGTGAATGCGATGTGAATAAGGATGGAAATGCAATGTGATAAGATGTGATGTGATGTAAATGGATGTGGATATGGATGTGATAAGATGTGGTGTGATGCAAATGAATGTGGATGGGATGTGAGGTGATGTAAATGGATGTGGATGTGGATGTGGATGTGATAAGATGTGATGTGATATAAATAGGTGTGGATGTGGATGAGATGTAATGTGATGTAAAGACATGTGGATGTGGATGTGAATGTGATGAGATGTGGATGAAATGTGATGTGATGTGAATATATGTGGATGTGAATGTTAATAGATGTGATGATATATATGGGTGTGATGTGATGTAAATGGATGAGAATAAGATGTGAAGTGATAGATGTGAATGTGAATTAATTGATGGATGTGGATAGACGTGCATGTGAATGACTGGATGGATGTGGATGAATGAGATGGGATATGTATGGATGTGATGAGATGTGGATAGATGTGGATGTGATGTAATGTGGATGGAATGAATGAGATATGGATAGATGTGGATGTGAGGTAATGTGGATGGAATGAATGAGATATGATGTGGATAGATGTGGATGTGAGGTAATGTGGATGGAATGAATGAGATATGATGTGGATAGATGTGGACATGATGTAATGGGGATAGAATGTATGTGATGGGATGGGGATGCAATGAATGTGATGCATGTAAATAGATGCGATGAGATGTGAATGAATGTGAATGGATGTGATGTAAATAGATGTGAATGGATGAGATGTGATGAGAATGGATGTGAATGTGACGTGATGTAAATAGATGTGAATGGATGAGATGTGATGAGAATGGATGTAATGTGATGTGATGTGGATCGAGGTAGATGTGAATGGATGAGATGTGATGTGAATCGGGATAGATGTGAATGGATGAGATGTGATGTGAATGGATGTGATGTGAATCGGGATAGATGTGAATGGATGAGATGTGATGTGAATGGATGAGATGTGATAGATGTGAATGGATGTGATGTGATGTGGGATGTCATGTGATGTGAATGGATGAGATGTGATAGATGTGAATGGATGTGATGTGATGTGGGATGTCATGTGATGAGATGTGATGAGATGTGATGTGAATGGATGCGATGTGAATCGGGGTAGATGTGAATGGATGAGATGTGATGTGAATGGATGTGATGTGATGTGAATTGGGATAGATGTGAATGGATGAGATGTGATGTGAATGGATGTGATGTGATGTGAATTGGGACAGATGTGATGTGAATCAGGATAGATGTGAATGGATGAGATGTGATGTGAATGGATGTGATGTGAATCGGGATAGATGTGAATGGATGAGATGTAATGAGAATGGATGTGAATGTGACGTGATGTAAATAGATGTGAATGGATGAGATGTGATGAGAATGGATGTGATGTGATGTGATGTGGATCGGGGTAGATGTGAATGGATGAGATGTGATGTGAATGGATGTGATGTGATGTGAATCGGGATAGATGTGAATGGATGAGATGTGATGTGAATGGATGTGATGTGATGTGAATCGGGATAGATGTGAATGGATGAGATGTGATGTGAATGGATGTGATTTGATGTGAATCGGGATAGATGTGAATGGATGAGATGTAATGAGAATGGATGTGATGTGATGTGATGTGGATCAGGGTAGATGTGAATGGATGAGATGAGATGTGAATGGATGTGATGTGATGTGATGTGATGTGGATATGGGTAGATGCGAATGGATAAGATGTGATGAGGATAGATGTGGATAGATGTGGATAGATGTGATGAGATGTAATATGATGTGATTGGATGAGAATGGATGAAGGAAGATGGGAATACATATGATTGGATGTGGATTAGGCAATGTGAATTGATGTAGAAGAATGTGGAATAACGAGAAATGATGTGGAACAATGTGGAAAGATGAGAGTTTGTTAGAAAATAGAATTATGACCTGTTTTTAAATGACTGTTTTATGTCAAGAATGTTGGGAAAGCATTTTGACCATCTTGTGAATGAGGTCGTGGGTGGAGACCAAATTGATAAAGTTGCAACAGCTGACGGAGAGTCAACGGAGGATGTCTCGCGTAGCAAGGCCAGCCGAGGTCTTGACCAGCCTCGGTTAGATTTAAATGGTGAGCTTCCGGTGTACGGTGGATGAGGGACCAAGGAAGCGGCCTATGAGTGAAGCGCTAAGTCACCTGCAAAGGATCCTAGAGGGTGCTGACCATATGGTGCTCGGGCTCTGGGTCGCCGAAGATACCCACGCGTGCGTCGAGAAAGAAAATGGAACAAGGAGTTAGAGTTGTTTTCTGAACTCGGGCATGGATCTGGTTGATTGGCCTTGCTGGTCCTCAACGGATGAGTCCATGGCTCTTTTATATGGATCTGTTGGTTGATCTTGCTGATCTTCAATGGAGAGTCCATCTAGATTTTTATAAGTGAATATATTTTCGGGTACTATGAGCTAGGAACTATTGAAAAGGCCCCTGAGTGAACATGTGGTGAGCGTTCTGGTTGCCAATGATGCCATGGGTATACCGATGAAGGAATGATTGGAAATTAGAATTCAATCGGATATTTTGGAGGATTATGATCAATGATACTATGGTTTCATTAAAAGATTGTTTTAAAGACAGCTGAAAGATTGGAAATTAGAACGGATATTTTGGAGGATTATGATCAATGATACTATGGTTTCATTAAAAGATTGTTTTAAAGACTGTTTCACAGCTGAATCTGTGAAACAGGCATTTCATATTGGGTGTGTAAGTGGTGTGACTATCTTGAAGTTTGCTTGAAGCATCGGCTAGGGGGCCTAGGAACTCTTTTCCTTGGTACTCGGGGCAAAATATAACCAAATTCCTAAATGGATCCTATCACTACAGTGGTTGGGCAATTGGCTAACCCATGGGATTGGCTGGGCTGATGGATCCCTAAAATGAGACTCAATTCTGTTATGGTACGATAGATGAAATAAATCCCGGATAGCCTTTGTTCTATGGAAAAGAATCAACGACTGTGCCTCTTGATGAGGAAAAAAACGTTGGTCTCTATGATCCAAGTGCAAGTCTTTTCCTTGATCTGATCATGTGACTTACGGGTTCGGTCGGATCAGTTTGGTTAGTTAAGACTCTTGACTACGTTAGAATAAAAGTATCCTGGAGGAATCGCCCGTACTTTCTGGGCGAGAGAAGTTTTTTCGGGTTCAGTTTTGGAAGAACCGAGGGATTAGTCTCCTGACCGGATATCCATGGGCGAGGCCCCGAGTGAGAGGCTCTGCCCTGCGCAAGAAGTGCTATTTCCGCTGCTAGCACCCCCGATTTCGTTGCGCGGAGGGGGCATGGATCTTTCATAGTCGTCGTTGTCCTCCTTCTCGATAATGTTGACACTAGCTTTCGGTGTATTCTTCTTCTTCTCTGGGCACTCAAATGCCACATGGCCTTCCTTGTTGCATTTGAAACACCGGATTCGACGCTTGGGCTTCTGTTTGTTTGTCTTCCGAAGATTGTCGGTCTTCTTACTTTTCGATTTGTTGCTTTCTTTGTTCTTGAACCAACCAAGGTTGCGACGCCATCCTTGAGTCCTGTCAAAAGATTTAGATGAAGAAACTTGCTTTTGAGATTTAAAGGGATGAGACTCCTGGGTAACACGATTCTCCTTCAGAACATTATTCTTCTTCTCACAATTAATGGCTAAAGAGATTGTTGAACTAAGAGAATGCGGATGGAACATGTTCACTTTGGCCCTAATGTGAGGTTTTAGACCGGCTATAAACTTCCTCTTCTGGTCCTTCTCATGAACTTTCTCAATGGCTTTGAGTTGTAAGAGAACCTGCCAAAACTTGTCTACATACATTTGAACGATCTCTTTCTCCAACAACTGACATAAGCCATCCCACTACTGTCTACTCTTGGCCTTGTATTGTGGTGGCAAAAAGTTTTTCTTAATTGCCTTTCAAAATTCTTTCCAAGTACGAGGCTTATGATGGCCTGTCTTGGTAGCATTCCACCACAACGCAGCTCCTTCTCTATATAAGATGATTAGCAGCACATTTGACTTTATCTTTTTCAGAGAAGTCTTCCCCAAAAAAGTAGTCATCTAACTGACTGAGCCAAGAGAGAACTAACTTGGTGTCCTTTTCCCATCATAATTTTGGAAAGAAAAGGCCTTCCGACTAATCTTCTTCTCCGTTCTAGAATCTTGGGCTCTAAGGGTAGCCTCCACTGTACACTAGATTTCATCACCTGAATCAGACTCCGCCCCTCTACTCCTCTTTCTCAACTTCCTCTCCAACTTCTCCCTCTTTTCCCTCTCCTCTAAAATCTGAGCTTGAAGAGCTAGCAGCTACTCCTCCACAGTTGGGGGTTGCGGATTCATTGTAACAGAGATAATGAAGTCGAGAGATAGAGAAATTGATTAATTAATGTTAGAAATAATTCAACAAAGATGATAAATGATGATAATACTTATCGTTGAACCCAAAATTTGCAGAGTCGAGTCGATTCGAGATTCAAGCGCACCGATGATACTCGTACTCTCTCGTGTAAGATTCCTCCCTCCAGCTTTTTGAGGTGTAAAGGTGTAAGAATCTCCCCTTCTGTTCTTGTAATTATTCCCCTCTCTGAAATAGAAGAAAGATCTTGTTTTACCTTGTTTTGGCTAGAGAGAGAAAATGTCTAGAGTGAGGTAATCAAAAATTGAGATATCTTTGGATATAAAAATTCTCCTAGTGCCTAAAATGGATTCCCCTCAATCAGAAGTTCAAAAGGAACTTTCAAATGTTCATTAGGAATTAATTGAAAATGGTATAAGGGGCCTTATCTAAGGGTCTACATTTTCAGATATTTTTGGATTATGGTCCAATTAAGGTTTCAATGGGCCAATTGGATTAATCCAAGTGTTGGGATGAGATAAATCCAAAAAATAAAAGAAAATACCCAAAAATGAGTAAATGCTCACATAAGATGAAGAGTTGACTGAGTACAAGGTTTATTAGTTAAAAATTATGAGATATTTTAGAATAATGATGCATTTTTGACACCTTGGTAAGGAAAGGGGGACTTTGAGGTAGGCGCCTCTTTCACATGTGTGGAAGGGTTTTTAATTCAAAAAAATTATGATATTTTTATATCTCCTCTCTCCTGGGATCAAACCAAATCAAAAAAGGAGCAAAACTGGTCTAAATCTTGTCCCCAAATTGAGTCAAACTAAACTTGGAAAATTCTAAAACCCAATTGAACTATTAAAATAATCATATTTTCTATTATCCCTTAAATTTTCCTCTCTCTTGGGAGCTTGGAGCTCTCTCTCTCTACAACAACTCTTGGAGTTGCTCTTCTCCTCTTGGTGGACCAATTGATTGGTCGGGGGCTTCACTGCGGTTAGAGAATCAAGCCAAACTTGGAGGTAAAATCAAATTTTATGGTTTTTTGTAATTTTCTTAATAACTTTCTTCTTCTCAACCCCTCTCAAGCTTGAGAAGCTTTCAAAATGATTGTTTTAATTCAAATCAAGCTTTCCCTAAGTTTCTTAATGTTTAATTAGCATTAAGTCAACCTTTATGCTTAAATTATAATGCTTTCTTTAAGTAAATCTCTCTCTCTAAAAGAATAGCCATATTTATGGCTAAATCCTTGAAAAAGGATGCTTCTTAATGACAGTCTCTTAATTCAAAGCTAAACTCTAGGCTTGATAAGCTAGAGATTAAGAAAATGGTATTTTTATGATTTTGTGTTAACAAAATAATGGTTATTTCTTTTAGATTATTTATAAGTAGTTAAAAACTACTTTGATTGATTCTAAATGAGAAATAGATTATCCTATCAATTTGGGAAAAGAGAAATAATGGAATGAGCTTAATCTAGTGGGATAATCATAATTAAGTTTATGATTATGGTTAAAATTATGATTTAAATTCATAGTTTGATTTTAAGCATAAAAGAGGAACTACTATCATATTTTCATTACAAGCTTTTATTCTTTAGAAAAAAATTAAGAATTATCAGTAATAGCAGCGAAGCTATGGTAAAATTTTCAGAAAATAATACATATCTTATTTTTATGCATAATGCTAAAAGAGGACTTCCTACCATATTCTAGGATTGGACATCCTATGAAAAAAGAATGATTTTCATCATATTCATGAGAAATATTTTTTATTGTAATTATGCATAAATAATTGATTATGAGAAAAGAGTAATTTTTGGTAAATTTATTTTTATGCAAAAAGAGGAATTCTCATGATATTTAAGATCCAAGTAATTAAATGGTAAAAGATGAATTTTTGGTAAATTTATTTTTATGCAAAAAGAGGAATTCCCATGATATTTGAGATCCAAGTAATTAAATGGGGAAAAAAAGTTTGGGTATTACATAAAGGTTTATATTCACAAAGTTGTAATATAAAGCATTTAAAAAAATAGTATTATAGTAGAGAATCTAAAGCTTTATAACAAAGCTATTTTCGCAACAAGGAGAAGGGACATTTTATAAAGTTTTATATTATAAAGCTGATAAAGTTTTATATTATGAAGCTTATAAAGCTTTATCTTTTTAAAGCTTTGTTAAAGCTTTATTAACAAAGCTTTGAATATAGACAAAACAAGGCGCTTCTTCTTCTATGGAAACCAACGTAGCACGGTTGTGCAAGAGAGAGAGAGAGAGAGAGAGAGAGAGGAGAACAATTTAGTAATTTCAACACTGCGGCTGCCGTGGGGAAGAAGAAAAGGAAAGATGAATTTTAAAAAAAGAAAAAGTTTTGTTGCCGTCCAATTAAAGAGAAGAGGGAAAAGGAGATTTTTAAGCTTTAATTTAAAAAATAAATTTAGCCTCGAAAGCGATTAAAGCATCTCCATTTTAACTGATTATTTGAAGGTAGACAAAAGCCCTCCATTATGGATTTTTCTCTGTAACAGAGGTTTATCAATTGAATTATGGGACGACCTAAACCTCCTTCAAGAAATGAATCCATCCATACAGGTAGATCATAGAGAGTTTTTGGATTGGGAAAACCCACTTTTTAAGAAGAAGGTGGTATTATGGTTTTTTGCAGAGTGGTTTGCCACTCCCCCTTATCCTTTGGTCTTTGCCCCTTAGTTAATAGATGGAACTCTTCCAAAAACCTTTGAATTAAGCTTTTAAGATTTCAATTATTATCTCCATCTTCTAGCTCTTGATACCATTGTCACGGATCTAATTTTCTAGGAAGGAAGAATTTAAAAGAAACTTGCAAGAATTTGATTTAATTCAAATACCACATGCTCAACACTTTCAATGATTGAATACCAAAATAAAAGTAAATAGGAAATAAGTTACTAACAAGAGATAGGGATAGAGTGTACACCACACAAGACAAGATTGGGTGCAATCTCCCTCCTCCAGTGAGTAGCTCCACTTCCACGACTTGAGTATTTACATAATTGTATTCATAAAAATAGCCCAAGGCACTGATAATGGTTGAGCGTACAAATTGGGCTTGCTTTTTCCTACTTTTGGGTCATCCTGATTACATATTATTAACCATATGAAAGTTTCTAAGGTTTGTACATATAAAAGACTTTGTCCAAATATAAATACTATTGGGCCTTTACACATGAAATAACTTTGTGCACACTCGCACATATATAATAGCCTTGTGCACACTCGCACATTCCATTAAGCCAATTCTTGCATACATTAAATCAAGCATATTTTTATGCGATTATTAATTCATCAAAATATGATAAAATATATACCTATAACAATCTTTGGGGTTTGGGTGCCACCAAAGAGTACCTATTCACATGTCTATAGGAAGCATGCATATGAGCCATTTTCCCTAACATTAGGAGATTTTTCTTTATGATGGTTTGATAAACAAGGTTCGCCACTGCCTTGATTGTCCTAGAGACTAGGACTACCTACCTCGAGATACTTGAATGGAGTGACCATAAGCTGAGATTTGGGACAAATCATTATGTTGATTAACATGCAATTAGCAAGAAATTATACACAATGCCTAAGTGATTTAGCCTTTGACCAAAGAATAGAAATAACCTTCCATAGGCCAAAGTATGGTAGCTCTATGCTCCAATGTACATTTCAAAATTCATATGATTAAAAGGTACAAATGAAGATCCATGAGCCCCTTTTATAGTTGAGTCCATGCCCATGCACTAACTAAAGTTCCTACTTTATTACAAACCATCCCTTCCCCAAAGATTTTATCCTCAAAATTTTCTTTTATGTATACTTGGGTACATCCTCCAATATACATCAATGGAGAGGATGGTAATGAGCTCATAATAGGCTGCAAATGTATCGATCAAGTAACCAACATTCTCCTCAATGTATACACTCATCATGATGGCCATTGAAGTTCAATATCAATGAGAAGACTTTTGTAAAATCAATCTAGGAAACTCTAGCATGTACACTTCCTCATGCAACCCTTGTAAATCCAAAGAAAAGCATGCCACATGGTCACGAAACACCCTCCATAGATAAATCTCATTGATGCACATAAGAAAGTGGTTGCCATGTAGCCTCATCTACTTAGTCCTAGGGGAAGACCGTAGGTGAAATCCATTGATATGTGAGTCCATTTCCCATCCTGAATGGGTAAAGGATGAAGTAAACCATTGGGTAGTTAATGGCTATCCTTGTTTCTTTGACATGAAGAACACTCCATCACACAAACTTCTTGACATCCCTCCACATGCCTTTCCAAAAGAAACTTTTGTTCAATTTGTCATATGTCTTCAACACACTAAGATAACCTGCAAGTGGAGAAGAATGCATCTCATGAAGCACCTTTGGTATGTAGGATGAGGTGGAAACAAGATACACTCAATTTTTGTGAAGCTTGTAATTAGGAATATCTTCATGATTACCTTGTTGTAATTTCTTGTAAATGTGGGCAAGAACCTCATTTACGGGGTATTCCTCTTGAGTTCCCTTAATCCAATCACTATAAACCTCCATAATTGATTCCATAGTGCAAGCCCACATTCTTGACAATGCATCCGCTACTACATTTGTCCTTGTCCAGTGTGTATGGTATCTCAAAATCATAACTTTAAAGAGTGGCTAGCCACCGCTTTTGCTTAGGAGAGAGAGTGGTTGGAATAAGAAAAATTTCAGCACCCTATGATCACTTCTCACCTTGAAGTGGGAACCATACAAGTAATGATGCCACTTCTTGATATCATGAAGGATAGCTAGCATCTCTTGCTCATAAACATACAATACCATCTCTTTTTTAGTAAGCTTTCTATTCTCGAAAGCACTGACTCCATGCTCTTGATATACAAAATAGCCCCAAGTCCTCTTCCACTTACATCCTCTCTCACATAGAAAGTCTTGGGGGACAAACAAGAATGGGGCCAAAGTAAGCAAGGCTTTGAGCTCATTGAAGCTTTTTTCGGCAATAGAATCCCAAAAGAAGGCTTCCCTCTTGAGAAGATCAGTGAGTGGTGCTGCTATAGATGCATAATTCTCCATGATTACCTTGCTGTAATTTCTTGTAAATGTGGGCAACAACCTCATTTAGGAGGTATTCCTCTTGATTTCCCTTAATCCAATCACTATAAATCTCCATAATTGATGCCATATTGCAAGCCCACATTCTTGACAATGCATCCGTTACTACATTATTGTCCTTGTCTGGTGTGTATGATATATAAAAATCATAACTTTAAAGAGTGGTCGGCCACCTCTTTTGCTTAGGAGAGAGAGTTGGTTGGGATAAGAAAAATTTCAACACCCTATGATCACTTCTCACCTTGAATTGGGACCCATATAAGTAATGACGCCACTTCTTGATAGTATGAAGGATAGCTAGCATCTCTTGCTCATAAACATGCAATGACTCCATGCTATTGATACAAAATACCCCCAAGTCCTCTTCCACTTGCATCCGTTCTCACATAGAAAGTCTTGGGGGACAAACAAGAATGGGGGCCGAAGTAAGCAAGGCTTTGAGCTCATTGAAGCTTTTTTCGGCAATAGAATCCCAAAAGAAAGCTTCCCTCTTGAGAAGATCAGTGAGTGGTGTCTATAGATGTATAATGCTCCATGAATCTTATAGAAAGAAGATAACCCTAAAAATCTTCTCAATTGAGTTGAATTACTTGGTGTTGGCTAATCTTTTACACATACCACCTTCTTTGAATCAGCTCTTATGCCATTCTCTCCCACCAAATTCCCAAGATATTCCACTTCATTGACCATGAACGAGCATTTGCTCTCTTTTTCAAATAGCTTGTGCTCCCTCATCACTTCAAACACTTGCTTCACATGAGATAGGTGCTCTTTGGGGTAATATACTACTGTTTTGCTGAAATCGTAATTTGGCCTGCCACTTCATCAACTACCCACTATATGACTGATTGGGTAGCACTATGATAAAAAATCGCACCCCAAAATCACATCAATTGGACCCATCTCCAACACTACCAAGTCACCCTTCCAAATGTATAACGGAGATAAAACCATATCAATAGAAGGACATGCCAAGCTAGTCTTCTCATTTTCTCCATTGACTACTTGCACTTGAAAGATTATCGGTAGTTCCACCGGAGCAAGCTTGAGAGAGTTAATGAATTTGGAATTGATGAAGCTATGGGTACTTCCAGAATCCACTAATAATATGAACAACTCTCCCATTGATGGATCTAACCAAACGTAAGGTATTTGGGCTCTTGCAACCCACCATTAGCTCTTAAGAAATAAAGCATACACTTGCTGAAATTTCTGCATTTATGGATGCAACTTCATCCTACACATTCCCTTTGTCTCCTCCACCAGGATCAAAAGGAAATTCCCCATCTTCTTTTATGAAGGAGTGATCCTCAATTGACTCATCATGTGTTTCTTCATTGCAATCCTCAAATTCTTCCCCATCATGAGAGTCCTTGGTATCTTCCTCCTCATCCATGATGATCATAGTGGC
This sequence comes from Cibotium barometz, assembly GCF_041138505.1. Taxonomy (NCBI): domain Eukaryota; kingdom Viridiplantae; phylum Streptophyta; class Polypodiopsida; order Cyatheales; family Cibotiaceae; genus Cibotium; species Cibotium barometz. The sequence goes on along the minus strand of NC_141054.1, from coordinate 5,069,178 downwards.
CACAACCTTCTTTGACTTGCATTTGTGCCCAGGTGACCACCTTTCTTTGCATTTGAAACATAGACCCTTTCTCCTCAACTCTTTAATGTTCATAAAGCTCCTCCAATATCATGCCCTCTTTAATAGTGCTTGGTCTTTGGGTTGAAACATCCGCCTTGATGTTGAAATCCAAACCACGCACAAACTTTTTCATCTTCATGTCCTCATTCAATCCTTCCACAAACATTGATGAAAGCTCCATAAACTTCTTAATGTACTCTCACTAACCTCCCTTTTTGAGAAAGCTCATACCACTCCTCCTGGTATCTATCAAGTACCAACCAATGGCAAAATGAATGCCAAATTCATTTCTCTCTTTAACTCATCCTATGAGTGTGGCATGTTCCGTTGTTTGACCATATGTCTCCACCATTGATGAGCATAGTCCTCCATATGCAATGATGCAAATTTAACTTTATCTTGCTCATCTTTTGGATAGAGCTAAAAATATGTCTCCAATTTAGCAATCCATTCCTCCAAATCATATGGGTTTAAACCATCACCTTTGAACTTTGAGATTGTGACCTTGTCCTTGACATCCTTTGAATTATGGATTGAGTTCCCAAGATGTGATAAGGGTTTGAATTTTTTCATTTTAGAGTAAGATTCCAAGAATTGAGAGAAATCCTTGTACTCCCACTTGATGAGATGGGATAGTTCCATCCATTTAGCATGTGCATGCCGTTGCCTCTCTATGAAGGACATATGATCCCAATCTTGTGTGTCATGCATGGTCTCTTCTTCATCCCAATACATCTTCTCTTCCACCATCATAGATTGATTTGCCTTTTGTTGGATAAACACCCTCTTGGCATCCCCATAAGATGTATCCATAGATTTGAATGGTACTTGCGGTGCTTTCCCATTCAATTGAGATAAACCGGCATGGAATGAAGTTGGTCCCATATCCTTCAAGAGTAGTCTTCTAGCATCCATCATGAGTCCAGTTAAGGGATGTTGAAATCACGAGTAGCCTTCAAGGGAGCCTCTTGCCAAGCTTGCTTTCCTTCCCTATGGCTTTTAACATAAGTTTCTTGGAAGGTTTGCTTGCCAATGTCAACTTGATGGCCCACCATTCCTCTCTTCATGATTACCGACTTGAGGTTGACTCATGGATTGGATCAACCTTTTCTCCATAAGTCCCATATTTGAGACCATGGTGTCAAACTTGGAGTTCAAAGTGTAGTTGATAGACTCTAACTTTTCCATGAGAGGTTTGAAGTCAAGTCGATCCACCAATAGTTGAAGGAGAGCGTCATTCGATGTGGGTTGCGAGGCTTGAGGGTTCAGCTTATGAGCACTCCCCACATTCAACTCAAAGCCTATGCAAGCATTACGACATAAGCAATGCTTCCAAGAGCCTCAATGAGTTCCCAATGGCAAGAGGGAATGGCCGATTTTTGAGAAATTAGGGTTCTTGAAGAAATCCCTACATGCCATTGAATCTTGCAAGAAATCAACCAAAGAATCAAGATTTGGCAATAGCAACTCACCAATGGCCCTTAGGCCTTACTAATGCTTGGAGTTGATGAAGATTTGCCCTCTCTTTGTGTTGATTTGTGAAGCACTATTCTCTGATTTGTCCACCTCAAGAGAGCTCAAAAATCTCCAAGATCTTCAAGAAATGCACCAAGAATGTTCCATTTGGCCTCCCAAGACCATTACTAAGCTAAAGTAGCCATCAAATCTTACACCTATCAAGTAGTTGGAGCAAAGCAACTTCCCTTCAAGTTGGAATTCGCCACCAACTCTTATGGAGATTTGGAAGCGAAAAACACACAAACTAAACCCCCAAATGTGTCGCTAAGCTAGTAGATGGTGTGTATGATGGACCTTGAACACCATAAAAGCTTGAGATCACCATTTCTAGGGTTTCTTGAACACATGGGGATAGGAAAAAAATTAGAGAATCCACACCTAAAAAATATCTCAAAATGGTACTATGTGTTGCTAAGAATGTCCCCAACCAAAGACCCAAGGTTGTGTTTGCAAACGACTACTGTGTGATGAACCCTAGCCATGGAAAGCTTAAAGAAAAGTGGAAGAGAAGGTAAAAACGTAATTATCAAAAAATTAACACCAATCACCTCCACTTAGTTCAAATTTGATCCACAACCTTTTAAAAATTTGATCCTGTGCTCAGATTTGATCGAAGAACCATAGTCTCATAAAAATTTGACAAAAAACCAATGGAACCATGGATCAAAACACAAGAGCTCTGATACCAATTAAAATGGAGTGACCATAAACTGAGATTTGAAACAAATTATTATGTTAATTAACATGCAATTAACAAGAAATTATACACAATACCTAAGTGATTTAGCCTTTCACCAAAGGATGAAAATAACCTTCCATAGACTAAAGTACGATAGCTCTAGCTCCAATGTACATTCCAAAAGTCATATGATCAAAAGATACAAATGAAGATCCATAAGCCTCTTTTATTGTTAATTGATGCCATAACTAATGTTCCTACTTTATTACAATTTCTTCATGCTAGACTATGGCTACTGCAACTGCACTATAATTCACCAATAGCCTCCAAAAATACACTTTACTTCCTCAAAAGCACGAACACAAATTTGCATCTCTGACAAGATTTTGACAGCATGCTCTACCTTCGTTACAATTGTTGTAGCCAAATGGCAACATCACAAATCCCTAGATATGTATGCATGTCCCCTTGGGTTGGACTGGGATAGATCTCAAGCTCCAACGCTTGACTTATTGACACGCTGGAAAGGATACCAGGCCTGCCGTCCTTATTTTCGACAGGTAGTACACCGACGTGGTCTAATGTAGTGGTAAGGTCGTAGGCTTGGTAGAGGGAGGTTTATGGTTTGAATCTTGCTCAAGGAGTTTAAACCTTTTACATCACTCGTGTTAAGTGTGCTCGCATGTTGTTTGTGTGTGTGTGTGTGTGTGTGAGAGAGAGAGAGAGAGAGAGAGAGAGAGAGTGTGTGTGTATATATGAGTGTGTGTGTGTGTGCATGTGCGTGTGTGTGTGTGTGTGTGTGTGTGTAAGAGTGTGTGCGAGCGCTCGAGAGAGTGTAGGAGAGAGTGATGGCCGGAAACTGGAACTGGCAAAGATGGTTGACCGCCGGAAAAGGAGGGTTGAAAAAGAAGGGGCCCTTCAAAATAGAATATGACAAACTAGCAAGCTTGAGATCCATCCACGGTCGGGACATTCACCATCTCTCATTTTGAGGGAAAGATAATCTAGCTTTCATTAATACAATATCTTTCAGAATCTCTATTATCCCCAACCAAAAATGAATGCACTATTCCTGTCATGTCATCAGTCCACAAACACTGTCCTGACCTTTGCAATTGTTGCTTTTCTACTCTCATTGCCTCAACCTTTGTTTGCTTCCTCCTGCATGTCAGCACCTGCATAGATGTGAGACATTAAGACATAAGCTGCAGCATCCCTTTCATCCAAATGCATTGCATGTTCAAAGGCCTGTTTTCCAAGCTCCACATTACCCCAATTTCTACATGCACCCAACACAGTATGCCAAACTGCAAGATTAGGACAAAATGGCATCTTCTTGATCACTGTTACTGCCTTGTCTAATTGGCCCGCACGGCCAAGGAGATCAGCCATGCATGTGTGGTGCTCCAGAGTTGGAACAATGCCGTAATCTTTGCTCATGGACTCAAAGTACGTCTGGCTCCTATTAAATAGACCTGTGCGACTGCATGCATTGAGAACAATAACGAAGGTGACCGGATCTGGCTTTGTACCTTCTCCTAGCATTCTATCAAAAATATGGAAAACATTTTCACTTTCTCCCAGCTGGGCATATCCAGTGATTAATGCATTCCATGAGACAACATCTCGAATTGGAAGCTTGTCAAAAACTTCTTGTGCTATGACAAGCGAGGCACATCTGGCATACATATCAACCAAGCTGCTCCCAACAAGAAGTTCTTGTTCCAGTAAACCTCTTCTTTCAATCTCAGCATGTATTTCTAGGCCCTTATCTGTGGCTCCTATACTGCCACAAGCTTTCAAGCTGCAAATAAACGTGACAACATCTGGAAACACACCCTCAAGTTGCATCTGTTCAAAACACTTGAGTGCTTCCTCACCATGCCCATTTTCAGAAAATCCTGCAATTAATGAATTCCATGAGACGATGTTTCGAACTGAAAGTTTGTCAAACACTCGCTGTGCTTTGGCAAGCAGGCCACATTTGACATACATATCCACCAAAGTGCTTCCAACCAAAAGGTCTCTTTCCAATAACCCCTTTCTTTTAATCTCATCATGTAATTCGTGGCCTTTATTTGTGGCTCCTATGCTACCACAGGCTTTCAAGCTGCAAACAAACGTGACAGTATCTGGAACGACACCCTCCAGTTGCATCTGCTCAAAACGATTGAGTGCTTCCTGACCATGCCCATTTTCAGCATATCCTGCAATTAATGCATTCCATGAGACAACATTATGAACTGGAAGTTTGTCAAACACTTGCTGTGCTTTGGCAAGTGAGCCACATTTAGCATACATATCGACCAAGGTGCTGCCAACAAAAAGGTTTCTTTCCAATAACCCTTTTCTTTCAATCTCAACATGTATTTCTCGGCCCTTGAATGATGCTCCTATGCTGCCACATGCTTTTAAGCTGCAAACAAGAGTGGCAGCATCTGGAGAGACACCCTCAAGTTGCATCTGCTTAAAACACTGGAGTGCTTCCTTACCGTAGCCATGTTCAACGTATCCTGCAATTAGTGAATTCCACAAGACTACGTCTCGAACTGAAAGTTTGTCAAACACTTGCTGTGCTTTGAGAAGCAAGCCACATTTAGCATACATATCAACCAATGAGCTGCCAACAACAGGGTCTTTTTCTAGTAACCCCTTTCTTTCGATCTCAGCATGTATCTCTTGGCCCTTGTCTTTGGCTCCTATGCTGCCACAAGCTTTCAAGCTGCAAACAAATGTGACAGCATTCGGAGAGACACCCTCTAGTTGCATCTGTTCAAAACACTTCAGTGCGTCCTTACCATGGCCATGTTCAGCATATCCTGCAATTAGTGCCGTCCACGAGACAATGTTTTGAACTGGAAGCTTGTCAAACACTTCCTGTGCTTTTGGAAGACAACCACATTTAGCATACATATCAACCAAGGTGCTGCCAACAAAAAGGTTTCTTTCTAGTAGCCCCTTTCTTTCAATCTCAGCATGTATTTCTTGGCCCTTGTCCATGGCTTGTATGCTGCCACACGCTTTCAAGCTGTAAACATATGTGACAACACTCGGGGAGACACCCATAAGTTGCATCCGTTCCAAACACTTGAGTGCTACCTCACCGTGCCCATGTTTAGCATATCCTGCAATTAAAGCATTCCACGAGATTGTGTTTCGAACTGGAAGTTTGTCAAACACTTGTTGTGCTTTGACAAGCAAGCCACATTTTGCATACATATCAACTAAGGTGCTGCCAACAAAAAGGTCTCTTTCAAGCAACCCCAATTCTGCAACCTCGACATGTATTTCGTGTGCTCTTTCCAAATCTTTCAGCTTCGCACAAGCCTTCAGTAAGTCCACAAAAGTATGCCCACTGGGATGTACAGAAGAATCATCCTTTTGCATTTTCTGGTACAGGGTAAGAGCATGCTGCAGCTTCCCACATTTGATGTAACCTGTGATGAGGGAATTCCAGGACCACTCGTTCCGATACACCAGCCTATCAAAAACCTGTTGGGCATCACACATGCTTCCGACTTCAACCAACATTGAGACAAGGCAGTTCCCCAGTGCTCTGTGAGCTTCCAGCCCATTTTTGCGCATGAAGGCATGCAAACGTAGCACATGTTCTTGGTCTCTCTCCTTTCTGCACGTGTGCAAGATGCGTGCAAAGTACTCAACGGAAGGTCGGGACAGCAGCCCTTCCTCCAAAGAGGGCAGGCTAAGCATCCTTCAACCATAGCCAGTGGTGTTCTTCACTTCTTCTTCTTGTGCTTCAGCATGCCCACAATGGCACAAAGGCTACCCATCTTGGATTGTATAAGCCTACCATCCATGGCAGCTTCTCAAGGGTTTTTCTACAGGACAGAGGCTTGCTCGTGGGCAAGCCCCAATCTGACCAAATCAGGAGAGCATCATCATTTACCTTAAGGCGAGGAAGGGAGGACAAACACTTACTTCGCTCTTTCGGTTGTCCCACCGCTGCGAGGGATACCTCAAGTACTCCTTCCACAAGCGCTGGGTCCGTGCTCGTGATGTCTGCATATCTGACACACATACTGAACATGAAAATGCTGATCGTCAAAGACCCCCCCAAATATACTTTTTTTTTTTTGGGGGGAGGGGTCTTTGACGATCAGCATTTTCATGTTGAGTATGTTCTGTAAAGTGAGTGGCTCAAAGATAGCACATCATAAAACTGAATGTCTCTTTTTAAACTACAAACCAGTAGCAAAATGTGTTGGATCAGTTGAATTTAAAAACATTGGGATTGGTAAAGTGGTCAGATACCTTGGATGTTCCATTGGTGTTGGTATCATTAGGCATCAGTGTTTTGAGTGGATGTATCAAAAAATCATGCAGAAGGTTCAAAATAGGTCACAACTCAAGCTTACTCTTGCAGGTAGACTTATTGCTTTGAAGCATATGCTCATGGCTCTGCCCATATACATTGCTACATTGTTCAAATTCTCAACTTCAGAATGGAAAAAGGTGGAAATGGGTTACAGGAGGTTTCTCTGGTCATTTGCTGAAAATAGGGCTTGGGCATGTGTTTCTTGGGACCAGCTATGCTCTATACAGGAAGGAGAGTGGGGCATCCCCAAGCTAACAGACAAAGCAGAACAATTGTTATCAAAATGGTTAAAATCACTTGAGTCTGCCCAACCATGGGTTGAAATTGTGAGGTGGAGGATTGCATGTGCCAAGTTAGTAGGAAGGCAGTGGCTTGGTGTTAATTGAATTGATAAGTTGCTTGCACCTGAAAGGATCAAGATTAAAGGCTCTAATTACACACAACAGCTAGTGGTGGCTGGAAGCAAATGCTGAACATGCCGATTGGAAGGGTAATCCAAGAGCAGACTCCTCTTTAGAATAGTGCATTTGGCTCAGTAAAGCTGCCTATACTGATGGGAAACCTATAGGAATGCACAATTGGAGGTTGGCTAATGAAATGGATCTAGAGTAAAATATTGAATCAAACACATCAAAGTAAGAATCTAGTATCCATTAATCATGAGATTAGTTATCAAATGGCTCATCACATGAATATACAAGAGAGAGAGAATCTATAAGTGCATGTAGCAAGAGAAGATGCACAAATAGCCTAAGTGTGTTTAACCTCTCACCAAGAGGATGGCTTTCATGTTAGCCATGAACTTGACCATGGAAGGCCAAATCTCCATTGATGGAGCCCAAAGGTACAAGATGACCAAAATTAGTAAAAGTGTCAAAAGATCCTACCAATGTACCCCAAGCCCTATTTATAGTCACTTTCTCCTTTTGCCCATGGGCCCCTATGTACATGTGGAAATCAAGCTCTATGGTTCATGACAAACCATCCCTTCCCAAAGATTTTATCCTCAAAATCATACAAGATATTTACAATTAAATCGCAATCTCAATGTAAACCCATGGGAAGTAGAGAGGTCTTCAAAAATGCGCCTTGAATACATTTGGAATAGGGAAACCAAATGTAGTGAAGCCGACAAACTCCTTCTCCAAAAATAGCATGTAGGACTGTTATGGCAGCCATGTTGTCGATGAAGCTTCCCTTGAAATTCTTCATGAAACCTCCATAAAAATGAGCTGCAAATGAGGGTCCCACAAATTTGTCATCAAACCAACTTCCAAGTGTGTTGGAGTAGATTGGTAACCCCAACAATAGATCCAACCAAAGCTGTCCAGAAATTACAGCACATATAAAACCTCATGATATGCCCATTCTTCACATAATAATCATGCCACTTGATCAAGGAATACTTCCATCAAGTAAACCATGTTGTTGAACATACTCCATTGATTGCCAAGTAGCCTCATCTATGGGCAAGCGCTTCCATTTCACAAGGAATTCATCAATGTTCCGGTTCCTCAAAACCCTTGTCCTCTTGTCCACAATCCTCTCCGGCTCATAGATAATCTCTCCTTCTTCATCCATCGGTGGTAACTCTTCAATCTCTTGAGGAAGAGAACCCACAAACCTCTTAAGGTTGGATACATGAAACACATTATGAATCCTTGTAGAAGGAGGTAGGTCAAGCTTATAAGCCAAATCACCCACTTTCTTGACTACCAAATATGGTCCATAGTATCTATGTGCCAACTTGGAATTGGAAGACCCTTTGAGAATATGTGACGGCTCTTAGGAAGCTTGAGCAACACATAATCACCTTCCTTGAACTCCATTTTGCGTCTATGCTCATCCGCATTTGCCTTCATGACTTCTTGTGCCTTCTTCATATTATCCTTGCATAATTGAAGAAGCTGTCTCATCCTTTCCAACTCTTCCTTGGCTAAAGGATTAACCATTTTATTCTCATGGAAGGCAATAGATGGCACATGTACTTGATACCCATAAAGAGCCTCGAAAGGTGACATCCCAATACTCAAATGCTTGCTTGAATTATGACAAAATTCAGCAAGGTAAAGGCATTCATCCCATGATGCTTGCATGTCATGACAATAGTGCCTCAAGTACACTTCGAGCCATTTGTTTGTGCACTCCGTTTGCCCATCCGTTTGAGGGTGATAGGCTGTAGAAGGAGTGATTTGAGTCCCCAAGTTCTCATACAATGTCCTCCAAAAAGTGCCCATGAACTTGGTATCTCTATCACAAACTATGTTGAGTGGCAAACCATGTATCTTGAATACATGCTCCATAAATTGCTTGGCAATGTGAGAGGCCCCATAAGTAGTCTTGGAAGCAATAAAATGAGCTGATTTGGTGAGTCTATTCACCACCACAAATACTTGATCCCATCCATGCTTCGTCTTTGGCAAGCCCGTAATGAAGTCCATGGAAATGTGAGTCCATTTTCCATCCGGAATAGGCAAAGGATGAAGTAAACCACTTGGCAATCAATGACTATCCTTGGCATGACACACATTCCAAAACAAACTTCTTGACATCCCTCCACATGCCTTTCCAATAGAAGCTTTTGCTCACTTTGTCAAATGTCTTGAGAACACCAAGATGACCCGAAAGCGGTGAAGAATGCATCTCATGAAGCACGTTGGGAATGTAGGATGAGGTTGGAACCAAATACACCTTATCCTTGTGCCATAGTAGACCATTCCGAAGCTTATAATGAGGAAATTCTTCACCATCTCCTTGCTGTAATTTTCTGTAAATATGGGCAGCACTCTCATTGACAAGATACTCCTCTTGTATCCCTTTTATCCATTCACTATACACTTCCATAATTGATGTCAAAGTGCAAGCCCACATTCAAGACAATGCGTCCGCTACTACATTGTCCTTTCAAAATGCGTCCGCTACTACATTGTCCTTTCAAAATGCATGCATGATCCCTTCCACCGGGGTCGAAAGGACAATCATCCTCTTCTTTGACAAAAGAATGACCCTCCAAGTCTTCTTCATGTGTCTCCTCGCTGAAATCTTCAAACTCTTCCACATCATGAGATGACTTGGAATCATCATCCTCATCCATAATGATCATAGTAGCCACCACTTTCTTTGATTTGCAAATGTGCCCGAGTGACCACTTCTCTTTGCATTTAAAACATAGGCCTTTGCTCCTCAATTCCTCAATCTTAGGATCATCCATCCGTTGAGTCTTCTTGAATGATTGAGGAGGCTTCTTGACAAACCCATTGCTCTTCTTAGCATCATTATGAACTCCACTTGTGGATTGTCCACTTCCAAAAGATGTATGGAATTTGAAAGTGTAAGTGGATGTAGAAGAAGGTAGACTTTTCCCCACATTTGAAGAAGTGTGAAATGGCTTATGAAAAGGTACATTGGGCTGAACCCTCTTAGACTTTGGCTCATATAGCTCCGCCAACCTCATAGCCTCTTTGATAGTGCTTGGTCTTTGTGCCGAGACATCCGCTTTGATGTATAAATCTAGACCATGCACAAACTTCTTCAATCGCATGCCTTCATTGAGTCCATCCACAAACATAGAGAGCTTCATGAACCTCTTGATGTACTCCCTAACCGACATGCCCTTTTGTGTGAGTTCATACCATTCTTCATGGTATCGATCAAGAACCAAAGGCGACACAAATGTCATATTCATTTCATGCTTGAGTTCTTTCCAAGTATGTGGCATAACTCCTTCCTTGAGCATATGTCTCCACCATTGATGTGCATAGTCTTCCAAATGCAAGGATGCAAAATGCACTTTGTCCCTTTCACTTTTCGGATAGAGCTGAAAGTATGTATCCAACTTATTCATCCATTCTTCCAACTCATGTGGGGCTAAACCATCACCCTTGAACTTAGAGAGTGAAATCTTGTCCTTTACATCCTTTGACACGGTTGACGATGCATTCTCATGATGGTGCAAAGGCTTGTGCTTTTGCATTTGCACAAAAGATCCAAGGAATTGTGCAAAATCCTTGTACTCCCTCTTGAGGAAATTTGGCATTTCCATCCACCTATCATGAGCTTCTCTTTGTCTCTCAATGAATGACATATGTTCCCAATCAAGCTCAACCACATCATCCCTATCATACACCTCCTCTTCAAGCATGGAGAACTGATTTGCTTTGGGATGCAAAGGTACTCTCCTCGGATCCCCAAAATTTTACTCCTCATGTCTGAATGTAGGTGCATGTTGCTTTCCATCCAATTGAGAAGAACCCGCTTGGAATGTAGTAGGCTTCATCTCCCGCATAGAAGGCCTCCTAGCATCCGCCATGAATCCGAAAGTGACATTCTTGGTGGAATTCTCATGTGTTACCTTGGGAGAAACCTCTTGTACCATGGGTAGCTTGCCTTCCCTACGGCCTTCAAAAGCTATCCCAAATTGCTTGCCTTCATGTAAAGCACCATGACCACTATCATAGGAAGGTTGGCTCATTGGCCGAGCAACCCTCTCTTCCAAAACTTCCATCCTTGTAGCCATAGTGTCAAGCCTACCATTGACTTCCACCCTTGTAGCTATCGTGTCCATCTGGGGATGGTATGCGAAGATTGTGGGGTGTGTTTACGGGCACTTCCGACATTCAACTCCTCATTCCCTTCTCTTGAAGTATGCCCAAAAGTATCCCCTTCTCTTGAAGTGTGCCCAAGAGTATCCTCCGGAGCATCCAAAATTCCTTGTTCCATCATTGCCTCTTCACCCTCTACCTCGTCGGAAGCCAAAGTGTTGCGCCTCGGTCACCCTTTTGGCTTCGGCCCCATGGAAACTTTCGGTTTCAGAAATTTGGCTCTAAATTGAGGTAGGGATGTCCGATTGAAGTGATCTAAAGCTTGTTGGAGAGCTAATGAAGTGTACTAGACCACTATGCAAAGACCCGTGATAAGAGATGAGGTGTGCTACTATTCTCTATTTTAGGGTTTACAGGGTTATAGGTTGAAACGGTATTTTGGATACAACTTGAGCTAGAGATATCCAAATGCAAAACTTTTTAGCACAAATGGAAGCCTTTGATGAGTACTACAAGCCTATGTAATTGGATCTAGAAGACCTTCAAACCCCTGTGACTAGGGTTTACTGTTTCTGCAAAAACCCTAAATTCTACCCTAAAGAGATATCGAAATGCGGAGGTTAAGGGCTCGTTGGGTAGCTCTAAGGAAGCACTAAGAGCTCATATGGTCCCTTTTAATTCAGTCCAAAAGGATTGGGACTGAATTAGGGTTTTTGTGAATCTGCAAATTCTTGCCAAAGTGACCCTTTTTGTGCCCAATTGATCTTTGTTTGCTCCCAAACCAATGTCAACACCTTTCGCACCTCATTGGCATCCCAAGGTCTGCAAATTATGCTCCACAAGCTTCAATTGTCCATGTATGACCAAAAATTTGAGAAAATTTTGACAGTCTCCTTTGTTTTAGGAGCTAAATCTCAATTTTTCTCAAGTAGCAATGCAAAAATCCATAATCCTCTTATCAATTCCCATCCATTACATAGCATGTGCCTCAACTTGCATCACCAAAAGGCATACAAATTCCTTGCAATTCCAAGCATTCACCATACGTTTCCCATGGCATAATGCAAGATCAATTCCCATGAGATGTCCATATTAAGGCGCCATTGCCATGTACATAAACCAAGAGGATGATTGTGCGAAGAAGATCGTCGGTGTAGCGCGTTGAAGCTTGCCAATCTCCCGGCCAGCTCTTCTCACTCCCGTACCTAGTCCGAACCAAGGCATGGGTTGAGGCCAAGTCTTCACCTCCACACCTAATCCTCCACCGTACCGCTTTACCACGGCACTCACGGCACGGTGGATTCAAGCCATGCTCCCCCCCGGGCCTCTCCGCCAACACCCGGGGTACCCTCACCAACATATCTAGTTTTTAGAAATTGAAGTGAGTGCAAACAATTGTGAGGTGCATATAGCTTGAATATGAAAATGAGGCGGATCACTTACAAGGATGTGGCATGACTCATGCCCATTACAATATACTCATAAACCATTATGCATGAACTCATGCAATGGTATTCCGAAAGTTTCAATAGTTGGATTGTTGCTTGATAGAGCCTCCAATGGATCCAAATCTTGAAGATTTTTGCAATTTCTAAGGGCTGCTCAAACCTCCTCTTCTCCCTCTCCAATAGCAATGAAGAACTCCCCACCAAAATCCACCAAAAAGATGCCAAACATCATAGCTAACAACTAAATGAGAATGGAATTTAATGAATGGGGCTACTTCTTGTGAGTATGAGCCGTGAGGCTGCGTGGGAAAACGGCGCAGCTACGCTAGCCTCATGGGTCAAAAAGCAGCAAGAGCAACACCATTATAGCAATAGGATAGCAGTGCGGTACTGCACCCGACAACCCTCTTCACCCCTCTTCCAGCAAGCCATTTTTTCCCATCTCCAAGTAAGCTCTCTGCATAATATTTCTTGCTGTGAGGGTAGAGTGTCCTTAGCTGCTCTCCCTTCCCCCCCCCACTCTCGTGTGAATAGACTTAAGGGAGGACTCCCCCTCCTCTCCCTCTAGCTACATCCTTCTCCCTGCAAATCCAATTTAAGGACACCTTTCTCTTCCCCCCCATTAGCGGTGACTTTAGTAAGGGCTTCTAGCCTCTTAGAGGTGATTCACACCCACCTAGGGGTTTTTTGCTCATAACTTGAGCAAACGAGCTTCGAATTGTGATCCGACTGAAGCATTGGATTCGTGATGTCGTGGGCTACAAGAAGGAGGGAAGAATGGATCCTTCACAAAAGTGCCAAAATATCGCCTCGAGAGACGCACACATTAATAAGTCTAAAGAGGTTGCTCCAGATGCCGCCCCATCTCTCCCCTTGGAGCCCCACAAAGAAATATTGACCAGGTTAGCTTGGTCATCATTTGAAGGGAGACTTTTTAATCTTTAATGTTAGCTTTAAAGAAATTAAGAAAGAAGATGCCACTTTTCTTTATACCAAAAGTTTTGTGAAATTGTTGTTTTCTCAAGAAAAGTGATGAAATCTATCATATTCTAGAGTTTAGTTTATAAATTGTTATCTTGATTGAGTTAAGAAGTACATGTATATCTTCTCCTCCGCCTCAACGCTAACCCCGTTTTCATGCTTGTGTAGCTAGGCGACGACGTTAGCGAGGCCCAGAGTCGACCCAAGGTATCTCTCATACCATTGGAAGAATAAGATTTCGCCAATGGAGGTGAATATTGTGATGCTGCTTAGTTCTGCAAGCCCAGGCTAGTGTGGTGAATAAGCCCTCCCTAGCGCATAAACATCCCTCTGAGGGGGGCGGGAGGATCAAGCGATGGAGACCGAGAGGGCGACAGGTCGGCTTGAGTCTTCACCAATTGTCAACGATGAGGTGTATGGTCCCATAGGGATTTCCCAGTCTATAGAGACTGGAAGGCCAAATTCTAGATCATCGGCAGAATAAAGTAAAGAGCCTCAATTTGGCTATGAATAATTTTGAACATTATATCTAATTTTTTTAATCCTTTGTTTGTAATCATTGTGTATCATTGATAAAGACTTTTTAAATGAACCATGTGTAAGGCCTTTAATTAAGGAACTTGTTTATTTATGTCAAACAATGTGGTAAGATTAATTAGAAAATAAATTGACGCGTGAGTTGGGTGGAAAGTGGGAGGATGGAACAGCAATATCCTATGGACGGGTGGACCAGATTAGTTGGGTAACTTTCCAATAAATTAATTAAAGTGCTACATTAGATAAATAAATCCCTGGGCAACCCTACCTACTCTAGAGGACTAGGTCAACGGTTGTACCTTCTTGCATAGATGAGGAAAAAAGCGTTGTTTCTAGAAGTCAAGAATAGAGGTTGCTCGAGTTAAAGTCGATCTCTCTATGAGTGGTTTGATTTTAGAAATCCTTTAAAAAGACCACACTTCGCCTGTGAGATAGAACTAGGTCATACCTACTAATCGTATCCTTGTACCTTACATAGTCAAGGTGTCGACGAGTAGGAAATTATCCCAAGTTAGAGTTAGTAAACTATCTTAAAGGTTTCCTCTATTTAGGAAGGGGGGGACCTTACAAGTGGTATCAGAGCCGATCTTTTTTCCTAACTTGAATTGGTGATTGAATGATTGTAGGAAGAGGGTGATGCCTACTCGAGATTCTTAGTTTTCTAGTGAATCAGCATGTCTCTCTTCAAATTTTGAGTTTCGTGATACTATGGTGTAGATACTTGAGAGATTGTGCCTCCCTCATACCTTTCGTATCCAAAGAGGGTGGGGTAGAGATCACCTTTGAAATCGCGGGCCGAGGTATTTTTTCATTAGAGCAGACCGAATTGGGAACATCACCACTGATTTAAAGCGGATTCGTTGGATTGATTGAAAAGTTGAAGATGGTCTGTTTATTTTGGTTCGTGGGGGGTACTCCCAGGCCCAACAGTTTTGTGACCATAGATGGATATCGCATACCACAAGACCGTTGGGTATATGACCAAGTAATGCACGTATTACCCGCCAACAACAGGATAGCCGTTTTGGGACACATCCCAATCCAGAATCTACCAACCTTACCGTCAGTCTTCTGTCTTAGAAACTATGGCAAAACTCCCATATTTCACCTATGTGGACCGCTCTAGTCTCACGTCTAGTTGAGCCTAGGATTTTTCTTTTATGATGAATAAGACTAATTATATTAGTCTCAAACCTTTGTAATAAAACTTGTACTTGTAAATATTTGAGAAATAAAATGATTTTAAAAGTTTTACTTTTAAAAGCATGAGTGTAATGTAAAGTATGATTCTTGTAATCCTAAAATTTAATCTTACGATGATGACCGAGATGATCAGCCTCCATTCCCCAATGCATTATATACGGATGTCTAGGAGAATCAAGCAAATGCAACCTCCCTCCTTTAAGGGGGAAGGTTCAAAGATTGAGAAGGATGCTGAGGTTTGGATCAAAGCAATGGATGATTATTTCTCAGCTTGTATTGGAGCGGCAAACTAGTCCATGCTTGCACAATTTCGACTCACCGGGGATGCTAAGCTCTGGTAGAAACAATGGTCTCGTGACAAAGGAGTCACTAAACACTCCCAAACATGGGAGGATATCAAGCAGGCTGTTGTGAAGGAACGATATCTCCCACCATCTCATGAATCCATAAAGATGAATAAATTTTTTAGTCTCAAGCAATTCAATTTTACCTTGGAAGAATACTATTCTAAATTCATCACTCTCCGGAAGTATGCCCCAGCCATGACGACTTCCCAGCAAGTGGGTCGTTTCTACCAAGGTTTGAATGAACCCTTAGATTCTCGCCTTGAAGCAATGAGGCCAATCACATTGCAAGATGCTCTTATACGAGAAAAGCCTCTTGTGAAAGAGCTAAAGTCTAGTAAAGCCAACCTTAGAAGAGATCTTACCCTGAAGCACACCCTAAGAACAATCTTACAGGAAGCCCCAGCAGAATTCTCCCTACTACAATCAAGGGCAGCAAGCCAACTCTTTTGTTCCCCGCTCATAAGCTACTTCTTCTAGAGAGTCCCCTGTCTGTTTCAAATGTAATGATCCGGGACACTTCAGGGCCAACTGTCCCAAGCTAGCATCATCTCTAAGCGATAGATCAAATCAAGGCCATGGAACCCCATCCACCAAGGTGCAAGAGGTGGTGGACATGACAGAGGATGCGGAGTTGCTCGCATCGCCTGTGTTATAAGCGAAGAACCAACTCTAGAGATAGTTGAAGAAGAATGTGCCACCATCCATGCGGCAGTAGAATATCAAGGTCCAAATCAACAATTTGGTGTTATTCAAACCCCAACCACTCATCATGGTAAGCCATTCTAGCTTTTGATTGATTGTGGCAGTACCCATTCATTTCTTTCTCCAAGGTGTTTACAAAAATTAAACTTGGGTCAAAAACCAGCTAGAAGAATGGTTATAGAACTAGCTAGGGGAAGGAAGTAGTGTCTCAACATTCTATAGGAACCTTGATTTCGAATTGGGTAGTGAGCAAACGCATGGTCATTTTAGAGTCCTACCATTAGGAATTTATGATGGGATCCTTGGAATAGACTAGTTTAATTGCAAACAATGCTAGTATTCACTGTAGCCGGGGGAGTATCACTTTTAAAAATGAGCATGGCCAAGTAGTATCAGTTCAAGGAAAGATAGGTAAACCTAAATCTAGGGTAGTCAAAGTAAAGCATCTTCTTAAAGGAGCACATAGGGGACAAGTTTTCCTAGTTAAGCTCAACAAAACTGCTGAACCTAGTAAAGAAAGAGAATCCTCTTGGCTCCAAGAATTCTCTGACATCTTTCCTGACAAGTTCACACGGTTACCGCCTCCTCGAGAAGTTGATCATGAAATTGAGGTGATCCCTGGTGCTCAACCTGTCTCAAACACACCCTATAAAATGTCTCTTCTTGAAGCCATTGAGCTTAAAGAGCAACTTTCCCAACTCATTGAGCAAGGATATGTACGTCCTAATAGCTCTCCTTCTTCGAGAGCACCCAATCTTTTCCAAAAAAAGAAGAAGAGTACTCTTCATCTCTTCTTTTCCAAAAAAAGAAGAAGAGTACTCTTCATCTCTGCATAGATTATCGGGGGTTAAATTAAGCCACCGTCAAGAATAAGTATCCTATCCCTCACATCAATGAACTTCTTGACAGGCTTCATGGGGCCAAAGTTTTCTCAAAAATAGACTTAAGGTCTAGTTATTACCAGATCAGAGTCAAGGAAGTAGATACACCCAGCTTTTAATACCCGTTATGGCCACCATGAGTTTATTGTAATGTCATTCGGGTTGACCAATGCTCCTACGACCTTCAACCGCCTAATGCAAGATATATTCCATCCTTACTTAGATGAATTTGTACTTATTTTATTTGATGACATCTTAGTATACTCCAAGTCAGTGGAAGAGCATGAGAAGCATGTACGTAGAGTTCTGCAATTGCTGTGCAAACATAAACTCTATGCCAAGAAGAGAAAATGTACCTTCTTTACTCATCAAATTGAGTATCTTGGATTCATTATCTCCCAAGATGGTATCTTGGTAGATCCCGCCAAGGTCAAGGATATATTGGAATGGCCACCCCCTAAATCAGTCCGTGAAGTTCGTGGATTTTTGGGAATCACACGATGATATAGGATTTTCATCAAAGATTATGCCCTGGTAGCTGCACCCTTAAGAAGGATTGCAAAATAGTGTGGTTGCCAAGCCATCAAGTTAGCTTTGATCAACTTAAAGCCATTATTACCTCAGCGCCAGTCCTGAAACTTCCTGATTTCACCAGGGAATTTGAGGTGGTTATACTGATGCCAGTAGTCTAGCACTTGGTGGTGTCTTAGGACAAGAAGGGAGACCAGTGGCACAAGCTAAAACAATATGAAGCAAATTATGCCACCCATGATTTAGAGCTCTTAGCAGTTGTTCATTGCCTCAAATTATGGAGACATTCTCTTGGGGGAAAAATTCCAGCTTGTAATAACTGACCACAAGAGTCTGAAGTGGATCTTCACCTAGCCTACCCTCAACATGAGGTAGAGAAGATGGATTGAAATCCTACAAGAATATGACTTCGACATCAAATTTCGCCTTGGAA
Source organism: Cibotium barometz (assembly GCF_041138505.1). NCBI lineage: Eukaryota > Viridiplantae > Streptophyta > Polypodiopsida > Cyatheales > Cibotiaceae > Cibotium > Cibotium barometz. Next base: position 5,050,981 of record NC_141054.1, on the reverse strand, counting down.
GATAATGTGGTAGCAGATGCACTCAGCCGCAAATCTTTCTTGAGTGAAATTTCGATGCCAAATGATCCCATACTGGACAAGATCAAAGAAGTCTCATCTCATGATCCTGATTACTAGAGGATGGTATGGTGAAGTTAGTAGAAGTATTAGGAACTTCAGAGAAAGAGAAAAATCTAATCAAAGGGTACTTCATCCATGATGGGAGTCTTTACTTCAATCACAGGGGCTATGTATTGCTAAGGATCTAGCTCTAAAGAAGCTAATCCTCCATGAAGCTCATGATAGCCCTGCTGTGCAAAGCATCTAGGCTATGCAAAAACATTAAACGTTGTAAGAAGGAGCTATCATTGGGTAGGCTTGAAAAATGATGTCCTTCAATACTTGAAGAAATGTCTCTCGTGTCAAAGGATCAAAGCTGAAAGACTCAAGATGCCTAGGAAGCTTCAACCCTTGGATATCCCCTAGATGAAGCGGGAATGCATTAGCATGGATTTTATCCTCACAAGTCTCCCTACTGTACAAGGAGGTTATGATTCCATTTTAGTGGTGGTGGACTTGCTTAAGCAAAGAAAACCTTCAAAGCTTCCAATGTTGCCCGGTTATTCATCAAGGAGGCCTTCAAGCTTCATGGTCTTCCAAAGAGGATAGTTAGTGATCGGGATTCTAATTTCACTTCAAAGTTCTGGCAATCCTTATTTCAGGCCTTGAGAACTCAGCTTTGCTTTAGCACAGCTTATCATCCAGAGACCGATGGCCAAACTGAGAGAGTCAACCAAGTAATTGAAGATATTCTTAGGGCATATTATGGATGGGAACCAAGAAGATGGATTCAATACCTTCCTCTGGTATAATTCGCTTATAATACATCTTATCATCAGAGCATAGGAATGTCACCATTTAAAGCACTCTATGGGTAAGAATGTTTATCTCCTCTAAATTTCTATGATCCAACCACCATAAGAGTTGAGGCATTTAGAAAAACGCTCGAAGAGATGGAGGAACAGACCAAGGTGATCCAAAAAGATATTAAAGCTGCTCAAGATTGGCAAAAGCATTATGCTGACACAAGGAGGTCTGAAAGGATCTTCAAAGAAGGAGATAAAGTTCTTCTATGAGTGCGACCCAAGCGTAGTTCTCTGTCACTTGGGAAATATAAGAACCTGAGCCCAAGATATTGTGGGCCCTATACAGTTATCGAGTGTTTGGGTGAAAGTGCCTATAAGCTCTAGCTCCCAACCCATATCAAGGTCCACAATGTATTTCATGCCTTATGTACCTAGTCTCAATCATATAAAGGTCCATAATGTATTTCATGTAAGTTTGTTAAAGCCTTATGTACCTAGTCTCGATCATATTCTTGATGATGAACAAGTTGTAATCCCAACTCAGGGAGTCCTTGAGTTGCAACCTAGTAGGATCATAGATTCTAGAGAAAGACAACTCCATAATAGAACTCTTGTATAACATCTAGCACAGGGGAAAGATTACCCTGAAGAAGATGGGACTTGGGAAGATAAAGCGACACTCTTAAAGGATTACCCCAAATTCATGACGAGATGAGGACATCTCTATTTCTTTAAGGGGGGAAGGATGTAACATGCCCATCTTCAATAATAATACATGCCCATGAATTTGTGGTCTTTTGTGATGTAAAAATCAACAATTTTAATAAACGAGCTATTTCCACTTAGAATCTTAGAATTATGAGTCCAAATTTAGAATTTGTGCGCGATTCTACCCTAATATAGGATTTTACAGCACCAAAATGGACACCGGATCGAGCCTATACACGTAAATTTTTAGTTATTTTCAGTTAAAATACGGTAAACTTAAACCTTAATAAATGCACAACCGGGTGTTCGATTAAAAAACGGTCAGCTCCTCTACGACCAAGGAGACACCCCGGACATTTCCGTCCAATTTTTTTTTTCGCACGCTCCGGCATGCATATCGATGCCAACACCCCAAATTAGGGGTCCCCATCCCAAAAAGATGTTGTACACACACTCCAACGCCCGTACAATGCCTGCGCAAGGACCAAAGACCGGAGTGTACGGTCCACACAGACTGCCACGTGGATGCCCATGCTACGTCTAACCTAGAAGTCTAACCTAGAAGGTAAATGCGTATCATAGCTTTTGCCCACGCACAGGTACCATTCCTTTCCCCTAGGCCCATGCAAGCCACAGGTTGATGTACTTTCACTGTACACTGCTCTTTGTATCCATGCTTTACTCTCCCTTTCCCTGCACCCGTACCCGTACCTGTACCTATATAAACCCCCCAGTACCTGTACCTATATAAATTGTACCTATATAAACCCCCCACCAGTACCTCGTGGTTGAGACACCCCAACACCTTGCTCTACCCGTACCCACACTCTGCACAGTGCCCATACTCGACAGGCTACATCCGGCACTCTGTGTGGTATTGCACCCGACAGCCCTCTTCACCCCTCTTCCAGCAAGCCATTTTTGCCCATCTCCAAGTAAGCTCTCTGCAGAATATTTCTTGCTCCTCTCACCCTTGAGGATAGAGTCTCCAGCAAGCCATTTTTGCCCATCTCCAAGTAAGCTCTCTGCAAAATATTTCTTGCTCCTCTCACCCTTGAGGATAGAGTGTCCTTAGTAGTTGCTCTCTGCAGAATATTTCTTGCTCCTCTCACCCTTGAGGATAGAGTGTCCTTAGTAGCTGCTCTCCCCTCCTCTCCGGTGTGAATAGACTTAAGGGAGGACTCACCCTCCTATCCCTCTAGCTACAGCCTTCTCCTTGCAAATCCAGTTTAAGGACACCTTTCCCTCCCCCCATTAGTGGTGACTTTAGTAAGGGCTTCTAGCCTCTTAGAGGTGATTCACACTTAGGGGTTTTTTGCTCATAACTTGAGCAAACAAGCTCCAAATTGTGATCCAACTGAAGCGTTGGATCCATGATGTCGTGGGCTACAAGAAGACGGGTAGAATGGCTCCTTCACAAAAGCGCCAAAATATCACCTCGAGAGACGCACACATCAATGAGTCTAGAGAGGTTGCTCCAGATGCCACCCCATCTCTCCCCTTGGGAGCCCCACAAAGAAATAATAACCAAGTTAGCTTGGTCATCGTTTAAAAGGAGATTTTTTTAATCTTTAATGTTAACTTTAAAGAAATTAAGAAAGAAGATGCCACTTTTCTTTATACCAAAATTTTTGTGAAATTGTTGTTTTCTCAAGAAAAGTGATGAAATCTGTCATATTCTAGAGTTTAGTTTATAAATTGTTATCTTGATTGAGTTAAGAAGTACAAGTATATCTTCTCTCCGCCTCGACGCTAACCTCGTTTCCATGCTTCTGTAGCCAGGCAGGCAATGTTAGTGAGGCCCGGAGAGTCAACCCCAGGTATCCCTCATACCATTGGGAGAATAAGATTTCGCCAATGGAGGCGAATATTGTGATGCTGCCTAGTTCTACAAGCCCAGGCTAGTGCGGTGAATAAGCCCTCCCTAGCGCATAAACATCCATTTGAGGGGCGGGAGGATCAAGTGATGGAGACTGAGAGGGCGACAGGTCGGCTTAAGTCTCACCAAGTCAATGATGAGGTGTATGGTCCCGTAGGGATTGCCCAGTCTATAGAGGCTAGAAGGCCGAATTCTAGATTATCACGTGGAAAGTGGGAGGATGGAATGCATTAACAGCAATATCCTATGAACGGGTGGACCAGATTAGTTGGGTAACTTTCCAATAAATTAATTAAAGCGCTACATTAGATAAATAAATCCCTAGGCAACCCTACCTACTCTAGAGGACTAGGTCAGCAGTTGTGCCTTGCATAGATGAGGAAAAAAACATTGTTTCTAGAAGTCAAGAATAGAGGTTGCCCGAGTTAAAGTCGATCACTCCATGAGTGGTTTGATTTTAGAAATCCTTTAAAAAGACCACGCTCCCCCTGCAAGATAGAACTAGGTCATACCTACTAATCGTATCCTTGTATCTTACATGGTCAAGGTGTCGAGCGACGAGTAGGAAATTATCCCAAGTTAGACTTAGTAGACTATCTTAAAGGTTTCCCCTATTTAGGAAGGGGGGGACATTACACTATTTGAGAATCACCAAGGTCCAAAATTGGTCCCATGTAACTCCCTGCCTCTTTTACACCTTCCAGAAGTCTTTGAGTCGGTTTCAAGTGTTAGCAAAGCATAATTCATAATTGCATAAAAGTGAGAACTTTGTTTGGCCACTAGCTTGGTAGTAGAGATTTCATGAAGATAGACATATTTATAAGCAAACTATATTAAAACCTTATTCATAAAAAAACTACACTTATAATGGCTATCAAACTAGAGTTATATTGGCTATAGTTATAATCTTATTCATAAACAAACTACATTTATAATGGCTATCAAACTATAGTTATATTGGCTATAGTTATAATCTTATTTACACGAAAACTACAGTTATAATCTTATGTATAAGAAAACTATAGATTCCTCAAAGTTTGTTACCATGGACAATGGACATTATTTGAAAGCTAGAAATCTCAACTATGCTAAAAGAGAAAAGACACCAAATTCAATAGTTATTAGGTTAAGGTAATGAAAGATAATAATACATAATAATAAAAGGCTTTGAAGATTGGATGAAAAAGAGACTATTACTTATCCACCTTAGCCGAGCTAGAGTTTAATCTCAACTATTCTAAAAGAGAAAAGACACAAAATTTATTAGGTTAAGGTAATGAAAGATAATAATACATGATAATAATAGGCTTTGAAGAGTGGATGAAAAAGAGACTATTACTTGTCCACCTTATCCGAACTAGAGTTTAATCTTAGATGCTTCAAATTTCTCATAAGAGACTTTATGTTTTAATGCATGCAAAGGCTTTATAATGTTAATATTAAAGACTTCTTTGGAAATCTAAGAATGTAGCATTATTTATAATTTTGTTTCCTTTACCTATATAGAATAATATAATTTTAGAAATATATATTATTTCAATCTATGAAGATACACTATAATTTTAATTGATATTATACAAATATGTCCTAATTTTTCATAATTTCATTAGGACCCAAAGTACTTCATATCAATGTCATGATAAACATTTACTTATTCAAAAATATCATTTCAATCTAGTCATTGAGGTGGCCCTTGGGGATCTTGTCTCTTGTTGTTGATTCTTCACATCACTTCCCTCACTAAAAATTCCTCCTTGGGGATCTTGCCTCTTGTTATTTATTGTTCACATCACTTCCCTCACTCAAAATTCCTCCTTGGGGATCTTGCCTCGTTATTGATTGTTCACATCACTTCCCCCACTCAGAATTCCTCCCAACTTTCTCTATGAATGGATGTTGCTTATTATATACACATTTTGGCCAAATCATAATCAATCCTACGATGTGCATTCTGGAAGGGATGCCTAATTAGATGCCTCATCATTGCTCTGATGTGGAAGGGACTCCTTTGCAGTCCATTTTTTAGAAGAGTTAACCAATGGTAAACATAGTTAATCAAAGGCTTAAACCCTATGACACATGCTACACATTGTACAATGCTTGAACAAAACATTAAGATTTACAACAAATACCATGAAATAGCGAGATTAATGCACCTTGAAGATTGGACTTTCTAGACTATCGTGGTCTGCCTACGTGAAAGCTTTTCCCCCCTTGGAGTCTAGAGTCTAAACTCTCATCGCCTTATGAAGGCTTGAAAGTTGACAGCAATAAAGCATTTCCCGCTAGGTGTGCCCTAGGCTCAACTGCCATCCATTCCTCTATTATGTCTTTTTCTACTTGCACACATAGTGCAATAATGTAGCCTACTTGTATACTCTAAAAAAAGATAGAGAAAAGAGAGTAACATATAATACAGGCTGAGCATAGGTGATCCACACCCTTTAAAAACTCCCAAGAAGCCTATTTACCATGGAAACTGTTAGTCCCATTTTGGATTAACAAAGATACTCCTCCAATTGAGGACATTAATAAGTGTCATGTAAAGGCACTATAAAAGTTGTATTGAGATATGGGCCACCCAAGGCCTTAGTTAGTAAGTTTTAGGCGTCCAAGTGTGAATAAGGGCTAGTTGTATAAAAGGTAATTCTCATAATAAAATGACACAATCCTCCTTTGTGCTATGGAAGCTCTTGTCTTGGAGAGAGAGAGAGAGAGAGAGAGAGAGAGAGAGAGAGAGAGAGAGAGTACTCTAGTGCATGTTCCTCTTTCATGCATGTGTGAGAGAGTGAGAGGTAGATTGCCTTGCATCGTGGTGTGAGCGACTTTACGATGACAGCGTGGAGGTGGAGATCGGAGGACTAGAGCTTCAAAAGTGAGCTTGGGGAGCCTCAAGGGACATGAGCTCGAAGCATTGCTAAGTGCCCAACGATTGTTGTGTTTATTGCCTCTTCCGTTTGCGGTTGTGTGGAGTTCCCTCTTGGGAGGTGCTACTAGTAGCCTATAACATTTTTGGTGCCGCTGCTGGGGGGAAACACCTTTGTTTCTTCCACCCTCTTAGATCTTCATCTCCCACTATGCAAGATTCACCATTGCCTTTCCATTTGGAAGGTGCAGTGTGAAGAAACTGTGTAGATAAGGTTTGAGTGGTAGAGAAGGAATTGCAAAAAATTGTGTGTTGAAAGTGTGGGTGAGTACTTGGGAAAACCTAGAGAAAAGCTACACTCAATTTTACATTCAATTTTGTTGTTTTCAGTCACCAATCTTGCTACTATGAGCTAGCAAGGCTGACACCCTATTTTTCTATTTTTTCCAAAAATTACAAAAATAAGGAGCCATTGGTTGTGTTCATGACTTGCATTACATTTCTAATCCTTAGCACAACCATTCTGGATCATTTGGATAGGAAAATTACACTCCAAAGCATCATTCTATCAACTTGGTAGCTAAACACGTGAAAGTGTAGAAAACGGTTCACAATGTGAACCATTCCCTACTACTTCACGGCGTGAAACATTTTCCGCAATCAGCGTGCCGAGAATCTAGGGATTAGCTTACTAAAATTAGGTCCTCTTATCTTGACACAACGAAACTGAAAAATCTTAGCACGTGAAATAGCAGCGAAGCGTTTCATGCCGTGAACCACACTCTGCTTCACGGCGTGAACCATTTGATACTTCATGACGTGAACCATAACTAGCATGCTACTTCACGGGCTAATACTTGACAAGCTAACCATTCACGCCTTAGAGCTTCACGTGTTAACAGTTCACGAGTTAAGCTTTCACCACAGACTGCTAGTTCGCGAATTAAGGATTGTCAGAGTAGCGGTAAGAGTAGAACCCTAATTACACCATTGGAGTCTATCCAACTCAAATTGAAGTAATTTTGAGCTAAAGATTTGAAACACAAAACATTAGTTGCTGTAGCATGAAAAATAGTTCACGATGTGAATAACATCCTGTTTCAAAGCGTGAACCATTTTCTACTTCACGACGTGAACCATTCTTTGTAATTTCATAGATATTTGCTATTTCATGACCAGGAAAGACAATTCGGTAGAAAAGACAGGTGAAAAGGTTGGAGTAGTGATTTCGCCTATTGAAATATATTCTCATACACTTGAGGTCTGGCAAACTTATTGAAGACAATTCGGTAGAAAAGACAGGTGAAAAGGTTGGAGTAGTGATTTCGCCTATTGAAATATATTCTCATACACTTGAGGTCTGGCAAACTTATTGGAGACGATCTTACCTCCAACAACAGTGCATCAAATCACCCAGGTTCTTTCTACCAAATGAGTGTTGGTTCAGGCCGCTCGGCAAGTACTCAATTGAGTGTTTCAGCTTGGAGGAATCTGACCACCATAGAAACAAGTAGTGAGAAATCCATGGAAGAAGGGCTACGATTCTCTGGCCTTGGAGAGGAAGAAAACCCATCTTCTCCTAATAGATCTTTGATATGGCCAGGGGATTTCTTGGTCTCCAACACGACACGGAAGATGAAGCGCAATTTGCAAGCATAGGCCCGTCAACTAGCATACGATACAGTCTAAGACCCGAATTAGCAACCCAACCTTCTAGCCCTAGGCATACTAACATAGTAAGGATTAGTGGGATGACCCCTAGGGTTAGAAGGGATAAGGAAAGTGCCACCAGGATAGGTCAAGTCATCTTCCCCACATCAAAAGGAAATAGAAACATACTTAAAGAGGATTGAGGCATAGCGAGCGACGATTGTGGCTATTAAGCATAAGAAAACAAGAGCTCGATACTCAACGAACAAGGGAGGAACAACGAGAAATGGAGGAAGTGAATCCATTTCGACCACTTGACAAAGAACTAGAAACATCTAGAAATGCCGCTGATGATAACACGTGGATGGGGATAACAGACAAAGTGATACCAACTCTAGAACCCATCAATGAGGAACCAAAGGGTTGACAAAAGCCTTAAGACATAAGAAGAGGAGGACAACCTACTTAGGGCACTTGCAGGTGTGGTGAGGATCATCTCTATACAAGAGAGGATATACAAGAAATGATCAATGATCCCACGTTCTTGCAGAGCATGGAACTCCTGATCGAACAAAGGCAGGCTAAGGTTGCTAAACAATGAGCCCAACAATGAGGAATTACCCAGAACCAGCCATAGACTTGAACTGAATAGAACCTATCCAGGAAGAGGGTGTGGTCTAGGTTGGGGGGGAGTAGCTCCTCGAAGGCCAATTTTAGATCCCAACGCAAATCAAAATGTAGTCAAGAGGGCGAATCCGCTGAACATGGCCATGAAAATGGGCCGAGGAATGGTTACGAAACTAGGCACTACCCTGGAATCTAGACCATCCCCCCCAGATGAAGCCACATATTATTTCAAAGCTTGTGCAAAAATTCTCAGGAGATGGGGACCCAATCAAACATGTAGAAATCTTTGAGTCTACTTGTGAGACATGTGGACCAGTGAGTGACATAACCATGATACATGCTTTTTCCCTAACCCTAGAAAGGAAGGCTCACCAATGGTATCAAACACTAAAACCTAAGGATAAAGTCAATTTCACTCGACTTAAAAATGTGTTTATACCGAGTTTTGCTCGAAGTAATGACAGATGGAGTCCTATGGCTCAGCTCCACAATATCAAGCAAAAGGAAAATAGACCATGTGAGATTATATTTCTCAGCTCAAACACTTGAATTCAAGATACAAGTTGAGGGAAAGGTTAACTGATGATCAGTTTTTACTGCCTTGCTTCCGAAGAGGAGTCCAAGATCATAAGATGCATGATTATTTAGTGTTAGACCGACCAGTTACTCTAGATATTTGTATTGAATATGAGGACAATATGCTTGAGTTGCTACTACAACCGGAAGACACCAAGGTAGCTTCAATAGTGGCAGTATCGCAAGTCTCCAGTCATCAAGACACAGGAACCAAGAACAAGCAAGTTGACAATATGATAATGGAATAACTTAGCAATGTCATCTTAGTAGAGAAATTACTCTAGATATTTGTTGTAAGTTGGCCATTGAATATGAGGACAATATGCTTGAGTTGCTACAACCGGAAGACGCCAAGGTAGCTTCAATAGTGGCAGTATTGCAAGTCTCCAGTCATCAAGACACAGGAACCAAGAACAAGCAAGTTGATAATATGACAATGGAATAACTTAGCAATGCCATCTTAGAGAAATTAAAGGTTAGGGATGGGAGAGAAGCATGAATAACTTAACAATGCCTTCTTAGAGAAATTAAAGGTTAGGGATGGGAGAGAAGCATCAGGGAATGCTCATCTCTACAAAATCACACAAGCACTGAATGCCCTCACTTAAGATTAAGGCAATTACTTTATTGTGCTCACTTTCAAAGATTGGGAAACCATGACACTACCATGTGCAAATATCCGAGGGTCCAACCCCCCCTTAGCACAACTGCCAGCACCCCCAAAGTGCCGCTAGCCTTACTAGCACTACCACTGCAAACCGATGTGGCTGTTAGGTAGCCAAACCCATCCTACTTACCAAGAGGGATGTTTCGAATGCAAGACATGGTGCCTTTGCCCCGCCACTTGTTCTACCACCACAACCACCACACGCTAAAATTAACCAGATGTTGGACCAATATAGTGTTTTAGTTGTAATGGACCTCATTGAAGAGTAGCGAAGTGTCCTCATAAGAATGTGGCTAATGTAAGCCAAGCCCAGCCCTTGGCAGCACCGACCAACGTCATGCCAACACTTTCCTGTGTCAAGTGTGGAATTGATCATTTGATCAAAGACTGACCATATCGCGCCAGTGGTTCTGCTTCCACTTCTAACCATGCCATTATTAGGCCTATAAGTGTGCAGCCTAGGAATATCATGCCATTGAATGTCCTGACACGAGTGCAAGCAAAACAAGTGGACAAAGGGAAAAACCTAGTAGGTGTTACAACCTCTAAAACTGGGAGAAGGAGAAGAGTAAAGAAAGTGGTCAAACATGATACCATGGTCACAATCCAGGCCAAAGACAATACCATTAACACACCGGATCCACCCAATCAAAGGAAGGAGATGACCAAGTGCTGAAACAGGATGGGCACGCCCAAGAAACTACAAGGGAGAGACCAGCATCCCCTAAGGGGATTGGAGAATATCCAAATGCTGAAGAAGAAATAAGGAAGCTGGAAGAAGCAAAAACCTTGGTTGAGGAGTACCAACGAAATCACAAAGCCAAATTAAGGGCCAAACGGGCTAGGGATACAGTGTATCCAAGAAATGAGATGTTAAGGGGAAAAAGATTGGATGTGCCTACTCTAATCCTAGAAGAGTCTGAGGATGGGACTCATAAATGACCTCATGGTGGCAAGAATGTTTGAGGGAGAAGATCAAGATATGTCAAACCATTCATTCCCTAGGATTGAATACGTGACAAACACATGTAAGGAGCCTTCACTTTTTGCCAGAGAACCTAGAGACATAGGCAGTCTTGTAGCCATACTATCCACCACCGTCAAAATGCTGCTGGGATTATTGTTACGCAATACGCCGGCATAGTGGGAATATGTCAAGGACTTGGTAGAAGGAAAATTGAACCTAATGATCACTACAGAGGAGATTCGGTTACCTCTAGTAGAGAAAAACCTAGTGCATGAGGAAGAGGGAACACCTAGATTTGTCAAAATACATGTCAACCAATTGGGCCGGTATTATGAGAGTGATGATACGAATGCCACAATTCCAATCCACCACAATGGGTACTAAGCACTGGCTATCTTGGATTGAGGTGCGGGCGATATGGTTGAAAAATGGTGTGCTTCTGGTACGATGGGCGAGGTCCGACAAAGCGGTCCCTGAGTTAATTGCCAAGACACCTAAGGAGGATCCTGGAGGGTTTTGACCAGGCGATGCACGGGCTTGCGGTGCCTAGGACACCCATGCATATGTCGTGGAAGATATGTATGATGGCTGAAATGATTATTGTAATTTGTTACTAGATCTCGTTACTGACCAATGGGTCTCAACGGAGAGTCCAGAGTGATACTGTTTTTTGAGAAACAAGGGACTGGATGGAAATTTTGAGTTATGATATCTATAACCAATAACTGTTTGTCAATGGATTATTTTATATGTTAAAGTTTTAAAGAGGAGTGTGTGCGTATCTGTATTCGAAAGCAAAAGTTAAGAAAGGCATTCAATTATGGGTGGGTGAGTAATTGTCTGGTTCTACCGATTCCAGTGGTTGGGTGGTGGCTAACCCATGGGCCGGATGGGGTTAGGTGGAATCAATGGAGTTTTAGTAATTAAATTGAAATAATAGAAATACGCTAAGAATTTGAGTAGTTAAATAAAACCCTGAAGAATTTCTCAAATGAGTAGATCAACGGCTATGCGTGATTTCGGTTAGGAAAAAAGCGTTGATTTCCTCAGATGATTAGATCAACGACTGTGCCTGATTTCGGTTAGGAAAAAGTGTTGATTTCTTCAAATTAAGTCAGTTATAGTTTTCCTTCTATCTGGTTTAATCAGGTGAAGGATAGTTTAATCTCTAGAACCCGTTAGAGAAAATTTGTTAAGAAAATCAAAAAGGTGGAATCGTCCCCATTTTTCGAGCAAGGAAAATTTTCCCAGTTTCGGTTTCGGAATGACAACCAGATTAGTCTTGTGTCCGAACATTCAAGGGGAAGGCCCCGAGTGGGAAACCCTGCCTCGTGCAAGAGGAAGCTACTTGCGCTGTTGCTAGCAACCGGGAATCCGGTGTGCGGAGGGGGCAGTGGGGTCTCACACCCTATGTAGATAGGCCTCAGATCTTTGCCCGGCCTACCAGGTTAACTTCTTCAACCTTGGCTGGACCATCATAAAAGGTCCTTGGTTCCTCGTTTTTGTGGGTTCTTTGGGCCAAGTCATATTGCACAAAATGATTGGCCATCTTGAAGGTTCTAAAGTTCTTTGTTGGGACTTGTTTAGTCTCCTATGCTTTCTTCTTCTATTAATTTCTTGTCCTCTTTTTCTACGAGCGCTAACTTTTTATTTCGTGCAATGCACGGAGAGCAGCAAAGGGGTTTAGGTTGGGGACCAACAAGTTCCTTTCGTTTTGGGAGGGGATCATTTGGACCAAGAAGGTGGCCTTGGCAAGCTCCTTTTGCCAAACTTCGCTAAAGTACTCATGTGCTTCAACCGCCCCTACATCTTTTAGCCAATGCGCATCTAAATCAATAGGAAAGACGTATGCCTCCCCCCCTAAGGGAACCCGTTGGGTTTATGAGTTCTACATAGATGGTTCTCCCATAATAGTTCCTCAGTGTTACCATTTTTTAGGCTCATGATTGGTGATTTCAGGAGACATGCAGTGCTTAGCATGTAGAGGGACGTGATCTCTTGCCCATCGATGGCTATCAAACCAGGTTCCTGTGCATCTTGGAAGTATGTCTAGGGTAGCAATATGCATCTAATTCTCATTCTTTCAGCTCTGGTGGAAGGGTGAAGATTTCGAGCTATCCCTTTTCTTTTCAATCATTTTGTGGCATGTTTGGCATAAGTGGACTGAGTGGACCGGGTTGTTGTTACTGAATCTTCTACAAAGGACCTACCAAGTGTGCAGGTTGATCTTGAATGTTTGGTCTTCTTTCTGGCAGATATAGATGTGATTCATGTCCCAATCATGGGATCATTTTTGTTTCTCTCATAAAGGGACATCTGAGGATGCAATCATATGAAATAGGCTATTGGGGCTGAAATTCATCCCCACAAAGGTGTGGCAAAACTTGGTCCCAACGATCTTGATCTTCAAGTCCCTTATTTAGGAGGCCTACAGTGTTAAACTTACAGCAATGTGATTAGCTATGGTGGATCAAATGCTAGAATCAACATCATTAATAAAGAGATTAGATGATAATTAAAACGTGATTGGTGAGCAATTAACTGATAGCTTAATGTAGGCATGGATAATCAAAAACCAGCAAATTCTCATTAGGCCAATGCCTCAATTTATAGAGTTTACATCCAAGCATCCAATCCCACTGATTTCTCCTTGATTCACTCCACCTCTTTTACTTGATTCTCTCCACCTCTCCCAAAATATCTTCCACACCTCCTAAATCTCCTCATGCTACCCTTTATTCTCTCCCAGTAGATAATTCTCACCTTTTCACAAGTTCTCTCACATTTACAGATTCTCTTTTACAGCCTCTTGCCCCAAGGGCTTGTTCCCGCACACACCCTATTCACTTGTATATTTCAACACCTCCCCTCAAGTGAATACTCCTAGCACACCTGGACCATATACCAAGTTTCCCTCTTACTTGATAGTCCATGACTAATGCCTCAAGTCCCTAAACTCATAGTCCTTGACACTCTCTCTCTCTCTGTGTCCAAGGCTACTACAAGTGCCCGTGACCTTGACTAAAGTGCTCACACATACATCTACCACATGGCCTACATCATCAGTGGCTCTCAGAGGTGGTTTTCCTCTGTTGGGGTAGGTTACATTGGGTTGTGGGGTTTCTCTCTCTCACTCTCTCAGAAAAGATGATCCGACTCCACTTCCTTAGGAGCCTCCATGAAGTTTGCCAATGTTGTTCCTTCTCCACTAGGTTTATTGTAGCAGTCTCTTGCCATGTGTCTTGGCTTTCCATAGTTGTGGCAAGTGAAGGTCCTTCCTCCTACTCTGCCTCTTCCTCTTCCTCGTCCTCATCCTCGAGAGAATCCTCCTCAGGTGAAGAATGCTTGAGCACAAGGGTGTTAGCTATGTTTGGCTAAAGTGGCTTGAGCTAATTTGATGTATGATGGGAGATAGAGCTCCTCCACCAGCTAGGGGTACAGAGGGTTTGTTGAAAAAGAGGTAAAAATATTAATTATCTACTAATCCTAATTAACCAAGTGATTAGCAAGATAATGGGCTCACAAATTGATGGATTCTAGGCTAGGCTCTGATACCATGTTAAAATTGTAGCAATGTGATTAGCTATGGTGGATCAAATGCTAGAATCAACATCATTAACAAAGAGATTAGATGATAATTAAGATGTGAGCAATTAGTTGATAGCTTAATGTAGGCATGGATAATCAAAAACTAGCAAATTCTCATTAGGCCAATGCTTAATTTATAGAGTTTACATCCAAGCATGCAATCCCACTGATTTCTCCTTGATTCACTCCACCTCTTTTGCTTGATTCTCTCCACCTCTCCCAGAATATCCACACCTCCTAAATCTCCTCATGCTACCCTTTATTCTCTCCCAATAGATACTTCTCACCTTTTCATAGGTTCTCTCACATTTACAGACTCTCTTTTACAGCCTCTTGCCAAGGGCTTGTTCTCGCACACACCCTATTCACTTGTATATTTCAACAACGGGCCTTGCGGTGGCTCCAACTACAAGTTTCACCAGTAAGGTTGTGTCATCCATGGTAGGTGTTTTTCCCAGCATTGTTTAGTGACAATGCTTACTCCAACCCCTCCATTCAGGATGGTGTGACCTGAAGGCTATTGAAGGTTATGGGTAGTCCTACGTTGAGTGTATCTCCTTCAAAATACTGCTCGACTTTGTTAACTCAAATAGTGGGGGTGCCACAAGGCCCCATGAATTCATCTTCATCAGTCTCATTAGAGCTATTGAGCTCTACCGGCTCTTGCATTCCTGCCCTTAGGCATCCTTCCATCCAATCTTTTAAATCCTTCCATAAGTTTGGGCTACCTTGGAGTAAGGTGCCAATGGGAATTTGGATTTGAGAAAAGAAGAAGGAGGAGAGACCTGCAATGTCCCTAGGAACAGATACAGTTTCTTGGGTTGGATTGTCTTTGTCTATTCAGAGGAGGGCTGACTGGGTTTCCCTCGAGGGGGTGCGCGGTCTTGGAATCCTCTACTCTGTTCCTGAGCTTCCTTGGTCAATCTTATGTCGAAAATCGAAGGGCATGGTTCAAGGTATGTTGTTAGAGGCTCGTCCTCTAGTTGGGCTACTTGAGAGTCCCCCCTCACCAGCTCTTACGCTACCTTTAGCCTTTTCTTTTCTTCTATGGGGTTAGGCTATTCGGCTAACTTTCTAGGTAGATGGTTAGGATCAATTGACTCTCTAGCTAGGGGGCTAGAGGTAGCAGTTGCTCCTCTTCAGATGAAGAGGTTGATGCATTGGTGGTCATTCCATCTTCAAACCCGCTTTTTTATGATTACGTGGCTATCCCCCTTACCTATCTTTGTGGCCTTCTTTCATGAGCACCTTCTGGCATGTGCTTGTTCCATGACATTTCTCTGGTATAGAACTCTTGCATGACCCGTAATTTTGCAAGGTCGATGCCTCGACTGTTACAGCATGAGTTGTGGCTCTTCTTATATTTTGCAATCTGGTTACTGCATTAAGAGGGACCGTGTGGATGAAGCCATCTCTTGCACTGAGTAGGTTAATACTCGTGCTAGGATTAGCTTCATGGACTTTTCCTGTTGTGCCTACTCTTAGCACAAACAATCCTTGTATATGGTCAATTCTGCACCCGATGCATAAAGGGGTTAAGGTGGAAGCACTCATTGGAGTACTTGCCATTCCCATTTTAATCAGACACTCAGCTACTCTATGAGGTCTTGCACAATGATAGCCATGTTGTTCAAGTCCCTTCCCTGTGGGTTTGGGGGGTGGATAGGTATACAGGATACATCTGGTCTCCCTCCATCAAATAGTGGCTTAGAATCTGGGAGGGTGGACTATTCAATTCAAGGGGCTCCAAGGTGGTCCCTTTAGTAGCTTCCCCCTCATCACATTCTTCAAAGATTTCAGTCAAGGTTAAATGACAAACAAGGGTGATTCGAGGTAATGGGGGTTGTGGAGGAAGTACAAGGAGTGGTAAGGGCATTTGTGGAACCCTAATAATTCCTCTCTGGGTCACTTCATGACCTAGTTGAGTTGCATTATGAAGTGCACGTGCTGGAAAGGCCAACGGTTGCCTAGGTTGGGTTACTTTCGCTTTACCCCATTTCCATTCTCTGGTCTAGAGGCGGTGTGGGCTCTCTTTCGAGCTAGTGTTCCATGCCTCTATCCCTGTGATGTGGGTTGTCTAATTGTGCATTTCAGAGGATAAAGTTTTGGAGTCTTGAAGCAAGGCTTCTTTGTGAACGAGTAGGGGATGTTGGGTCTTTCTCCAAGGTAGGTGGTATATCCATGCATTGCGATACCAGTCCTCCTATCTCTAAGTCACAATTAGCGCGTCCTGTGCTAGGATGCTCCTCTCTCATTGGTGCCATCAAAGACCAACACCGTTTGGCTCCACACTGTATTGAAGGGTCTGTCTTATGAGTGAGGGAGCGTCAAGAGGATTTATGTCGTTGAACAGAGGGTTGTTTTGCACCAATTTTCCTAAACATAAGTGCATGAATGTGTGAATGTGAGAAATAGTAGTGCTGTGGACAGTCTCTGTTTCACACAATTTCCCTAAACGTAAGTACATGAATGTGAGAAATAGTTGTGCTGGACAGTCTCTGTTTCGCACAATTTCCCTGAACGTAAGTACATGAATGTGAGAAATAGTAGTGCTGGATAGTTTGTTTTTTTTTGGAAGGTACGACCCTATGCTGGGTAAGATACGGGCATACGCTTAGAAGATAGAACAAATGTACACTGGGTAAGACACAACCGTATGCTGGGTAAGACACAACCGTATGCTGGGTAAAACATGGGCGTACATTGTGTAAGACACGAGCGTTCTCTAGGTAACACACGGGCATACGCTTGGAAGATGGAATGAGTGTAAGCTTCTAGAAGGACACAAATGTGGCTAATAGAAGAGTACGGGCGTACGCTTGTTGGCACAGGAGGAAGACATGGGCATGCACTTGTGAAGGACACGGTTGGGGGCAGAAGAAACGGGCATGTCTTGAGAAGGAACGAGCATGGCTTGAGAATGAACTAGCGTGGCTTGAAGAAGACACATGCGTTTCTTGAGGAAGACACAAGCATGGCTTGAGATGGTATGAGCGTACACTTGTGGAAGATGAAGACACACGCGTGGCTTGAGGGAAGGTATGTCTTGAGAAGGACATGGGCATGGCTTGAGATAGACACGGGCATACTGTTATGAAGGTACGGTCATATGCTTTAGGAAGACATGAGCGTACTCTTATGAAGGTATAATCGTACGCTTGTCAGGTCAAATAAATTTCTTAATTGTGCAGGAAGATGTGTCCTCTGAGATCCACCCTCTGATATTCCTTTGACAGTACAGTAGTACCCAATTTGTACCCCTTTTTAATGCCCTTTATACCTTGTAAATGCAATTTATTCCCCTTAATTTTCCTCTAGTCATTTATGCAATATATTCTAAAGGATTTACTCAAGAGGAAGACATGGGCATGGCAAAGGAAGACACGGTCATGGCACTGAGAAGAGTACGGCCATACGCTTCTCAAAAGGCAAACAGAGTCAAAAATACACCTCTTATTTCTGATGTTTTGGGTCCTTCCTTGATGATTTTTTGTGTTTTTCTTTTTGTGGGTGGCTAGATCTAGTCTCTAGCTACCCAATGATGCCTAGAATGCTTAAGAAAACCTAATTACCTAAGATTAATTAAAGGATTAAGCTAATTGTGCAAAGTTTGACAAATGTTGAAGAAAACCAAAATTGATGAACTTCAAGAGCAAAATTAGGCACTTACTTATGTCTCCCGCATCCGATGACTCCCAAGCTCCTCATGCTCCATTATTCTATTGAACTCCATAGTTGAAGTAGACAAAATCAAACAACAAACAAACATACCAAACGAACAACCACCGGTGGATTTGCACTCCAACCGGGCTATGCAATGACTCTAACAAGTGGTGGATTGTGGAGGACCCTAAGTTAAATGCCCATCCCCACAATAGAGGCGCCAAAGATGTTAACCAAATCAAGATACTACCTTTCACAAGAGAGGGAGAGAAGAAGAGAAAGATGCCATGGAAGGGTCGGTTTGGAGACTAGCACTTAGCTAACCCTAATGAGGGTTAGCTCCCTAATGTGAGGCCGCTAAGGGATCACTCCACCTCCACTTGTGTCACTCAAATGGATCTTCACAAGCTAGTAGTGAGCAAAGAGGAAGGGAGCTATGGTGAGCTCTACCTTAACTCAATGCCAATGTGTATGCAAGAGGAATCATGAGAAGGAGACAAGAAGAGGGAGAAGAGAAGACAAGACTATTAAATTTGCAGCAATGTGATGAGCTATGGTGGATCAAATGCTAGAATCAACATCATTAGCAAAGAGATTAGATGATAATTAAGACGTGATTAGTGAGCAATTAATTGATAGCTTAATGTAGGCATGGATACTCAAAAACCAGCAAATTCTCATTAGGCCAATGCCTCAATTTATAGAGTTTACATCCAAGCATCTTATCCCACTGATCTCTCCTTGATTCACTCCGCCTCTTTTGCTTGATTCCCTCTTCCTAGAATATCTCCACACATCCTAAATCTTCTCATGCTACCCTTTATTCTCTCCCAGTAGATACTTCTCACCTTTTCACAGCTCCTCTCTCATTTACAGATTCTCTTTTACAGCCTCTTGCTAAGGTTATTCCTGCACACACCCTATTCACTTGTATATTTCAACACCTTCACTCAAGTGAATACTCCTAGCACACTTGGACCCTATACCAAGTTTCCCTCTTACTTGGTAGTCCGTGACCAATGCCTCAAGTCCCTAAACTCATAGTCCTTGACACTCTCTCTCTCTATGTGTCCAAGGCTACTACAAGTGCCCGTGACCTTGACTAAAGTGCTCACACATACATCTACCACATGGCTTACATCATCGGTGGCTCAGAGGTGGTTTTGTTGGGGCAGGTTACATTGGGTTGTGGGGTTTCTCTCTCTCTCTCTCTCTCTCTCTCTCTCTCTCTCTCTCTCTCTCTCTCTCTCACACACACACACACACACACACACACACACAGAAAGATGATCTGACTCCACTTCCTTCGGAGCCTCCATGAAGTTTGTCGATGTCATTCCTTCTCCACTGGGTTTGCTGTAGCAGTCTCTTGCCCCATGTGTCCTGGCTTTCCACAGTTGTGGTGGCAAGTGAAGGTCCTCCTACTCTGCCTCTTCCTTGTCCTCGTCCTCGAGAGAATCCTCCTTGGGTGAAGAATGCTTTTTCCTCTCCCAGTTGTTGAGTCCAGCCATTTCTTCTCTTTGACCTTGGTCTCTTGCTCTAATAGAGCTCCTTCTATCTCGTGCAGCTTCAATTGAGGTACATTCTTTAATGTTGCTACAATGTTTTCATATTCACCTTTGTCCACACTCCTCAGAAGCACTGCTAGTGCCTCATCATCTTCTACCTTCTTGCCAATGGCTACCAGTTGTTGCTTAATGCTTTTATATTTGTTCAAGTGTGTGATTAAAGGTTCACTTTCCTTCATATCCAGTTTTGTAGAATTGCATTAACAGGTTTATCTTTGAATTTTTTGCTTGAGTGCCAAATAATTTATTGAGTTTATCCCATGCATCTTTTGCCCATTGTATCCCTGTGATGTGATGAATGATTTCATCATTTAAACTGAGTGCGATAAGTCCTAATGCTTTCTCATTCCTGCTCTTCCACTAATTTTCCCCACTCACCTCTGGGCATTCATCTCTTCCCTCAACTAGCCCCCACAGATTTTTCCTCATGAGCACATACATGGTTTTTGTTTGCCATGTATAAAATTGCTCCCCATTAAATTTGGCTATCTCTTGTGCCGTGCTCATGATGATGTGAAGGGGGTCTTACCTATTGATCCAATTTCAAGATTCAAGGGCAGTGTCTATCCTTTTACAACTCAATCTGGTGTTTAGGTGATGATTGCAACAGATTTATCAGCATAAATTCACCAGAAATTACATAAAACAGAGGGTAACAAATCTGTACTGAATGGTTGGAGTATCAAACCATCTCCGAATTGCAATCTGAAGCTATAGGGATCTGTATCAGATACCCAATGGTTAATTTGAACCCTCAATTGCACCAAAATATAGTGATTAGTGTTGATTAATTATTGATTAGCAAAATAATCCTCTGTTTTGTGTACAGGAAAACAGAGTATGCGGGGAGTCCAGATCTGGGGCCTTAGAGTTCAAATGAGCTCAACCCCTTTCAAGGCCATCAATAGCAGTTAGTCTAGTAGAGGATTAAGCCAAGAAACACAAGATTTGACCAAACATTGAATGCTTAATCTCTGTTTTACCAAAGTCACCTCTGCAGATGTGATTGAGAGCTTAGATCTCACTGTAGACTTGATGAAATCAAAAACTATCTTCACCAGCTTGTAGAGCACCCTTGAAAACCCCTGGGGCCAAGAGGAATTAGACCCATTGTATCTGGTACTATAGACAAGATCTCCATTTTCCCCTTTAAAAAACGGCGCGGGCTTTTTAGCGAAAATTGGCAGCATCATGCGATGGCAGTTTGGCATTTTGTTTAGATGGGCTGAAGCACAAGGGGTATGGCTACATGTGGCTAAGAGGTTTTGGGCCAATTTTATGTGTGAAGGGAGAGAGAGCTCCTCCACCAGCTCGGGGTACAGAAGCTATTTGAAAAAAGAGGTAAAAACTTGATTATCTATTAATCCTAATTAACTAGGTGATTAGCAAGATAATGGGCTCATAAATTTGATGGATTCTACACTAGGCTCTGATACCATGTTAAATTTGTAGCAATGTGATGAGCTATGGTGGATCAAATGCTAGAATCAACATCATTAGCAAAGAGATTAGACGATAATTAAGACGTGATTAGTGAGCAATTAACTGATAGCTTAATGTAGGCATGGATAATAAAAAACCAGCAAATTCTCATTAGGCCAATGACAAGAATCATCCATGCACACACCACAATCAAGCAAGTAAGCATTCAACCAATACAAGCTTACCACCATAGCCACGAGAGAGAGAGAGAGAGAGAGAGAGAGAGAGAGAGAGAGAGAGAGAGAGAGAGAGAGAGAGAGAGAGAGAGAGAGAAGGCAAGACTCAATTGTGATAATGGGATTGTCCCTTTTCATATTTCATAAATCACTTATATACATGATCTCTCTTTTTACAATGGCTGACTGCCCATTTACAATTGGGGGACCCAAAACTAACTTGATCTCTCTTTTTACAATGGCTGACCACCCATTTACAATTGGGGGACCCAAAACTAACTTCCTAGCTCTATGTACATCTAATCTCATTCATGTGATGACGTTACACAAGTCCTAAGCTCGATATATCTTTTTCATTAAATGCTTAGCACAGTTACATAACAATGGATTACAAGAAGCGTAACCATGCTTGAAAAATGATGTTAACTAGTGTTGTTAACACACACTTACACAAGTGTGCACACATTCATAAATACACTCTCACACACGCACTCATAAGCATGTGCACCCACGCAAAACATACAAAAACGTGCATATGGACACTCGTAACACACTTGCACATTATGCACACCTCCCATTATCCATCCACACCCTCTAAAATCCCGTACATGGGTTACCCCTCTCCACACTTGCTCGCACATGCACCCTCTCTATTTATACACACACACTTGCACACACGTGTACACTTTCTAAATACCCACACGCACACATGCACACACACTTGCATGCATGTATACACTCTCTAAACACCCACATCCACACGTGCGCACACACACTTCCCCTCCAAATTCACCCTCCCTCCCTTGTTTTTTTATTGTTTCCTTTTTGTCTTATATTTACTTCCCTTTGTTTTTTCTATTTATTTATGACAAAAGAGCCCTATTTAATTTTATTTTATTTTTCTATGTGGCCGTGCCATCCCATTGTGAAAGGACTAGCCTAAGGCCAAACCACATCAGGGCCAGCCACATCTTGGGGGCAGCCTAGCCTCAGCACTATCTCCCGCAGGCTTATAAAGACCCCTTGGGCATGGGATTAATGTCAAAAAATTGGCCAAACACGTGGGGCCCTCATTGGCCCACTTGCTCGGTCCCCACGTAGCTGCAAATCATAAACCCCACCATATCTAGCTTGACTCCATGATATGCAGGCACACATGCCCTTCCTGCAGCTCAACTCCACCACGTCGCTCCACTCCCATGCCTTCTCTCTGCACCATAACATTTTTGTGTGAAGTAAACGGATCTATGAATGGCATTTGGTGGTGTTTGGATGTATAATGGAGCTTCACGCCGACAACTCTATGTAAGTTCTAATGTGGTAGTGCAAGGTGTGTGTGTGTGTGTGTGTGTGTGTGTGTGTGTGTGTGAGAGAGAGAGAGAGAGAGAGAGAGAGAGAGAGCAAGGATTACCTAGAGTAGACTCTAAAAAATCGGGAAGCCAAGCAATCCAGGAGAAGCAAAGCAAAGCCGGTGGAAGCCATTAAAAAAAACAAAAGACACGAAGAACAAGGAAGTGAGCCAAGTAAGACCACAAAAGGTACATAAGTTCTAATGTGGTAGTGCAAGGGGTGTGTGTGTGTGTGTGTGTGTGTGTGTGTGTGTGAGAGAGAGAGAGAGAGAGAGAGAGAGAGGAGAGAGAGAGAGAGAGAGCAAGGACTACCTAGAGCAGATTGGCAACAAAACTCCAGAAGCCAAGGAATCATGGACGCAAAGCAAAGTCGGTGGTAGCCACAAAAAGAGAAAAATAAAACACAACACTAAGAGAACAAGGAAGTGAGACAAGCAAGACCACAAAAGGCCTTTGCATGGAGCAATAAAGAGAAGATGGCAAGCACAAGAAGGTGATCAGGAGTAGAAAGAAGGCCACAAGCCACACTATGTAAAGCCAACAAAGAAGGAAGGAACCTGGAGAGGAAAATAACAAGTGCAAAGAAGTCAATTGTAGAAGTCGGTAAGACAAAAAAGCAAAATCAACCACCGATAATAAGAATCCAAGGGCATCTAGAAACAAGCAACTAGCAAAGCAAATTGGTAGCTTTGACAAAAGTAAATTGGGAAGAAGCTCAAGAAGAAGAGGGTCACACTCAACAAGCACCCGCCGGCCAAGGAAACAAAAACCCAACAAGGCACATGGGCCAAGAAGAGAATCTAGAGTTGAGTTACCGGGCACATTCTCATGCACATACTCAACAACGAGGCATCAACAACAAAAATGGGCACCAAATCTCCTTCAACAAGTGCACTACAAAGTAATTTCTGATATCAGCCCTCTTCCGTTAAATTGGTAAGTGAGGTTAACCCTTCTTTTACTACTTATTTTGGCTCCCCATTGAGTGGGTAGAGCACTCCCCACAGAGGGTGCAGATGATATAGGTGGGATTTTTTAGAAGTACACACTTGAATAGTCTAAAGGTATAACCCAAAAGTTCATAAGTATCTACTTGGCAAGGTACATTATGCCCACATGCTCACAAATGTTCTTTGTCATGCTATTGATAAAGAACTTCCACCCCCTTGCCTGGCCTACCTTATCCCATCTTATAGAGTAGCATCTCTTTGACAACCCCAAGCCTAATCTACCTCTATATAGCGTTGTCCTACATAAAGTAGCATCCCCTAAAAGCACTTCCAAGGCATCGGCTCTAGACCTCAATGTTACTGCCAAAAGGGTGTTCCCAAAAACCTACCAAGAATCTCACATGAGAATAGTTATCCTCTTGTTTTGTTTTTTTTTGGTCTCCAACTCTTTAATTTTCCTTTCTTTCCTTTTCTACATTGCTACTAGCTCACCCTTTCACTCACAATGTATATAGCTATAAAGCCAGGACATAGTCTCAAATAGTCCATTAAAAATACGGTGCACGAGTATCTCGGCATACTCCATCGACACAATGCAAGGAATATCTAAACATAAAGGAACTAATACTAGCCTCTAAATAGGGTTAAAGCTTTAATGCTCATCTAGACAGTAAAACTATATGGGTCATAAGACCAATCATCCTACCACAATGTCTCTTCTCCCTTTTATACTCTTTACACTTCATTTAATCTCTTGTTCGTTTCCTTTTAATTCTAATAGATCTCATTCAATAACAAATTAACATAACTATAGAGGGTTTGAATACACCTAATCAATAGGATGAAAATCTCAACCTCATGTTTGCGTTGCTTTTCATATGTTTACTTGCTTTGAATATCCTATCACCAGTCTCTTCTCACTCTTAGAAGGTACCTGTCCCCCATAACCACAACACCACCTCTATATAGCGTTGTCCTAATCTAAGTTTTTTTTCTTGTGTTTTTTACTTTTTTTTCAAAATAAAAAGTACAAGAATGTTAAACATGAAAAGCTACCAACTCAAAGAAAACAAAAACTATCACCTAAGTAATTCCTTTGCCATCATCAAAAGTGCAGAGCATAGCTTAGTAATCTCTTTCCCTAGGTCAACAGACTCTGCATTGGTAGGAAACACGACGAAAATATTGAAGGTATCCACATGATATGGGAGTCGAATAGAGGCTACATAAACCAAATCTCGCCATAAATATGGTCGTAAAGCATCCAAATCGTGAAATGGCATAGGGGTCAAGGAAGATGTGCCAAAGTTGGCACTGTGGAATATCTTCTAAATCTCTCACGCTCCTCTAAATGATCACCTAGCATAGCCCAAAATGAGTAAATGGAAGGTAGCATGGTCTCATGGAATGATGGAGTACGGTCACCTGCCAAATCTCGGCATACTCCTCATGGTAGGTAAGCACTGCTAAAAAGGTCCTCTCTCAGGATATGGTGTTGAGGAGTTACACCCACTAGGGTTTTTAACAAGCCCTGTACCATACTGCCTAAAATAGGTCCTACACTACCAACATATAATGAGACATCCAACATATAAAATAATTCTACGAATGATGACACACAACAATGCTCACTCCTATTAGCAAAATAATAACTAGAAAAAGTACAAAGATCAGGTATACAATAATCTCCTCGGTGAAGGGAATCTATACTATCCTCATCAATCATCATTGGTATACTCGTATTTGTCCAAGTAAGATCCATTAAAAAAGAATAGTGAAGGTGTAAATGAACATTTCCTATACCTTAAATACCCCTACCTAAACATCATAATTACCATATCAAGTTCACTCTACATACTGTTTCACCCTTAACCCATTAACTCTAAATGGTTCATTCCCCTTTTGCAAATCTTGTATGCTCAAAGAACCATTCTCAAAAACCTCTTGGAATTTATTGCTCAATAGAAAACATTGCATCTATGCCATACACCAAATTAAATGGAGTAATTTGTGTAGTAACTTTATAAGCCATACGGTTTTGGTTAATATTCCACATAGAATTTGATTGGTAACTTTCACTTGACCATTTGCTCTAGGATAATACAGTGTTGATATGTTTAATTTTTTAAAGCTCATTTAAGAAATGGAAACCTCTATCACTCACTAATTCCAAAGGACATCCAAAACGAGTACTAATATTTTCATAAAGAAACTTGGCAACATTGACGCCTCTGTCCGTCTTCAGGGGTTTTGCCTCTACCCATTTGGTCACTAATATTTTCATAAAGAAACTTGGCAACATTGACGCCTCTGTCCGTCTTCAGGGTTTTGCCTCTACCCATTTGGTCACATAATCTGTACACACTAAAATGTATCGATTAGATCTACAACATGGCGAAGGATCTATTGGTCCTACAAAATCTATTCCCCACTTCTCAAATGGCTTTAACGCTAAGATAGGCATTAAGGGTGTAAAATTTTGGATGGTCTACCAAATCATTGACATCTATCACATTTAAAAATAATAGTCTTTAAATAACATGGCCACCAATAAACAACAAGGATAGCGAGCCATTAATTTACCAGCAAAATGTCCACCACATGGTTCATCATGTAAAGCTTTCAAAATAGTGAAAATTTCATCTTCAGGCACATAATGTCCATAAATTCCTTCTCGAGGAAAGTACTTACAAAGATAACCATCCAATAGATTATAAGACCTTGATTGTAACAAAAGATTTTTCTTTTCCCTCCTATTTGCTGCCTAGGTGGATATTGAGCCGTACTCAAAAAATTAGTAGTGTCAGCATACCATGGAACTTGTGTTTCTATTAAAAATAACTAAGCATTGAGAGTAGATCTAGTCTACCCAGCTGAGATGGTAGAAGAGAGTGCATCACTACTGCCTGGATAGAGACAGACATGTCGAGTCTACTTAAGCTCTGAGGAGAGGAACAATACCAAATATGGACATAGGAGAGTTGAGAGATTAGTTCATGGGCAAAGCTCTTCTCTAAAGCATTGTACTGTAATACTTAAGAATGAATTGGATCTTGTCTTATTGTTGCTTTTTATCTATTCATCTCTATCCATGTGGTGTTCAATCTTGTGTTAGGTCATTCCTGTCTGGATGTGGAAGTCTGTATGGAATCTAGATAGCCTTAGGAACTAACTTGCTTCAATTCATGCTCACTCTCCCTGCACTTAGGCAGATGGTAGCTCAACGTTCTAGTGTTGGCTTATTGCATTGGGGATAGCTGCATTAGTCATGCGTGACTCCTCCGAAGAGCCAACTAGGTGGTGTGGAACCACTTAGGTACTGGGTCCTAACACCAGACATCGACAACAACTTAGGAATAAGTTCATCCCTAAATATAAGATTAAGTGAAAGATAGGGCAAAGGAGGACTCAACTTAAGAGACAACAACTAGGTGGAGTAAGCACATCCCTTATTTCATTTAAGAGTAAATGCTTGAAGAGGGGAAGTATGCTATGCACCTGGGCACTAATCTACAGATTATTTATCTCACAGCAAGGTTAGGGGTAAACAAGCTTAATGGTTGTAACATGTTATCTATTTATGGTGTATCTATCACTATATAAGTGAGAGCATGGGTTATTATGAGACATAAATAAATGGCACCGCTAAAGGTCTAGCTTGGATTAGAAAAGCAAACATGCTCATGTCATGCACATGGCAAGTACATAGGTTAACGTGTCAAAGGTCCTCAAGTAGGCTTCGGTGGTATGGGATGCTAGAGTTAGACATGGACCTATGGGATTAAGTTAGAGCCCTAGCCTTGGCTCAAGGGAGATCAATGGATGTCGATCATGGTTGGGAGGTGAGCTAGGGCTTGAAGAGGCAAAGTATGTTATGTACTTAAATCTATGAATTATTTATCTCAATGAGGTTAGGGGGCCTTGAGATTAGAAATTAGCAAGAAGAGGGTTTTTAAATCGATTAACCAAGCTTAATGGTTGTTTATGTGATAAGTTAGCTATTTATGGTGTATAATAGAGTTTGAAGAGGCAAAGTATGTCATGTACTTAAACACTAATCTACAAATTCTTTATCTCATCCAGCAAGGTTAGGGGGCCTCAAGATTAGGAATTAGCAAGCAGATACTTAGCTAAGATTTTTGGATTGATTAAATAAGCTTAATGGTTGTTTATAATAGGTTAGCTATTTATGGTCTAGCGCTATGACTATAAAAGTGAGAGCATGGGTTATTATGAAACATAGTTGTGCAGATGCACCGCTCGCTAAAGGTTTGGCTTGGACCAAGAGAGCATACATGCTCATGCCATGCACATGGCAAGTACATAGGTTAGTTTGTCGAAGGCCTTTAGGCAAGCTTCGGTGGTATGAGATGCCAGAGTTAAACACGGACCTATGGAATTAAGTTGGAGCCCTAGCCTTGGCTCAAGAGAAACCAACGGATGTTGGTCATGGTTGGTATAGGTGAGCTGGCCTGCTATCTCATAATTTGGTTTGGTACTAATCGTGTTTGTGATCAAGGCAGATCTTGTGGAGGATTCATATGTAGCTAAATCGTTTGTCTGGTGAGACCACTTATCTCTACTATATTGAATTTAGTCCAAAACCATGAGGGCATGGCTAAACTATTGAATGAGTTCTATGATGTGTTTTAAATACCAATGAATCTCCCACCAAAGAGAGATGTGGATCATGAGATTGCGCTTGAACCAAACAAGCCACCTTATAGACTCTCAAGGGGGTAGAGAAGGAGGAAGTGGCAAGACAAATTAAGGAACTCTTGGACATGGGTGGATCAAACCTCCTTTTGCTACACTCATATTATTGAGGAAGAAGAAGGATGGTTTATTCCAAATGTGCATAGATTACCGTGATCTCAACAAGGTTACTAAGAATAATATGTTGGAGTATGCACAGGGGGGCGGAAGCATAGACAAAGAGAGAGAGAGAGAGAGAGAGAGAGAGAGAGAGAGAGAGAAGTAGAAGAAGAAGAAGAAGAAGAAGAAGAGACATAGATTCTCGAAAAGATCACTTTATTAATTAGCAAGAGGCTTACAATGGTGATAACCAGCAAATGGGTGTTACAATGTATGCTTGAGGATAGGATTTAAGAGGTGAGAAGAGGAGGACTTTAAGAGGCCAAGAGTTGGCCGACTAGCATCATGACCTGGCCGATAGCATATATCAACCCACGACTAGCATAAATATGAGAAAATACATGTGTGCCAATAAAAGGGCCAGTTCCCACAATAATGAGATGCATAAAATTCTTACACCCCCCCTGTAGCTCATAGTGTGCAAAATTCTAAAAAAGATAAGCTGATGAAGATGCAACCATGGACACTCCAGTATTGCGTAATATGGATACACCTCAGAAAGAGCACTTGCCAATCTGACTCCTTGAAACAAAATGCCACCTTGAACAACAAAGAAATCTACTTGGCTTAAAATTCCCACACCAATGTGTAGTGAACTCCAAGTATATAAAATGATAAGTTGTCGGACAAACCAGGCCCATAATCCCCCAATAGTGGATTGTGAACACATCACATCCCAAAACCGTGAACTATGAACTCGGAACACATCTTGTCCATATTCTCTACTACACCAAGCAATGAACCTGGAACACATTTGGTTCAAAGTTCCTAAAGCTGACCTTGTCTTGCCAAATTTGTATGCTTGGAACCCCGACTCATGATTCCCCTGCACCATAAAATAGAGCTGCTAAAACAGCCCCCTCTTCCTCTGGCTAGAAGCACATGGGAAAAACTATCTGTATAACTAGAGAAGAACACCATCCTGGTTCTCCTATGCTAGAAGTGACCTGGGAGCCCTAGATGAGTCACTAAAAGCATTTGAATCACTGTCATATGTCCTATCTTTGCCCTTCTTCTAGGGATGAAGACTTGCCCTTGCCCTTGTCCTTCTTCTTGGACAAGTAGTCCTTAAACAAATGTCATTTCTTCCTTCTTCCCACAACAGAGGAGCAACGACTCCAACCTTTTTTCTACATTTTGGTAAGGACCAGATCCTAACCATTTTGGTAAGGACCAGATCCTAACCATTAGGAGACACCTTGACCTTACTCTGTGTAATGAGGAGGATAGACTCTTCTTCTAAGAGAAGGGAGGAGTGGTTATTGAAATCCAACTTGATTTCTATGACTTGGCACCACAAAGCTTGAGAAACCACATCGTACTTCGGAGGAAGCTTTGTGAGGATAAGTGTAGCCAACTGAGTAGAGAACAAGGCAGCATTGCCATCTTGGCCTTCATAATAAGGAATGACTACATAAAACTACCAGCAAAAAATATGAGATTGTAGAGTTGCCCTTGTAGAGTAACTGCCCCTCATGGTAGAATCTCAAACATAGAGATCCTCCAACTTGGACTAAACTAGATGTGCACTGGCAAGAGTTTGTGTACGGCTGGTGAGACCTCCTTCATAATGGTTCGCACAAGCACCGAGTGGGCCTTCGAATCACAATCCTCCCAGTCTTGTAATTATGTAAGGAATCCATTTTTCTAAACCTGGGTCCAATGCCTCAAGTTTTGAGGACACTCTGGCTTCTTCTCACACAAGCACCGAGTGGGACTTCGAATCACGATTCTCTCAGTTTTGTAATTATGCAAGGAATTCATCCTTCTAAACCTGGGTCCAATGCCTCTAGTTTTGAGGACACTCTGGCTTCTTCTCACACTACCCTCAACAATCTCCACAAACCCTTATGAATAAACTAGACCCCAAATTCAACTTCTAATAAGCATCGTTAGGTCTATCCAGCTTGTCTTCCTTGTTTATACAGGGGGAGCCATATCCATAGCAATAATGAACACCGCAAAATGCAAATCTTAGCACTCCAAGACTTCTCTTGAGCACTTTCCAATGGACCGAAGCACAAGGACCAATCAACCCCCTCTCAAATTTGAGAGAGAAAGGGGCTAGACATCAATAAAACAGTCCACCAAAATGCACCAGAAAGAGAGATTAGCCAAGCCCAAGAAAATGGATGTCAAAATCTCATGGGCTTGGAAAAATCACCAAAATAGTGTGGCATAGACAAAGGAAGAGAGAGAGAGAGAGAGAGAGAGAGAGAGAGAGAGAGAGAGAGAGAATAAGAGACAGAGATTACAAACAAGATCACTTTATTAATTAGCAAGAGGCTTACAATTGTGATAGCCAGTAGATGGGTGTTCCAATGTATGTTTGAGGATTGGAAACAAGAGTTAAGAAGAGGAGGCCTTTATAAGTGAGGCCAAGAGCTGGCCGACTGGCATCATGACCTGGCCGATAGATATGAGAAAATATATGTGCGCCAATAAAAGGGCCAGTTCCCACAATAATGAGATGCACAAAATACATGTGTGCCAATAAAAGGGTAAGTTCCCACATTAATGAGATCCACAAAATTCTAATACAACAGGTTTCCAATACCTCGAATTGATGATCTACTAGATGAGCTTAAGGATAATACTTCTCTAAGATTATTTTGAGGAGTGGGTATTACCAAATCTGAATGAAGGGAGGCGATGAATTGAAGATAGCTTTTAGAATGGAAAGGGGGCTATTCCATTTATGGTTATGCCATTTGGCTTATGCAATACACCCCCCACATTCCAAGCATTGATGAGGAAGGTGCTTTAGCCCTTCCTCTATAAGTTTGTTTTGGAGATAAAGAGGATGCTCACTTTAACCCCTATTTTATGTGTCTTAATTTTACTAAGCCTTTTATCGCCGAGTGTCGATGCTTGTGGAAGGGGGATTGGGGCAATTTTATATCAAGACCACGGGGTTATTGCCTATGAGAGCCACAAATTGGATGAGAAAGATATGCGTATAATCAAGAGATGGTTGTATTTTGCATGCCATCAACAATTGGCATCATTACCTTTATGGTAGCCATTTTTATGTGAGAAGTGATCATCCTGTGTTGAAGTACTTCCTCTCCCAACTGAATCTATATCCTAAGCAAAGAAGGTGGTTGGCAACCTTGCAAAATTATGATTTTGAGATCACTTACACAAAGGACAAGGATAATGTGGTGGCTCTATTAAGAATGTAGGCATGTTCTTTATTGGCTATTTTCAAAGTACACAAATATTCAAGGCATTCAAAAGGCTCATTTACTACAAAGATAAAGTCTACCTTGTGCGTACATCAAACTATGAGCAAAGGGTGATGGAAGAATATTCAAGACCTTTGATAAGATAAGGAAGAGCTTGTGCTAGAAAGAGATGTGGAAGGATATACAAGCTTTTGTCTCACAAGATGTATACTTTGTCAACTTAATAAGGACCCAACACATAAGCTTGGTGGCTTACTTCAACCTTTGCTTATTCCTGAGAGGAAGTGAACTTATATTTCTATGGATTTCATTACGGGTCTTTCACACACAAAGAAAGGTTGGGACATCTTATATGTGGTTGTGGATAGGTTGACAAAGGGGGCACATTTCATCCCTACAAAGGTAAAGTACATGGCATCTATGATTCTAAGGCAACTTGTGGTTCATATATTCAAGTTGCATGGTGTATCATAACAAATTATGAGTGACCAAGATGTCAAATTAATGAGTTCATTTTGGAGAACTTTGTTTGAGATCATGGGAACCAAGTTGACACTAGCACCACTTACCATCCTAAGACTGAATAGAGAGGGTAAATAAGTGGATGAAAACTTACTTGAGACAATATTGCCATGACACTCAAAGTGTGTGGGACTAGTTAGCTTTAACCAAGTTTGTCTATAATAGTACTCATCAGAAGAGTATTTACATGTCACCTTTTGAGGCATTGTATGGTTATAAGGCAAATGTACCTATAATGGTTGTCAAGCAAGAAGAAGTGAATCCAAATGTACCTATAATGGTTGTCAAGCAAGAAGAAGTGAATCCAAATGTCAAAGAGGAGGTGAAGAGTATGCTTTCTCTTCGCCCACAATGCAAGACAAATATAAAGCAATCTCAAGTGAGAATGAAGCATTATGTCGATGCCCATACGAGACCTTTGGAGTTTCAAGAAGGAGATTGGGTGTTTTTAAGGATTTCCAAGTCAAGATACGAGTCTCTCAAACGGAACACTAACAAAAAATTAGCTCACCGTCACGCTATGGTCCATACAAGGTTTTAAGGAGAGTGGGGGGAGTAGCATACCGATTATTGCTTCCACCAACCACTAATATTCATGATGTATTCCATGTGTCTCACTTAAAGGCTTACATTGGGCCCGAAGTGCAAGTTCATATAATGAGCTACCTCCAATTAAAGAGGAGGGATTGATTGAATATGTTTTCGAGAAGATATTAGGTATGAGAGAGAGGGTACTTCACAGCCGAACTATTATGGAATACCTTGTCAAATGGGGTGGATTACCAATGAAGAAGCTTCATGGCAACCACCTCAATGTTGGAGGGATATCAAGGGTTGTTAGATGCATTTGGGAGAAGCAATGATGCTTGAAAACATAGAGTATAGTTGCTGGAAAGAAATGATGCTTGAAAATAGAGAGTATACTTGCTAGGATTATTTGGGATTCAGCCCTCTTCATGCTGTATTGGATAAGCATGGGTTGAGGAGAGCTTCCTATGGGCTATAGACTACCATGGAGAGCTTGTTTTGGAATGTTTTGAGAGCATTACATGCAGTTTACAGCTATATGGAGGTGTTTTCTCTAAGCCCTCTTCATGGTGTATTGGATAAGCATGGATTGAGAGCTTCATATGGGCTATACACTACCATGGAGAGCTTGTATGGGATGTTCTTGGACCATGGACTACTCTATATGCAAAGGTGAACTTTTAACATGGGTTCCATGGAGATGCCCTCACTCACATGATGTGTGAAAGAGTTATTCCTATGGTTTCGAGGAGGGAACTTTATGGGTGGGGATGGTTTGTAACATGGTAGAATCAATATCTATATTAATAAGCATATGAGCTTGGGATATATGTGCCAAAATGCCATAGAACATGAATAATTGGTATAGACATAGGGCTAAGGGCAAAGGCCACAAGGATGGACATTATTAATGAGTGTATAAGACAACTATGAGCTTCATTATATAACTAATCACTTTTACTAAATCATGTTCTTTCTTCAAGCAGTATTCCATTTGGTAACATGGAGTTAGAGGCTATGCAGCACCACCGCCTTGCATGTACTTCCTGTGGAGTTAGAGGCTATGGAACCAACACGTACTTCCTCCCTAAATAAGGCACCTGTGTTGGCCACGTGGCATTTTGGTACATGGGAGCAGAGCAAGCCTTCCTCCATGCCTAAGTTTAGCTGCACAAAAGAAAAAGGTCTTATGTGGTTCGGCGGGTTGGGAGACAGGACCGAGGCTTATGCAGCAATTACAATGTATGGTAGCAATTACTCCTATCTTGCCCTAAGTTTTGGGTGTGTTCAATAGCTAGCTAGCCTCGGAGATGCAGACATCACGAGCACGGACCGAGCGATTGTGGAAGGAGGGATCCCTCGCAGTGGTGGGACAACCGAAAGAGCAAAGTAAGCGTTTGTCCTCCCCCTCCCTTTCTCGCCATAAGTTAAATGATGATGCTCTCTTGATTGGGGCCCGCCCAATGCGTGTTACAGACAAGCCCAAGGGCCCCAGACTTCAAGTATCAACTTACCGAGAAGTCGCTATGGATGGATGGTTGGTCCAATCCAAGTTGGCTTAAAGACAGGCTAAGGCTCGAGGAAACAGAAGAAAGTTGTGCGATCGTGGGAATGCACAAAGTACAAGAAGAAGGAGAAGGAGCAATGAACAG
This sequence comes from Cibotium barometz, assembly GCF_041138505.1. NCBI lineage: Eukaryota > Viridiplantae > Streptophyta > Polypodiopsida > Cyatheales > Cibotiaceae > Cibotium > Cibotium barometz. The sequence continues at coordinate 5,016,655 of NC_141054.1, read as the reverse complement.
TCTTGGCTGCGGTTTGAGGATGCTTAGCTTAGAGGAGACACTCCTTACCTTGGAAGAAGGGGTGTTGCCCCAGCCTTCTGTTGAGGACTTTGCTTACCTCCTGCACAAGTGCAGGAGGGAGCGAGACCGAGCCCATGCGCTGCGCTTGCATTCCTACATGCGCAAAAGTGGGCTGGAAGCTCATACATCACTAGGGAACTACCTCGTCTCGATGTTGGTGGAAATTGGAAGCATGTACTATGCCCAGCAGGTTTTTGATGGGCTGGTCTCACGGAACAAATTGTCCTGGAATTCCCTCATCACAGGTTATATTAAATGTGGGAAGCCACAGCAAGTTCTCACCCTGTACCAGAAAATGCAGAAGGATGATTTTGTACATCTCAGTGGGCATGCTTTTGTCGCCTTACTGAAGGCTTGTGCAAAGCTGAAAGATCTGGAAAGAGGCCTTGAAATACATGCACAGGTTGCCCGAATGGGCCTGCTGGAGAGAGATCTTTTTGTTAGCAGCACCTTGGTCAATATGTATGCGAAATGTGGCTGGCTTGCCAAAGCACAGCAGGTTTTCGACAAACTTCCAGTTAAAGACGTCGTCTTGTGGACTGCACTGATCGCAGGATATGCTGAACATGGGCATGGGAAGGAAGCACTCAAACGTTTTGAACAGATGCAACTTGAGGGTGTCTCCCCAAATGCTGTAACATTTGTTTGCAGCTTAAAAGCTTGTGGCAGCATAGCGGCTACAGACAGGGGCCGAGAAATACATGCTGAAATTGAAAGAAAGGGGTTGTTGGAAAGATATCATGTTGTTGGCAACACCTTGGTCGATATGTATGCTAAATGTGGCTTGCTTGCAAAAGCACAGGAAGTGTTTGACAACCTTCCATCCCGAAATGTAGTCACATGGAATGCATTGATCGCAGGATATGCTAAACATGGGCATGGTGAGGAAGCACTCAAGTGTTTTGAACAGATGCAACTTGAGGGTATCTCTCCAGATGCTGTCACGTTTGCTTGCGGCTTAAAAGCTTGTGGCACCATAAGAGCTGGAGACAAGGTTCGAGAAATGGATGCTGAGATTACCAGAAAGGGTTTCTTGGAGAGAGACCTTGTTGTTGGCAGCACCTTGGTCTATATGTATGCCAAATGTGGCCTGCTTGTGAAAGCACAGCAAGTGTTTGACAAGCTACCAGATCGAGATGTTGTCTCCTGGACTGCACTAATCGCAGGATATGCTGATTATGGGCATGCCGAGGAAGCACTCAAGTGTTTTGAAGAGATGCAATTTGAGGGTCTCTCTCCAGATGCTGCCACATTTGTTTGCAGCTTGAAGGCTTGTGGCAGCATAGGAGCCACAGCCAGGGGCCGAGAAATACACACTGAGATTGAAAGAAAAGGATTCATAGAAAGGAACATTTTTGTTGGCAGCACCTTGGTTGATATGTATGCTAAATGTGGCTTGCTTGCTGAAGCACAGAAAATGTTTGACAAACTTCCCGTTCGAGACGTAGTTTCGTGGAATGTATTAATTGCCGGATATGCCAAACACGGGCATCGTGAGGAAGCACTCAAATGTTTTGAACAGATGCAACTCGAGGGTGTCTCCCCGAATGCTGTCACATACATTTGCAGCTTGAAAGCTTGTGGCAGCATAGAATCCAGAGACAAGGGCCTAGAAATACATGCCGAGATTGATAGAAAGGGATTGTTGGAAAGAGACCTTGTTGTTGGCAGCTCCTTGGTTGACATGTATGCCAAATGTGGTTGGCTTGCCAAAGCACGGCAAGTGTTTGACAAGCTTCCAGTTCGAGGTGTTGTCTCATGGACTGCATTAATCACAGGGTATGCTGAAAATGGGCATGGTGAAGAAGCACTCAAGTATTTTAAACAGATGCAATTTGAGTGTATCTCCCCAAATGCTGTCACATTTATTGGCATTTTGAAAGCTTGTGGCAGCACAAATGAGGGCCTAGAAATACATGCTGAGATTGAAAGAAAGGGGTTGTCGGCAAGAGATGTTGTTGGCAGCACCTTGGTCGATATGTATGCCAAATGTGGCTCGCTTGCCCAAGCACAGAAAGTGTTTGACAAGCTTCCAGTTCGAGATGTCGTCTCATGGACTGCATTAATCGCAGGATATGCTGAACATGGGCATGGTGAGGAAGCACTCAAATATTTTAAACAGATGCAGCTCAACGGTGTCTTACCGAATGTTGTCACATTTGTTTGCAGCTTGAAAGCTTGTGGCAGCATAGGAGCTACGGACATAGGCCGAGAACTACATGCTGAGATAGACAGAATGGGGTTGTTGGAAATAGACCACGTTGTTGGCAACACCTTGGTTGATATGTATGCCAAATGTGGCTGGCTTGCCAAAGCACAGCAAGTGTTTGACAAGCTTCCAGTTCGAGACGTGATCTTGTGGACCACATTGATGGCAGGATATGCTGAACATGGGCACGGTGAGGAAGCACTCAAGTATTTTGAACAGATGCAATTCGAGGGTGTCTCCCCGAATGTTGTTACATTTATTTGCATTTTGAAAGCTTGTGGCGGCATAGGAGCCACAGAAAAGGGCCTAGAAATACATGCTGAGATTGAAAGAAAAGGGCTATTGGAACGAGACCACGACGCTGGCAGCACCTTGGTTTATATGTATGCCAAATGTGGCTCACTTGCCATGGCACAGCAAGTGTTTGATAAGCTTCCAGCTCGAGATGTAGTCTCATGGAATGCATTGATAGCAGGATATGCTCAGCTTGGAGAAAGTGAACGTGTTTTCCTTTTGTTTGATAGAATGTTAGGAGAAAGTATAAAGCCAGATCCGGTCACCTTCGTTATTGTTCTCAATGCATGCAGTCGTATAGGTTCATTCAATAGGAGCCTGAGATACTTTGAGGCCATGCACAAAGACTATGGTATCGTTCCAACTCTTGAGCACTACACTTGCATGGTTGATCTCGTTGGCTGTTCAGGAAAATTAGGCAATGCAGTAGCAATGATAAAGAAGATGCCATTCTGTCCTACTCCTGCGGTGTGGCATAGTGTGTTGGGTGCTTGTAGAACTTGGGGAAACGTGGAGCTTGGAAAGCAGGCTTTTGAACATGCAGTGCGCTTGGATGATAAGGATGCTGCAGCTTATGTCTTAATGTCTCACATCTATGCAGGTGCTGACATGCAGGAGGAAGCGAGCAAGGTTGAGACAAGGAGAGTTGAAAAACAAGCATGGAAGAGGCCAGAACATTGTTGGTGGATGGACGACACTGCTGAAATTGTGCATTCATTTTTGGTTGGGATGTACATTCCAAAAGGAAAAGTATTGACCCAAAGTTAAATATCTCTCTCTCAAAATGAGAGAGGAAAGAGTAGAGAACGGTTTAAGCCCATTTTCGGGAATTTCTGACCATGAACTGGGACCCATAAACTGTTCATGGCCATCATTGGTGATGGGATGGGTTTCCTGGAGGGGTGGCCATTGGGTGTGGGAGGAGTATAGAATGCGTGATTATCTTTTAAAGCTTTCAATATTGGTGCTCCTTTATTTGGCATTAGCATTTGACACATGGTGATTGCAGATTTAAGCAGGAGCGAGTCACATGGGCTCTGGACGTGTAGTTTGTTTTTAGTGGCTGTTTGCTGGTTCACCTGTGCGAGTTTGGTGGGGTTATGATGACCTTGCAGGCAGTTGATTTTCTGCTGCAGTGTTGCTGCTTATTTCAAGTTCTGATGCAGAATATGCAGTTCTATGGTTTCTTTCCCTCTGGAAGACGTGCTACAAGAAACTAGACCACTGAAAAGGAGATTGACCAACATTACAGTTCATACCAACTAATACCTTCCAGAGACCCTGAGAGTGTCTTAGCCAATGTAAAACTGCTAATAGGTATGCTTTGGCTTTTCAGAGAAGGAATCCACATGCTCAGGGCAAAAGAAAAGATGGTATGGGATTTTGGAGCCATGATGGCATGGCTCACTCACCTGGCCCACCATGTGTTCAGCTCAAAACACTTCCCCTTAAATTGATACGATTCTGTATGCCAGGGAAGGCAACATACACCTGCAAGACAAGTGTAAAGCCCCAAGCAAAGTGACTGGTGATGCATACCGGAAGCGAGGTTATAGCTGGTTACAAACATCAATGAGAATTGAGAAACATGGGATATATCAGATAGAACTCCTCTCCGAGAGAGAGAGAGAGAGAGAGAGAGAGAGAGAGAGAGAGGTGCATGTAGGAAATAAAAAAAGTCGCATGTAGACCCCTTCCTCCACCAACCTATTCACCCCTCCTGCCCCATCTCTCCCTCCTCTTCACTGCCCTTTCCTTCCCCTACCTGCTCACACTTTGCTGCCCTTTCCTCTGCCTTTCTGCTCGATCCTGTTTGAAAACGCAGTCAATGGGAAAGAAGACGAGAGAGAGACACACTTGATTACCTGAACACACACTCTTGCATGAGAGAGAGAGAGAGAGAGAGAGAGAGAGAGAGAGCATAAGGGAACTTGCCTCAGCTTGTTTGTACTTATGAATAATTTTACATGAGGGTTCTTTATATAGGCACTAGACCTAGCCTCACAGTGCGTGCACGAAAATGTGTTCACGCTAACCTTACACTTAATTAAGAAACTATTCACATGCCCATAAATATAACACTTACGTATGCACTTCGATGCCCCCTCAAGGAGGCTCACAATTGGAGATGTAGGGTAAACCCTACATCCAGACTCCCACAAAACTCCACAACCAATGATGCCATAGAAGTGCAAATTTTTTTCCCTTTGCTTTGGAGTGAGCGACCCATGACCAATCCAGGTCTTGCTACCTTGGATCTCCTCAGCACCTTGACATTGACATTGTTGATGAAGACCCCATCAATATAACATGGGAGAATCAATCTCCCTCTTCCTTCCACATCCCCCTCTAGATCCAAAGAGATGTAAAAGGCCAACTCAAGACTAGGACCAGTGAATATTGACAAATGCTATTGCATCTGCCAAAATCAACACAGTAGTTGCCACCGCACTAGCAGCCACCTCTGAAGCCTTGGTGTCATCATCTGATGAAGAACTAGATGCTGCCTTCTTTGCTATATGTTGGGCCTTGTCATTTTTCTTCACCTCACAGATCTTCATGGTGTGGCTCTTCTTATCACAATACCAACACTTCACCTTTGATTTTGACTTACCCTTCTCTTCTTTCTTTGTTCCAAATGGTGTAGTTGATTGCTGAAACTTTGTTCCTCATCTCTTCTTCAACTAACAACGTTGAGACTGCCTCAAAATCAAGAGGCTTATCCCTATGCCCAACTGTCAAAGAAGTGACAAAGGAGGCAACTTGCTCAAGAGCTCATGTGCCAATTGTGTACTGTCAACTTTGGAGTTGATGGCAACCAACTTGTTCCGTAATTCCTTTACTTGAGCAATGGAAAAAATGATAGAGTCACCTTCATTAAGGGTCAAACCATATAGTCTACTTTTCAAATTGATCACTCTGGTGAGGCTCTTGACTCGAGTTGTCCTTGCAAAATCCTCCACGCCTCAGGAGATGACTTCGCCGTTTGAATGAGTGAAATCATGGAATCCGACGTGGTCATGATAATCAAGGCAAGGGCTTGAGCATCACGCTTCTCCCAATCTGGAATCAATTGTAGGTCAACTACTTCTTCTTCATCAATAGCACCTTCGTCACCTTCGTTATCCTTAATGATAAGTCTCCTTCTCAACCTAGATGTGAGACTCTCCTTTGGCACTCTTGGTTTCAACTCCTTGCCTTCAACAATATTCCATAGCTTGGGGGCAACAAGATGACTCCAGATCTTTACTTTCCACAATGGGTAGTTGGATCCATCCAACTTCCTTGGCTTTGAGAACCTAATAGGTATTAGAGATGCCATGCCTCAATCCTAAACCAATACTTATGCCAAAAATCTCAACCAATAGTGCAAGAATCCTTGTAAATATTTGTAGCCAAAACACTTGTAGCAGAAAAACAACTTACCCCCTTTGCATTTAAACTAAAAACAGTCCTCTCGTCAATGGGCTTGATGAAGAGTTACACCACACTTGCATTTTGCTGAAGATGGGTTGAATCACCTTTCCTCCCTCCATGAGATAAAGAACCAACACTGAATCTATGTTTTTCAACATACCGTTTCTTTAAATGATGAGCAGCAAGAGAAGCCCTTGCATTTTCACCTCTACGCAATGAAGAGCAGTGTTTTGAGTAGATCATCACTCCACGAGATGAAAAACAACATATGCCTTCTAGCCCCACACGATGAAGAACAATAGCACACGACTTCACCTAGAGCTCCCTGTGGCTGTGCGCACAGTCAACTTTTCCATGGCAGCAAAAATGCAACTCCAACAAGGCGCCAACAGGCAGCAAACCAAGAAAGAACTCACGTGAATCATAGTAGGACTACACACACATAGCTCCACGTGCATTTACAGCAGCACAAGACGAATAGGAGTTGATTCTTCGCGTTAAAGAGCAGCAACACACACGAAGACAACTCAAAGCCAAAGCTATGATACCATGTTAGAAAACGCACAGTCAATGGGAGAGAAGAGGAGAGAGAGAGAGAGAGACACTTGATTCCATGAACACACACACTCTTGCATAAAAGAGAGAGAGAGAGAGAGAGAGAGAGAGAGAGAGAGAGAGAGCACAAGGGACTTGCTTCAACTTGATTGCAATTATGAATAATATTACACGAGGGTCCTTCATATAGACATTGGACCTAGCCTCAAAGTGCATGCACTAAAGTGTATTCACACTAACCTTACACTTTATCAATAGATTGTTTACATGCTCATAAATATAACACTTACGTATGCACTCTGATGTCCCTTCAAGGAGGCTCACAAGTGAAGATGCACTGTAAACCCTATATCCAACAAATTCTCCTCCTCCCTCCTCTTCGCTGGCCACCCCTCTACCTCCCTACTAACCTCTTTGCCTCCTCTCTCTTCTTCGCGCCTCCCCTGCTCTGCCTTTTGTGCTGCTGCTCCTCCCCCACTGGTACACAAAGATGCACAAAAAACAATTGAAATTCAAACATGTATGCTATATAAATGTCAAATGAGCTGTGCCGCATACAATATGAAGTCTTGCTGAAGTTGAAATCCTATACATACTACAAAGTACAAATGCTAATAGCCATATGGCCGGATCTCACTCATCATCACATCCAAGCCTGAAGATGAGGATAATGAGTAGTTCCCATTTGTGAGGAGATTCCCATCAGAATCATATAGTGGCTCCCGCTCCTCCACATCACCTGGTACATCAATACCCAATATCTCCTCTAGAAGAGTCTACATCTGGTGCTTTGGACCACCTCTACTGATCGCTCTGGCGGCTCTCCCTTTTGAATGTACACCACGAGTATACACCTGATGCCACTAGAGGTGGAAGGATGACTCTGTTGAGCTGAAGAAGTGAGGGAATTGGTCATGAGAGCTCAAGACCGAGCTCGAGTGACTCATCTATCAATGGCCTCGAGCTCTCTCTGAACCTGTCTTTAAATCTCCTTGTGCTCATCACGTAGTACTGTCACCCTCCTCTACATATTGTTGGCTGCGATGCTCGAACTCCTCAACATCAACCTATGGAGCATGTATTCACTAGTAGTTATTAGTGAGACTAATCACTTTCAACTTACTATGAACTTTGAAGTGTATGTTGTAATTTTTTACTATTGCCTATTTTGGTCTATCCATCTTTCGAAGATTCCGAATTAGTCGAAGGTTGGCTCTGCAAAACACCAACCACACTAGTTGCATTGTGCTCAAGCAGTTTCGGATCTTCGTGTGGATAAAAAAGTAGGAACTCTAGTTCCTCTCACAAGCTCTAGAGGAACAATCCTTAAATCCACAAAGATTCAAACATGTTGATATTAGTAACTTAGTAGTAAGTACTTAGTAGTAGTAACTTAGTAGTAAGTACTTAGTACTTACTTAGTATAACAAATCTTAAAGCCTTCACCTATTAAAACCCTAAGATCTCTCTAGATAATTGTTATGCATAAACATGCATAAATCACGCATAAACTCATTCACTCGACCACCCCCGAGCCCAAGGGATGCACACATGAAATATAATGAAATACATCATACCTTTACCTTGAGGTCCCATACCATCAAGAGGTATAACTCCAATCCAATAGCATGTAGCTATAGTGTGAAATGGTAGGTGAGTAGATATGATCCTCTACACAAGAGACCATAGCCTAAGCCTCCAAGCCTCCAAGCCTCCCTTGAGTGTGCCCCATGCCCCTATTATATAGGAGGGCCCTTAAGTTACTCTTGACTCTCCATTTCCCATGTGTGACCCTTGGATGCCTGACCCTAACCTTAACTCTTAAGGTTAGTCCTAACCCATGCTCCACTAGAGCTTGTTCCCATGCTCCCATGCTCACAAGCCTAATGTGGGTTAGCCTCCTAGTATATGCACACATAATGTGCACATAACATACTCTTTTGATTCAAGTTTTTAATTAAATTAAGCTTAATCATAATTAAATATTAATTATGATTAATATTTAATTAGAAAAATCCCTATTAAGAGTTCACACGGGTGGGAGGAAAATAGAAGGAAAAATCAGAATTGAGAGGTGAAGAGGATCCCATGTACACGGGAGAGCATTCCATGCATCAACATGCTGTCCCCTACTGCATTTCAGTAGAAAATCGACAAAAATTTGATAGCATACACGTAGAAAAACCTGTAAAAATGTATTAAGAAATACATTTTTAACCATAAAAATGCTCATAAAAATTCTTCTACCAAAAATATCCGCAATAAAATATGTGGTATTTTTGTAAAAATTTCATTAATGCTTATTTTAAACCACAAAAAATAGAAAAAAATAGCATTAAACTCACGAAATTTCCCCGCAAGGTCGATTCGTCCATTGAATAGTAGTAACACGCGTTCAAACCGCCATATCGACGATCCACGTGCAAATCATCAACACAAATCAATAAAATAAGATTTTTTATTTAGTAAATATTAAAATTTACTTCAGAAAATACCAAAAAATTACAATAAGAAAGAAAAAATAACAACAATTAACTAGAGATTACTTTGATACCACTGTTAAAACCCTAAGATCTCTCTAGATAATTGTTATGTATAAACATGCATAAATCAGGCATAAACTCATCCACCCGACCACTCCCGAGCCCCAAGGGATGCACACATGAAATATAATGAAATACATCATACCTTTACCTTGATGTCCCATATCATCAAGAGGTATAACTCAAATCCAATAGCATGTAGCTATAGTGTGAAATGGTGAGTAGATATGATCCTCTATACAAGAGACCATAGCCTAAGTCTCCAAGCCTCCAAGCCTCCCTTGAGTGTGCCCCATGTCCCTATTATTATATAGGAGGGTCCTCAAGTGATTCTTGACTCTCCATTTCCCATGTGTGACCCTTGGATGCCTGACCACCGTAACCTTAACCCTAGGTTAGTCCTAACCCATGCTCCACTAGAGCTTGTTCCCATGCTCCCATGCTCACAAGCCTTATGTGGGTTAGCCTCCCTGTATATGCACACATAATGTACATATAACATCACCCTACACTCCAGAGTTGAATTTTTTATCAATATGTATTTTGATTATTATCTCGGATAATAGCCGAAGTGCAAGGCTTTTAGTTGAGGCTGATGGTATCCATGTGTCTCCCACCAATTAAGAGGTATCTCACACCTCTGGCAACATAGAAAGACTGCGAGCTATAGAATTCTCCAAGGTTATCAGAGTATCCTATTATCTCTAATCAATGTGTACCTGCTACTCATCCGTTATTAGTACATGACTCATGTATTGATCTCTCATGGATAGAAGCGTGGTGTTTGTGAAAAGATCTGCACTCTTATAGAGAGGATGCAATAGTGCTGCCATACCGTGAATTGGATGATGGATCCAATCCTATCTCCTCTCTATAAGGTGCATAATCTCATCCACCCTGTCAATACAACAACCATAAGTACATACTACGAATAGCAATTTATAAATACTAAATATTAAATAGAGATTGAAATTTACAATTCAATATATGGCATTGGAGATGGTTGTGCATGCTGTAAGCTCTCTCTTCATCTTGTGGAAAAGATGATAGACTATTCCCATGGTAGATCCCTCCATATCTGTGACATGCAAGAGGATAAAGAGGGGTTTCAAGACTATGGTGATGTTATGTGCTTCTGTCCAAAACTCCTCATCTAGCACCTTTCTTTGGATGGCCCTTGTGACTTCATGATTTGCATTATGCATTTGCCTCCAAGGTGCATCAACCCCACTGATCGGCAAAGAGCATCTCGAACAGCATACAAAACACTCCAAAACAAAATAAATATAAGAAAACTTGGTCTTGGAAGGTCGTATGATATCTTTCGCATTATGGGAGAAAAAAATAGCCAATGCTTGGTGCTTCTTTCCTATGCGTGATGCATCTTCGTCGATGACGGGCTTCACCCAACTCAAGCTTCCAATATTCTCCATAAGAAGATCCAAGGAGTGTGCAGCACAAGGAGTCCACACAATGCCTGGAAACTCTTCCTCAATCAGTTAGAGGCATAGTCAATTACCACTTGCACCACATTCTCTACCCCCATCTCCACAATAGCTTGACGAATGTGGTGGTAGATAAAATCAGCTGTGATCTGCTCCCTTGCCTTGCCTGCATCAACTGCACGTAAAAAATATGTGCCAAGACATGAAGAGGCCAAGATATTTATTATGTGGCACCGCCTCGTGTTACTCCAACCATTTCAAATGATGGTCCAGCCAAACTTCTTTCCAACCTTCTTTGATAGGTTAAAGAGGAGTCTCAATCCTCTTCTTCTCTTCCTCTAGCATGGTGGTCCTCATGTTGTTGTACTCTAAACCTGTCCACACATCCACACTACCTACAACTGCGGCAATCATCCTCTTCCATTGGTATGTGTGTAGCACATTGAAAGAGATATTGCACTCAATGAGAGTGCGCTCTATCTCAATCTCTACCCTACGTTGTCTCTCCTTGATCCATGACATGGAGTGCAAGGAGGAATCAATGTTGCGTTGCCTAGAAGGCTTCCTAATAGGTGCAGAAGAAGCAAGCACTTCCTCATCCTCAGAAACCCTAGCCCTCTTCCTGCTAGGTGCTGCATCTGTGGGCAAAGGATCCAACAACACATCATCATCAAACGATAGTGCTATGAATTTCTTTGCCATGTGGAAACTCCTTGGGGTTCTCCCTTATAATAGCAGCAACCATCTCCTATGGAATACTTGGGCATCCACCAATTCCCTTGCCCCCCATCTTTGACATGTGGCGGATGACCCACATGATCGAGCTAGATTGCTGCAAGGAACAATAACGACACTTCCAATGACAGGTGCCTGATGAACTTGCTGGGATGATGTGCTGTTAAGGATGATGGTGTGTGCAGCCCAATAAGGATTCGGTGCCTTTGGCATCTTGGACAAGCTAAAATTTACAAAAATCAATATTAGAAGCCACATTAGCAGGCTGAATTTCTAAAAATAGAGGGAATGAAAATTGGGGAAAATACCTTAAATTAGAGGGATTGAGGGTCTAGGAAAGTTTCCTATGATTGGGAGAATTTTGGGGCATTCGGGGAATAATGAATTCTGATAATTAGTAAATTGAATCTTAATGAATCATGAAATTGAGGAAAATTAAAAAAAATGGCGATTAAGTCAGGGGATTTAAATTGGGGATTAAATTAAGGATGTTCAAGGGGTGAATTTCTGAAAATGAATCATGAAATTGAGGAAATTTTAAAAAAATTAGGTTTAAATAGGGGGGTTTAAATTGGGGATGTTCAAGGGGCTGAATTTTTGAAAATGAATCATGAAATTGATGAATTTTTTAAAAAAATTGGGTTTAAATTAGGGATAATTAGTTTAATTAAGGATAAAATTAGTTTAATTAAGGGTAGAGAGAGAGAGAGAGAGAGAGAGAGAGAGAGAGAGAGAGAGAGAGAGAGAGAGAGAGAGAGAGAGAGAGAGAGAGAGAGAGAGCAGTAGCCTCCCAGTAGTAGCAGCATCATGGTGCAGGTGTATGGGTACGACAACAGTAACTAGCAACAGCAGCAGTACGGTGCAGGTACGAGATACGTGATGGTAGCATAAAAAACAAGGCGAAAAGGAAAAAAAAAAAAGAGGTACAAAACCCTATCGCACGCGAAAGTGACCCGTTTAGGAATTTCAAAAAATACTCCACGCCCCCTGATCCGTACGTCATACGAAATGTACAGATCTGTATTGTACGGACTGCGAATCCGTACCAGCATGGAATGCAACTATGGAAGGTGCACAATCCAAGGAGAGTAATACAAGTCATGGAAGCAATTTCCAAGGTGGTCTTCCACAAGACCCAAGGGGAATGGTAGAAGAAAGGCTGTTAGAAAATGGTTCCAAGGGAGGATGATCCTCCAAGGGGTGGAGTGAGAGTGTGAGACTCAATACTCGGGAATAGAAGACCAGAGAAATTGTTTAGGGACATGGCATGAAGGGATAGGGGACAGGATGGAATAGATGCATGGATCTTTAGCAGATTTGGAGACCGCGCAGGGTTTTCAGTGAAAAGGTTGCTAGGAGGGAATGATGACATGTTTGGGACTCTAGGAATAGACAATGAGATGATGACAATCATCCAAGAATAGAAGTTGGAGTCCTGTCAAGTTTAGCAAAGGGGGGTGGCATGTGCATGCACATGTACATGCTAATCCGAGGACTAATCCTTGAAGGGCAAAAAGATAAAGAATAAGATTAAGAACCAATTTTGGACCAGATTTAGGAGCTGGTGTAGCTTGTATGAGCAAGGCACATCTTGTGGAGGATTCCACAGATATTATGTTTCTGTTGGCTATAACAAACAGGTGATGGATTAATTGTCCATGGACCTAGTCGATAGCAAGTCGACACCACCAATCCATAAGGTGGTCCAAGGCCTATATAAGGCCCCAATACCTCATTGCTTGACCCATTCAGCCTACCATGGGATGACTCATAGAATAGGCTTAGACTAGGTGAAGTAACATCTTTTGAGGGGCAACCAAGGGCTAGCCAAGAATGTACCTTTTTGTACCATATGAATATACTGAAACTCAGTTATCTCTCTCTCTTCTCTCCATCTCTCATTCTTGTGTTTTGCATCAGGTTGTTCAAGGATGGTATTTAGGGCTGAAATAAGACTCCCAAAGCTTTCGCATGTGACACAATAGGTAGACTTGACAAGTGCCGGGTCTATCACTAGATGGGTCACTTTGCACGCTAGGGGTCATAGAATGCTGTGCAAACGTGCTTCTCAAGCGACAACCTAATGCTCTACCTCGGCTAGCTTTTCACCAAGAGTGGTAGGTCGTCTCTTATGACCGCCCTCTAGGTGTGAACAGTAGGGCACATGATGATGCCTCTCCCAAAGACAATGTACAGAGTGGTGATGTACTGGGTCAAAGTGATGAGTTTGTAGAGTCATCCTCATAGAAAGATGCATCAGGGCGGCAAAATGACTATGTTGAGTCCTCCTTGGGATGCACAATATGTAGGATGCACTTGGTATGGGTGTACGTGACACATTGCCATCTTATGAGGCCTTGCAGGATGCACAACAGGATGTATGCCTATTGCGCACATATGTAGAGACTGTGCAAAGTCCATGGGGCAGAAGAGTGAACATACTGACAGTGGACTTTGCTCATTGCCCTCTCCAGCATTATGGGAGATGGGTTCAGACTTCGGCCAAGCGGTTGCTCATGTCCAGAGTCAAAATCACTTCCTTACCATGAGGATTGTCTCATGGAATGTGCAGGGTCAGGGGAGGCTTCCCACCTAAATTAGAAAGCGCCTTGTTAAAGCCTGGCATTACAGGTGGGCCTATGGATGTGTTGCTCCTGTAGGAGGACAAATTGGATATGCATCAATGTGGTAAAATTGGTAAGATCCTTTCTGGACACACTTTTTGGTTCTATGCACAGGGGACCAAAGGTGGGGTATGCATTTTAGTGTGAGCATTGAAAGAACATTGATGAACAACAAGCAGAAGTAGAAAATAGAAAACCTAGCCAACGACCCCTTGCCATTCTCTTGCTGGACTTTGAAAAAGCATATGTGATAGAGTGGATTGGGACTTCTTGGAAGGCATGATGGCATGCATAGGTTTCTCCTCCCAAGAGTGGATCAGGGGGGTCTCTTGCATGTATAGGGAGTCCCATAGCACAGTTTTGGTTTTCGAGTGGCGTGGTGATCGCTTTCAGATCTTCCATTCCATGAGACAAGGATGCTCCTTACCTCCACTACTTTACCTTATAGTGCGGAGGCTATGAGTAGGTCTCCTTGGGTTACCCCAAGGGGTTCTGGCCTCAGGCTGCCTCTTCGCATAGAGCAAGAGTTAGTGGACTCAGAGTTCAGATGATACTCCTATGTTTTTAGGGCCTCACAGACATGCCTCTATGCTTTTTGCATTGCCTTGGAGATGTTTTGTTTGTTGGTAGTAGTAGGCGCCACCATCAATTGGCATAAATTAGTGGGATTTTGGATCAATGACTCTTCGTATAGGCAGATTGGGGCTTGGATGTGGGGTTTACTTGGATTGTGATGGAGAGTTTTTCCCATTGTTTTATGAGGCATGATGGGGCTGATTTGCCTATCCATGCTATGGTTTCTTATGCTATGCAAGATGGGATCTATTTATTTTTCCATGTTCATATTGATGGATGTTCAGGAATATGCTTATGGATTATATGGCACAACAGGATGGTATGGATTTTTATATGTTATTGGCATGTAGATATCATTCACCTATGGTTCTATTTGTTCATATTATTTGATGTTGACATGGAGGATAAGGTCCTTAAAGGCTCTTTTGGTGCTTGGCCATACACATGCAAGATGGAGCAAATTTCTTTTATTCTTATGGATCATGCATTGTGCATGAATGATGTGCTACTTATGATGATTCTCTTCATCATGGTGATGATAGTTCTGTTTCTAGCAAAAGCATAGTTATCCACTATGTGCTTCATTGGATAATTTTATTGATGGTGGGCGAGCATAGTTATCCACTATGTGCTTCATTGGATGATATGGTTATAGTGCTTAGTGATCATGTGTATGATGTACATGATGAGGATGTTCCAGATGCAGATTCTATTATGGTGGATCATGGTGGTTACATGATGATTTCCTTGGTGGATGATTCAACCATCCATGAGTTGTTGATGCAGTTGTATGTTTTTATGGTGATCATCTTTCACTAGTTGCTAATTCACCTCTCTCTCTCTCTCTCTCTCTCTCTCTCTCTCTCTCTCTCTCTCTCTCTCTCTCTCGTCTCTCTCTCTCACACACACACACAAAGTGTGTCACCTTTTTTTGCAGGTAGCCCAGAATGTGCCATTGCCACTATTTTCTCAAAGGTGACTTTGTTGCATGTTCTCTCTCTCTCTCTCTCTCTCTCTCTCTCTCTCTCTCAGAGTGTTGCCAAAAGATAGTCAAACATTGAGCTTACAACTCGTAATGCCGATAATGTATAATTAGACTAGGAAATTAGCCTAGACTAAATTATTGAGCCCCCATACATTATTTGGGTGGCCAGACAACATTATACAAATGAGTCTTGCATATAAGACATTTTGACTAATAAGAAAAGACATAATCCCATTCTCACAATTGAGTTTGAGTCTTCTTGCTCTTGTGGTTGAAGGTGCTTGTATGCTTTCTCTTCTTCTTTATTACATGCATGCCTAGGAATTGTGTGGGTGAGTGATGGTGTTGATGTATGCTCTCTTCTCCCTCTCTCTTGCTCTTGTCTACTCTCTTATGCTCTCACTCACCATGGCATTGAGATAGAGCTTGAGCTTTCCAAAGCTCTCTCTCTCTTTTCTCCCCACCCATTTGCAAAGCTCCTTTGTGATGACAATAAAAGAGGCAAGATTGAGGAACCTAGCTCTCCATAATAGAGGTTTACCCTACCAAGAGTGGCAAGAGGTTTCTTCTCCTTCTCCCTATCTTGCAAGGTTTAAGCGTTCTCAATTGGTGAATAGATTTGTTCACACTTCTACCTTAATGGACACCTACTTGCATATATGTTTGTTGATGTTGAAGCTATGAGGGCATTGATTTTCCTATCATTAGGGATTTGATTGAGATTGAGGATTTTTATGTAGCATGGAGGTGTCTGAGGATGTGGGTAATGTTGCCACATATATTCACCAAGGGCATGATTAAATAGGAGTTATGGGATGGATGGATAATGCGTGGTCATGATATTTGTGTTGCTACCATGTGCGTGGCTACATGGTAAATGATAATAATGATTTTCATTTGTGGGGAGTAGTTTATGAGTCGTGGCATGACAAGATTGGGTCCTTGGATAATATATGTCATACATGCGTACACATGTGTTGCTATCATAGTGGTGTTTGCATGGGCCTCCATAGTTTCTATAACTTATCCACAACATCTACTAGACATTATCTCATTGATTTCCATTCACCCATGTTTGGCCATGACTACTCATTCTTGTATTTTCCCTAGTGGTATTCAGTATGGTGTTGTTTACGTATTCGGATAACCAGGTATCTTGCAGAATGGAGATGATTTTATGATGGTGAGACCTTGTTGGAGAGGTAGGTGTACTCATCATAAGGACGATATCACATCTACCTATATCCATAGTGATGTTGTTATGAATGTATTTGATGATGTGGACTATGCTTGTATACATGTTATGATGACACAAATGCTACTTATATTAGTGATGACCCATGTTTGGCCATGACCACCATTCTTGTATTTTCCCTAGTGGTATTCAGTATGGTGTCATTTACGTATTTGGATAGCAAGGTATCTTGCAATAGAATGGAGATGATTTTATGATGGTGAGACCTCGTTGGAGAGGTAGATGTACTCATCATAAGGATGATATCACATCTGCCTATATCCATAGTGATTTTGTTAGGAATGTATTTGATGATGTGGACTATGCTTTTATACATGTTAATGATGACACAAATGCTACTTATATTAGAGATGACATTAGTAATGTCAGTACACATGTGATTAATGATACATATTATGCTTCTATGGATATGCATGCTATGGATCATATTTATGTGGACCATTCCTTGATGTGTTGATGGCATGGGTTACCCATGGGTTCACATGATTTAGATTGTTATGAGGCATTCTTCTTTAATGCTCATAGATGTTCGCATGATGATGCTCATCATGTCTATGAGGTATTCATGTTTGTTCTGGGTGGATGCTATGTAGATCAATTTGGGTGAGATGATGAGGCATGCCAAAAATCTTCACGGCCTTTCAACAAGCATCATGGAAAAATGAACTGTAAAAAAAATCCAAGCAAGTAAATTTCACAAGCAATCTCTTCCCTGATGAATGAGATCTTCTCAAAGTGGTGGAAGAGTTTGAGTCAAGTGAGAAGCCTACCCCAACAAAGATGTGGATTGGGTAAGCAAAGATAAGAAAGCTTGTACAATCATTTTTCTCAACATTAGTCATCTCAAATCATCTCTGAGTATGGCATACTCTTGTTAACATGTATGAAAAAATATTGTTTCTAAGAAAATTCTCATTTAAAAAGGAGTTGTTTACTGCAAAAGTTAATGAAAGTAAAGACATGGAAATAGTTCCTACATACATTTAATCATTGTTTGACTTACAACTCTCAAGTCACCAATCATTAATAATAAACGAGGATTGTAGATAGGGATTAGCAAAGTTTTGTGGAAAAATAGTGTAATTTCACCTAATTTTATTATCAAATGTAATCTTTATTTATAAGGTTTCTCGAGATGTGAAATAATGTAAACATGAGTGATATGGAAAGGTGAATTGCACATGCTAGTATCCTGATGGCAAAGGTCATCAAAAGGGTGGTTAAGATTGCCAACATCTTCTCCTTCTATTTTACTTATGAAATTCTCAATCCAAGCATAATGATGTGAGAGAAGGATTTTGATAGGTTTCATTGGTAGGATGTGAGAGAAGGATTTTTGATAGGATGTGTGAGAAGGATTTTG
The DNA here is from genome assembly GCF_041138505.1 of Cibotium barometz. Lineage (NCBI taxonomy): Eukaryota > Viridiplantae > Streptophyta > Polypodiopsida > Cyatheales > Cibotiaceae > Cibotium > Cibotium barometz. Next base: position 4,998,594 of record NC_141054.1, on the reverse strand, counting down.
ATAGGTTTCATTCGTTTTTTACATAAGCTTAGAAGTGGACCCCTTATCTCGAATATCATTTAGAGAAGACTTATGATAGGTTCTTTCATCTTTTTCAATAGCCCCTCATCTTGAATATCATTCAAAGAAGGCTTATAATAGGTTCACTCATCTTTTTCAGTAGAGTATTACATAGGCCCCTCATCTCTAATATTATCTATGTGTTGAGATTTGAACCTAAAGCTAACTTAATATTAAATGGCTTTGTTTCTACCTTCCACCCTCTCATATAGCATTTAATCTAGTTGCTAAGGATGATCAAAATGCTAATCTTCATATGACAACTAAGAGCAATTAATAAATTGATGCTTTGCTCGTGATTCACTATTATTTTTGGAAGCTTCAAATGGAAATGTTAGAGGAACCTTGTGCTTGTTGAATGTTTTGTTTGGGGATTTTGTCCAAATGCAATGGTCTAAATGTAATATACACAAATGTAATGATCTAAATGTAATGATCTAAATGCAATGGTCTAAGTGCAGTTTACACAAATGTAATGATCTAATTGTAATATACACAAATCTAGGCTTATTAGTGTCTCTTAGGAGAATTGCTATTATAAGCCCTCCTAGGGTCCTTGGTTATTAATTCTTGGTGACATTGTTGCTCTTCCCCCCTTATTCATATCCTTGGGGGTTAGGAGCTTAGTTTGTTCTTTGATTGGTTTGCCTTCTAGCATCTCTTAAAACTCAAATTTTTTTGGTCAAGATCTAATGCGACTTGATCTAAGGAATATGGATATATTGATCATGGGGTTGGTTATGCTTTGTCAAAGATCTTTCAAGTTAATCATGAGCTTGGTTATGCTTTGTCAAAAATCTCTCAAGTTGGTAAGGGGGTGATGTTGCTCCTAGTTTTTGATTCGAGATTGGATAGTTTCTTTTTTGTTACTCCCCCTTGATGCCTCTTATAGTCCTAGTGGTTTGGGACTATTGAAAGCCTATGAATTCCAATCCCTCTCTCTATTGTTGTTGCGATCTCTAGTAGGGAATCCATAGATCCCTTCATGTTTCTTTGGATTTTGGCTTGCTAATTTTTTTTGCAATAGTGTTAGCTTCTTTAAGGTTGGATTCCTTCATTTTTTTAGTTGGCAATGCTATGCATTTAAGTGTGTTTGCATTATTTGCCACTAATCTTTTGCATTATTTAGTGTGTTTGCAATATTGGCCACTAATCTTTTGCCATGCTTTCTCACTTCCTAGATTCCCCTTGTTAGTAGTGATGGGATGTGTTTTATTGATTAAGTGCCATGCTGGTGTTTAGTGGTGTCTTTATTAGGCTCTTCTTTCCTTATGGGACCCTACTCCTTATTAGAATTTGCTTGTTGCTACTATAACATTTAAATTTCTCAAGGAGTTCTTTTATTAAAGGTTTTTAATAATATAAGAATAGGGACTATTATTGATGTGGACTATTATATTACTATTGTGTTTCATTTGGCTCTTAAAGTTATCTCATTGGTGCTAAAAGGTAATCTATTTAATGTCATCAATGAAAACAATATTCATTATGAAAAGGTTAACCCTAACCTTTGAAATGTGGTTACTGCCATAAGTGTTTATTTTACATGAAATTAGGGCCTTATTTCCTAAGTATGTTATGCATAGTTCTTAATGAGTTTTCTCAAAATGGTCCTATATAACATTAATTACACTTGGAATCCAAGGGGCGTTTCACATCTCTTCAAGGAAACCTATAGCAATTGTTTACATGGCTTTGAGATAGCCATTCACAATGGAACTTGGCTTAAGGAACTTGCCAGAGAGAGAGAGAGAGAGAGAGAGAGAGAGAGAGAGAGAGAGAGAGAGAGAGAGAGAGAGAGAGAGTTTTGTGGTGTAGATTTGGTTGGATATTTTTAGAGGTTTTTCTTTATTTCTCTTAAACTTATTAAAGCTAACTAAATTCTTATATAGTTCTAGAATTTTCTTCAAGCATGATTAGTATACCATTATATGTTTTGTCACATCCTTCCCTAAGAAAGGGATCCAATAAGGTATGTATAGCTTGGGAACTGATTATTCCTACACCTACAAAAATGGCTATACAAAGGGGCTAGAATTTAGGTAGGAAAAGTGACTTGGAGAGAATTAAAAAATCCCTCAATTGCTATTGAAGTTGACTCACTTAGAAAGGAAAGGCATGTAGGAGATGCTAAGAAGAATAAACTAGGGACTAATCAAGGGAAAGCTTTACTTAGGAAGGAAATTAGTATGGAACATGCATCTACAAAGAAATAAGATGTGTCCTTGGGAAACAGGTGGTACCTCATGATATGGAGATCCCAACTTCTAAGGAGAGGAAGATTGAAGGACATATAGAAGAATTGAGAGTAGGGCCTTCCACCATTTCCTCAAAGGTTGCTAATTCATGATAAAAGGACAAATGGCAAAGGTTGTTTGATGTGAAGTTTTTGTTCGTCTCCTACCTTATTCTTTCTTATCTTTTTAGAGACTGTCTAAGCGCAACATAGCTTTTGAGATGGCCATTAAGGAGAATCAGAAACTTAAAATAATAATGTAATAAATGCCTTTCTACTTGTGCTGTGTCTCAACTTGATTTGAGTACCATTGATTAAAAATTAAGATTTTTTATTATAGAAAGGTGACTGCTCTCTTTATAGAAGGTGATTGCGTTATGTGGAATTCTTTACGTTGGTGTCATAAAGATGTTGACAAAACATGGACTCAAAATGTGAATGATGAATTTGTGAACTAGGAAAATTCACCCTAGGGTAACCATTCTGACATGATTGGTTTGGGGCAACCAAGAAAGAGAAGAGGCACAAAAAGCCCACAAGGATAGATGCTTATTCTATCAATTAAGAATGTGCATGCCAAACGTTAAAATAAGTTAAGAGATCCAATCATGAAGCTTATGATGCACCATCAGCCATACCTCCAAGATATTTGATGATGCTAAATGTTCTACAAAGGAGTTTATTTTGAGCATGATTGAAGAAGGATGTACTCAGGTATATTATACAATCCCTAGGTTGTCGGAGGAATAAGGCTAAAGGAGTAAACATGCCAAGCAAACTGATGATGAGAAAATTATTATGCCATCCCAAGGCACTTTAGAGATTCAACGAGACAAAATCCTTAGTTGTAGAGAAACTGCTCTTAGAAAGAATCATTAAGGAAACATTTAGTTTGGTGTGGAAAGAATTCCTAAACGAAAGATGCCAAATGGGAACATGAGCCTAAGTTGTATTTAGATTATCCCTACCTATTTTTGAGATGAGAGCATCTCGATTTCTAAGGGGGGAAGGATGTAAAATCCCATTATTTCAAATTTCATTTAAAAAAAAGGAGAGAATGACTAGCGCTGTTGACCACCCTCGATGCTAATCCCCAAATGATGACTTGGCTGGAGGCCCCTGGTTGTTTTCTTCCTTTCTAGTGTTGTTCTGGCTTGTCTTCTCCTCCCCACCCGCCATCCACGCTTGCATGCTATCCGATTGTGTCTTTTTTCCTCTACCATCGGTGCTGACTTCCTTCTTCTCATGCGCACCGATCGTGTCTTTTCCTCTACCGTTGGTGCTTCCTCGATCCTTCTCATGTGCACCGTTTCACCCCCCTTCTTGCACTTATAAAGACACTGCCCCCCCTCCTTTCGACTCATAATAGTAGCATTAACCCTTGCTCTCTTACTAGCCTCATTACTCTCCCTTGCCACAGCCATTCCCCTCTCCACTCTCTCAGCTTTACGTCAACCCCTTGACAGTTTTGCCCTCTTGCGAACCCTTCTCCTCTCGTCTCAACGATGGCCCTCTCGCTTGTAATTTGTGACTCCCTTGAACCCCCCTCCTCTCAGCTTGTCTCTACGCCAGCCACCCCCTCAACCACTCGCGCCTTATCATCAAGGCTATATTTCCATCATCATGACCACCACTACCTCTTGTCTCACACACCTGACAACCTCTTCAGATTGGTTCAAGTGATTCCATCTTCGTCGTACATCTTCGGCCATCTCTTCTACCCTCTGTTTCATGCCATGATGTCACCTCATGGGTGAGCCATCTTCTTGCCTCAATCACCTTAGATATCTTTCGATTCCTAGACCCATAGCTTCCATTGGTCAACATCCTGTCCATCCACATGCTCCCATGCCTTATAAGGCCCACGAGGCCGCCTCACCACCTCTTGGCCTCTTGTCGGATCACACGCTTCTTTGGCGGCAATTTATCTCATGAGCTTTACCTTTCGGTCAATTGCCACCTCTCATCTTATCACAACTATCACTTCCTAACCTCATGCCAACCACCCTTCTCTAGGCAATGTAGAAAGACTAGCCCCAAAACAAATGGAGAAGACATAATTATGTGCGACGATGGGTGGCAGCAGTGAACCATGCGTAGTGAGACGAGACCAGCTGGTTCTCAATGATGCAATACGGGTTTGTAAAGGATAAGGTACGAGATAGGGTGATGTGAAAGAGATAAGATAAAATATGGACTACTCCCAAGCAACATATAATGTGAATGTAGATTATCAATTACTACTTGGATTTAGGTTAGCCATTTTCATTCTCTCTCCGTTTCTATTTGGAACTATAAGTAAGTTGATCTTAACTCAAAATATTTTACTTCACTACTTGGGATCATAGTTTAAATTGGTTTGTTGATGAGGACTTGAGTTGATTGATGAGGAGTTGAGATCATTGATAAAATGCTTAAAAAAATATTTTTACTCTTGTTAATTATCTTGGGTTATGACCAAATTTGAAATAATGATACGAAATTGGTCTATCCTTCACAAGATAGGACTTGCTTGCTTCCAGGAGTTAATATGAGCTTCCAAGACCTAGGATTTGGTTTGGTAATGCAATGTTTACAACTGTGTCTCGACTTGATTTGAGTACTAGGATAAGATATTAATTATTATCTATTGATTAAAAATTAAGATTGTTTATTATAGAAAGGTGACTCCTCTCTTTATAGAAGGTGATTGCGATATGTGGAATTCTTTACGTTGGTGTCATAAAGATGTTGACAAAACATGGACTCAAAATGTGAATGATGAATTTGTGAACTAGGAAAATTCACCCTAGGGTAACCATTCTGACTAGATTGGTTTGGGGCAACCATTTCGATGTGATCTATTTAGTGATAAGTTTGGGGCAACTGGGTACTCCCCACCCAGGGCGACCGAATTTGGAAATACTTAGATATCGAGAAAACCACCTTCATTGGGTAACCCACCACGGGGCGGGGTGGGGCGGGGCAAGGGTTCTTTCTAGTAGTTACAAGCCAGAGCTAGAAAGGTCTTCCATAGCAAGAAGAGGGTGAAGGAGACACTTCTCTTTCTACTATTCGAGTGATTTTTCCCCTTGACGGTCGTAAGCTCTAGATTGTTTTGTGACTCGGTAGTGAGCCGAGGGATTGGAGATGGATGTAACTCGGGACGCTGAGCATTTGAAATTATGGTTGTTCTATGATGAATTTCTGACTGTGTGTGGAATGACTCGAGGGATAAAGGAAACTATGCACAAGAATAAATAAATGAATCATGTTTTAGTTTGCATCAATGATAGCAATGTGCCTAGTAATTCAGGAAAACCTCATGTAGATGAACGGTTTTAGTAACTGAAAAATGGGTGGTCGGGTGGACCTGATGAGTTGGGTGTTTTCTTACAAGAGACTAGAGATCGAAAAGAGATCCTTGACATATTCGGTAGGACCCCCAACCTTGTGGATATTGCTTATGAATTGGATCGTCCAAGTGAGGCATCGATGAGATAGCTCTCACAATGGGTTGGGATTGATCTTACCGAGTGAGGTGCTGCCTCTTTACACGTGTGGTAAGACGAGATGGGGCGGTATCTTATAGGTAGGTAGTATATCAAAGCCAAGTTTGTAGTATTAAGGACTCTTAAACTTATAGTTTTGAACTAACGAGTACGACCTTGTACTAGCATCAGTGACCGTATTATCGATGTAGTCTAAAGGAACCTTCGACCATTTGGTAGTTAGACTAATTGTTGAACAAAAGGCCTAGGATACTCATTAATTCAAGTAGGATTAGAACCCTAGATTCTGAAATATACATGCTTTGAGTTTTAGATTTTTTTTTGAAATACCTTATATTTTGCAAGTCCACATAGTGGATGAGACCTTAGAGGTAATTAAAAAAACCAACCCAAGACTGCTTTTCACGTGATGCCGTTAGAGGTCGATAATGGTAATCTTGACATGAATTGATTAGAAACAAATAATGCTAACCACAATTGTGAGACTGATAAAGTCTCAAGAAGTACTATACTCAGGGAGACTATGCACAAGACTCAGGGAGACTTGGTTGGTCTTAATTAATAAAAATAGGCAAATTGTAAAAGGGCCCTAGGAAAATTCAAAGGGTACTAGTTGGAAACCAATAGCTTACACTTCAAGGGAACTCAAGGATTATGAGATAAATTATGCTACTCACACGACCTAGAACTTTGGTTGTAATTCATGCCCTTATGCTATAGCGACACTATCCTACTAAGCAAGAAGTTCATGCATAATATAGACCATAAGAGCTTCAAGTGGATTTTTATCCAGCCAGATCTAACATAATGTAAGGGTGAGGTCTTATCATAGTTGATTTTGAACTCAAATACAGACAGGGCAAAGATAATGTAGTTGCAGATGCATTGAGTAAGAAGTCCTTTTATGGTTGCAATCTATATGCCAAGTAACCCTTTGCTTTTCGAAATGAACCACAAAATCAGCCTTAGACAAGTATTTGAGCATATTTTACAACTCAGGGCCCAAACAATCCACTGAGAGAAAGAGAAGAGAATCAACTCACTTTGAGAAAGAGAAGAGGCACAAAAAGCCCACAAGGATAGATGCTTATTCTATCAGTTACGAATGTGCATGCCAAACGTTAAAATGAGTTAAGAGATCAAATCATGAAGCTTATGATGCACCATCAGCCATACCTTCAAGATATTTGATGATGCTAAATGTTCTACAAAGAAGTTTATTTTGAGCGTGATTGAAGAAGGATGTACTCAGGTATATTATACAATGCCTTGGTTGTCGGAGGAACAAGGCTAAAGGAGTAAACATGCCAAGCAAACTAATGATGATGAGAAAATTATTATGCCATCCCAAGCACTTTGGAGATTCAACGAGAGAAAATCCTTAGTTGTAGAGAAACTACTCTTAGAAAGAGTCATTAAGGAAACATTTAGTTTGGTGTGGAAAGAATTCCCAAACAAAAGATGCTAAATGGGAACATGAGCCTAAGTTGTATTTAGATTATCCCTACCTATTTTCGAGATGAGCGCATCTCAATTTCTAAGGGGGGAAGGATGTAAAATCCCATTATTTCAAATTTCATTATAAAAAAAAGGAGAGAATGACTAGCGTTGTCGACCACCCTCGATGCTAATCCCCAAATGATGACGTGGCTAGAGCCCCCTCGTTGTTTTCTTCCTTACTAGTGTTGTTCTGGCTTGTCTTCTCCTCCCACCCGCCATCCACGCTTGCATGCTATCCGATTGTGTGCTTTTTCCTCCACCATCAGTGCTGACTTCCTTCTTCTCATGCGCACCGATCGTGTCTTTTCCTCTACTGTTGGTGCTTCCTTGATCCTTCTCATGCGCACCGTTTCACCCCCCCTCTTGTACTTATAAAGACACTGCCCCCCTCCTTTCGACTCATAATAGTAGCATTAACCCTTGCTCTCTCACTAGCCTCATTACTCTCCCTTGCCACAGCCAACCCCCTCTCCACTCTCTCAGCTTTACGTCAACCCCTTGACAATTTTGCCCTCTTGCGAACCCTTCTCCTCTCGTCTCAACGATGGCCCTCTCGTAATTTGTGACTCCCTTGCACCCCCCCTCTCAGCTTGTCTCCTCGCCAGCCACCCCCTCAACCACTCACGCCTTATCATCAAGGCTATATTTCCATCATCGTGACCACCACTACCTCTTGTCTCACACACCCGACAACCTCTTCAGATTGGTTCAAGTGATTCCATCTTCATCGTACATCTTCGGCCATCTCTTCTACCCTCTGTTTCATGCCATGATGTCACCTCATGGGTGAGCCATCTTCTTGCCTCAATCACCTTAGATATCTTTCGATTCCTAGACCCATGCCTTCCATTGGTCAACATCCTGTCCATCCACATGCTCCCATGCCTTATAAGGCCCACGAGGCCGCCTCACCACCTCTTGGCCTCTTGTCGGATCACACGCTTCTTTGGCGGTAATTTATTTCATGAGCTTTATCTTTCGTTCAATCGCCACCTCTCATCTTATCACAACTATCACTTCCTAACCTCATGCCAACCACCCTTCTCCAGGCAATGTAGAAAGACTAGCCCCAAAACAAACGGAAAAGACATAATTATGTGCCAAACTCAAGGTCGACGGTGGGTGGCAGCAGCAGTGAACCATGCATAGTGAGATGAGACCAGCTGGTTCTCAATGATGCAATACGGGTTTGTAAAGGATAAGGTACGAGATAGGGTGATGTGAAAGAGATGAGATAAAATATGGACTACTCCCAAAAAGCAACATATAATGTGAATGTAGATTATCAATTACTACTTGGATTTAGGTTAGCCATCTTCATTCTCTCTCCGTTTCTATTTGGAACTGTAAGTAAGTTGATCTTAACTCAAAATATTTTACTTCACTACTTGGGATCATAGTTTAAATTGGTTTGTTGATGAGGACTTGAGCTGATTGATGTGAGGAGTTGAGATCATTGATAAATGCTTAAGAAAATATTTTTACTCTCGTTAATTGTCTTGGGTTATGACCAAATTTGAAATAACGATACGAAATTGGTCTATCCTTCACAAGATAGGACTTGCTTCCTTCCAGGAGTTAATATGAGCTCCCAAGACCTAGGATTTGGTTTGGTAATGCAATGTTTACAACTGTGTCTTGACTTGATTTGAGTACTAGGATAAGATATTAATTATTATCCATTGATTAAAAATTAAGATTGTTTATTATAGAAAGGTGTCTGCTCTCTTTATAGAAGGTGATTGCGATATGTGGAATTCTTTATGTTGGTGTCATAAAGATGTTGACAAAACATGGACTCAAAATGTGAATGATGAATTTGTTAACTAGGAAAATTCACCCTAGGGTAACCATTCTGACTAGATTGGTTTGGGGCAACCATTTCGATGTGATCTATTTAGTGATCAGTTTGGGGCAACTGGGTACTCCCCACCCAGGGCGACCCAATTTGGAAATACTTAGATATCGAGAAAACAACCTTCATTGGGTAACCCACCACGAGGCGGGGCGGGGCGGGACGGGGCGGGGCGGGGCGAGGGTTCTTTCTAGTAGTTACAAGCCGGAGCTAGAAAGGTCTTCCATAGCAAGAAGAGGGTGAAGGAGACACTTCTCTTTCTACTATTCGAGTGATTTTTGCCCACGACGGTCGTAAGCTCTAGATTGTTTTGTGACTCGGTAGTGAGCCGAGGGATTGGAGATTGATGTAACTCGGGACGCTGCACATTTGAAATTATGGTTGTTCTTATGATGATGAATTTCTGACTGTGTGTGGAATGACTCAAGGGATAAAGGAAACTATGCACAAGAATAAATAAATGAATCATGTTATAGTTTGCATCAATGATAACAATGTGCCTAGTAATTTAAGAAAACCTCATAGATGAATGGTTTTAGTAACTGAGAAATGGGTGGTCGGGTGGACCTGATGAGTTGGGTGTTTTCTTACAGGAGACTAGAGACCGAAAAGAGATCCTTGACATATTCGGTAGGACCCCCAACCTTGTGGATATTGCTTATGAATCAGATCGTCCAGGAGAGGCACCGATGAGATAGCTCTCACAATGGGTTGGGATTGATCTTACCCAGTGAGGTGCTGCCTCTTTACCCGTGGTGACGAGATGGGGCGGTATCTTATAGGTAGGTAGTATATCAAAGCCAAGTTTACATGTAGTATTAAGGACTCTTAAACTTATAGTTTTGAACTAACGAGTACGACCTGGTACTAGCATCAGTGACTGTATTATCGATGTAGTCTAAAGGAACCTTCGACCATTTGGTAGTTAGACTAATTGTTGAACAAAAGACCTAGGATACTCATTAATTTAAGTAGGATTAGAACCCTAGATGCTGAAATATACATGCTTTGAGTTTTAGATTTTTTTTTGAAATACCTTATATTTTTCAAGTCCACATAGTGGATGAGACCTTAGAGGTAATTAAAAAAACCAACCCAAGATGCTTTTCACGTGATGCCGTTAGAGGTCTATAATGGTAATCTTGACATGAATTGGTTAGAAACAAATAATGCTAACCACAATTGTGAGACTGATAAAGTCTCAAGAAGTACTATACTTAGGGAGACTATGCACAAGACTCAGGGAGACTTGGCAAGTCTCAATTAATAAAAACAGGCAAATTGTAAAAGGGCCCTAGGAAAAATCAAAGGGTGTTCATAGCTAAACTCATTGAAGTCAATGATGATATTAAAAGAGGGACCGAGACTGACAATAGGAGATAGGGAATCTCTTCATGGAATAGCTTTTACTCAAACGCCATTCACATGGGGAAATTGACTACGAGATAGGGTTTATTCAAGGAACACAACTATTGGCTAATGGGCATGAAAAATATTAGTGCCTGAGTGCAAAGAACTTGAAGAAACAAATTTGACAAATAATGAGGCAAGGATTCATCAGGCCCAAGTGTATCACCTTGGGAAATTTCGTCCCTATTTTAGAAGAAAAAGGATGGAACCTTCCAATTATGCATCACCTATAGAGGTCTAAATCAACTCACTGTGAAAAATAAGTATCCTACCCGTTCTAGGAGAGATTGATGAAAATCAAAGACTGACATGAAGTCAGGTGATTAGGAAATTAGAGTAAAAAAAGAGTGATATTCCAAAGATGACATTTGATCCAAGTAGGGACTATCATGCCTATTGCGTTGACTAATAGCCTTCAACAAGCTCATGCAGCAAGATATATTTAGGAAGAAGCTAGACAATCATGCCTTGATGTTTTGTGTGATGAAATTCTAATCTACTTTAAGGATGGGAAAGAGCACTAAAACCAAGTTACAAAAGTTTTAGAAATCCTAAGGGAGCACCACAAAGAATGTGTACCTTCTTTATAGACAATATAGTGAATATATATATGGGATTCATTGTCTCCAAAGATGGAGTCTCTGTAGACCTAGCCAAAAAACAAGATATAGGGAAATGGCCTAAATCGTCCAACATCAAGGCAACTCAAGGATCTCTTGGTAACATAGAGTGGTACCATATCTCTATTTCGTACAAATAGCCATGTACCTTTAACCAAGCTATGTGAAAAGAATGCAGAAGTAGTTTGGGAATAAGGAGTTTCAACAAAATCAAGAGTGGCTCTCACAACTGCACCCATCCTTCAACTATTAGTAAACTCCTCTCACAACAAGGGAAACTAGTTGGAAACCAATAGCTTACACTTCAAGGGAACTCAAGGATTATGAGATAAATTATGCTACTCACACGACCTAGAACTTTGATTGTAATTCATGCCCTTATGCTATAGCGACACTATCCTACTAAGTAAGAAGTTCATGCATACTATAGACCATAAGAGCTTCAAGTGGATTTTTATCCAGCTAGATCTAACATAATGTAAGGGTGCCGAATAGAGGTCTTATCATAGTTGATTTTGAAATCAAATACAGACATGGCAAAGATAATGTAGTTGCAGATGCATTGAGTAAGAAGTCCTCTTATGGTTGCAATCTATATGTCAAGTAACCCTTTGCTTATCGAAATGAACCACAAAATTAGCCTTAGACAAGTATTTGAGCATATTTTACAACTCAGGGCCCAAACAATCCACTGAGAGAAAGAGAAGAGAATCAACTCACTTTGAGAAAGAGAAGAGGCACAAAAAGCCCACAAGGATAGATGCTTATTCTATCAGTTAAGAATGTGCATGCCAAACGTTAAAATGAGTTAAGAGATCGAATCATGAAGCTTATGATGCACCATCAGCCATACCTCCAAGATATTTGATGATGCTAAATGTTCTACAAAGGAGTTTATTTTGAGCGTGATTGAAGAAGGATGTACTCAGGTATATTATACAATGCCTAGGTTGTCGGAGGAACAAGGCTAAAGGAGTAAACATGCCAAGCAAACTGATGAGATGAGAAAATTATTATGCCATCCCAAGGCTTTTTAAAGTTTTAACGAGACAAAATCCTTAGTTGTAGAGAAACTGCTCTGAGAAACAGTCATTAAGGAAACATTTAGTTTGGTGTGGAAACAATTCCCAAACAAAAGATGCTAAATGGGAACATGAGCCTAAGTTGTATTTAGATTATCCCTACCTATTTTCGAGATGAGCGCATCTCGATTTCTAAGGGGGTAAGGATGTACAATCCCATTATTTCAAATTTCATTAAAAAAAGGAGAGAATGACTAGCGCTGTCGCAACCACCCTCGATGCTAATACCCAAATGATGACGTGGCTAGAGCCCCCTCATTGTTTTCTTCCTTACTAGTGTTGTTCTGGCTTGTCTTCTCCTCCCCACATGCCATCCATGCTTGCATGCTATCCGATTGTGTCTTTTTTCCTCTACCATCGGTGCTGACTTCCTTCTTCTCATGCACACCGATCGTGTCTTTTCCTCTACCGTTGGTGCTTCCTTGATCCTTCTCATGCGCACCTTTTCACCCCCCCTCTTGTACTTATAAAGACACTGCCCCCCCTCCTTTCGACTCATAATAGTAGCATTAACCCTTGCTCTCTCACTAGACTCATTACTCTCCCTTGCCACAGCCAACCCCCTCTCCACTCTCTCAGCTTTACGTCAACCCCCTGACATTTTTGCCCTCTTGTGAACCCTTCTCCTCTCATCTCAACGATGGCCCTCTCGCTTGTAATTTGTGACTCTCTTGCACCCCCCCTCTCAGCTTGTCTCCTCGCGAGCCACCCCCTCAACCACTCGTGCCTTATCATCAAGGCTATATTTCCATCATCGTGACCACCACTACCTCTTGTCTCACACACCCGACAACCTCTTCAGATTGGTTCAAGTGATTCCATCTTCATCGTACATCTTCGGCCATCTCTTCTACCCTCTGTTTCATGCCATGATGTCACCTCATGGGTGAGCCATCTTCTTGCCTTAATCACCTTAGATATCTTTCGATTCCTAGACCCATGGCTTCCATTGGTCAACATCCTGTCCATCCACATGCTCCCATGCCTTATAAGGCCCACGAGGCCCCCTCACCACCTCTTGGCCTCTTGTCAGATCACACGCTTCTTTGGTGGTAATTTATCTCATGAGCTTTACCTTTCGTTCAATTGCCACCTCTCATCTTATCACAACTATCACTTCCTAACCTCATGCCAACCACCCTTCTCCAGGGAATGTAGAAAGACTAGCCCCAAAACAAACTGAGAAGACATAATTATGTGCCAAACTCAAGGTCGACGGTGGGTGGCAGCAGCAGTGAACCATGCGTAGTGAGACGAGACCAGCTGGTTCTCAATGATGCAATACGGGTTTGTAAAGGATAAGGTACGAGATCGGGTGATGTGAAAGAGATGAGATAAAATATGGACTACTCCCAAAGCAACATATAATGTGAATATAGATTATCAATTACTACTTGGATTTAGGTTAGCCATTTTCATTCTCTCTCCGTTTCTTTTTGGAACTGTAAGTAAGTTGATCTTAACTCAAAATATTTTACTTCACTACTTGGGATCATAGTTTAAATTGGTTTGTTGATGAGGACTTGAGCTGATTGATAGGAGTTGAGATCATTGATAAAATGGTTAAAAAAATATTTTTACTCTCGTTAATTGTCTTGGGTTATGACCAAATTTGAAATAATGATACGAAATTGGTCTATCCTTCACAAGATAGGACTTGCTTGCTTCCAGGAGTTAATATGAGCTCCCAAGACCTAGGATTTGGTTTGGTAATGCAATGTTTACAACTGTGTCTCGACTTGATTTGAGTACTATTAAAAATTAAGATTGTTTATAATAGAAAGGTGACTGCTCTCTTTATAGAAGGTGATTGCGATATGTGGAATTCTTTACGTTGGTGTCATAAAGATGTTGACAAAACATGGACTCAAAATGTGAATGATGAATTTGTTAACTAGGAAAATTCACCCTAGGGTAACCATTCTGACTAGATTGGTTTGGGGCAACCAGTCCGATGTGATCTATTTAGTGATCAGTTTGGGGCAACTGGGTACTCCCCTCCCAGGGTGACCCAATTTGGAAATACTTAGATATCGAGAAAATAACCTTCATTGGGTCACCCACCATGGGGAAGGGCGGGGCGGGGCGAGGGTTCTTTCTAGTAGTTACAAGCCGGAGCTAGAAAGGTCTTCCATAGCAAGAAGAGGGTGAAGGAGACACTTCTCTTTCTACTATTCGAGTGATTTTTCCCCACAACGGTCGTAAGCTCTAGATTGTTTTGTGACTCGGTAGTGAGTCGAGGGATTGGAGATGGATGTAACTCGGGACGCTGCGTATTTGAAATTAAGGTTGTTCTTATGATGAATTTTTGACTGTGTGTGAAATGAATCGAGGGATAAAGGAAACTATGCATAAGAATAAATAAATGAATCATGTTATAGTTTGCATCAATGATAACAATGTGCCTAGTAATTTAAGAAAACCTCATAGATGAATGGTTTTAGTAACTGAGAAATGGGTGGTCGGGTGGACCTGATGAGTTGGGTGTTTTCTTACAGGAGACTAGAGACCGAAAAGAGATCCTTGACATATTCGGTAGGACCCCCAACCTTGTGGATATTGCTTATGAATCGGATCGTCCAGGAGAGGCACCGATGAGATAGCTCTCAGAATGGGTTGGGATTGATCTTACCCAGTGAGGTGCTGCCTCTTTACCCGTGGTGACAAGATGGGACGGTATCTTATAGGTAGGTAGTATATCAAAGCCAAGTTTACATGTAGTATTAAGGACTCTTAAACTTATAGTTTTGAACTAACAAGTACGACCTTGTACTAGCATCAGTGACTGTATTATCGATGTAGTCTAAAGGAACCTTCGACCATTTGGTAGTTAGACTAATTGTTGAACAAAAGACCTAGGATACTCATTAATTCAAGTAGGATTAGAACCCTAGATATGCTGAAATATACATGCTTTGAGTTTTAGGTTTTTTTTTTGAAATACCTTATATTTTTCAAGTCCACATAGTGGATGAGACCTTAGAGGTAATTAAAAAAACCAACCCAAGACTGCTTTTCACGTGATGCCGTTAGAGGTCTATGATGGTAATCTTGACATGAATTGGTTAGAAACAAATAATGCAACCACAATTGTGACTGGAAAAGTCTCAAGAAGTACTATACTCAGGGAGACTATGCACAAGACTCACGGAGACTTGGCAAGTCTCAACAATTAATAAAAACAGGCAAATTGTAAAAGGGCCCTAGGAAAAATCAAAGGGTGTTCATAGCTAAACTCATTGAAGTCAATGATGATATTAAAAGAGGGACCGAGACTGACAATAGGAGATAGAGAATCTCTTCATGGAATAGCTTTTACTCAAACGCCATTCACATAGGGAAATTGACTACGAGATAGGGTTTATTCAAGGAACACAACTATTGGCTAATGGGCATGAAAAATATTAGTGCCCGAGTGCAAAGAACTTGAAGAAACAAATTAGACAAATAATGAGGCAAGGATTCATCAGGCCCGAGTGTATCACCTTGGGAAATTTCGACCCTATTTTAGAAGAAAAAGGATGGAACCTTCCAGTTATGCATCACCTATAGAGGTCTAAATCAACTCACTATGAAAAATAAGTATGTTCTAGGAGAGATTGATGAAAATCAAAGACTGACATGAAGTCAGGTGATTAGGAAATTAGAGTAAAAAAAGAGTGATATTCCAAAGATGACATTTGATCCAAGTAGGGACTATCATGCCTATTGCGTTGACTAATAGCCTTCAACAAGCTCATGCAGCAAGATATATTTAGGAAGAAGCTAGACAATCATGCCTTGATATTCTGTGTGATGATATTGTAATCTACTTTAAGGATGGGAAAGAGCACTAAAACCAAGTTACAAAAGTTTTAGAAATCCTAAGGGAGCACCACAAACAATGTGTACCTTCTTTATAGACAATATAGTGAATATATATATGGGATTCATTGTCTCCAAAGATGGAGTCTCTGTAGACCTAGCCAAAAAACAAGATATAGGGAAATGGCCTAAATCGTCCAACATCAAGGTAACTCAAGGATCTCTTGGTAACATAGAGTGGTACCATATCTCTATTTCGGACAAAGAGCCATACCTTTAACCAAGCTATGTGAAAAGAATGCAGAAGTAGTTTGGGAATAAGGAGTTTCAACAAAATCAAGAGTGGCTCTCACAACTGCACCCATCCTTCAACTATTAGCAAACCCCTCTCACAACAAGGGAAACTAGTTGGAAACCAATAGCTTACACTTCAAGGGAACTCAAGGATTATGAGATAAATTATGCTACTCACACGACCTAGAACTTTGATTGTAATTCATGCCCTCATGCTATAGCGACACTATCCTACTAAGTAAGAAGTTCATGCATACTACAGACCATAAGAGCTTCAAGTGGATTTTTATCCAGCCAGATCTAACATAATGTAAGGGTGTGGGATAGAGGTCTTATCATAGTTGATTTTGAACTCAAATACAGACAGCGCAAAGATAATGTAGTTGCAGATGCATTGAGTAAGAAGTCCTTTTATGGTTGCAATCTATATGCCAAGTAACCCTTTGCTTATCGAAATGAACCACAAAATCAGCCTTAGACGAGTATTTGAGCATATTTTACAACTCAGGGCCCAAACAATCCATTGAGAGAAAGAGAAGAGAATCAACTCACTTTGAGAAAGAGAAGAGGCACAAAAAGCCCACAAGGATAGATGCTTATTCTATTAGTTAAGAATGTGCATGCCAAATGTTAAAATGAGTTAAGAGATCGAATCATGAAACTTATGATGCACCATCAGCCATACCTCCAAGATATTTGATGATGATAAATGTTCTACAAAGGAGTTTATTTTGAGCGTGATTGAAGAAGGATGTACTCAGGTATATTAAACAATGCCTAGGTTGTCGGAGGAACAAGGCTAAAGGAGTAAACATGCCAAGCAAACTGATGAGATGAGAAAATTATTATGCCATCCCAAAGCACTTTGGAGATTCAACGAGACGAAATCCTTAGTTGTAGAGAAACTGCTCTTAGAAAGAGTCATTAAGGAAACATTTAGTTTGGTGTGGAAACAATTCCCAAACAAAAGATGCTAAATGGGAACATGAGCCTAAGTTGTATTTAGATTATCCCTACCTATTTTCGAGATGAGCGCATCTCAATTTCTAAGGGTGGAAGGATGTAAGATCTCATTATTTTAAATTTTATTTAAAAAAAAGGAGAGAATGACTAGCACTGTCGACCACCCTCGATGCTTATCCCCAAATGATGATGTGGTTGGAGCCCCCTCATTGTTTTCTTCCTTACTAGTGTTGTTCTGGTTTGTCTTCTCCTCCCCACCCGTCGTCCACGCTTGCATGCTATCCGATTGTGTCTTTTTTCCTCTACCATCGGTGCTGACTTCCTTCTTCTGATGCGCACCGATCGTGTCTTTTGCTCTACCGTTGGTGCTTCCTTGATCCTTCTCATGAGCACCGTTTCACCCCCCCTCTTGTACTTAAAAAGACACTGCCCCCCTCCTTTCGACTCATAATAGTAGCATTAACCCTTGCTCTCTCACTAGCCTCATTACTCTCCCTTGCCACAGCCGACCCCCTGTCCACTCTCTCAGCTTTACGTCAACCCGCTGACAGTTTTGCCCTCTTGCGAACCTTTCTCCTCTCGTCTCAACGATGGCCCTCTCACTTGTAATTTGTGACTCCCTTGCACCCCCCCTCTCAGCTTGTCTCCTCGCCAGCCACCCCCTCAACCACTCACGCCTTATCATCAAGGCTATATTTCCATCATCGTGACCACTACCTCTTGTCTCACACACCTGACAACCTCTTCAGATTGGTTCAAGTGATTCCATCTTCGTCGTACATCTTCGGCCATCTCTTCTACCCTCTCTTTCATGCCATGATGTCACCTCATGGGTGAGCCATCTTCTTGCCTCAATCACCTTAGATATCTTTCGATTCCTAGACCCATGACTTCCATTGGTTAACATCCTGTCCATCCACATGCTCCCATGCCTTAGCTCACGAGGCTGCCTCACCACCTCTTGGCCTCTTGTTGGATCACACGCTTCTTTGGCAGTACTTTATCTCATGAGCTTTACCTTTCGGTCAATCGCCACCTCTCATCTTATCACAACTATCACTTCCTAACCTCATGCCAACCACCCTTCTCCAAGCAATGTAGAAAGACTAGCCCCAAAACAAACGGAGAAGACATAATTATGTGCCAACTCAAGGTCGACGGTGGGTGGCAGCAGCAGCAGTGAACCATGCGTAGTGAGACGAGACCAGCTGGTTCTCAATGATGCAATATGAGTTTGCAAAGGATAAGGTACGAGATAGGGTGATGTGAAAGAGATGAGATAAAATATGGACTACTCCCAGGCAACATATAATGTGAATGTAGATTATCAATTACTACTTGGATTTAGGATAGCCATCTTCATTCTCTCTCCGTTTCTATTTGGAACTTTAAGTAAGTTGATCTTAACTCAAAACATTTTACTTCACTACTTGGGATCATAGTTTAAACTAGTTTGTTGATGAGGACTTGAGTTGATTGATGAGGAGTTGAGATCATTGATAAAATGCTTAAAAAAATATTTTTACTCTTGTTAATTATCTTGGGTTATGACCAAATTTGAAATAATGATATGAAATTGGTCTTTGTGTGTGGAATGACTCGAGGGATAAAGGAAACTATGCACAAGAATAAATAAATGAATCATGTTATAGTTTGCGCATCAATGATAACAATGTGCCTCGTAATTTAGGAAAACCTCAGATGAACCATTTTAGTAACTGAGAAATGGGTGGTCGGGTGGACCTGATGGGTTGGGTGTTTTCTTACAAGAGACTAGAGACCGAAAAGATATCCTTGACATATTCGGTAGGACCCCCGATATTGCTTATGAATCGGATCGTCCAGGAGAGGCATCGATGAGATAGCTCTCACAATGGGTTGGGATTGATCTTACCGAGTGAGGTGCTGCCTCTTTACCCGTGGTTAGACGAGATGGGGCGGTATCTTATAGGTAGGTAGTATATCAAAGCAAAGTTTGTAGTATTAAGGACTCTTAAACTTATAGTTTTGAACTAACGAGTATGACCTTGTACTAGCATCAGTACCGTATTATCGATGTAGTCTAAAGGAACCTTCGACCATTTGGTAGTTAGACTAATTGTTGAACAAAAGACCTGGGATACTCATTAATTCAAGTAGGATTAGAACCCTAGATGCTGAAATATACATGCTTTGAGTTTTAGATTTTTTTTTAAAATACCTTATATTTTTCAAGTCCACATAGTGGATGAGACCTTAGAGGTAATTAAAAAAACCAACCCAAGACTGCTTTTCACGTGATGCCGTTAGAGGTCTATAATGGTAATCTTGACATGAATTGGTTAGAAACAAATAATGCTAACCACAATTGTGAGACTGGAAAAGTCTCAAGAAGTACTATACTCAGGGAGACTATGCACAAGACTCAGGGATACTTGGCAAGTCTCAATTAATAAAAACAGGCAAATTGTAAAAGGGCCCTAGGAAAAATCAAAGGGTGTTCATAGCTAAACTCATTGAAGTCAATGATGATATTAAAAGAGGGACCAAGACTGACAATATGAGATAGAGAATCTCTTCATGGAATAGATTTTACTCAAACGCCATTCACATAGGGAAATTGACTACGAGATAGGGTTTATTCAAGGAACACAACTATTGGCTAATGGGCATGAAAAATATTAGTGCCTAAGTGTAAAGAACTTGAAGAAACAAATTTGACAAATAATGAGGCAAGGATTCATCAGGCCCGAGTGTATCACCTTGGGAAATTTCGACCCTATTTTAGAAGAAGAAGGATGGAACCTTCTAGTTATGCATCACCTATAGAGGTCTAAATCAACTCACTATGAAAAATAAGTATCCTACCCGTTCTAGGAGAGATTAATGAAAATCAAAGACTGACATGAAGTCAGGTGATTAGGAAATTAGAGTAAAAAAAGAGTGATATTCCAAAGATGACATTTGATCCAAGTAGGGACTATCATGCCTATTGCGTTGACTAACAGCCTTCAACAAGCTCATGCAGCAAGATATATTTAGGAAGAACGTAGACAATCATGCCTTGATGTTCTGTGTGATGATATTCTAATCTACTTTAAGGATGGGAAAGAGCACTAAAACCAAGTTACAAAAGTTTTAGAAATCCTAAGGGAGCACCACAAAGAATGTGTACCTTCTTTATAGACAATATAGTGAATATATATATGGGATTCATTGTCTCCAAAGATGGAGTCTCTGTAGACCTAGCAAAAAAACAAGATATAGGGAAATGGCCTAAATCGTCCAACATCAAGGCAACTCAAGGATCTCTTGGTAACATAGAGTGGTACCATATCTCTATTTCAGACAAATAGGCATACCTTTAACCAAGCTATGTGAAAAGAATGCAGAAGTAGTTTGGGAATAAGGAGTTTCAACAAAATCAAGAGTGGCTCTCACAACTGCACCCATCCTTCAACTATTAGCAAACTCCTCTCACAACAAGGGAAACTAGTTGGAAACCAATAGCTTACACTTCAAGGGAACTCAAGGATTATGAGATAAATTATGCTACTCACACGACCTAGAACTTTGGTTGTAATTCATGCCCTCATGCTATAGCGACACTATCCTACTAAGTAAGAAGTTCATGCTTGCATACTACAGACCATAAGAGCTTCAAGTGGATTTTTATCCAGCCAGATCTAACATAATGTAAGGGTGTGGGATAGAGGTCTTATCATAGTTTATTTTGAACTCAAATACAGACAGTGCAAAGATAATGTAGTTGCAGATGCATTGAGTAAGAAGTCCTTTTATGGTTGCAATCTATATGCCAAGTAACCCTTTGCTTATCGCAATGAACCACAAAATCAGCCTTAGATGAGTATTTGAGCATATTTTACAACTCAGGGCCCAAACAATCCATTGAGAGAAAGAGAAGAGAATCAACTCACTTTGAGAAAGAGAAGAGGCACAAAAAGCCCACAAGGATAGATGCTTATTCTATCAGTTAAGAATGTGCATGCCAAATGTTAAAATGAGTTAAGAGATCGAATCATGAAACTTATGATGCACCATCAGCCATACCTCCAAGATATTTGATGATGCTAAATGTTCTACAAAGGAGTTTATTTTGAGCGTGATTGAAGAAGGATGTACTCAGGTATATTATACAATGCCTAGGTTGTCGGAGGAACAAGGCTAAAGGAGTAAACATGCCAAGCAAACTGATGAGATGAGAAAATTATTATGCCATCCCAAAGCACTTTGGAGATTCAACGAGACAAAATCCTTAGTTGTAGAGAAACTGCTCTTAGAAAGAGTCATTAAGGAAACATTTAGTTTGGTGTGGAAACAATTCCCAAACAAAAGATGCCAAATGGGAACATGAGCCTAAGTTGTATTTAGATTATCCCTACCTATTTTCAAGATAAGCACATCTCGATTTCTAAGGGTGGAAGGATGTAAAATCCCATTATTTCAAATTTCATTTAAAAAAAGGAGAGAATGACTAGCGCTGTCGACCACCCTCGATGCTTATCCCCAAAAGATGATGTGGCTAGAGCCCCCTCATTGTTTTCTTCCTTACTAGTGTTGTTCTGGCTTGTCTTCTCCTCCCCACCCGCCATCCACGCTTGCATGCTATCCGATTGTGTCTTTTTTCCTCTACCATCGGTGCTGACTTCCTTCTTCTCATGCGCACCGATCGTGTCTTTTCCTCTACCGTTGGTGCTTCCTTGATCCTTCTCATGCGCACCGTTTCACCCCCCCTCTTGTACTTATAAAGGCACTGCCCCCCCTCCTTTCGACTCATAATAGTAGCATTAACCCTTGCTCTCTCACTAGCCTCATTACTCTCCCTTGCCACAGCCGACCCCCTGTCCACTCTCTCAGCTTTACGTCAACCCGCTGACAGTTTTGCCCTCTTGCGAACCTTTCTCCTCTCGTCTCAACGATGGCCCTCTCACTTGTAATTTGTGACTCCCTTGCACCCCCCCTCTCAGCTTGTCTCCTCGCGAGCCACCCCCTCAACCACTCGCGCCTTATCATCAAGGCTATATTTCCATCATCGTGACCACTACCTCTTGTCTCACACACCCGACAACCTCTTCAGATTGGTTCAAGTGATTCCATCTTCGTCGTACATCTTCGGCCATCTCTTCTACCCTCTATTTCATGCCATGATGTCACTCATGTGTGAGCCATCTTCTTGCCTCAATCACCTTAGATATCTTTTGATTCCTAGACCCATGTCTTCCATTGGTCAACATCCTGTCCATCCACATGCTCCCATGCCTTAGCCCACGAGGCCGCCTCACCACCTCTTGGCCTCTTGTTGGATTACACGCTTCTTTGGCAGTAATTTATCTCATGAGCTTTACCTTTCGTTCAATTGCCACCTCTCATCTTACCACAACTATCACTTCCTAACGTCATGCCAACCACCCTTCTCTAGGCAATGTAGAAAGACTAGCCCCAAAACAAACGGAGAAGACATAATTATGTGCCAAACTCAAGGTTGACGGTGGGTGGTAGCAGTGAACCATGCGTAGTGAGACGAGACGAGCTGGTTCTCAATGATGCAATACGGGTTTGTAAAGGATAAGGTACGAGATAGGGTGATGTGAAAGAGATGAGATAAAATATGGACTGCTCCCAAGCAACATATAATGTGAATGTAGATTATCAATTACTACTTGGATTTAGGTTAGCCATCTTCATTCTCTCTTCGTTTCTATTTGGAATTGTAAGTAAGTTGATCTTAACTCAAAATATTTTACTTCACTACTTGGGATCATAGTTTAAACTAGTTTGTTGATGAGGACTTGAGCTGATTGATGAGGAGTTGAGATCATTGATAAAATGCTTAAAAAAATATTTTTACTCTCCTTAATTGTCTTGGGTTATGACCAAATTCAAAATAATGATACGAAATTGGTCTATGTGTGTGGAATAACTCGAGGGATAAAGGAAACTATGCACAAGAATAAATAAATGAATCATGTTATAGTTTGCGCATCAATGATAACAATGTGCCTAGTAATTCAGGAAAACCTCATAGATGAACCGTGTTTTCTTACAAGAGACTAGAGACCGAAAAGAGATCCTTGACATATTTGGTAGGACCCCCAACCTTGTGGATATTGCTTATGAATCGGATCGTCCAGGAGAGGCACCGATGAGATAGCTCTCACAATGGGTTGGGATTGATCTTACCGAGTGAGGTGCTGCCTCTTTACCCGTGGGGTGAGACGAGATGGGGCAGTATCTTATAGGTAGGTAGTATATCAAAGCCAAGTTTGTAGTATTAAGGACTCTTAAGCTTATAGTTTTGAACTAACGAGTACGACCTTGTACTAGCATCAGTGACCG
Organism: Cibotium barometz; assembly: GCF_041138505.1. Taxonomy (NCBI): domain Eukaryota; kingdom Viridiplantae; phylum Streptophyta; class Polypodiopsida; order Cyatheales; family Cibotiaceae; genus Cibotium; species Cibotium barometz. Next base: position 4,974,943 of record NC_141054.1, on the reverse strand, counting down.
TATTATCGATGTAGTCTAAAGGAACTTTCGACCATTTGGTAGTTAGACTAATTAATGAACAAAAGACCTAGGATACTCATTAATTCAAGTAGGATTAGAACCCTAGATGCTGAAATATACATGCTTTGAGTTTCAATTTTTTTTTTGAAATACCTTATATTTTTCAAGTCCACATAGTGGATGAGACCTTAGAGGTAATTAAAAAAACCAACCCAAGACTGCTTTTCACGTGATGCCGTGAGAGGTCTAGAATGGTAAAGTTGACATGAATTGGTTAGAAACAAATAATGCTAACCACAATTGTGAGACTGGAAAAGTCTCAAGAAGTACTATACTCAGGGAGACTATGCACAAGACTCAGGGAGACTTGGTGGGTCTCAATTAATAAAAACAGGCAAATTGTAAAAGGGCCCTAGGAAAAATCAAAGAGTGTTCATAGCTAAACTCATTGAAGTCAATGATGATATTAAAAGAGGGACCGAGAGTGACAATAGGAGATAGAGAATCTCTTCATGGAATAGCTTTTACTCAAACGCCATTCACATGGGGAAATTGACTACGAGATAGGGTTTATTCAAGGAACACAACTATTGGCTAATGGGCATGAAAAATATTAGTGCCTGAGTGCAAAGAACTTGAAGAAACAAATTTGACAAATAATGAGGCAAGGATTCATTAGGCTCGAGTGTATCAACTTGGGAAATTTCGACCCTATTTTAGAAGAAAAAGGATGGAACCTTCCAGTTATGCATCACCTATAGAGGTCTAAATCAACTCACTGTGAAAAATAAGTATCCTACCCATTCTAGGAGAGATTAATGAAAATCAAAGACTGACATGAAGTCAGGTGATTAGGAAATTAGAGTAAAAAAAGAGTGATATTCCAAAGATGACATTTGATCCAAGTAGGGACTATCATGCCTATTGCGTTGACTAATAGACTTCAACAAGCTCACGCAGCAAGATATATTTAGGAAGAAGCTAAACAATCATGCCTTGATGTTCTGTGTGATGATATTCTAATCTACTTTAAGGATGGAAAAGACACTAAAACCAAGTTACAAAAGTTTTAGATATCCTAAGGGAGCACCACAAAGAATGTGTACCTTCTTTATAGACAATATAGTGAATATATATATGGGATTCATTGTCTCCAAAGATGGAGTCTCTGTAGACCTAGCCAAAAAACAAGATATAGGTAAATGGCCTAAATCGTCACATCAAGGCAACTCAAGGATCTCTTGGTAACATAGAGTGGTAGGGTGGTTGCAAGATCAGGGTGCCCAGTTTTGTCCACTCAGGCACACTATAAACAGTAAAAAAACAGGCATTTGTTTACCTTTAGTGGCTAATCTCTCCTAGTAAATGAAGGAATTTCGTTTCAAGTTCTCTTGTTGGAACATCATATTCAAAGTTGGAAATATAGTTTCATAATTTGATTAAGCATTAGATAGTCAAAAGTCCTCATTTTCTTAGGTACAAAGTCAATGTATACACCCTGTCCCAAATTTGAGCTGATTCCATAAAATGCTAATATCTTTTACATATAAACTCATATGAGATTCCCACTTTGTACCTTAGATCTTCACATAATATGGAGCTTAACTTGATTTTTTGAGAAAATTTTAAGATATTTATCTATTTTCTTTAAATATTTCAAGGTCTTTAAAGTGTTATAATATACGCCACTTTTTGTACCCACAATAGCTACCACTTAAAATCCTCAATCTTGTAGATCAAAATAGTGGGTAGATACTGAGACATTAGTAGAATGTGGTGGTTAGTAAAAATTACAAATCCAATGGTTGGATTTTTAATGATCTCTTTTTCAAAATTCTTCCAGACTATCAGAAGGCCTGCAAATATTAATAATCTAATTAGTAAAATTACATTTTTGATGTGAATCATCTTAAACCTATAGGGACTAGTGTACTTGTAATAGTGCATCTATGGAAAAATAAATTGGATCACTCTAAGTATGGAAAGATCATTTGTTTATCATTTCATCATATTTTTAATTAATTTTAATTAATTAAACTAATTTATATTAATTTAAGTTATATTGGGTTATTTTAAGGGCAAGCATATTTTCTATTATTTGGTTGATCTCATTTTAAGTACCTTGGCCCCCAAAATTTGCTCTCCAAGCATTGTCCCAGTCCAGCAGAAACTGGATAAAACTGGATACCCTGATCTTGCAACAACCCGGTACCATATCTCTATTTCGGAAAAATAGCCATACGTTTAACCAAGCTATGTGAAAAGAATGCAGAAGTAGTTTGGGAATAAGGAGTTTCAACAAAATCAAGAGTGGCTCTCACAACTGCACCCATCCTTCAACTATTAGCAAACTCCTCTCACAACAAGGGAAACTAGTTGGAAACCAATAGCTTACACTTCAAGGGAACTCAAGGATTATGAGATGAATTATGCTACTCACAAGACCTAGAACTTTGGTTGTAATTCATGCCCTTATGCTATAGCGACACTATCCTACTAAGTAAGAAGTTCATGCATACTATAGACCATAAGAGCTTCAAGTGGATTTTTATCCAGCCAGATCTAACATAATGTAAGGGTGCCGGATAGAGGTCTTATCATAGTTGATTTTGAACTCAAATACAGACAGGGCAAAGATAATGTAGTTGCAGAGTAAGAAGTCCTTTTATGGTTGCAATCTATATGCCAAGTAACCCTTTGCTTATCGCAATGAACCACAAAATCAGCCTTAGACGAGTATTTGAGCATATTTTACAACTCAGGGCGGCCCAAACAATCCACTGAGAGATAGAGAAGAGAATCAACTCACTTTGAGAAAGAGAAGAGGCACAAAAAAGCCACAAGGATAGATGCTTATTCTATCAGTTATTAAGAATGTGCATGCCAAACGTTAAAATGAGTTGAGATCAATCATGAAGCTTATGATGCACCATCAGCCATACCTCCAAGATGTTTGATGATGCTAAATGTTCTACAAAGGAGTTTATTTTGAGCGTGATTGAAGAAGGATGTACTCAGGTATATTATCCAATGCCTAGGTTGTCGGCGGAGGAACAAGGCTAAAGGAGTAAACATGCCAAGCAAATTGATGATGAGAAAATTATTATGCCATCCCAAAGCACTTTGGAGATTCAACGAGACAAAATCCTTAGTTGTAGAGAAACTGCTCTTAGAAAGCGTCATTAGGAAACATTTAGTTTGGTGTGGAAACAATTCCCAACAAAAGATGCCAATTGGGAACATGAGCCTAAGTTGTATTTAGATTATCCCTACCTATTTTCGAGATGAGCGCATCTCGATTTCTAGTGGGGGAAGGATGTAAAATCCCATTATTTCAAATTTCATTAAAAAAGAAAAGAGAGAATGACTAGCGCTGTCGACCACCCTTGATGCTAATCCATAAATGATGACATGGCTGGAGCCCCCTCGTTGTTTTCTTCCTTACTAGTGTTGTTTTGGCATGTCTTCTCCTCCCCACAAGCCATCCACGCTGGCATGCTATCCCATTGTGTCTTTTTTCCTCTACCATCGGTGCTGACTTCCTTCTTCTCATGCGCATGATCATGTCTTTTCCTCTACCGTTGGTGCTTCCTTGATCCTTCTCATGCGCACCGTTTCACCCCCCCTCTTGTACTTATAAAAGACACTGCCCCCCCTCCTTTCGACTCATAATAGTAGCATTAACCCTTGCTCTCTCACTGGCCTCGTTACTCTCCCTTGCCACAGCCAACCCCCTCGCCACTGTCTCAGCTTTACGTCAACCCCCTGATAGTTTTGCCCTCTTGCGAACCCTTCTCCTCTCGTCTCAACGATCGTCCTATCGCTTGTAATTTGTGACTCCCTTGCACCCCCCCCCAGCATGTCTCCTTGCCAGCCACCCCCTTAACCACTCGCGCCTTATCATCAAGGCTATATTTCCATCATCGTGACCACTACCTCTTGTCTCACACACCCGACAACCTCTTCAGATTGGTTCAAGTGATTCCATCTTCGTCGTTGTACATCTTCAGCCATCTCTTCTACCCTCTGTTTTATGCCATGATGTCACCTCATGGGTGAGCCATCTTCTTGCCTCAATCACCTTAGATATCTTTCGATTCCTAGACCCATGGCTTCCATTGGTCAACAGCCTGTCCATCCACATGCTCCCATGCCTTAGCCCACGAGGCCGCCTCACCACCTCTTGGCCTCTTGTCGGATCACACGCTTCTTTGGCGGTAATTTATCTCATGAGCTTTACCTTTCGTTCAATTGCCACCTCTCATCTTATCATAACTATCACTTCCTAACCTCATGCCAACCACCCTTCTCCAGGCAATGTAGAAAGACTAGCCCCAAAACAAACGGAGAAGACATAATTATATGCCAAACTCAAGGTCGACGGTGGGGGCAGCAGTGAACCATGCATAGTGAGACGAGACGAGCTGGTTCTCAATGATGCAATACGGGTTTGTAAAGGATAAGGTACGAGATAGGGTGATGTGAAAGAGATGAGATAAAATATGGACTACTCCCAAGCAACATATAATGTGAATGTAGATTATCAATTACTACTTGGATTTAGGTTAGCCATCTTCATTCTCTCTTCGTTTCTATTTGGAATTGTAAGTAAGTTGATCTTAACTCAAAATATTTTACTTCACTACTTGGGATCATAGTTTAAACTGGTTTGTTGATGAGGACTTGAGCTGATTGATGAGGAGTTGAGATCATGGATAAAATGCATTAAAAAATATTTTTACTCTCGTTAATTGTCTTGGGTTATGACCAAATTTGACATAATGATACGAAATTGGTCTATCCTTCACAAGATAGGACTTGCTTCCTTGCAGGAGTTAATATGAGTACCCAAGACCTAGGATTTGGTTTGGCAATGCAATGTTTACAACTGTGTCTCGACTTGATTTGAGTACAAGGATAAAATATTAATTATTATCCATTGATTAAAAATTAAGATTGTTGATTATAGAAAGGTGACTGCTCTCTTTATAGAAGGTGATTGCGTTATGTGGAATTCTTTACGTTGGCATCATAAAGATGTTGACAAAACATGGACTCAAAATGTGAATGATGAATTTGTGAACTAGGAAAATTCACCCTAGGGTAACCATTCTGACTAGATTGGTTTGGGGCAACCATTCCGATGTGATCTAAAAACCGCCTTCATTGGGTAACCCACCAGGGGGCGGGGCAGGGCGGGGCGAGGGTTCTTTCTAGTAGTTAAAAGCCTAAGCTAGAAAGGTCTTCCATAGCAAGAAGAGGGTGAAGGAGACACTTCTCTTTCTACTATTCGAGTGATTTTCCCCACGACGGTCGTAAGCTCTAGATTGTTTTGTGACTCGGTAGAGTGAGCCGAGGGATTGGAGATGGATGTAACTCGGGACGCTGAGCATTTGAAATTGTGGTTGTGATGAATTTCTGACTGTGTGTGGAATGACTCGAGGGATAAAGGAAACTATGCACAAGAATAAATAAATGAATCATGTTATAGTTTGCATCAATGATAACAATGTGCCTAGTAATTTAGGAAAACATTATAGATGAACGGTTTTAGTAACTGAGAAATGGGTGGTCGGGTGGACCTGATGAGTTGGGTGTTTTCTCACAAGAGACTAGAGACCGAAAAGAGATCCTTGACATATTCGGTAGGACCCCCAACCTTGTGGATATTGCATATGAATCGGATCGTCCAAGAGAGGCACCGATGAGATAGCTCTCACAATGGGTTGGGATTGATCTTACTGAGTGAGGTGCTGCCTCTTTACCCGTGGTGGTGACGAGATGGGGCGGTATCGTATAGGTAGTTAGTATATCAAAGCCAAGTTTGTAGTATTAAGGACTCTTAAAGTTATAGTTTTGAACTAATAACGAGTACGACCTTGTACTAGCATCCATGACCGTATTATCGATGTAGTCTAAAGGAACCTTCAACCATTTGGTAGTTAGACTAATTGTTGAACAAAAGACCTAGGATACTCATTAATTCAAGTAGGATTAGATCCCTAGATGCTGAAATATACATGCTTTGAGTTTTAGATTTTTTTTTGAAATACCTTATATTTTTCAAGTCCACATATAGTGGATGAGACCTTAGAGGTAATTAAAAAAACCAACCCAAGACTGCTTTTCACGTGATGCCATTAGAGGTCTATAATGGTAATCTTGACATGAATTGGTTAGAAACAAATAATGCTAACCACAATTGTGAGACTGGAAAAGTCTCAAGAAGTATTATACTCTCAGGGAGACTATGCACAAGACTCAGGGAGACTTGGCAAGTCTCAATTAATAAAAACAGGCAAATTGTAAAAGGGCCCTAGGAAAAATCAAAGGGTGTTTATAGCTAAACTCATTGAAGTCAATGATGATATTAAAAGAGGGACCGAGACTGACAATAGGAGATAGAGAATCTCTTCATGGAATAGCTTCTACTCAAACGCCATTCACATAGGGAAATTGACTACGAGATAGGGTTTATTCAAGGAACACAACTATTGGCTAATGGGCATGAAAAATATTAGTGCTTGAGTGTAAAGAACTTGAAGAAACAAATTTGACAAATAATGAGGCAAGGATTCATTAGGCCCGAGTGTATCACCTTGGGAAATTTTGATCCTATTTTAGAAGAAAAAGGATGGAACCTTCGAGTTATGCATCACCTATAGAGGTCTAAACCAACTCACTGCTGTGAAAAAGAAGTATCCTACCCGTTCTAGGAGATTGATGAAAATCAAAGACTGACATGAAGTCAGGTGATTAGGAAATTAGAATAAAAAAAGAGTGATATCCCAAAGACGACATTTGATCCAAATAGGGACTATCATGCCTATTGCGTTGACTAATAGCCTTCAACAAGCTCCTGCAAGATATATTCAGGAAGAAGCTAGACAATCATGCCTTGATGTTCTGTGTGATGATATTCTAATCTACTTTAAGGATGGGAAAGAGCACTAAAACCAAGTTACAAAAGTTTTAGAAATCCTAAAGGAGCACCAGAAAGAATGTTTACCTTCTTTATATACAATATAGTGAATATATATATGGGATTCACTGTCTCCAAAGATGGAGTCTCTCTAGACCTAGCCAAAAAACAAGATATAGGGTAATGGCCTAAATCGTCCAACATCAAGGCAACTCAAGGATCTCTTGGTAACATAGAGTGGTACCAAGCTATGTGAAAAGAATGCAGAAGTAGTTTGGGAATAAGGAGTTTCAACAAAATCAAGAGTGCTCTCATAACTGCACCCATCCTTCAACTATTAGTAAACTCCTCTCACAAAAAGGGAAACTAGTTGGAAAACCAATTGCTTACACTTCAAGGGAACTCAAGGATTATGAGATAAATTATGCTGCTCACGACCTAGAACTTTGGTTGTAATTCATGCCCTTATGCTATAGCGACACTATCCTACTAAGTAAGAAGTTCATGCATACTATAGACCATAAGAGCTTCAAGTGGATTTTTATCCAGCCAGATCTAACATAATGTAAGGGTGCCGGATAGAGGTCTTTGCTAATGGAAATGAACCATAAAATCAGCCTTGGACGAGTATTTGAGCATATTTTACAACTCAGGGCCCAAAAAATCCATTGAGAGAAAGAGAAGAGAATCAACTCACTTTGAGAAAGAGAAGAGAATCAACTCACTTTGAGAAAGATAAGAGGCACAAAAAAGCCACAAGGATAGATGCTTATTATATTAGTTAAGAATGTGCATGCCAAACGTTAAAATGAGTTAAGAGATCGAATCATGAAGCTTATGATGTACCATCATCCAAACCTCCAAGATATTTGATGATGCTAAATGTTCTACAAAGGAGTTTATTTTGAGCGTGATTGAAGAAGGATGTACTCAGGTATATTATCCAATGCCTAGGTTGTGGGAGGAACAAGGCTAAAGGAGTAAACATGCCAAGCAACCTGATGAGAAAATTATTATGCCATCCCAAAGCACTTTGGAGATTCAATGAGACAAAATCCTTAGTTGTAGAGAAATTGCTCTTAGAAAGAGTCATTAGGAAACATTTAGTTTGGTGTTATAGGTAGGTAGTATATCAAAGCCAAGTTTGTAGTATTAAGGACTCTTAAACTTATAGTTTTGAACTAACGAGTACGACCTTGTACTAGCATCAGTGACCGTATTATCGATGTAGTCTAAAGGAACTTTCGACCATTTGGTAGATAGACTAATTAATGAACAAAAGACCTAGGATACTCATTAATTCAAGTAGGATTAGAACCCTAGATGCTGAAATATACATGCTTTGAGTTTTAGATTTTTTTTTTGAAATACCTTATATTTTTCAAGTCCACATAGTGGATGAGACCTTAGAGGTAATTAAAAAAACCAACCCAAGACTGCTTTTCACGTGATGCTGTTAGAGGTCTATAATGGTAATCTTGACATGAATTGGTTAGAAACAAATAATGCTAACCATAATTGTGAGACTGGAAAAGTCTCAAGAAGTACTATACTCTCAGGGAGACTATGCACAAGACTCAGGGAGACTTGGCAAGTCTCAATTAATAAAAACAGGCAAATTGTAAAAGGGCCCTATAAAAAATCAAAGGGTGTTCATAGCTAAACTCATTGAAGTCAATGATGATATTAAAAGAGGGACCGAGACTGACAATAGGAGATAGAGAATCTCTTCATGGAATAGCTTCTACTCAAATGCCATTCACATAGGGAAATTGACGAGATAGGGTTTATTAAAGGAACACAACTATTGGCTAATGGGCATGAAAAATATTAGTGTCTGAGTGCAAAGAACTTGAAGAAACAAATAATGAGGCAAGGATTCATCAGCCCCGAGTGTATCACCTTGGGAAATTTTGACCCTATTTTAGAAGAAAAAGGATGGAACCTTCCAGTTATGCATCACCTATAGAGGTCTAAATCGACTCACTGTGAAAAATAAGTATCCTACCCGTTCTAGGAGATTGATGAAAATCAAAGACTGACATGAAGTTAGTTGATTAGGAAATTAGAGTAAAAAAAGAGTGATATTCCAAAGACGACATTTGATCCAAGTAGGGACTATCATGCTATTGCGATAGCCTTCAACAAGCTCATGTAAGATATATTCAGGAAGAAGCTAGACAATCATGCCTTGATGTTCTGTGTGATGATATTCTAATCTACTTTAAGGATGGGAAAGAGCACTAAAACCAAGTTACAAAAGTTTTAAAAATCCTAAGGGAGCACCAGAAAGAATGTGTACCTTCTTTATAGACAATATAGTGAATATATATATGGGATTCATTGTCTCCAAAGATGGAGTATCTCTAGACCTAGCCAAAAAACAAGATATAGGAAATGGCCTAAATCGTCCAACATCAAGGCAACTCAAGGATCTCTTGGTAACATAGAGTGGTACCATATCTCTATTTCGGACTATTCACAGATAGCCACACCTTTAACCAAGCTATGTGAAAAGAATGTAGAAGTAGTTTGGGAATAAGGAGTTTCAACAAAATCAAGAGTGGCTCTCATAACTGCACCCATCCTTCAACTATTAGCAAACTCCTCTCACAAAAGGGAAACTAGTTGGAAACCAATAGCTTACACTTCTAGGGAACTCAAGAATTATGAGATAAATTATGCTACTCACGACCTAGAACTTTGGTTGTAATTCATGCCCTTATGCTATAGCGACACTATCCTACTAAGTAAGAAGTTCATGCATACTATAGACCATAAGAGCTTCAAGTGGATTTTTATCCAGCCAGATCTAACATAATGTAAGGGTGCCGGATAGAGGTCTTATCATAGTTGATTTTGAAATCAAATACAGACAGGGCACAGATAATGTAGTTGCAGATGCATTGAGTAAGAAGTCCTTTTATGGTTGCAATCTATATGCCAAGTAACCCTTTGGTTATGGAAATGAACCACAAAATCAACCTTAGACGAGTATTTGAGCATATTTTACAACTCAGGGCCCAAACAATCCATTGAGAGAAAGGTAAGAGAATCAATTCACTTTGAGAAAGAGAAGAGGCACAAAAAAGCCACAAGGATAGATGCTTATTCTATCAGTTAAGTATGTGCATGCGAAACGTTAAAATGAGTTAAGAGATCGAATCATGAAGCTTATGATGCATTATCAGCCATACCTCCAAGATAATTGATGCTGCAAAGGGGTTCAGTTTGAGCGTGATTGAAGAAGGATGTACTCAGGTATGTCATTAAAAGGAAACATTTAGTTTGGTGTGGAAAGAATTCCCAACAAAAGATACCAATTGGGAACATGAGCCTAAGTTGTATTTAGATTATCCCTACCTATTTTCGAGATGAGCGCATCTCGATTTCTAAGGGGGCAAGGATGTAAAATCCCATTATTTCAAATTTCATTAAAAAAAAGGAGAGAATGACTAGTGCTGTCGACCACCCTTGATGCTAATCCCCAAATGATGACATGGTTGGAGCCCCCTCATTGTTTTCTTCCTTACTAGTGTTGTTCTGGCTTGTCTTGTCCTCCCCACCCACCATCCACGCTTGCATGCTATCCGATTGTGTCGTTTTTCTTCTATTATCGGTGCTGACTTCCTTCTTCTCATGCGCACGATCGTGTCTTTTCCTCTACCGTTGGTGCTTCCTTGATCCTTCTCATGCGCACCGTTTCATCCCCCCTCTTGTACTTATAAAGACACTGCCCCCCCTCCTTTGGACTCATAATAGTAGCATTAACCCTTGCTCTCTCACTAGCCTCATTACTCTCCCTTGCCACAGCCAACCCCCTCTCCACTCTCTCAGCTTTACGTCAACCCCCTGATAGTTTTGCCCTCTTGCGAACCCTTCTCCTCTCGTCTCAAAGATGGCCCTCTTGCTTTTAATTTGTGACTCCCTTGCACCCCCCCTCTCAGCTTGTCTCCTCGCCAGCCACCCCCTCAACCACTCGTGCCTTATCATCAAGGCTATATTTCCATCATCGTGACCACTACCTCTTGTCTTACACACCCGACAACCTCTTCAGATTGGTTCAAGTGATTCCATCTTTGTCGTACATCTCCGGCCATCTCTTCTACCCTCTGTTTCATGCCATGATGTCACCTCATGGGTGAGCCATCTTCTTGCCTCAATCACCTTCCTAGACCCATGGCTTCCATTGGTCAACATCGTGTCCATCCACATGCTCCCATGCCTTAGCCCACGAGACCGCCTCACCACCTCTTGGCCTCTTGTCGGATCACACGCCTCTTTGGCAGTAATTTATCTCATGAGCTTTACCTTTCGTTCAATCGCCACCTCTCATCTTATCACAACTATCACTTCCTAACCTCATGCCAACCACCCTTCTCCAGGCAATGTAGAAAGACTAGCCCCAAAACAAACGGAGAAGACATAATTATGTTCCAAACTCAAGGTCGACGGTGGGTGGTAGCAGTGAACCATGCGTATAGTGAGACGAGACCAGTTGGTTCTCAATAATGCAATACGGGTTTGTAAAGGATAAGGTATGAGATAGGGTGATGTGAAAGAGATGAGATAAAATATGCACTACCCCAGGCAACATATAATGTGAATGTAGATTATCAATTACTACTTGGATTTAGGTTAGCCATGTTCATTCTCTCTTCGTTTCTATTTGGAGCTGTAAGTAAGTTGATCTTAACTCAAAATATTTTACTTCACTACTTGGGATCATAGTTTAAACTGGTTTGTTGATGAGGACTTGAGCTGATTGATGAGGAGTTGAGATCATTGATAAAATGCTTTAAAAAATATTTTTACTCTCGTTAATTGTCTTGGGTTATGACCAAATTTAAAATAATGATACAAAATTGGTCGATCCTTCACAAGATAGGATATGAGCTCCCAAGACCTAGGATTTGGTTTGGTAATGCAATGTTTACAACTATGTCTCGACTTGATTTGAGTACTAGGATAAGATATTAATTATTATCCATTGATTAAAAATTAAGATTGTTTATTATAGAAAGGTGACTGCTCTCTTTATAGAAGGTGATTGCGTTATGTGGAATTCTTTACGTTGGCGTCATAAAGATGTTGACAAAACATGGACTCAAAATGTGAATGATGAATTTGTGAACTAGGAAAATTCACCCTAGGGTAACCATTTTGACTAGATTGGTTTGGGGAACCCATTCCGATGTGATCTAGTGAATTTTCGGGGCAACTGGGTACTCCCCACCCAGGGTGACCGAATTTGGAAATACTTAGATATCGAGAAAACCGCCTTCATTGGGTAATCCACCACGGGGCGGGGTGGGGCGGGGCGAGGGTTCTTTCTAGTATTTACAAGCCTGAGCTAGAAAGGTCTTCCATAGCAAGAAGAGGGTGAAGGAGACACTTCTCTTTATACTATTCGAGTGATTTTTCCCCACGACAGTCGTAAGATCTAGATTGTTTTGTGACTCGGTAGTGAACCGAGGGATTGGAGATGGATGTAACTCGGGACGCTGAGCATTTGAAATTATGGTTGTTGTGATGAATTTTTGACTCTGTGTGGAATGACTCGAGGGATAAAGGAAACTATGCACAAGAATAAATAAATAAATCATGTTATAGTTTGCATCAATGATAACAATGTGCCTAGTAATTCAGGAAAACCTCATAGATGAACAGTTTTAGTAACTGAGAAATGGGTGGTTGGGTGCACCTCATGAGTTGGGTGTTTTCTCACAAGAGACTAGAGACCGAAAAGATATCCTTGACATATTCGGTAGGACCCCCAACCTTGTGGATATTGCTTATGAATCGGATCGTCCAGGAGAGGCACCGATGAGATAGCTCTCACAATGGGTTGGGATTGATCTTACCGACTGAGGTGCTGCCTCTTTACTCGTGGTGACAAGATGGGGTGGTATCTTATAGGTAGGTAGTATATCAAAGCCAAGTTTGTAGTATTAAGGACTCTTAAACTTATAGTTTTGAACTAACGAGTACGACCTTGTACTAGCATCAATGACCGTATTATCGATGTAGTCTAAAGGAACCTTCGACCATTTGGTAGTTAGACTAATTGTTGAACAAAAGACCTAGGATACTTATTAATTCAAGTAGGATTAGAACCCTAGATGCTGAAATATACATGCTTTGAGTTTTAGATTTTTTTTGAAATACCTTATATTTTTCAAGTCCACATAGTGGATGAGACCTTAGAGGTAATTAAAAAAACCAATGCAAGACTGCTTTTCACGTGATGCCGTTAGAGGTCTATAATGGTAATCTTGACATGAATTGGTTAGAAACAAATAATGCTAACCACAATTGTGAGACTGGAAAAGTCTCAAGAAGTACTATACTCTCAAGGAGACTATGCACAAGACTCAGGGAGACTTGGCAAGTCTCAATTAAAAAAAACAGGCAAATTGTAAAAGGGCTCTAGGAAAAATCAAAGGGTGTTCATAGCTAAACTCATTGAAGTCAATGATGATATTAAAAGAGGGACCGAGACTGACAATAGGAGATAGAGAATCTCTTTATGGAATAGCTTCTACTCAAATGCCATTCACATAGGGAAATTGACTACGAGATAGGGTTTATTCAAGGAACACAACTATTGGCTAATGGGCATAAAAAATATTAGTGCCTGAGTGCAAAGAACTTGAAGAAACAAATTTGACAAATAATGAGGCAAGGATTCATCAGGCCCGAGTGTATCACCTTGGGAAATTTTGACCCTATTTTAGAAGAAAAAGGATGGAACCTTCTAGTTATGCATCACCTATAGAGGTCTAAATCAACTCACTCTGTGAAAAAGAAGTATCCTACCCGTTCTAGGAGATTGATGAAAATCAAAGACTGACATGAAGTCAGTTGATTAGGAAATTAGAGTAAAAAAAGAGTGATATTCCAAAGATGACATTTGATCCAAGTAGGGACTATCATGCTATTGCGTTGACTAATAGCCTTCAACAAGCTCATGCAAGATATATTCAGGAAGAAGCTAGACAATCATGCCTTGATGTTCTGTGTGATGATATTCTAATCTACTTTAAGGATGGGAAAGAGCACTAAAACCAAGTTACAAAAGTTTTAGAAATCCTAAGGGAGCACCAGAAAGAATGTGTACCTTCTTTATAGACAATATAGTGAATATATATATGGGATTCATTGTCTCCAAAGATGGAGTCTCTGTAGACCTAGCCAAAAAACAAGATATAGGGAAATGGCCTAAATCGTCCAACATCAAGGCAGCTCAAGGATCTCTTGGTAACATAGAGTGGTACCATATCTCTATTTCGGACTATTCACAGATAGCCACACCTTTAACCAAGCTATGTGAAAAGAATGCAGAAGTAGTTTGGGAATAAGGAGTTTCAACAAAATCAAGAGTGCTCTCATAACTGCACCCATCCTTCAACTATTAGTAAACTCCTCTCACAAAAAGGGAAACTAGTTGGAAAACCAATTGCTTACACTTCAAGGGAACTCAAGGATTATGAGATAAATTATGCTACTCACGACCTAGAACTTTGGTTGTAATTCATGCCCTTATGCTATAGCGACACTATCCTACTAAGTAAGAAGTTCATGCATACTATAGACCATAAGAGCTTCAAGTGGATTTTTATCCAGCCAGATTTAACATAATGTAAGGGTGCCGGATAGAGGTCTTTGCTAATGGAAATGAACCACAAAATCAGCCTTGGACGAGTATTTGAGCATATTTTACAACTCAGGGCCGAAAAAATCCATTGAGAGAAAGAGAAGAGAATCAACTCACTTTGAGAAAGAGAAGAGAATCAACTCACTTTGAGAAAGAGAAGAGGCCCAAAAGAGCCACAAGGATAGATGCTTATTATATCAGTTAAGAATGTGCATGCCAAACGTTAAAATGAGTTAAGAGATCGAATCATGAAGCTTATGATGTACCATCATCCAAACCTCCAAGATATTTGATGATGCTAAATGTTCTACAAAGGAGTTTATTTTGAGCGTGATTGAAGAAGGATGTACTCAGGTATATTATCCAATGCCTAGGTTGTGGGAGGAATAAGGCTAAAGGAGTAAACATGCCAAGCAACCTGATGAGAAAATTATTATGCCATCCCAAAGCACTTTGGAGATTCAACGAGACAAAATCCTTAGTTGTAGAGAAATTGCTCTTAGAAAGAGTCATTAGGAAACATTTAGTTTGGTGTTATAGGTAGGTAGTATATCAAAGCCAAGTTTGTAGTATTAAGGACTCTTAAACTTATAGTTTTGAACTAACGAGTACGACCTTGTACTAGCATCAGTGACCGTATTATCGATGTAGTCTAAAGGAACTTTCGACCATTTGGTAGTTAGACTAATTAATGAACAAAAGACCTAGGATACTCATTAATTCAAGTAGGATTAGAACCCTAGATGCTGAAATATACATGCTTTGAGTTTTAGATTTTTTTTTTGAAATACCTTATATTTTTCAAGTCCACATAGTGGATGAGACCTTAGAGGTAATTAAAAAAACCAACCCAAGACTGCTTTTCACGTGATGCCGTTAGAGGTCTATAATGGTAATCTTGACATGAATTGGTTAGAAACAAATAATGCTAACGACAATTGTGAGACTGGAAAAGTCTCAAGAAGTACTATACTCTCAGGGAGACTATGCACAAGACTCAGGGAGACTTGGCATGTCTCAATTAATAAAAATAGGCAAATTGTAAAAGGGCCCTATAAAAAATCAAAGGGTGTTCATAGCTAAACTCATTGAAGTCAATGATGATATTAAAAGAGGGACCGAGACTGACAATAGGAGATAGAGAATCTCTTCATGGAATAGCTTCTACTCAAATGCCATTCACATAGGGAAATTGACTACGAGATAGGGTTTATTAAAGGAACACAACTATTGGCTAATGGGCATGAAAAATATTAGTGCCTGAGTGCAAAGAACTTGAAGAAACAAATTTGACAAATAATGAGGCAAGGATTCATCAGGCCCGAGTGTATCACCTTGGGAAGTTTTGACCCTATTTTAGAAGAAAAAGGATGGAACCTTCTAGTTATGCATCACCTATAGAGGTCTAAATCAACTCACTTTGTGAAAAATAAGTATCCTACCCGTTCTAGGAGATTGATGAAAATCAAAGACTGACATGAAGTCAGTTGATTAGAAAATTAGAGTAAAAAAAGAGTGATATTCAAAGATGACATTTGATCCAAGTAGGGACTATCATGCTATTGCGTTGACTAATAGCCTTCAACAAGCTCATGCAAGATATATTCAGGAAGAAGCTAGACAATCATGCCTTGATGTTCTGTGTGATGATATTATAATCTACTTTAAGGATGGGAAAGAGCACTAAAACCAAGTTACAAAAGTTTTAGAAATCCTAAGGGAGCACCAGAAAGAATGTGTACCTTCTTTATAGACAATATAGTGAATATATATATGGGATTCATTGTCTCCAAAGATGGAGTATCTCTAGACCTAGCCAAAAAACAAGATATAGGAAAATGGCCTAAATCGTCCAACATCAAGGCAACTCAAGGATCTCTTGGTAACATAGAGTGGTACCATATCTCTATTTCGGACTATTCACAGATAGCCACACCTTTAACCCAGCTATGTGAAAAGAATGCAGAAGTAGTTTGGGAATAAGGAGTTTCAACAAAATCAAGAGTGGCTCTCATAACTGCACCCATCCTTCAACTATTAGCAAACTCCTCTCACAAAAGAGAAACTAGTTGGAAACCAATAGCTTACACTTCTAGGGAACTCAAGAATTATGAGATAAATTATGCTACTCACGACCTAGAACTTTGGTTGTAATTCATGCCCTTATGCTATAGCAACACTATCCTACTAAGTAAGAAGTTCATGCATACTATAGACCATAAGAGCTTCAAGTGGATTTTTATCCAGCCAGATCTAACATAATGTAAGGGTGCCGGATAGAGGTCTTATCATAGTTGATTTTGAAATCAAATACAGACAGGGCAAAGATAATGCTGTTGCAGATGCATTGAGTACGAAGTCCTTTTATGGTTGCAATCTATATGCCAAGTAACCCTTTGGTTATGGAAATGAACCACAACATCAGCCTTAGACGAGTATTTGAGCATATTTTACAACTCAGGGCCCAAACAATCCATTGAGAGAAAGGTAAGAGAATCAATTCACTTTGAGAAAGAGAAGAGGCACAAAAAAGGCACAAGGATAGATGCTTATTCTATCAGTTAAGTATGTGCATGTGAAACGTTAAAATGAGTTAAGAGATCGAATCATGAAGCTTATGATGCATTATCAGCCATACCTCCAAGATAATTGATGCTACAAAGGGGTTCAGTTTGAGCGTGATTGAAGAAGGATGTACTCAGGTATGTCATTAGTAGGAAACATTTAGTTTGGTGTGGAAAGAATTCCCAACAAAAGATACCAATTGGGAACATGAGCCTAAGTTGTATTTAGATTATCCCTACCTATTTTCGAGATGAGCGCATCTCGATTTCTAAGGGGGGAAGGATGTAAAATCCCATTATTTCAAATTTCATTAAAAAAAAGGAGAGAATGACTAGTGCTGTCGACCACCCTTGATGCTAATCCCCAAATGATGACATGGTTGGAGCCCCCTCATTGTTTTCTTCCTTACTAGTGTTGTTCTGGCTTGTCTTGTCCTCCCCACCCACCATCCACGCTTGCATGCTATCCGATTGTGTCGTTTTTCCTCTATTATCGGTGCTGACTTCCTTCTTCTCATGCGCACGATCGTGTCTTTTCCTCTACCGTTGGTGCTTCCTTGATCCTTCTCATGCGCACCGTTTCATCCCCCCTCTTGTACTTATAAAGACACTGCCCCCCCCCACCTTGGGATTCATAATAGTAGCATTAACCCTTGCTCTCTCACTAGCCTCATTACTCTCCCTTGCCACAACCAACCCCCTCTCCACTCTCTCAGCTTTACGTCAACCCCCTGATAGTTTTGCCCTCTTGCGAACCCTTCTCCTCTCGTCTCAAAGATGGCCCTCTCGCTTTTAATTTGTGACTCCCTTGCACCCCCCCTCTCAGCTTGTCTCCTCGCCAGCCACCCCCTCAACCACTCGTGCCTTATCATCAAGGCTATATTTCCATCATCGTGACCACTACCTCTTGTCTTACACACCCGACAACCTCTTCAGATTGGTTCAAGTGATTCCATCTTTGTCGTACATCTCCGGCCATCTCTTCTACCCTCTGTTTCATGCCATGATGTCACCTCATGGGTGAGCCATCTTCTTGCCTCAATCACCTTCCTAGACCCATGGCTTCCATTGGTCAACATCGTGTCCATCCACATGCTCCCATGCCTTAGCCCACGAGACCGCCTCACCACCTCTTGGCCTCTTGTCGGATCACACGCTTCTGTGGCAGTAATTTATCTCATGAGCTTTACCTTTCGTTCAATCGCCACCTCTCATCTTATCACAACTATCACTTCCTAACCTCATGCCAACCACCCTTCTCGAGGCAATGTAGAAAGACTAGCCCCAAAACAAACGGAGAAGACATAATTATGTTCCAAACTCAAGGTCGACGGCGGGTGGCAGCAGTGAACCATGCGTATAGTGAGACGAGACCAGTTGGTTCTCAATAATGCAATATGGGTTTGTAAAGGATAAGGTATGAGATAGGGTGATGTGAAAGAGATGAGATAAAATATGCACTACTCCCAGGCAACATATAATGTGAATGTAGATTATCAATTACTACTTGGATTTAGGTTAGCCATCTTCATTCTCTCTTTGTTTCTATTTGGAACTGTAAGTAAGTTGATCTTAACTCAAAATATTTTACTTCACTACTTGGGATCATAGTTTAAACTGGTTTGTTGATGAGGACTTGAGCTGATTGATGAGGAGTTGAGATCATTGATAAAATGCTTAAAAAATATTTTTACTCTCGTTAATTGTCTTGGGTTATGACCAAATTTAAAATAATGATACAAAATTGGTCTATCCTTCACAAGATAGGATATGAGCTCCCAAGACCTAGGATTTGGTTTGGTAATGCAATGTTTACAACTATGTCTGGACTTGATTTGAGTACTAGGATAAGATATTAATTATTATCCATTGATTAAAAATTAAGATTGTTTATTATAGAAAGGTGACTGCTCTCTTTAAAGAAGGTGATTGCGTTATGTGGAATTCTTTACGTTGGCGTCATAAAGATGTTAACAAAACATGGACTCAAAATGTGAATGATGAATTTGTGAACTAGGAAATCTCACCCTAGGGTAACAATTCTGACTAGATTGGTTTGGGGAACCCATTCCGATGTGATCTAGTGAATTTTCGGGGCAACTGGGTACTCCCCACCCAGGGTGACCGAATTTCGAAATACTTAGATATCGAGAAAACCGCCTTCATTGGGTAACCCACCACACGGGGCGGGGCGGGGCGAGGGTTCTTTCTAGTTACAAGCCTGAGCTAGAAAGGTCTTCCATAGCAAGAAGAGGGTGAAGGAGACACTTCTCTTTCTACTATTCGAGTGATTTTTCCCCACGACAGTCGTAAGCTCTAGATTGCTTTGTGACTCGGTGTGAGCCAAGGGATTGGAGATGGATGTAACTCAGGACGCTGAGCATTTGAAATTATGGTTGTTGTGATGAATTTCTGACTCTGTGTGGAATGACTTGAGGGATAAAGGAAACTATGCACAAGAATAAATAAATAAATCATGTTATAGTTTGCATCAATGATAACAATGTGCCTAGTAATTCAGAAAAACCTCATAGATGAACGGTTTTAGTAACTGAGAAATGGGTGGTCGGGTGCACCTGATGAGTTGGGTGTTTTCTCACAAGAGACTAGAGACTGAAAAGATATCCTTGACATATTCGGTAGGACCCCCAACCTTGTGGATATTGCTTATGAATCGGATCGTCCAGGAGAGGCACCGATGAGATAGCTCTCACAATGGGTTGGGATTGATCTTACCGAGTGAGGTGCTACCTCTTTACTCGTGGTGACGAGATGGGGTGGTATCTTATAGGTAGGTAGTATATCAAAGCCAAGTTTGTAGTATTAGGAACTCTTAAACTTATAGTTTTGAACTAACGAGTACGATCTTGTACTAGCATCAATGACCGTATTATCGATGTAGTCTAAAGGAACGTTCGACCATTTGGTAGTTAGACTAATTGTTGAACAAAAGACCTAGGATACTCATTAATTCAAGTAGGATTAGAACCCTAGATGCTGAAATAAACATGCTTTGAGTTTTAGATTTTTTTTGAAATACCTTATATTTTTCAAGTCCACATAGTGGATGAGACCTTAGAGGTAATTAAAAAAACCAATGCAAGACTGCTTTTCACGTGATGCCGTTAGAGGTCTATAATGGTAATCTTGACATGAATTGGTTAGAAACAAATAATGCTCCACAATTGTGAGACTAGAAAAGTCTTAAGAAGTACTATACTCTCAGGGAGACTATGCACAAGACTCAGGGAGACTTGGCAAGTCTCAATTAATAAAAACAGGCAAATTGTAAAAGGGCTCTAGGAAAAATCAAAGGGTGTTCATAGCTAAACTCATTGAAGTCAATGATGATATTAAAAGAGGGACCGAGACTGACAATAGGAGATAGAGAATCTCTTTATGGAATAGCTTCTACTCAAATGCCATTCACATAGGGAAATTGACTACGAGATAGGGTTTATTCAAGGAACACAACTATTGGCTAATGGGCATAAAAAATATTAGTGCCTGAGTGCAAAGAACTTGAAGAAACAAATTTGACAAATAATGAGGCAAGGATTCATCAGGCCCGAGTGTATCACCTTGGGAAGTTTTGACCCTATTTTAGAAGAAAAAGGATGGAACCTTCTAGTTATGCATCACCTATAGAGGTCTAAATCAACTCACTTTGTGAAAAATAAGTATCCTACCCGTTCTAGGAGATTGATGAAAATCAAAGACTGACATGAAGTCAGTTGATTAGAAAATTAGAGTAAAAAAAGAGTGATATTCAAAGATGACATTTGATCCAAGTAGGGACTATCATGCTATTGCGTTGACTAATAGCCTTCAACAAGCTCATGCAAGATATATTCAGGAAGAAGCTAGACAATCATGCCTTGATGTTCTGTGTGATGATATTATAATCTACTTTAAGGATGGGAAAGAGCACTAAAACCAAGTTACAAAAGTTTTAGAAATCCTAAGGGAGCACCAGAAAGAATGTGTACCTTCTTTATAGACAATATAGTGAATATATATATGGGATTCATTGTCTCCAAAGATGGAGTCTCTGTAGACCTAGCCAAAAAACAAGATATAGGGAAATGGCCTAAATCGTCCAACATCAAGGCAACTCAAGGATCTCTTGGTAACATAGAGTGGTACCATATCTCTATTTCGGACTATTCACAGATAGCCACACCTTTAACCAAGCTATGTGAAAAGAATGCAGAAGTAGTTTGGGAATAAGGAGTTTCAACAAAATCAAGAGTGCTCTCATAACTGCACCCATCCTTCAACTATTAGTAAACTACTCTCACAAAAAGGGAAACTAGGTGGAAAAGCAATAGCTTACACTTCAAGGGAACTCAAGGATTATGAGATAAATTATGCTACTCACGACCTAGAACTTTGGTTGTAATTCATGCCCTTATGCTATAGCGACACTATCCTACTAAGTAAGAAGTTCATGCATACTATAGACCATAAGAGCTTCAAGTGGATTTTTATCCAGCCAGATCTAACATAATGTAAGGGTGCCGGATAGAGGTCTTTGCTCATGGAAATGAACCACAAAATCAGCCTTAGACGAGTATTTGAGCATTTTTTACAACTCAGGGCCCGAAAAATCCACTGAGAGAAAGAGAAGAGAATCAACTCACTTTGAGAAAGAGAAGAGGCCCAAAAAAGCCACAAGGATAGATGCTTATTACATCAGTTAACAATGTGCATGCCAAACGTTAAAATGAGTTAAAAGATCCAATCATGAAGGTTATCATGTACCATCATCCATACCTCCAAGATATTTGATGATGCTAAAAAGGAGTTTATTTTGAGCGTGATTGAAGAAGGATGTACTCAGGTATATTATCCAATGCCTAGGTTGTCGGAGGAACAAGGCTAAAGGAGTAAACATGCCAAGAAACCTAATGAGATGAGGAAATTATTATGCCATCCCAAAGCACTTTGGAGATTCAACGAGACAAAATCCATAGTTGTAGAGAAACTACTCTTAGAAAGAGTCATTAGGAAACAATTAGTTTGGTGTTATAGGTAGGTAGTATATCAAAGCCAAGTTTGTAGTATTAAGGACTCTTAAACTTATAGTTTTGAACTAACGACGAGTACGACATTGTACTAGCATCAGTGACCGTATTATCGATGTAGTCTAAAGGAACCTTCGACCATTTGGTAGTTAGACTAATTAATAAACAAAAGACCTAGGATACTCATTAATTCAAGTAGGATTAGAACCCTAGATGCTGAAATATGCATTCTTTGAGTTTTAGATTTTTTTTTTGAAATACCTTATATTTTTCAAGTCCACATAGTGGATGAGACCTTAGAGGTAATTAAAAAAACAAACCCAAGACTGCTTTTCACGTGATGCCGTTAGAGGTCTATAATGGTAATCTTGACATGAATTGGTTAGAAACAAATAATGCTATCCACAATTGTGAGACTGGAAAAGTCTCAAGAAGTACTATACTCTCAGGGAGACTATGCACAAGACTCAGGGAGACTTGGCAAGTCTCAATTAATAAAAACAGGCAAATTGTAAAAGGGCCCTATAAAAA
The DNA here is from genome assembly GCF_041138505.1 of Cibotium barometz. NCBI lineage: Eukaryota > Viridiplantae > Streptophyta > Polypodiopsida > Cyatheales > Cibotiaceae > Cibotium > Cibotium barometz. The sequence goes on along the minus strand of NC_141054.1, from coordinate 4,952,242 downwards.
ATCAAAGGGCGTTCATAGCTAAACTCATTGAAGTCAATGATGATATTAAAAGAGGGACTGAGACTGACAATAGGAGATAGAGAATCTCTTCATGGAATAGCTTCTACTCAAATGCCATTCACATAGGGAAATTGACTATGAGATAGGGTTTATTAAAGAAACACAACTATTGGCTAATGGGCATGAAAAATATTAGTGCCTGAGTGCAAAGAACTTGAAGAAACAAATTTGACAAATAATGAGGAAAGGATTCATCAGGCCCGAGTGTATCACCTTGGGAAATTTCGACCCTATTTTAGAAGAAAAATGATGGAACCTTCTAGTTATGCATCACCTATAGAGGTCTAAATCAACTCACTCTGTGAAAAATAAGTATCCTACCCGTTCTAGGAGATTGATGAAAATCAAAGACTAACATGAAGTCAGTTGATTAGGAAATTAGAGTAAAAAAAGAGTGATATTCCAAAGATGACATTTGATCCAAGTAGGGACTATCATGCTATTGCGTTGACATTTGATCCAAGTAGGGACTATCATGCTATTACAGCTCAGGGCCCAAAAAATCCATTGAGAGAAAGAGAAGAGAATCAACTCACTTTGAGAAAGAGAAAAGGCACAAAAAAGCCACAAGGATAGATGCTTATTATATTAGTTAAGAATGTGCATGCCAAACGTTAAAATGAGTTAAGAGATCGAATCATGAAGCTTATGATGTACCATCATCCAAACCTCCAAGATATTTGATGATGCTAAATGTTCTACAAAGGAGTTTATTTTGAGCGTGATTGAAGAAGGATGTACTCAGGTATATTATCCAATGCCTAGGTTGTGGGAGGAACAAGGCTAAAGGAGTAAACATGCCAAGCAACCTGATGAGAAAATTATTATGCCATCCCAAAGCACTTTGGAGATTCAACGAGACAAAATCCTTAGTTGTAGAGAAATTGCTCTTAGAAAGAGTCATTAGGAAACATTTAGTTTGGTGTTATAGGTAGGTAGTATATCAAAGCCAAGTTTGTAGTATTAAGGACTCTTAAACTTATAGTTTTGAACTAACGAGTACGACCTTGTACTAGCATCAGTGACCGTATTATCGATGTAGTCTAAAGGAACTTTCGACCATTTGGTAGTTAGACTAATTAATGAACAAAAGACCTAGGATACTCATTAATTCAAGTAGGATTAGAACCCTAGATGCTGAAATATACATGCTTTGAGTTTTAGATTTTTTTTTTGAAATACCTTATATTTTTCAAGTCCACATAGTGGATGAGACCTTAGAGGTAATTAAAAAAACCAACCCAAGACTGCTTTTCACGTGATGCCGTTAGAGGTCTATAATGGTAATCTTGACATGAATTGGTTAGAAACAAATAATGCTAACCACAATTGTAAGACTGGAAAAGTCTCAAGAAGTACTATACTCTTAGGGAGACTATGCACAAGACTCAGGGAGACTTGGCAAGTCTCAATTAATAAAAACAGGCAAATTGTAAAAGGGCCCTATAAAAAATCAAAGGGTGTTCATAGCTAAACTCATTGAAGTCAATGATGATATTAAAAGAGGGACCAAGACTGACAATAGGAGATAGAGAATCTCTTCATGGAATAGCTTCTACTCAAATGCCATTCACATAGGGAAATTGACAATGAGATAGGGTTTATTAAAGGAACACAACTATTGGCTAATGGGCATGAAAAATATTAGTGCCTGAGTGCAAAGAACTTGAAGAAACAAATAATGAGGCAAGGATTCATCAGGCCCGAGTGTATCACCTTGGGAAATTTCGACCCTATTTTAGAAGAAAAAGGATGGAACCTTCTAGTTATGCATCACCTATAGAGGTCTAAATCGACTCACTATGAAAAATAAGTATCCTACCCGTTCTAGGAGATTGATGAAAATCAAAGACTGACATGAAGTTAGTTGATTAGGAAATTAGAGTAAAAAAAGAGTGATATTCCAAAGACGACATTTGATCCAAGTAGGGACTATCATGCTATTGCGATAGCCTTCAACAAGCTCATGCAGGATATATTCAAGAAGAAGCTAGACAATCATGCCTTGATGTTCTGTGTGATGATATTCTAATCTACTTTAAGGATGGGAAAGAGCACTAAAACCAAGTTACAAAAGTTTTAGAAATCCTAAGGGAGCACTAGAAAGAATGTGTACCTTCTTTATAGACAATATAGTGAATATATATATGGGATTCATTGTCTCCAAAGATGGAGTATCTCTAGACCTAGCCAAAAAACAAGATATAGGGAAATGGCCTAAATCGTCCAACATCAAGGCAACTCAAGGATCTCTTGGTGTAACATAGAGTGGTACCATATCTCTATTTCGGACTATTCATAGATAGCCACACCTTTAACCCGGCTATGTGAAAAGAATGCAGAAGTAGTTTGGGAATAAGGAGTTTCAACAAAATCAAGAGTGGCTCTCATAACTGCACCCATCCTTCAACTATTAGCAAACTCCTCTCACAAAAGGGAAACTAGTTGGAAACCAATAGCTTACACTTCTAGGGAACTCAAGAATTATGAGATAAATTATGCTACTCACGACCTAGAACTTTGGTTGTAATTCATGCCCTTATGCTATAGCAACACTATCCTACTAAGTAAGAAGTTCATGCATACTATAGACCATAAGAGCTTCAAGTGGATTTTTATCCAGCCAGATCTAACATAATGTAAGGGTGCCGGATAGAGGTCTTATCATAGTTGATTTTGAAATCAAATACAGACAGGGCAAAGATAATGCTGTTGCAGATGCATTGAGTAAGAAGTCCTTTTATGGTTGCAATCTATATGCCAAGTAACCCTTAGGTTATGGAAATGAACCACAAAATTAGCCTTAGACGAGTATTTGAGCATATTTTACAACTCAGGGCCCAAACAATCCATTGAGAGAAAGGTAAGAGAATCAATTCACTTTGAGAAAGAGAAGAGGCACAAAAAAGCCACAAGGATAGATGCTTATTCTATCAGTTAAGTATGTGCATGCGAAACGTTAAAATGAGTTAAGAGATCGAATCATGAAGCTTATGATGCATTATCAGCCATACCTCCAAGATAATTGATGCTACAAAGGGGTTTAGTTTGAGCGTGATTGAAGAAGGATGTACTCAGGTATGTCATTAGTAGGAAACATTTAGTTTGGTGTGGAAAGAATTCCCAACAAAAGATACCAATTGTGAACATGAGCCTAAGTTGTATTTAGATTATCCCTACCTATTTTTGAGATGAGCGCATCTCGATTTCTAAGGGGGGAAGGATGTAAAATCCCATTATTTCAAATTTCATTAAAAAAAAAGGAGAGAATGACTAGTGCTGTCGACCACCCTTGATGCTAATCCCCAAATGATGACATGGCTGGAGCCCCCTCGTTGTTTTCTTCCTTACTAGTGTTGTTCTGGCTTGTCTTGTCCTCCCAACCCACCATCCACGCTTGCATGCTATCTGATTGTGTCGTTTTTCCTCTATTATCGGTGCTGACTTCCTTCTTCTCATGCGCACGATCGTGTCTTTTCCTCTACCGTTGGTGCTTCCTTGATCCTTCTCATGCGCACCGTTTCATCCCCCCTCTTGTACTTATAAAGACACTGCCCCCCCCTCCTTTGGACTCATAATAGTAGCATTAACCCTTGCTCTCTCACTAGCCTCATTACTCTCCCTTGCCACAGCCAACCCCCTCTCCACTCTCTCAGCTTTACGTCAACCCCCTGATAGTTTTGCCCTCTTGCGAACCCTTCTCCTCTCGTCTCAAAGATGGCCCTCTCGCTTTTAATTTGTGACTCCCTTGCACCCCCCCCTCTCAACTTGTCTCCTCGCCAGCCACCCCTCAACCACTCATGCCTTATCATCAAGGCTATATTTCCATCATCGTGACCACTACCTCTTGTCTTACACACCCGACAACCTCTTCAGATTGGTTCAAGTGATTCCATCTTTGTCGTACATCTCCGGCCATCTCTTCTACCCTTTGTTTCATGCCATGATGTCACCTCATGGGTGAGCCATCTTCTTGCCTCAATCACCTTCCTAGACCCATGGCTTCCATTGGTCAACATCGTGTCCATCCACATGCTCCCATGCCTCAGCCCACGAGACCGCCTCACCACCTCTTGGCCTCTTGTCGGATCACACGCTTCTTTGGCAGTAATTTATCTCATGAGCTTTACCTTTCGTTCAATCGCCACCTATTATCTTATCACAACTATCACTTCCTAACCTCATGCCAACCACCCTTCTCCAGGCAATGCAGAAAGACTAGCCCCAAAACAAACGGAGAAGACATAATTATGTTCCAAACTCAAGGTCGACGGTGGGTGGCAGCAGTGAACCATGCGTATAGTGAGACGAGACCAGTTGGTTCTCAATAATGCAATACGGGTTTGTAAAGGATAAGGTATAAGATAGGGTGATGTGAAAGAGATGAGATAAAATATGCACTACTCCCAGGCAACATATAATGTGAATGTAGATTATCAATTACTACTTGGATTTAGGTTAGCCATGTTCATTCTCTCTTCGTTTCTATTTGGAACTGTAAGTAGGTTGATCTTAACTCAAAATATTTTACTTCACTACTTGGGATCATAGTTTAAACTAGTTTGTTGATGAGGACTTGAGCTGATTGATGAGGAGTTGAGATCATTGATAAAATGCTTTAAAAAATATTTTTACTCTCGTTAATTGTCTTGGGTTATGACCAAATTTAAAATAATGATACAAAATTGGTCTATCCTTCACAAGATAGGATATGAGCTCCCAAGACCTAGGATTTGGTTTGGTAATGCAATGTTTACAACTATGTCTCGACTTGATTTGAGTACTAGGATAAGATATTAATTATTATCCATTGATTAAAAATTAAGATTGTTTATTATAGAAAGGTGACTACTCTCTTTATAGAAGGTGATTGCGTTATGTGGAATCCTTTACGTTGGCGTCATAAAGATGTTGACAAAACATGGACTCAAAATGTGAATGATGAATTTGTGAACTAGGAAAATTCACCCTAGGGTAACCATTCTGATTAGATTGGTTTGGGGAACCCATTCCGATGTGATCTAGTGAATTTTCGGGGCAACTGGGTACTCCCCACCCAGGGTGACCGAATTTGGAAATACTTAGATATTGAGAAGACCGCCTTCATTAGGTAACCCACCACGGGGCGGGGCGGGGCGGGGCGAGGGTTCTTTCTAGTAGTTACAAGCCTGAGCTAGAAAGGTCTTCCATAGCAAGAAGAGGGTGAAGGAGACACTTCTCTTTCTACTATTCGAGTGATTTTTCCCCACGACAGGCGAGGGATTGGAGATGGATGTAACTCGGGACGCTGAGCATTTGAAATTATGGTTGTTGTGATGAATTTCTGACTCTGTGTGGAATGACTCGAGGGATAAAGGAAACTATGCACAAGAATAAATAAATAAATCATGTTATAGTTTGCATCAATGATAACAATGTGCCTAGTAATTCAGGAAAACCTCATAGATGAACGGTTTTAGTAACTCAGAAATGGGTGGTCGGGTGCACCTGATGAGTTGGGTGTTTTCTCACAAGAGACTAGAGACCGAAAAGATATCCTTGACATATTCGGTAGGACCCCCAACCTTGTGGATATTGCTTATGAATCGGATCGTCCAGGAGAGGCACCGATGAGATAGCTCTCACAATGGGTTGGGATTGATCTTACCGAGTGAGGTGCTACCTCTTTACTCATGGTGACGAGATGGGGTGGTATCTTATAGGTAGGTAGTATATCAAAGCCAAGTTTGTAGTATTAAGGACTCTTAAACTTATAGTTTTGAACTAACGAGTACGACCTTGTACTAGCATCAATGACCGTATTATCGATGTAGTCTAAAGGAACCTTCGACCATTTGGTAGTTAGACTAATTGTTGAACAAAAGACCTAGGATACTCATTAATTCAAGTAGGATTAGAACCCTAGATGCTGAAATATACATGCTTTGAGTTTTACATTTTTTTTGAAATACCTTATATTTTTCAAGTCCACATAGTGGATGAGACCTTAGAGGTAATTAAAAAAACCAATGCAAGACTGCTTTTCACGTGATGCCGTTAGAGGTCTATAATGGTAATCTTGACATGAATTGGTTAGAAACAAATAATGCTCCACAATTGTGAGACTAGAAAAGTCTCAAGAAGTACTATACTCTCAGGGAGACTATGCACAAGACTCAGGGAGACTTGGCAAGTCTCAATTAATAAAAACAGGCAAATTGTAAAAGGGCTCTAGGAAAAATCAAAGGGTGCTCAAAGCTAAACTCATTGAAGTCAATGATGATATTAAAAGAGGGACCGAGACTGACAATAGGAGATAGAGAATCTCTTTATGGAATAGCTTCTACTCAAATGCCATTCACATAGGGAAATTGACTACGAGATAGGGTTTATTCAAGGAACACAACTATTGGCTAATGGGCATAAAAAATATTAGTGCCTGAGTGCAAAGAACTTGAAGAAACAAATTTGACAAATAATGAGGCAAGGATTCATCAGGCCCGAGTGTATCACCTTGGGAAATTTTGACCCTATTTTAGAAGAAAAAGGATGGAACCTTCTAGTTATGCATCACCTATAGAGGTCTAAATCAACTCACTCTGTGAAAAATAAGTATCCTACCCGTTCTAGGAGATTGATGAAAATCAAAGACTGACATGAAGTCGGTTGATTAGGAAATTAGAGTAAAATAAGAGTGATATTCCAAAGATGACATTTGATCCAAGTAGGGACTATCATACTATTGCGTTGACTAATAGCCTTCAACAAGCTCATGCAAGATATATTCAGGAAGAAGCTAGACAATCATGCCTTGATGTTCTGTGTGATGATATTCTAATCTACTTTAAGGATGGGAAAGAGCACTAAAACCAAGTTACAAAAGTTTTAGAAATCCTAAGGGAGCACCAGAAAGAATGTGTACCTTCTTTATAGACATTATAGTGAATATATATATGGGATTCATTGTCTCCAAAGATGGAGTCTCTGTAGACCTAGCCAAAAAACAAGATATAGGGAAATGGCCTAAATCGTCCAACATCAAGGCAACTCAAGGATCTCTTGGTAACATAGAGTGGTACCATATCTCTATTTTGGACTATTCACAGATAGCCACACCTTTAACCAAGCTATGTGAAAAGAATGCAGAAGTAGTTTGGGAATAAGGAGTTTCAACAAAATCAAGAGTGCTCTCATAACTGCACCCATCCTTCAACTATTAGTAAACTCCTCTCACAAAAAGGGAAACTAGGTGGAAACGCAATAGCTTACACTTCAAGGGAACTCAAGGATTATGAGATAAATTATGCTACTCACGACCTAGAACTTTGGTTGTAATTCATGCCCTTATGCTATAGCGACACTATCCTACTAAGTAAGAAGTTCATGCATACTATAGACCATAAGAGCTTCAAGTGGATTTTTATCCAGCCAGATTTAACATAATGTAAGGGTGCCGGATAGAGGTCTTTGCTAATGGAAATGAACCACAAAATGAACCTTGGACGAGTATTTGAGCATATTTTACAACTCAAGGCCCAAAAAATCCATTGAGAGAAAGAGAAGAGAATCAACTCACTTTGAGAAAGAGAAGAGGCACAAAAAAGCCACGTGGTACCATGCTTATTCTATCAGTTAACAATGTGCATGCCAAACGTTAAAATGAGTTAAGAGATCCAATCATGAAGGTTATCATGTACCATCATCCATACCTCCAAGATATTTGATGATGCTAAATGTTCTACAAAGGAGTTTATTTTGAGCGTGATTGAAGAAGGATGTACTCAGGTATATTATCCAATGCCTAGGTTGTGGGAGGAACAAGGCTAAAGGAGTAAACATGCCAAGAAACCTGATGAGATGAGGAAATTATTATGCCATCCGAAAGCACTTTGGAGATTCAACGAGACAAAATCCTTAGTTGTAGAGAAACTGCTCTTAGAAAGAGTCATTAGGAAACAATTAGTTTGGTGTTATAGGTAGGTAGTATATCAAAGCCAAGTTTGTAGTATTAAGGACTCTTAAACTTATAGTTTTGAACTAATGATGAGTACGACCTTGTACTAGCATCAGTGACCGTATTATCGATGTAGTCTAAAGGAACCTTCGACCGTATTATCGATGTAGTCTAAAGGAACCTTCGACCATTTGGTAGTTAGACTAATTAATAAACAAAAGACCTAGGATACTCATTAATTCAAGTAGGATTAGAACCCTAGATGCTGAAATATGCATTCTTTGAGTTTTAGATTTTTTTTTTGAAATACCTTATATTTTTCAAGTCCACATAGTGGATGAGACCTTAGAGGTAATTAAAAAAACCAACCCAAGACTGCTTTTCACATGATGCCGTTAGAGGTCTATAATGGTAATCTTGACATGAATTGGTTAGAAACAAATAATGCTAACCACAATTGTGAGACTGGAAAAGTCTCAAGAAGTACTATACTCTCAGGGAGACTATGCACAAGACTCAGGGAGACTTGGCAAGTCTCAATTAATAAAAACAGGCAAATTGTAAAAGGGCCCTAGGAAAAATCAAAGGGTGTTCATAGCTAAACTCATTGAAGTCAATGATGATATTAAAAGAGGGACCGAGACTGACAATAGGAGATAGAGAATCTCTTGATGGAATAGCTTCTACTCAAATGCCATTCACATAGGGAAATTGACTATGAGATAGGGTTTATTAAAGGAACACAACTATTGGCTAATGGGCATGAAAAATATTAGTGCCTGAGTGCAAAGAACTTGAAGAAACAAATAATGAGGCAAGGATTCATCAGGCCCGAGTGTATCACCTTGGGAAATTTCGACCCTATTTTAGAAGAAAAAGGATGGAACCTTCCAGTTATGCATCACCTATAGAGGTCTAAATCAACTCACTGTGAAAAATAAGTATCCTACCCGTTCTAGGAGATTGATGAAAATCAAAGACTGACATGAAGTTAGTTGATTAGGAAATTAGAGTAGAAAAAGAGTGATATTCCAAAGACGACATTTGATCCAAGTAGGGACTATCATGCTATTGCGATAGCCTTCAACAAGCTCATGCAGGATATATTCAGGAAGAAGCTAGAAAATCATGCCTTGATGTTCTGTGTGATGATATTCTAATCTACTTTAAGGATGGGAGAGAGCACTAAAACCAAGTTACAAAAGTTTTAGAAATCCTAAGGGAGCACCAAAAAGAATGTGTACCTTCTTTATAGACAATATAGTGAATATATATATGGGATTCATTGTCTCCAAAGATGGAGTATCTCTAGACCTAGCCAAAAAACAAGATATAGGGAAATGGCCTAAATCGTCCAACATCAAGGCAACTCAAGGATCTCTTGGTAACATAGAGTGGTACCATATCTCTATTTCGGACTATTCACAGATAGCCACACCTTTAACCCAGCTATGTGAAAAGAATGCAGAAGTAGTTTGGGAATAAGGAGTTTTAACAAAATCAAGAGTGGCTCTCATAACTGCACCCATCCTTCAACTATTAGCAAACTCCTCTCACAAAAGGGAAACTAGTTGGAAACCAATAGCTTACACTTCTAGGGAACTCAAGAATTATGAGATAAATTATGCTACTCACGACCTAGAACTTTGGTTGTAATTCATGCCCTTATGCTATAGCGACACTATCCTACTAAGTAAGAAGTTCATGCATACTATAGACCATAAGAGCTTCAAGTGGATTTTTATCCAGCCAGATCTAACATAATGTAAGGGTGCTGGATAGAGGTCTTATCATAGTTGATTTTGAAATCAAATACAGACAGGGCAAAGATAATGTAGTTGCAGATGCATTGAGTAAGAAGTCCTTTTATGGTTGCAATCTATATGCCAAGTTCTTTGGTTATGGAAATGAACCACAAAATCAGCCTTAGACGAGTATTTGAGCATATTTTACAACTCAGGGCCCAAACAATCCATTGAGAGAAAGGTAAGAGAATCAATTCACTTTGAGAAAGAGAAGAGGCACAAAAAAGCCACAAGGATAGATGCTTATTCTATCAGTTAAGTATGTGCATGCGAAACGTTAAAATGAGTTAAGAGATCGAATCATGAAGCTTATGATGCATTATCAGCCATACCTCCAAGATAATTGATGCTACAAAGGGGTTCAGTTTGAGCGTGATTGAAGAAGGATGTACTCAGGTATGTCATTAGTAGGAAACATTTAGTTTGGTGTGGAAAGAATTCCCAACAAAAGATACCAATTGCGAACATGAGCCTAAGTTGTATTTAGATTATCTCTACCTATTTTCGAGATGAGCGCATCTCGATTTCTAAGGGGGGAAGGATGTAAAATCCCATTATTTCAAATTTCATTTAAAAAAAAGGAGAGAATGACTAGCGCTATCGACCACCCTTGATGCTAATCCCCAAATGATGACATGGCTGGAGCCCCCTCGTTGTTTTCTCCCTTACTAGTGTTGTTCTGGCTTGTCTTGTCCTCCCCACCCACCATCCACGCTTGCATGCTATCCGATTGTGTCGTTTTTCCTCTATTATCGGTGCTGACTTCCTTCTTCTCATGTGCACGATCGTGTCTTTTCCTCTACCGTTGGTGCTTCCTTGATCCTTCTCATGCGCACCGTTTCATCCCCCCTCTTGTACTTATAAAGACACTGCCCCCCCTCCTTGGGATTCATAATAGTAGCATTAACCCTTGCTCTCTCACTAGCCTCATTACTCTCCCTTGCCACAGCCAACCCCCTCTCCACTCTCTCAGCTTTACGTCAACCCCCTGATAGTTTTGCCCTCTTGCGAACCCTTCTCCTCTCGTCTCAAAGATGGCCCTCTCGCTTTTAATTTGTGACTCCCTTGCACCCCCCCTCTCAGCTTGTCTCCTCACCAGCCACCCCCTCAACCACTCGTGCCTTATCATTAAGGCTATATTTCCATCATCGTGACCACTACCTCTTGTCTTACACACCCGACAACCTCTTCAGATTGGTTCAGGTGATTCCATCTTTGTCGTACTTCTCCGGCCATCTCTTCTACCCTCTGTTTCATGCCATGATGTCACCTCATGGGTGAGAAATCTTCTTGCCTCAATCACCTTCCTAGACCCATGGCTTCCATTGGTCAACATCGTGTCCATCCACATGCTCCCATGCCTTAGCCCACGAGACCGCCTCACCACCTCTTGGCCTCTTGTCGGATCACACGCTTCTTTGGCAGTAATTTATCTCATGAGCTTTACCTTTCGTTCAATCGTCACCTCTCATCTTATCACAATTATCACTTCCTAACCTCATGCCAACCACCCTTCTCCAGGCAATGTAGAAAGACTAGCCCCAAAACAAACGGAGAAGACATAATTATGTTCCAAACTCAAGGTCGACGGTGGGTGGCAGCAGTGAACCATGCATATAGTGAGACGAGACCAGTTGGTTCTCAATAATGCAATACGGGTTTGTAAAGGATAAGGTATGAGATAGGGTGATGTGAAAGAGATGAGATAAAATATGCACTACTCCCAGGCAACATATAATGTGAATGTAGATTATCAATTACTACTTGGATTTAGGTTAGCCATCTTCATTCTCTCTTCGTTTCTATTTGGAACTGTAAGTAAGTTGATCTTAACTCAAAATATTTTACTTCACTACTTGGGATCATAGTTTAAACTAGTTTGTTGATGAGGACTTGAGCTGATTGATGAGGAGTTGAGATCATTGATAAAATGCTTTAAAAAATATTTTTACTCTCGTTAATTGTCTTGGGTTATGACCAAATTTAAAATAATGATACAAAATTGGTCTATCCTTCACAAGATAGGATATGAGCTCCCAAGACCTAGGATTTGGTTTGGTAATGCAATGTTTACAACTATGTCTCGACTTGATTTGAGTACTAGGATAAGATATTAATTATTATCCATTGATTAAAAATTAAGATATTTATTATAGAAAGGTGACTGCTCTCTTTATAGAAGGTGATTGCGTTATGTGGAATTCTTTACGTTGGCGTCATAAAGATGTTGACAAAACATGGACTCAAAATGTGAATGATGAATTTGTGAACTAGGAAATCTCACCCTAGGGTAACCATCCTGACTAGATTGGTTTGGGGAACCCATTCCGATGTGATCTAGTGAATTTTTGGGGCAACTGGGTACTCCCCACCCAGGGTGACCGAATTTCGAAATACTTAGATATCAAGAAAACCGCCTTCATTGGGTAACCCACCATGGGGCGGGGCGGGGCGAGGGTTCTTTCTAGTAGTTACAAGCCTGAGCTAGAAAGGTCTTCCATAGCAAGAAGAGGGTGAAGGAGACACTTCTCTTTCTACTATTCGAGTGATTTTTCCCCACGACAGTCGTAAGCTCTAGATTGTTTTGTGACTCGGTAGTGAGGGATTGGAGATGGATGTAACTTGGGACGCTGAGCATTTGAAATTATGGTTGTTGTGATGAATTTCTGACTCTGTGTGGAATGACTCGAGGGATAAAGGAAACTATGCACAAGAATAAATAAATAAATCATGTTATAGTTTTTATCAATGATAACAATGTGCCTAGTAATTCAGGAAAACCTCTTAGATGAACGGTTTTAGTAACTGAGAAATGGGTGGTCGGGTGCACCTGATGAGTTGGGTGTTTTCTCACAAGAGACTAGAGACCGAAAAGATATCCTTGACATATTCGGTAGGACCCCCAACCTTGTGGATATTGCTTATGAATCAGATCGTCCAGGAGAGGCACCGATGAGATAGCTCTCACAATGGGTTGGGATTGATCTTACCGAGTGAGGTGCTACCTCTTTACTCGTGGTGACGAGATGGGGTGGTATCTTATAGGTAGGTAGTATATCAAAGCCAAGTTTGTAGTATTAAGGACTCTTAAACTTATAGTTTTGAGCTAACGAGTACGACCTTGTACTAGCATCAATGACCGTATTATCGATGTAGTCTAAAGGAACCTTCGACCATTTGGTAGTTAGACTAATTGTTGAACAAAAGACCTAGGATACTCATTAATTCAAGTAGGATTAGAACCCTAGATGCTGAAATATACATGCTTTGAGTTTTAGATTTTTTTTGAAATACCTTATATTTTTCAAGTCCACATAGTGGATGAGACCTTAGAGGTAATTAAAAAAACCAACACAAGACTGCTTTTCATGTGATGCCGTTAGAGATCTATAATGGTAATCTTGACATGAATTGGTTAGAAACAAATAATGCTCCACAATTGTGAGACTAGAAAAGTCTCAAGAAGTACTATACTCTCAGGGAGACTATGCACAAGACTCAGGGAGACTTGGCAAGTCTCAATTGATAAAAACAGGCAAATTGTAAAAGGGCTCTAGGAAAAATCAAAGGGTGTTCATAGCTAAACTCATTGAAGTCAATGATGATATTAAAAGAGGGACCGAGACTGACAATAGGAGATAGAGAATCTCTTGATGGAATAGCTTCTACTCAAATGCCATTCACATAGGGAAATTGACTACGAGATAGGGTTTATTCAAGGAACACAACTATTGGCTAATGGGCATAAAAAATATTAGTGCCTGAGTGCAAAGAACTTGAAGAAACAAATTTGACAAATAATGAGGCAAGGATTCATCAGGCCCGAGTGTATCACCTTGGGAAATTTTGACCCTATTTTAGAAGAAAAAGGATGAAAGCTTCTAGTTATGCATCACCTATAGAGGTCTAAATCAACTCACTCTGTGAAAAATAAGTATCCTACCCGTTCTAGGAGATTGATGAAAATCAAAGACTGACATGAAGTCAGTTGATTAGGAAATTAGAGTAAAATAAGAGTGATATTCCAAAGATGACATTTGATCCAAGTAGGGACTATCATGCTATTGCGTTGACTAATAGACTTCAACAAGCTCATGCAAGATATATTCAGGAAGAAGCTAGACAATCATGCCTTGATGTTCTGTGTGATGATATTCTAATCTACTTTAAGGATGGGAAAGAGCACTAAAACCAAGTTACAAAAGTTTTAGAAATCCTAAGGGAGCACCAGAAAGAATGTGTACCTTCTTTATAGACAATATAGTGAATATATATATGGGATTCATTGTCTCCAAAGATGGAGTCTCTGTAGACCTAGCCAAAAAAAAACAAGATATAGGGAAATGGCCTAGATCGTCCAACATCAAGGCAACTCAAGGATGTAAGATTCCTCCCCAGCCTCTCAAAATGTCCAGCATCTTCCCCTGTAATCAATCCCTCTTCAGAAATATAAAAGATGTAAGATTCCTCCCCAGCCTCTCAAAATGTCCAGCATCTTCCCCTGTAATCAATCCCCTCTTCAGAAATATAAAAGACCTTGTTTCTAGCTGTTTTGACTTAGAGAGAGAGAATATTCAGATTTTGAATATTTGTAGATAGAAAAATTTCTCATCTTATTAAAATAAGTTTTCCTGAAACAGAAATTCAAAAAGAACTTTCCAATGTGCAATTGGAATTAATTGGAAATGAGTATGAAGGACCTTAGTCTAAGGGTCTAGATTTTCAGAAATTTTTGGATTATGGTCCAATTAAGGTTCCTATGGGCCAATAGCATCAATCCATTTGTAGGGAGGAGATAAATCCAATTTTGTAAAAGAAGATACCCAAAAATGAGTAAATGCTCACATAAGATGAAGAGTTGACTATGTACAAGGTTTATTAGTAAGAAACTATGAGTAATATCAAAAATATGAGATATTTTGAGTATCCAAAAATGAGTAAATGCTCACATAAGATGAAGAGTTGAAAATGTACAAGGTTTATTAGTAAAAAACTATGAGCAATATTAAAAATATGAGATATTTTGGGTATAATGATTCCATTTTGACACATATGTAAGGAAGGGGAGTTCTTTAAAGGAGGTGCATATTTCACATGCTTGAATGAGTTTTAAACTCAAAAATAATGTGATATTTTTATCTCTCCTCTCTCTTGAACCAAACCAAATCAAAATGGAACCAAACCGAATCAAAAAGTAACCAAACTAGATCCAAATCTAGTCCAAATTTAACCAAACTGAATCTAGAAAATTCTAGAATTCAGTTAGCTTTGGTTAGAGCTTCCCTCTCCTATAAATAGAACATGAGTCCTTTGAAAAAAAAGGAAGAATTTTACTATACTAGAGTTATGCTGAAATAATGCTAATTTCTACTATTCTCTAAAATTCTCTCCAAATTAAAGAAATTGGAGCTTCCCTCTTTCTTCAATCCCCATTGGTGGCTCCATCAACATACTTAACCAATTGATCGGTTGGGGGCCTCTACCGTGAACAAAGAATCAAGCAATTTGTAAGGTAATTAGTAAATTTTGATCATTTTCTATAATTTCTCAATGTTTCTTTCTTCTCAACCCCTCTCAAGCTTGAGAAGCTTAATTGGAATGGTTTTTGAATGCTATTGAAGTTAATTGATGAATGGTAGTGAAGAGTTACATAATTTGATGAATGCTATTGAAGTTAATTGATTAATGATAGTTAAGAATTACATAAATTTCCATTTATGCTTAATTCTAATGGTTTTTATGTAATTTCTCTCTCTCACTCAAGAAATGGTCATACTCATGACCCATTCTCAATCCAAATGAAGCTTTTCATAAAGCTTTTCCTTAATCCAAGATTAGTCTATGCTTGAGGTCAAATTAATGGCTTTTTTCTATGCTTTTAGTTTATGTATTTCATGAATATTGATGATTCAACCCATTATTGGGTTAATGATCCAATTAGGGATCATTCTAATCATTTCCTTAATGATAAACTTTATCCTTCAAAATAAATTGAGATTTATCAGTCATAGTAGCGGAGCTATGGCAAAATTTTTATAAAAATTACACATAAAATAATTTTATTCAAAGCATGAAAAGAGAACTTCCTACCATATTCTAGGAATTATCATCCTAGATTAATTGAAAGAATTTTATTGTAATCATGGAGAAATTGATTTTTATGTTATGCATAATTGATGATTATTTTATTGTAAAAGTGTTACTTTTATCATATTTACATTTCATGCATAGAGGTATGCATAAAAGAATTATTATTTTAATATAAAAGTGTTTCTTTTATCATATTTGAATTTCATGCATAGAGGTATGCATAAAAGTTGATTATTTTATTATAAAAGTGTTACTTTTATCATATTTGGATTTCATGCATAGAGGTATGCATAAAAATTGATTATTTTATTATAAAAGTGTGACTTTTATCATATTTGGATTTCATGCATAGAGGTATGCATAAAAATTGATTATTTTATTATAAAAGTGTTACTTTTATCATATTTGGATTTCATGCATAGAGGTA
Source organism: Cibotium barometz (assembly GCF_041138505.1). Taxonomy (NCBI): domain Eukaryota; kingdom Viridiplantae; phylum Streptophyta; class Polypodiopsida; order Cyatheales; family Cibotiaceae; genus Cibotium; species Cibotium barometz. Next base: position 4,935,927 of record NC_141054.1, on the reverse strand, counting down.
TGCATAAAAATTGATTATTTTATTATAAAAGTGTTACTTTTATCATATTTGGATTTCATGCATAGAGGTATGCATAAAAGTTGATTATTTTATTATAAAAGTGTGACTTTTATCATATTTGGATTTCATGCATAGAGGTATGCATAAAAGAATTATTATTTTAATATAAAAGTGTTTCTTTTATCATATTTGAATTTCATGCATAGAGGTATGCATAAAAGTTGATTATTTTATTATAAAAGTGTTACTTTTATCATATTTGGATTTCATGCATAGAGGTATGCATAAAAATTGATTATTTTATTATAAAAGTGTTGCTTTTATCATATTTGAATTTCATGCATAGAGGTATGCATAAAAGTTGATTATTTTATTATAAAAGTGTTACTTTTATCATATTTGGATTTCATGTATAGAGGTATGCATAAAAGTTGATTATTTTATTATAAAAGTGTTACTTTTATCATATTTAGATTTCATGCATAAAAGTTGATTATTTTATTATAAAAGTGTTACTTTTATCATATTTGGATTTCATGCATAGAGGTATGCATAAAAGTTGATTATTTTATTATAAAAGTGTGACTTTTATCATATTTGGATTTCATGCATAGAGGTATGCATAAAAGTTGATTATTTTATTATAAAAGTGTGACTTTTATCATATTTGGATTTCATGCATAGAGGTATGCAAAAAAATTGATTATTTTATTATAAAAGTGTGACTTTTATCATATTTGGATTTCATGCATAGAGGTATGCATAAAAGTTGATTATTTTAGTATAAAAGTGTTGCTTTTATCATATTTAGATTTCATGCATAGAGGTATGCATAAAAGTTGATTATTTTATTGTAAAAGTGTTACTTTTATCATATTGAATTTCATGCATAGAGGTATGCATAAAAGATATTCTTTTTATACTAAAAGTGTGATTTTCATCATAAATGGATTTTATGCATAACTTAGATGCATAAGAGAAATTATTTTATTCTAAAAGTGTAATTCCTACCAAATTGAATTTATGCATAGGAAGATGCATAAAAGAATGGAATTTCAATTCAAAAGTGTTATTATCATCCGAATTGAATTTATGCATAGGAAGATGCATAAAAGATTGAATTTTAATTCAAAAGTGTCATTTTCATTTAAAATTAATTTATGCATAGGAAGATGCATAAAAGATTGATTTTTATTTCGAAAGTGTTAGTCTCCTTAAATGGAATTTATGCATAAATAAATGTGTAGAGAAGTCTTATATCAAATATAAGAATTCTCCTGTATTCTATAAATAGATATGGGAAGTGATAGGATGTGATAAGAGGTGTATGAGACGTGATAAGATGTGTATGGGAAGTGATAGGATGTGATAAGAGGTGTATGAGATGTGATAGGATGTGATAAGATGTGTATGAGATGTGATAGGATGTGATAAGAGGTGTATAGGATGTGATAAGATGTGATAAGATGCATATGAGATGAGTTAGGAAGTGATAAGATGAGTCAAGATGTGATAAGATGTGTATGGGATGAGGTAAGAAGTGTATGTGATGGGATAAGATGTATATGGGTTGTGATAGGGCAAGAATGGATGTAGATACGGATGTGGATGTATGTATGAATGAGGATGTGAAAATGGATGTATGCATGTAGATGTGGATGTATGCATGTGAAAGTGGAAGTGGATGTGGATGTATGGGTGTAGATACGGATATGGATGTATGTATGTGGATGTGGACGTATGAATGAGGATGTGAAAAATGATATATGCATGTAGATGTGGATGTATGGATGTGAATGTGGATGTGGATGTGGATGTATGGATATGGATATGGATGTGTATGTATGAATGTGGATATGGGATGTGGATGTATAAATGAGGATGTCAAAATGGAGGTAAGCATGTAGATGTGGATGTATGGATGTGAATGTGGATGTGGATGTGGATGTATGGATGTGGATATGGATGTGTATGTATGAATGTGGATATGGGATGTGGATGTATAAATGAGGATGTAAAAATGGATGTATGCATGTAGATGTGGATGTATGGATGTGAATGTGAATGTGTATGTGAATTAATGTGTCGTTGATATATGAGGAAATGGATGAGAATGAGTACACATTGAATGGAATGTGGAATAAGTAATGTGGACTAAGGAGGGATAATGTGGAAAGACGAGAGTTCGATTTAGAAACTGTATTTTGTGACTGTTTGTAAATGACTGTTTTATGTCAAGAATGCTGGGGAAGCATTTTGACCGTCTTGTGGATTAAGGTCATGAAGACCTAATTGTTAAAGTTGCAACTGCTGACGGAGAGTCAATGGAGGACGTCTCGCGTAGCAAGGTCGATTGAGGTCTTGACCAGCCTCGGTTCGATTTAAATGGTGAGCTTCCGGTACGGTGGATGAGGGACCAAGGAAGCGGCCTATGAGTGAAGCGCTAGGTCACCTGCGAAGGATCCTAGAGGGTGCTAACCATACGGTGCTCGGGCTCTGGGTCGCCGAAGATACCCACACGTGCGTCGTGGAAGATATTGGAACAAGGAATAAGAGTTGTTTTCTGAAACCGGGCATGGATCTGGTTGATTGACCTTGCTGGTCCTCAACGGATGAGTCCATGGCTCTTTTAAATGGATCTGTGGGTTGATCTTGCTGATCTTCCACGGAGATTCCATTTTATTATATGAATATATTGCCGGTTACTATGAGCTAGGAACTATGGAAAAGGTCCCTGAGTGAACAGGTGGTGAGCGTTCTGGTTGCCAATGATGCCATAAGTATACCGATGAATGAATGACTGGAAATAAGGATTCAACCAAAGACTATTAGGATTGTCATCAGTGACATAATGGTTTCATTAAAGGATTGTTTTAAAGTTAGCTGATGCTAAGAAAAAGGTAATTTCATATTGGGTGTGTAAGTGGTGTGACTAGTTTTATGTTTGCATGAACTTCCGGCTACTAGGGGGCCTTGGAACTCTTTTCCTTGGTACCCGGGACAAAACCTAACCAAATTCTTACTTGGATCCCATCACTACAGTGGTTGGGTGGTTGGCTAACCCATGGGACTGGATGGGGTTAGGCTGGACTGATGGATCCGTAAATCAAGACTCAATTTCTGTTATTACGATAGATGAAGTAAGTCCCGGATAGTAATTGTTCTATGGATAGGAATCAACGGCTGTGCCTCTTGATGGGGAAAAAAGCATTGATCCCAATGATCCAAGTGCAAGTTTCTTCCCTGATCTGACCGAGTATCTTTATAGGTGCAGTCAGATCAGTTTGATCACTAATGGTCTTGACTACGTTAGAGTAAAAAGTTATCCTGGAGGAATCGCCCGTGCTTTCCAGATAAGGGAAGTTTTTCTGGGTTCGGTTTTGGAAAAACCGACAGATTAGTCTTTTGTCCGGATATCCGTGGACGAGGCCCTGAATGTGGGACCCCTGTCCTGCGCGAGAAGTGCTACTTCCGCTACTAGTATCCCGAATCTATTGCTCGGTGGGAACAGGGATCTCACAGTTGGTATCAGAGCGAGTTGGCTAATAAAGATCAACTGAAAAGCCAAATATGTCAAAAATTTATCAAGTAGCACAAAAAGGTTATAATTGTGTGATATAATTCATACAAATTGATATTCAAACTAATTTCGTAAATTAGTAATTGCGTCTTCAAATAGAAGTACGGCAATTATACGGAACCCTGACTTGCTTGAGACCTAGACATGATGGTATTTACCTTATAGTTCCAAGTATTATGACGACCGAGGGTATAACTGCAGCTCTTTACCGGCAGTATATACGAGTAAATCTAAGACTTGAAATTATAAGCGTTAATGCTATCCAGATGATGATTTCGAATGTAGTTGATATGATTTTAATTTTGTTTGAGAACTGATGAATTGATTTGGATTCTGATTGAAAAATGACGATTTCTGAAATTTAGTTGAAATATAATAACCTGCACAAAACTACAATGAGGATGAATGGGACGAGTCCCTGTGATGATAAATGATGATAATGATTTCAGCAAATCACTATGAGATTAGTGGATTGTGCTATCAAATTGCTACTGTTAACACTTGACCGTTAGATCAAGTTAAGGGATGACAAATTGAGAACTTACTTGACTGAAATTCCCGTGGAGGAATGTTCATCAGAAGGAAATTTTTTGGTCTAATGGACCATTATCATGTTAAAGATATGAATGATATGATCTCAATGAATTGTTATTTAATGATGAGTTCTATATAAGGGATATTTATCCCATATTCTGTTGGGTTGACCGGAATATAAGGAACCCCAGAATAAATTGGATCTTAAGCAAAAGAGTTGTCCTCTACTTGCAAGATGAGGACATCTTGCACCTTTTAAGTGGGGTAGAATGTAAGATTCCTCCCCCAGGTATACAGGAGTAAGAATCTCTCTTTCTGATCTTATAATTATTCCCTCTCTAAAATTAAAAGAAAGATTCTGTTTAAAAAGGGAAGACACTTTCCCCAGAATACCTTCTCAGCAGCCCACCTGTTTTAAGGATTCAGAACGATGAGTTCAGAAGTGAGAACCGATGTTTTGGATACCAAGGTTTTGGTCATCAGTTAAAAAGACTGCCCGTCTCCTACCATGAAAAGGGCACAGGAAAGTCTAGAACCCAAATTCAGAGACCAATTCCTTCATACCAATCTAATCAGGGTCCGTCTCGGACAAGATTGCTTAACTCCATTAACTAGGTCCGATGACCAGTCAAATGCTTGGCGACTTAGAGCAACAGATGCAGGCAATTCATAAAGATATAAACGCTGCCCAGGATCGACAGAGACAATATACAGATAAGAAGAGGACAATCAGAGAATTCAAAGAAGCAGTTATAGTCTTCATTTGAATACGGACCAAAAGAATTTCTTTATCTCTAGGGGAGTATAAGTAGTTATCCCCCAGATATTGTGGACCAAAGAAAGTAGGTGACTTAGCCTACGAACTTCTTTTATCTCTTCATCTCAAAGTTCTTAATGCCTTCTATAGAAAAATGTGCCAAACCCAAATCATGGAAAGACGGTAAAACTTCAGTGGCAAGATACCGTTGGCTTCTAAGTTACGCTAGCTCCTTCCTTTATATAAGTCGTAACTTTTACTTGTCGCTCACAGTAATCTTACTTCCATCGATCTCCCTTCTTCTTAATCTTCGTCATGGCTTGGCAACAGGAATTAGTTTTATCCATGATGATTTCTCACCTTCAAGACGCAAGCGAGTCTGTGAAGAAGGATTTTATAGAACAGTATGAGGGCTCACTTTTTCCTCACCTAGGAACTTCTGTAGCTAAGACCAAATGGTGGACCTATCAAGACATAACTAGGGTAACACCCTGGGGTCAGCAGCACTTTCGTAACAATGTCCGCTTGGCCATGGTTATTGAAGCTTTGGGTTTGGGTCCCCGATACTACTGCATCATGAGATCAAGACATCTTGGGTTTTCTGAGCGGGTCTTCTTACTGGCATGTTTTCTTCCTCATCAGAAGATATGCCTTTACCCCGTTTTTGGCTTGCCTCTCAGAGGTCCTTTTGTTAGATCACCTCATACCACTGAGATAGGTGCGACAATAACCAACAGAATTATTCCCATATGTAAGATCCCTGTTCCCACCGAGCAACGGATTCGGGGTACTGGCAGCGGAAGTAGCGCTTCTCGCGTGGGACAGGGGTCCCACACTCGGGGCCTCGCCCATGGATATCCGGATAAGAGACTAATCCGTCGGTTGTTCCAAAACCGAACCCGGAAAAACTTCCTTTACCGGAAAGCACGGGCGATTCCACCAGGATAACTTTTTACTCTAACGTAGTCAAGATCATTTCTGATCGAGATGATCCGATTACATCTATAAGATACTTAGTCAGTTCAAGGAAGAAACTTGCACTTGGATCATTGGGATCAACGCTTTTTTCCCCATTCAAGAGGCACAGCCGTTGATTCCTATCCATAGAACAGTTACTGTCCGGGATTTTTTTTTTTTTCTATCGTAAAAACAAAAGTTTGAGTCTCGGTTTACGGATCCATCAGTCCAGCCTAACCCCATCCAATCCCATGGGTTAGCCAACCGCCCAACCACTGTAGTGATGGGATCCAATTAAAAATTTGGTTAGGTTTTGTCCCGGGTACCAGGGAAAAGAGTTCCAAGGCCCCCTAGCCGGATGTTCATGCAAAATAAAACTAGTCACACCACTCACACACCCAATATGAAATTGCCTTTTTCAACCAGATTCAACCAGTTTAAAACAATCCTTTAATAAAACCATAGTATCATTGATCACCATCTTCCAATTTATCCAATTGATTCTTAATTTCCCATCATTCCTTCATCAGAGTATCTATGGCATCATTGGCAACTAGAACGCTCAGGAGCCGTTTCGATAGTTCCTAGCCCATAATACTTGGCAATATAATCACTTAACAAGATGGACTCTCGTTGAAGATCAGCAAGATCAACCAACAGATCCATATAAGGAGCCATGGACTCATCCATTGAAGACCAGCAAGGTCAATCAACCAGATCCATGCTCGATTTCAGAAAACAACTCCAACTCTGTTCCAATATCTTCCTCGACGCACGCGTGGGTATCCTAGGCAACCCAGAGCCCGAGCACCGTATGGTCAGCACCCTCTAGGATCCTTCGCAGGTAACCTAGCGCTTCACGCATAGGCCGCTTCCTTGGCCCCTCATCCACCGTACCGGAAGCTCACCATTTTAATCGCACCGAGGCTGGTCAAGACCTCGGCCGACCTTGCTACGCGAGACGTCCTTCATTGACTCCCCGTCAGCAGTTGCAACTTTACCATCACGACTTTAATCACAAGACGGTCAAAATGCTCCCCCCAGCATTCTTGACATAAAACAATCATTTACAAACAGCATTTACAAACAGTATTTTACAACAGTTTACAACACAATTTCTATTTTAACTTTCATTTTTCCACATTATCCTTTATCAATCTACATTACTTATTCCATATTCCATTTATATGTATACTCATCCCATCACATCATTTCTATCTCATCACTTCAGATTCCCTCACATCGCATATCGTATATTCACATCCATACATCCACATCTATATGCGTACATTCACATCTACATGCATACATCTACATCTCTATGCATACATCCACATCCACATTCACATTCACCTCCATACATCTACATCTACATGTATACATCCACATCTCCATTCACATCTACATCTATACATCTACATCTACATGCATCCATCCACCTCCACATCCACATCTACATCTATACATCTACATCTACATGCATACATCCATATCTCCATTCCCATCTACATCTATACATCTACATCTACATGCATCCATCTACCTCCACATCCACATCTACATCTATACATCTACATCTACATGTATACATCCACCTCCACATCCACATCCGTATCTATACATCTACATCTACATGTATACATCCACATCCACATCTATACATCTACATCTACATGCATACATCCACATCTCCATTCACATCTACATCTATACATCTACATCTACATGCATCCATCCACCTCCATATCCACATCTACATCTATACATCTACATCTACATGCAAACATCCACATCTCCATGCATGATAAAATTCTTTTAATTAATCTAGGATGATAGCTCCTAGAATATGGTAGAAAGTCCTCTTTTTATGCTTTGAATGAATTTATTTTATGCGTAATTTCTATAAAAATTTTGCCATAGCTCCGCTACTATGACTGATAAATCTCAATTTTTTTCTAAGGGATAAAGCTCATTATTAAAGAAATAATTAGAATGGTCTCTAATTGGATCATCAATCCATAATGGTCTCTAATTGGATCATTAAGAAAACAATTAGAATGGTCTCTAATTGGATCATCAATCCATAATGGTCTCTAATTGGATCATTAAGAAAACAATTAGAATGGTCTCTAATTGGATCATCAATCCATAATGGTCTCTAATTGGATCATTAAGAAAACAATTAGAATGGTCTCTAATTGGGTCATCAATCCATAATGGTCTCTAATTGGATCATTAAGAAAACAATTAGAATGGTCTCTAATTGGGTCATCAATCCATAATGGATTGAATCATCAATGTGCATAAACTAAAAGCATAGCAAAAAGCCATTAATTTGGCCTCAAGAATAGCTTAATCTTGGATTAAGGAAAAGCTTTATGAAAAGCTTCATTTGGATTGAGAATGGGTCATGAGTATGACCATTTCTTGAGTGAGAGAGAGAAATTATAAAAACCATTAGAATTTAAATATAAGTGGAAGTTAACTTCTATAGCATTTATTAAATTATGTAACTCTTCACTACTATTCACCAATTAACTTCATTAGCATTTAAAAAAAAACCATACCAATTAAACTTCTCAAGCTTGAGAGGGGTTGAGAAGAGAGAATCATTGAGAAATCATAGAAAAGATCGAAATTCAATATACTTACCTTATGATTTGCTTGATTCTTTATTCACGGTAGAGGCCCCCAACCAATCAATTGGTTTAGTATGTTGATGGAGCCACCAATGGAGATTGAAGAAAGAGAGAGGTATCAAAAACTAGTGAATTATTAAAGAATTCACAGTTCTTGGCTTAGGTAGAGTAGAGTAACAAGGCATAAGACACTATATATTTTAGCTTAGGTGGAGTAGAGTAACAAAGCATAAGAGACTATATATTTTGGCTTAGGTGGAGTAGAGTAACAAAGCATAAGAGACTATGTTTTTTTCAACAAGGGGAGGCTTCTATTTATAGGAAAATTTGAGCTCCTAACCAAACAAACTGATTCTAGAATTTTCTAAGTCAGTTTGGTCACTTTTTGACCATTTTTAGGTCAGTTAAGCTAACTTTCTGGAACTAGACTTGAATGAGGAGAGAGGAGAGATGAAATATCTCAATTTTTATGAGTTTAAAACTCATTCAAGCATGTGAAATATGCACCTCCTTTAAAGAATTCCCCTTCCTTACATATGTGTCAAAATTGTATTGCTCATAGTTTTTTACTAATAAACCTTGTACATTTTCAACTCTTCATCTTATGTGAAATATGCACCTCCTTTAAAGAACTCCTCTTCCTTACATATGTGTCATAGTTTTTTTACTAATAAGCCTTGTACATTTTCAACTCTTCATCTTATGTGAAATATGCACCTCCTTTAAAGAACTCCCCTTCCTTACATATGTGTTTATTTACTAATAAACCTTGTACATTTTCAACTCTTCATCTTATGTGAAATATGCACCTCCTTTAAAGAACTCCTCTTCCTTACATATGTGTCATAGTTTTTTTACTAATAAGCCTTGTACATTTTCAACTCTTCATCTTATGTGAAATATGCACCTCCTTTAAAGAACTCCCCTTCCTTACATATGTGTTTATTTACTAATAAACCTTGTACATTTTCAACTCTTCATCTTATGTGAAATATGCACCTCCTTTAAAGAACTCCTCTTCCTTACATATGAGTTTATTTACTAATAAACCTTGTACACTTTCAACTCTTCATCTTATGTGAGCATTTACTCATTTTTGGGTATCTTCTTTTACAATTTGGATTTATCTCCTCCCTACACATGGATTGATGCTATTGGCCCATAGAAACCTTAATTGGACCATAGTCTAAAGATTTCTGAAAATCTAGGCCCTTAGACTAAGGTTCTTTATACCTATTTCCAATTAATTCCAATTGCACATTGGAAATTTCTTTTTGAATTTCTGTTTCAGGGGAACTTATTTTAATAAGATGAGTTATTTTTCTATCCAAAAATATTCATAATCTGAATATTCTCTCTCTAGAATATTTTCTCTCTCTAGGTTAAAACAGTTAGAAACAAGGTCTTTATATTTCTGAAGAGGGATTGATTACGGGGGAAGATACTAGACATCAAAAAAGGGGTTGGGGGAGGAATCTTACATTCTACCCCACTTAAAAAATGCGAGATGTCCTCATCTCGCAACTTGGAATAATTTCGCAAGATGCACGAATATGAGACTTAGAGAAAATTTTAATCACGATTAACCACCAAGAAAAGTCTTAAAGAGAGCAAGATTCAAAATAAGAACAAGATTTAAACTTTATTCATTCACGGGACTTATACAGTAAAGATAGAAGAACTCTTTACACTTCCATAAGCCCGTCCATTATATGGTCACAAAAGCAGTCCTCACAAGCTGCACAAGTATAGGGTAACTCATCTATGGGCAAGATTCTGCTGGTTATTGCCGCACCTATCTCAGTGGTATGAGGTGATCTAACAAAAGGACCTCTGAGAGGCAAGCCAAAAACGGGGTAAAGGCATATCTTCTCATGAGGAAGAAAACATGCCAGTAAGAAGACCCGCTCAGAAAACCCAAGATGCCTTGATCTCATGACACAGTAGTATCGGGGACCCAAACCCAAAGCTTCAATAACCATGGCCAAGCGGACATTGTTACGAAAGTGTTGCTGACCCCAGGGTGTTACCCTAGTTATGTTTTGATAGGTCCGCCATTTGGTCTGCGCTACAGAAGTTCCTAGGTGAGGAAAAAGTGAGCGCTCATACTGTTCTATAAAGTCTTTCTTCACAGACTCTCTTGCGTCTTAAAGGTGAGAAATCATCAGGGATAAAACTAATTCCTGTTGCCAAGCCATGAAGGAGATGAAGAAAGAAAGGAGATTGATGGGAGTAAGATTACTGTGAGTGGCAAGTAAAAGTTACGACTTATATAAAGGAAGGAGCTAGCGTAACCTAGAAGCCAACGGTAACTTGCCACTGAAGTTTTATCGTCTTTCCATGATTCGTGTTTGACACATTTTTCTATAGAAGGCATTAATAATTTTGAGATGAGGAGATAAAAGAAACTTGTAGGCTAAGTCACCTACTTTCATTGAATTCAGATATAAGGATCACAATATCTGGGGGATAACTTCTTATACTCCCCAAGAGATAAAGAACTTCTTTTGGGCCATACTCGAATGAAAACCAAAACCTTGGTATCCAAAACACCGATTCTCACTTCTAAACTCATTGTTCTAAATCCTTAAAATAGGCGTGACTCCTGAGAAGTATTTTAGGAAAAGGGTATTTCTTTTTTAAACAGAAACTTTCTTTTATTTTAGAGAGGGAATAATTATAAGATCCGAAGGGGAGATTCTTACTCCTATATACCTCGAAGGCTGGGGAGGAATCTTACATCCTACCCCACTTAAAAAGTGCGGGATGTCCTCATCTCGCAAGGTAGAGGACAGCTCTTATTCTTAAGATCCAATTTTATTCTGGGGTTCCTTATATTCTGGTCAACCCAACAGAACACTGGGGTAATTATCCCTTATATAGAACTCATCATTAAATAACAATTCATTCAGATCATATCATTCATATCTTTAACATGATAAGGTCCATTAGACCGAAAAGTTTCCTTCGGAACATTCCTCCACGGAAATTTCAGTTAAGCAAGTTCTCAATTTGACATCCCTTAACTTGATCTACCGGTCAAGTATTAACAGTAGCAATCTGACAGCACAACCCACTAATCTCATAGTGATTTGCTGAATTCGTTATCATCATTCTAGTTATGAATATCATCACAAGGACTCGTCCCATTCCCCCTCATTGTGGTTTCCTTATATTTCAACTAATTTTTAAAAATCAACATTTTTCAATCAGCATTTTCAATCAGAATCCAAATCAATTCATTCATTCTCAAACAGAATTAAAAATCATATCAATCACATTCGAAATCATCATCTATATAGCATTAACGCTTATAATTTCAAGTCTTAGATTTACTCGTATATACTGTCAGTAAAGAGCTGCAGTATACTCTCGGTATATACGGGTAGTCACGGCCCTTGGAATTATAAGGTAAATACTATCATGTCTAGGCCTCAAGCAAGTCAGGGATTCTATATAATTGCGGTACTTCCATCTGAAGGACCAATTACCAATTTATGAATTTCAGTTTGAATATCAAATTGTATGAATTATCTCACACAATTATAACCTTCTTGTGTTTCTTGATAAATTTTTGATATATTTGTCTTGCTATGGATTGATGATCCAATTAGAGACCATTCTAATTATTTCTGTAATAGTGAGCTTTATCCCTTAGAAAAAAATTGAGATTTATCAGTCATAGTAGCGGAGCTATGGCAAAATTTTTATAGAAATTACGCATAAAATAAATTCATTCAAAGCATAAAAAGAGGACTTCCTACCATATTCTAGGAACTATCATCCTAGATTAATTAAAAGAATTTTATTATGCATGGAGATGTGGATGTTTGCATGTAGATGTAGATGTATAGATGTAGATGTGGATGTGGAGGTGGATGGATGCATGTAGATGTAGATGTATAGATGTAGATGTGAATGGAGATGTGGATGTATGCATGTAGATGTAGATGTATAGATGTGAATGTGGATGTATACATGTAGATGTAGATGTATAGATACGGATGTGGATGTGGAGGTGGATGTATACATGTAGATGTAGATGTATAGATGTAGATGTGGATGTGGAGGTAGATGGATGCATGTAGATGTAGATGTATAGATGTAGATGGGAATGGAGATATGGATGTATGCATGTAGATGTAGATGTATAGATGTAGATGTGGATGTGGAGGTGGATGGATGCATGTAGATGTAGATGTACAGATGTAGATGTGAATGGAGATGTGGATGTATGCATGTAGATGTAGATGTATGGAGGTGAAGGTGAATGTGGATGTGGATGTATGCATAGAGATGTAGATGTATGCATGTAGATGTGAATGTACGCATATAGATGTGGATGTATGGATGTGAATATACGATATGCGATGTGAGGGAATCTGAAGTGATGAGATAGAAATGATGTGATGGGATGAGTATACATATAAATGGAATATGGAATAAGTAATGTAGATTGATGAAGGATAATGTGGAAAAATGAAAGTTAAAATAGAAATTGTGTTGTAAACTGTTTGTAAATACTGTTTGTAAATGCTGTTTGTAAATGATTGTTTTATGTCAAGAATGCTAGGGGGAGCATTTTGACCGTCTTGTGATTAAAGTCGTGATGGTAAAGTTGCAACTGCTGACGGGGAGTCAATGAAGGACGTCTCGCGTAGCAAGGTCGGCCGAGGTCTTGACCAGCCTCGGTGCGATTAAAATGGTGAGCTTCCGGTACGGTGGATGAGGGGCCAAGGAAGCGGCCTATGCGTGAAGCGCTAGGTTACCTGCGAAGGATCCTAGAGGGTGCTGACCATACGATGCTCGGGCTCTGGGTTGCCTAGGATACCCACGCGTGCGTCGAGGAAGATATTGGAACAGAGTTGGAGTTGTTTTCTGAAATCGAGCATGGATCTGGTTGATTGACCTTGCTGGTCTTCAATGGATGAGTCCATGGCTCCTTATATGGATCTGTTGGTTGAACTTGCTGATCTTCAACGAGAGTCCATCTTGTTAAGTGATTATATTGCCAAGTATTATGGGCTAGGAACTATCGAAACGGCTCCGGAGCGTTCTAGTTGCCAATGATGCCATAGATACTCTGATGAAGGAATGATGGGAAATTAAGAATCAATTGGATAAATTGGAAGATGGTGATCAATGATACTAGGGTTTTATTAAAGGATTGTTTTAAACTAGTTGAATCTGGTTGAAAAAGGCAATTTCATATTGGGTGTGTGAGTGGTGTGACTAGTTTTATTTTGCATGAACATCCGGCTAGGGGGCCTTGGAACTCTTTTCCTTGGTACCCGGGACAAAACCTAACCAAATTTTTAATTGGATCCCATCACTACAGTGGTTGGGCGGTTGGCTAACCCATGGGACTGGATGGGGTTAGGCTGGACTGATGGATCCGTAAATCGAGACTCAAACTTTTATTTTTACGATAGAAAAAAAAAATCCCGGACAGTAACTGTTCTATGGATAGGAATCAACGGCTGTGCCTCTTGAATGGGGAAAAAAGCGTTGATCCAAATGATCCAAGTGCAAGTTTCTTCCTTGAACTGACTAAGTATCTTATAGATGTAATTGGATCATCTCGATCAGAAATGATCTTGACTACGTTAGAGTAAAAAGTTATCCTGGTGGAATCGCCCGTGCTTCCGGTTAAGAAAGTTTTTTTCGGGTTCGGTTTTGGAACAACCGACGGATTAGTCTCTTATCCGGATATCCGTGGGCGAGGCCCCGAGTGTGGGACCCCTGTCCCGCGCGAGAAGCGCTACTTCCGCTGCCAGTACCCCGAATCCGTTGCTCGGTGGGAACAGGGATCTTACAGTTGGTATCAGAGCCAGGTTAATAAAGATCAACTGAGAAGACAAATATGTCAAAAAATTATCAAGAAACACCAAAAGGTTATAATTGTGTGATATAATTCATACAATTTGATATTCAAACTGAAATTCATAATTTGGTAATCGGTTCTTCAGATGGAAGTACCGCAATTATATAGAATCCCTGACTTGCTTGAGGGCTAGACATGATAGTATTTACCTTATAATTCCAAGGGCCGTGACTACACGTATATACCGAGAGTATACTGCAGCTCTTTACTGACAGTATATACGAGGAAATCTAAGACTTGAAATTATAAGCGTTAATGCTATCCAGATGATGATTTTGAATGTGATTGATATGATTTTTAATTCTGTTTGAGAATTGATGAATTGATTTGGATTCTGATTGAAAATGCTGATTGAAAAAAAAAATGTTGATTTTTAAAAATTAGTTGAAATATAATGAAACCACAATGAGGGGGAATGGGACGAGTCCCTGTGATGATATTCATAACTAGAATGATGATAACGAATTCAGCAAATCACTATGAGATTAGTGGATTGTGCTGTCAGATTGCTACTGTTAATACTTGACCGGTAGATCAAGTTAAGAGATGTCAAATTGAGAACTTGCTTGACTGAAATTTCCGTGGGAAGGAATGTTCCGAAGGAAACTTTTCGGTCTAATGGACCTTTATCATGTTAAAGATATGAATGATATGATCTGAATGAATTGTTATTTAATGATGAGTTCTATATAAGGGATGTTTATCCCAGTGTTCTGTTGGGTTGACCAGAATATAAGGAACCCAGAATAAAATTGGATCTTAAGAAAAAGAGCTGTCCTCTACCTTGCGAGATGAGGACATCTCGCACTTTTTAAGTGGGGTAGAATGTAAGATTCCTCCCCAGCCTTCGAGGTATATAGGAGTAAGAATCTCCCTTTCGGATCTTATAATTATTCCCTCTCTAAAATAAAAGAAAGTTTCTGTTTAAAAAAGGAATACCCTTTTCCTAAGATACTTCTCAGGAGTCACGCCTATTTTAAGGATTTAGAACAATGAGTTTAGAAGTGAGAATCGGTGTTTTGGATACCAAGGTTTTGGTTTTCATTCGAGTATGGCCCAAAAGGAAGTTCTTTATCTCTTGGGGAGTATAAGAAGATATCCCCCAGATATTGTGATCATTATATCTGAATTCAATGAAAGTAGGTGACTTAGCCTACAAGTTTCTTTTATCTCCTCATCTCAAAATTCTTAATGCCTTCTATAGAAAAATGTGTCAAACACAAATCATGGAAAGACGGTAAAACTTCAGTGGCAAGTTACCGTTGGCTTCTAGGTTACGCTAACTCCTTCCTTTATATAAGTCGTAACTTTTACTTGTCGCT
Organism: Cibotium barometz; assembly: GCF_041138505.1. NCBI lineage: Eukaryota > Viridiplantae > Streptophyta > Polypodiopsida > Cyatheales > Cibotiaceae > Cibotium > Cibotium barometz. The sequence goes on along the minus strand of NC_141054.1, from coordinate 4,920,254 downwards.
CACTGTAATCTTACTCCCATCAATATCCTTTCTTTCTTAATCTCCTTCATGGCTTGGCAACAAGAACTAGTTTTATCCATGATGATTTCTCACCTTCAAGATGCAAGAGAGTCTGTGAAGAAAGACTTTATAGAACAGTATGAGCGCTCACTTTTTCCTCACCTAGGAACTTCTGTAGCGCAGACCAAATGGCGGACCTATCAAAACATAACTAGGGTAACACCCTGGGGTCAGCAACACTTTCGTAACAATGTCCGCTTAGCCATGGTTATTGAAGCTTTGGGTTTGGGTCCCCGATACTACTGTGTCATGAGATCAAGGCATCTTGGGTTTTCTGAGCGGGTCTTCTTACTGGCATGTTTTCTTCCTCATGAGAAGATATGTCTTTACCCCGTTTTTGGCTTGCCTCTCAGAGGTCCTTTTGTTAGATCACCTCATACCACTGAGATAGGTGCGGCAATAACCAGCAGAATCATCCCCATAGATGAGTTACCCTATACTTGTGCAGCTTGTGAGGACTGCTTTTGTGACCATATGATGGACGGGCTTATGGAAGTGTAAAGAGTTCTTCTATCTTACTGTATAAGTCCCGTGAATGAATAAAGTTTAAATCTTGTTCTTATTTTGAATCTTGCTCTCTTTAAGACTTTTCTTGGTGGTTAATCGTGATTAAAATTTTTCTCTAAGTCTCATATTCGTGCATCTTGCGAAATTATTCCAAGTTACGAGATGAGGACATCTCGCGTTTTTTAAGTGGGATAGAATGTAAGATTCCTCCCCCAACCCCCTTTTTGATGTCTAGTATATTCCCCTGTAATCAATTCCCTTTTCTGAAATATAAGAGATCTTGTTTGTGGTTGTTTTAACCTAGAGAGAGAAAATATTCTAGAGAGAGAATATTCAGATTTTGAATATTTTTGGATAGAAAAATATCTCTTATAATTCAGATGAGTTCCCCTGAAACAGAAATTTAAAAAGAATTTTCCAATGTGCAATTGGAATTAATTGAAAATAGGTATAAAGAACCTTAGCCTAAAGGTCTAGATTTTCAGAAATCTTTAGACTATGGTCCAATTAAGGTTCCTATGGGCCAATAGCATCAATCCATGTGTAGGGAGGAGATAAATCCAAATTGTAAAAAGAAAATACCCAAAAATGAGTAAATGCTCACTTGAGGTGGAGAGTAGAAAATGTACAAGGTTTATTAGAAAAAAACTATGAGCAATATTAAAATGATTCCATTATGACACCTATGTAAGGAAGGGGGAGTTCTTTAAAGGAGGTGCATATTTCACATAAGATGAAGAGTTGAAAATGTACAAGGTTTATTAGTAAAAAAACTATGAGCAATATTAAAATGATTCCATTATGACACATATGTAAGGAAGGGGAGTTCTTTAAAGGAGGTGCATATTTCCCTTAAATGATTTTATTATGACACATATGTAAGGAAGGGGAGTCCCTTAAATGCTCACATAAGATGAAGAGTTGAAAATGTACAAGGTTTATTAGTTTAAAAAGCACATATGTAAGGAAGGGGAGTTCTTTAAAGGAGGTGCATATTTCACATAAGATGAAGAGTTGAAAATGTACAAAGTTTATTAGTAAAAAAAAACTATGACACATATGTAAGGAAGGAGAGCTCTTTAAAGGAGGTGCATATTTCACATGCTTGAATGAGTTTTAAACTCATAAAAATTGAGATATTTTATCTCTCCTCTCTCCTAATTCAAGTCTAGTTCCAAAAAGTTAGCTTAACTGACCTAAAAATGGTCAAAAAGTGACCAAACTGACTTGGAAAATTCTAGAATCAGTTTGTTTGGTTAGGAGCTCAAATTTTCCTATAAATAGAAGCCTCCCCTTGTTGAAAAAGACATAGAGTCTTATGCTTTGTTACTCTACTCCACCTAGGCCAAATTAGATAGAGTCTTAGGCTTTGTTACTCTACTCCACCTAAGCCAAATTAGTAGATAGTGTCTTATGCCTTGTTACTCTAATCCACCTAAGCCAAAATACATAGTGTCTTATGCTTTGTTACTCTACTCCACCTAAGCCAAAATACATAGTGTCTTATGCTTTGTTACTCTACTCCACCTAAGCCAAAATACATAGTGTCTTATGCTTTGTTACTCTACTCCACCTAAGCCAAAATATAGAGTGTCTTATGCATTGTTACTCTACTCTACCTAAGCCAAGAACTGTGAATTCTTTAATAATTCACTAGTTTTTGATACTTCTCTCTTTCTTCAATTCCCATTGGTGGCTCCATCAACATACTAAACCAATTGATTGGTTGGGGGCCTCTACCGTGAATAAAGAATCAAGCAAATTATAAGGTAAGTATATTGAATTTTGATCTTTTTTATAATTTCTCAATGATTCTCTCTTCTCAACCAATCTCAAGCTTGAGAAGTTTAATTGGTATGGTTTTTTAAATGCTATTGAAGTTAATTGGTGAATAGTAGTGAAGAGTTACATAATTTAATAAATGCTATTGAAGTTAATTTTCATTTATGTTTAAATTCTAATGGTTTTTATGTAATTTCTCTCTCTCACTCAAGAAACGGTCATACTCATGACCCATTCTCAATCCAAATGAAGCTTTTCATAAAGCTTTTCCTTAATCCAAGATTAAGCTATGCTTGAGGCCAAATTAATGGCTTTTTGCTATGCTTTTAGTTTACGCACATTGATGATTCAATCCATTATGGATTGATGACCCAATTAGAGACCATTCTAATTGTTTTCTTAATGATCCAATTAGAGACCATTATGGATTGATGATCCAATTAGAGACCATTCTAATTGTTTTCTTAATGATCTAATTAGAGACCATTATGGATTGATGATCCAATTAGAGACCATTCTAATTATTTCTGTAATAATGAGCTTTATCCCTTAGAAAAAAATTGAGATTTATCAGTCATAGTAGCGGAGCTATGGCAAAATTTTTATAGAAATTACGCATAAAATAAATTCATTCAAAGCATAAAAAGAGGACTTCCTACCATATTCTAGGAACTATCATCCTAGATTAATTAAAAGAATTTTATTATGCATGGAGATGTGGATGTTTGCATGTAGATGTAGATGTATAGATGTAGATGTGGATGAGGAGGTGGATGGATGCATGTAGATGTAGATGTATAGATGTAGATGTGAATGGAGATGTGGATGTATGCATGTAGATGTAGATGTATAGATGTGAATGTGGATGTATACATGTAGATGTAGATGTATAGATACGGATGTGGATGTGGAGGTGGATGTATACATGTAGATGTAGATGTATAGATGTAGATGTGGATGTGGAGGTAGATGGATGCATGTAGATGTAGATGTATAGATGTAGATGGGAATGGAGATATGGATGTATGCATGTAGATGTAGATGTATAGATGTAGATGTGGATGTGGAGGTGGATGGATGCATGTAGATGTAGATGTATAGATGTAGATGTGAATGGAGATGTGGATGTATGCATGTAGATGTAGATGTATGGAGGTGAAGGTGAATGTGGATGTGGATGTATGCATAGAGATGTAGATGTATGCATGTAGATATGAATGTACGCATATAGATGTGGATGTATGGATGTGAATATACGATATGCGATGTGAGGGAATCTGAAGTGATGAGATAGAAATGATGTGATGGGATGAGTATACATATAAATGGAATATGGAATAAGTAATGTAGATTGATGAAGGATAATGTGGAAAAATGAAAGTTAAAATAGAAATTGTGTTGTAAACTGTTTGTAAATACTGTTTGTAAATGCTGTTTGTAAATGATTGTTTTATGTTAAGAATGCTGGGGGGAGCATTTTGACCGTCTTGTGATTAAAGTCGTGATGGTAAAGTTGCAACTGCTGACGGGGAGTCAATGAAGGACGTCTCGCGTAGCAAGGTCGGCCGAGGTCTTGACCAGCCTCGGTGCGATTAAAATGGTGAGCTTCCGGTACGGTGGATGAGGGGCCAAGGAAGCGGCCTATGCGTGAAGCGCTAGGTTACCTGCGAAGGATCCTAGAGGGTGCTGACCATACGGTGCTCGGGCTCTGGGTTGCCTAGGATACCCACGCGTGCGTCGAGGAAGATATTGGAACAGAGTTGGAGTTGTTTTCTGAAATCGAGCATGGATCTGGTTGATTGACCTTGCTGGTCTTCAATGGATGAGTCCATGGCTCCTTATATGGATCTGTTGGTTGATCTTGCTGATCTTCAACGAGAGTCCATCTTGTTAAGTGATTATATTGCCAAGTATTATGGGCTAGGAACTATCGAAACGGCTCCTGAGCGTTCTAGTTGCCAATGATGCCATAGATACTCTGATGAAGGAATGATGGGAAATTAAGAATCAATTGGATAAATTGGAAGATGGTGATCAATGATACTAGGGTTTTATTAAAGGATTGTTTTAAACTGGTTGAATCTGGTTGAAAAAGGCAATTTCATATTGGGTGTGTGAGTGGTGTGACTAGTTTTATTTTGCATGAACATCCGGCTAGGGGGCCTTGGAACTCTTTTCCTTGGTACCCGGGACAAAACCTAACCAAATTTTTAATTGGATCCCATCACTACAGTGGTTGGGCGGTTGGCTAACCCATGGGACTGGATGGGGTTAGGCTGGACTGATGGATCCGTAAATCGAGACTCAAACTTTTGTTTTTACGATAGAAAAAAAAAAAATCCCGGACAGTAACTGTTCTATGGATAGGAATCAACGGCTGTGCCTCTTGAATGGGGAAAAAAGCGTTGATCCAAATGATCCAAGTGCAAGTTTCTTCCTTGAACTGACTAAGTATCTTATAGATGTAATTGGATCATCTCGATCAGAAATGATCTTGACTACGTTAGAGTAAAAAGTTATCCTGGTGGAATCGCCCGTGCTTCCGGTTAAGAAAGTTTTTCCGGGTTCGGTTTTGGAACAACCGACGGATTAGTCTCTTATCCGGATATCCGTGGGCGAGGCCCCGAGTGTGGGACCCCTGTCCCGCGCGAGAAGCACTACTTCCGCTGCCAGTACCCCGAATCCGTTGCTCGGTGGGAACAGGGATCTTACACCAAGCTCCAATGGCTTCCTTCACAGCTTTTTCTTCTTCTTCCCTCTTCTCTCACTCACTCTCACAACACAGCTAATGAGCTCTTGGCTCTGATACCATGATAAAAAACAGAAGCAGGAGAGAACACACACAAGAGAAGCAAACCCTAATCCATATCCATCAATCATAAAGAAGGAGAGAAGCCATAGTCACCATCTCTCTCACATACACAAAGGAGAACACAACATAGTGTTGTGTCCACACTACAAAGTAAACCTAATGTAATGTCCACACCACACATGACCAGCTGGACGCGGTCATAAACACACCACACGATATCTATCTACCATACTGTCACTCTGTCAGCACCCATGTGCTATCCTCCAGCTGTATACGAGCTTGACATTTCAACACAAGGGAGTCACAAATTAAAAGCGAGAGGGCCATCTTTGAGACGAGAGGAGAAGGGTTCGCAAGAGGGCAAAACTATCAGGGGGTTGACGTAAAGCTGAGAGAGTGGAGAGGGGGTTGGCTGTGGCAAGGGAGAGTAATGAGGCTAGTGAGAGAGCAAGGGTTAATGCTACTATTATGAGTCCAAAGGAGGGGGGGCAGTGTCTTTATAAGTACAAGAGGGGGGATGAAACGGTGTGCATGAGAAGGATCAAGGAAGCACCAACGGTAGAGGAAAAGACACGATCGTGCGCATGAGAAGAAGGAAGTCAGCACCGATAATAGAGGAAAAACGACACAATCGGATAGCATGCAAGCGTGGATGGTGGGTGGGGAGGACAAGACAAGCCAGAACAACACTAGTAAGGAAGAAAACAACGAGGGGGCTCCAGCCATGTCATCATTTGGGGATTAGCATCAAGGGTGGTCGATAGCGCTAGTCATTCTCTCCTTTTTTTTTAATGAAATTTGAAATAATGGGATTTTACATCCTTCCCCCCTTATAAATCGAGATGCGCTCATCTCGAAAATAGGTAGGGATAATCTAAATACAACTTAGGCTCATGTTCCCAATTGGTATCTTTTGTTGGGAATTCTTTCCACACCAAACTAAATGTTTCCTACTAATGACATACCTGAGTACATCCTTCTTCAATCACGCTCAAACTGAACCCCTTTGTAGCATCAATTATCTTGGAGGTATGGCTGATAATGCATCATAAGCTTCATGATTCGATCTCTTAACTCATTTTAACGTTTCGCATGCACATACTTAACTGATAGAATAAGCATCTATCCTTGTGGCTTTTTTGTGCCTCTTCTCTTTCTCAAAGTGAATTGATTCTCTTACCTTTCTCTCAATGGATTGTTTGGGCCCTGAGTTGTAAAATATGCTCAAATACTCGTCTAAGGCTGATTTTGTGGTTCATTTCCATAACCAAAGGGTTACTTGGCATATAGATTGCAACCATAAAAGGACTTCTTACTCAATGCATCTGCAACTACATTATCTTTGCCCTGTCTATATTTGATTTCAAAATCAACTATGATAAGACCTCTATCCGGCACCCTTACATTATGTTAGATTTGGCTGGATAAAAATCCACTTGAAGCTCTTATGGTCTATAGTATGCATGAACTTCTTACTTAGTAGGATAGTGTCGCTATAGCATAAGGGCATGAATTACAACCAAAGTTCTAGGTCGTGAGTAGCATAATTTATCTCATAATTCTTGAGTTCCCTAGAAGTGTAAGCTATTGGTTTCCAACTAGTTTCCCTTTTGTGAGAGGAGTTTGCTAATAGTTGAAGGATGGGTGCAGTTATGAGAGCCACTCTTGATTTTGTTGAAACTCCTTATTCCCAAACTAGATCTGCATTCTTTTCACATAGCTTGGTTAAAGGTGTGGCTATCTGTGAATAGTCCGAAATAGAGATATGGTACCACTCTATGTTACCAAGAGATCCTTGAGTTGCCTTGATGTTGGACGATTTAGGCCATTTCCCTATATCTTGTTTTTTGGCTAGGTCTAGAGAGACTCCATCTTTGGAGACAATTAATCCCATATATATATTCACTATATTGTCTATAAAGAAGGTACACATTCTTTCTGGTGCTCCCTTAGGATTTCTAAAACTTTTGTAACTTGGTTTTAGTGCTCTTTCCCATCCTTAAAGTAGATTAGAATATCATCACACAGAACATCAAGGCATGATTGTCTAGCTTCTTCCTGAATATATCCTACATGAGCTTGTTGAAGGCTATCGCAATAGCATGATGGTCCCTACTTGGATCAAATGTCGTCTTTGGAATATCACTCTTTTTTACTCTAATTTCCTAATCAATGTCAGTCTTTGATTTTTATCAATCTCCTAGAACGGGTACGATACTTATTTTTCACAGTGAGTTGATTTAGACCTCTATAGGTGATGCATAACTGGAAGGTTCCATCCTTTTTCTTCTAAAATACGGTCGAAATTTTCCAAGGTGATACACTCGGGCCTGATGAATCCTTGCCTCATTATTTGTTTCTTCAAGTTCTTTGCACTCAAGCACTAATATTTTTCATGCCCATTAGCCAATAGTTGTGTTCCTTTAATAAACCCTATCTCATAGTCAATTTCCCTATGTGAATGGCATTTGAGTAGAAGCTATTCCATGAAGAGATTCTCTATCTCCTATTGTCAGTCTCGGTCCCTCTTTTAATATCATCATTGACTTCAATGAGTTTAGCTATGAACACCCTTTGATTTTTTATAGGGCCCTTTTACAATTTGCCTATTTTTATTAATTGAGACATGCCAAGTCTCCCTGAGTCTTGTGCATAGTCTCCCTGAGAGTATAGTACTTCTTGAGACTTTTCCAGTCTCACAATTGTCGTTAGCATTATTTGTTTCTAACCAATTCATGTCAAGATTACCATTATAGACCTCTAACAACATCACGTGAAAAGCAGTCTTGGGTTGGTTTTTTTATTTACCTCTAAGGTCTCATCCACTATGTGGACTTGAAAAATATAAGGTATTTCAAAAAAAAATCTAAAACTCAAAGCATGTATATTTCAGCATCTAGGGTTCTAATCCTACTTGAATTAATGAGTATCCTAGGTCTTTTGTTCATTAATTAGTCTAACTACCCAATGGTCGAAAGTTCCTTTAGACTACATCGATAATACGGTCACTGATGCTAGTACAAGGTCGTACTCGTTAGTTCAAAACTATAAGTTTAAGAGTCCTTAATACTACAAACTTGGCTTTGATATACTACCTACCTATAACACCAAACTAAATGTTTCCTAATGACTCTTTCTAAGAGCAATTTCTCTACAACTAAGGATTTTGTCTCGTTGAATCTCCAAAGTGCTTTGGGATGGCATAATAATTTTCTCATCAAGTTGCTTGGCATGTTTACTCCTTTAGCCTTGTTCCTCCCACAACCTAGGCATTGGATAATATACCTGAGTACATCCTTCTTCAATCACGCTCAAAAAAAACTCCTTTGTAGAACATTTAGCATCATGAAATATCTTGGAGGTATGGATGATGGTACATCATAAGCTTCATGATTCAATCTCTTAACTCATTTTAACGTTTGGCATGCACATTCTTAACTGATATAATAAGCATCTATCCTTGTGGCTTTTTTGTGCCTCTTCTCTTTCTCAAAGTGAGTTGATTCTCTTCTCTTTCTCTCAATGGATTTTTTGGGCCCTGAGTTGTAAAATATGCTCAAATACTCGTCCAAGGCTGATTTTGTGGTTCATTTCCATTAGGAAAGACCTCTATCTGGCACCCTTACATTATGTTAGATCTGGCTGGATAAAAATCCACTTGAAGCTCTTATGGTCTATAGTATGCATGAACTTCTTACTTAGTAGGATAGTGTCGCTATAGCATAAGGGCATGAATTACAACCAAAGTTCTAGGTCATGAGTAGCATAATTTATCTCATAATCCTTGAGTTCCCTTGAAGTGTAAGCAATTGGTTCTCCAACTAGTTTCCCTTTTTGTGAGAGGAGTTAACTAATAGTTGAAGGATGGGTGCAGTTATGAGAGCACTCTTGATTTTGTTGAAACTCCTTATTCCCAAACTACTTCTGCATTCTTTTCACATAGCTTGGTTAAAGGTGTGGCTATCTGTGAATAGTCCGAAATAGAGATATGGTACCACTCTATGTTACCAACAGATCCTTGACTTGTCTTGATGTTGGACGATTTAGGCCATTTCCCTATATCTTGTTTTTTGGCTAGGTCTACAGAGACTCCATCTTTGGAGACAATGAATCCCATATATATATTCACTATATTGCCTATAAAGAAGGTTCATCAAGGCATGATTGTCTAGCTTCTTCCTGAATATATCTTGCATGAGCTTGTTGAAGGCTATTAGTCAACGCAATAGCATGATAGTCCCTACTTGGATCAAAGGTCATCTTTGGAATGCCACTCTTTTTTTACTCTAATTTCCTAATCAACTGACTTCATGTCAGTCTTTGATTTTCATCAATCTCCTAGAACGGGTAGGATACTTATTTTTCACAGAGTGAGTTGATTTAGACCTCTATAGGTGATGCATAACTAGAAGGTTCCATCCTTTTTCTTCTAAAATAGGGTCAAAATTTCCCAAGGTGATACACTCGGGCCTGATGAATCCTTGCCTCATTATTTGTCAAATTTGTTTCTTCAAGTTCTTTGCACTCAGGCACTAATATTTTTTATGCCCATTAGCCAATAGTTGTGTTCCTTGAATAAACCCTATCTCGTAGTCAATTTCCCTATGTGAATGGCATTTGAGTAGAAGCTATTCCATAAAGAGATTCTCTATCTCCTATTGTCAGTCTCGGTCCCTCTTTTAATATCATCATTGACTTCAATGAGTTTAGCTATGAACACCCTTTGATTTTTCCTAGAGCCCTTTTACAATTTGCCTGTTTTTATTAATTGAGACTTGCCAAGTCTCCCTGAGTCTTGTGCATAGTCTCCCTGAGAGTATAGTACTTCTTGAGACTTTTCTAGTCTCACAATTGTGGAGCATTATTTGTTTCTAACCAATTCATGTCAAGATTACCATTATAGACCTCTAACGGAATCACGTGAAAAGCAGTCTTGCATTGGTTTTTTTAATTACCTCTAAGGTCTCATCCACTATGTGGACTTGAAAAATATAAGGTATTTCAAAAAAAATCTAAAACTCAAAGCATGTATATTTCAGCATCTAGGGTTCTAATCCTACTTGAATTAATGAGTATCCTAGGTCTTTTGTTCAACAATTAGTCTAACTACCAAATGGTCGAAGGTTCCTTTAGACTACATCGATAATACGGTCATTGATGCTAGTACAAGGTCGTACTCGTTAGTTCAAAACTATAAGTTTAAGAGTCCTTAATACTACAAACTTGGCTTCGATATACTACCTACCTATAAGATACCACCCCATCTCGTCACCACGAGTAAAGAGGCAGCACCTCACTCGGTAAGATCAATCTCAACCCATTGTGAGAGCTATCTCATCGGTGCCTCTCCTGGATGATCCGATTCATAAGCAATATCCACAAGGTTGGGGGTCCTACCGAATATGTCAAGGATATCTTTTCAGTCTCTAGTCTCTTGTGAGAAAACACCCAACTCATCAGGTGCACCCGACCACCCATTTCTTAGTTACTAAAACCGTTCATCTATGAGGTTTTCCTGAATTACTAGGCACATTGTTATCATTGATGCAAACTATAACATGATTTATTTATTTATTCTTGTGCATAGTTTCCTTTATCCCTCGAGTAATTCCACGCAGAGTCAGAAATTCATCACAACGACCATAATTTCAAATGCTCAGCATCCCGAGTTACATCCATCTCCTATCCCTCGGCAGCTCACTACCGAGTCACAAAACAATCTAGAGCTTACGACGACTATCGTGGGGAAAAATCACTCGAATAGTAGAAAGAGAAGTGTCTCCTTCACCCTCTTCTTGCTATGGAAGACCTTTCTATCTCAGGCTTGTAACTACTAGAAAGAACCCTCGCCCCGGCCCGCCCCGTGGTGGGTTACCCAATGAAGGCGGTTTTCTCGATATCTAAGTATTTCCAAATTCGGTCACCCTGGGTGGGGAGTACCCAGTTGCCCCGAAAATTCACTAGATCACATCGGAATGGATTCCCCAAACCAATCTAGTCAGAATGGTTACCCTAGGGTGAATTTTCCTAGTTCACAAATTCATCATTCACATTTTGAGTCCATGTTTTGTCAACATCTTTATGACGCCAACGTAAAGAATTCCACATAACGCAATCACCTTCTATAAAGAGAGCAGTCACCTTTCTATAATAAACAATCTTAATTTTTAATCAATGGATAATAATTAATATCTTATCCTAGTACTCAAATCAAGTCGAGACATAGTTGTAAACATTGCATTACCAAACCAAATCCTAGCTAGGTCTTGGGAGCTCATATCCTATCTTGTGAAGGATAGACCAATATTGTATCATTATTTTAAATTTGGTCATAACCCAAGACAATTAACGAGAGTAAAAATATTTTTTTAAGCATTTTATCAATGATCTCAACTCCTCATCAATCAGCTCAAGTCCTCATCACAACAAACCAGTTTAAACTATGATCCCAAGTAGTGAAGTAAAATATTTTGAGTTAAGATCAACTTACTTACAGTTCCAAATAGAAACGAAGAGAGAATGAAGATGGCTAACCTAAATCCAAGTAGTAATTGATAATCTACATTCACATTATATGTTGCCTGGGAGTAGTGCATATTTTATCTCATCTCTTTCACATCACCCTATCTCATACCTTATCCTTTACAAACCCGTATTGCATTATTGAGAACCAGCTGGTCTCGTCTCACTATATGCATGGTTCACTGCTACCACCCACCGTCGACCTTGAGTTTGGAACATAATTATGTCTTCTCCGTTTGTTTTGGGGCTAGTCTTTCTACATTGCCTGGAGAAGGGTGGTTGGCATGAGGTTAGGAAGTGATAGTTGTGATAAGATGAGAGGTGGCGATTGAACGAAAGGTAAAGCTCATGAGATAAATTACTGCCAAAGAAGCGTGTGATCCGACAAGAGGCCAAGAGGTGGTGAGGCGGTCTCGTGGGCTAAGGCATGGGAGCATGTGGATGGACACGATGTTGACCAATGGAAGCCATGGGTCTAGGAAGGTGATTGAGGCAAGAAGATGGCTCACCCGTGAGGTGACATCATGGCATGAAACAGAGGGTAGAAGAGATGGACGGAGATGTACGACAAAGATGGAATCACTTGAACCAATCTGAAGAGGTTGTCGGCGGGTGTGTAAGACAAGAGGTAGTGGTCACGATGATGGAAATATAGCCTTGATGATAAGGCACGAGTGGTTGAGGGGGTGGCTGGCGAGGAGACAAGCTGAGAGGGGGGGGTGCAAGGGAGTCACAAATTAAAAGCGAGAGGGCCATCTTTGAGACGAGAGGAGAAGGGTTCGCAAGAGGGCAAAACTATCAGGGGGTTGACGTAAAGCTGAGAGAGTGGAGAGGGGGTTGGCTGTGGCAAGGGAGAGTAATGAGGCTAGTGAGAGAGCAAGGGTTAATGCTACTATTATGAGTCCAAAGGAGGGGGGGGCAGTGTCTTTATAAGTACAAGAGGGGGGATGAAACGGTGCGCATGAGAAGGATCAAGGAAGCACCAACGGTAGAGGACAAGACACGATTGTGCGCATGAGAAGAAGGAAGTCAGCACCGATAATAGAGGAAAAACGACACAATTGGATAGCATGCAAGCGTGGATGGTGGGTGGGGAGGACAAGACAAGCCAGAACAACACTAGTAAGGAAGAAAACAACGAGGGGGATCTAGCCATGTCATCATTTGGGGATTAGCATCAAGGGTGGTCGACAGCGCTAGTCATTCTCTCCTTTTTTTTAATGAAATTTGAAATAATGGGATTTTACATCCTTCCCCCCTTAGAAATCGAGATGCGCTCATCTCGAAAATAGGTAGGGATAATCTAAATACAACTTAGGCTCATGTTCCCAATTGGTATCTTTTGTTGGGAATTCTTTCCACACCAAACTAAATGTTTCCTACTAATGACATATCTGAGTACATCCTTCTTCAATCACGCTCAAACTGAACCCCTTTGTAGCATCAATTATCTTGGAGGTATGGCTGATAATGCATCATAAGCTTCATGATTCGATCTCTTAACTCATTTTAACATTTCGCATGCACATACTTAACTGATAGAGTAAGCATCTATCCTTGTGGCTTTTTTGTGCCTCTTCTCTTTCTCAAAGTGAATTGATTCTCTTACCTTTCTCTCAATGGATTGTTTGGGCCCTGAGTTGTAAAATATGCTCAAATACTCGTCTAAGGCTGATTTTGTGGTTCATTTCCATAACCAAAGGGTTACTTGGCATATAGATTGCAACCATAAAAGGACTTCTTACTCAATGCATCTGCAACTACATTATCTTTGCCCTGTCTGTATTTGATTTCAAAATCAACTATGATAAGACCTCTATCCGGCACCCTTACATTATGTTAGATCTGGCTGGATAAAAATCCACTTGAAGCTCTTATGGTCTATAGTATGCATGAACTTCTTACTTAGTAGGATAGTGTCGCTATAGCATAAGGGCATGAATTACAACCAAAGTTCTAGGTCGTGAGTAGCATAATTTATCTCATAATTCTTGAGTTCCCTAGAAGTGTAAGCTATTGGTTTCCAACTAGTTTCCCTTTTGTGAGAGGAGTTTGCTAATAGTTGTAGGATGGGTGCAGTTATGAGAGCCACTCTTGATTTTGTTGAAACTCCTTATTCCCAAACTACTTCTGCATTCTTTTCACATAGCTTGGTTAAAGGTGTGGCTATCTGTGAATAGTCCGAAATAGAGATATGGTACCACTCTATGTTACCAAGAGATCCTTGAGTTGCCTTGATGTTGGACGATTTAGGCCATTTCCCTATATCTTGTTTTTTGGCTAGGTCTAGAGATACTCCATCTTTGGAGACAATGAATCACATATATATATTCACTATATTGTCTATAAAGAAGGTACACATTCTTTCTGGTGCTCCCTTAGGATTTCTAAAACTTTTGTAACTTGGTTTTAGTGCTCTTTCCCATCCTTAAAGTAGATTAGAATATCATCACACAGAACATCAAGGCATGATTGTCTAGCTTCTTCCTGAATATATCCTGCATGAGCTTGTTGAAGGCTATCGCAATAGCATGATAGTCCCTACTTGGATCAAATGTCGTCTTTGGAATATCACTCTTTTTTTACTCTAATTTCCTAATCAACTAACTTCATGTCAGTCTTTGATTTTCATCAATCTCCTAGAACGGGTAGGATACTTATTTTTCACAGTGAGTCGATTTAGACCTCTATAGGTGATGCATAACTGGAAGGTTCCATCCTTTATTTTCTAAAATAGGGTCGAAATTTCCCAAGGTGATACACTCGGGCCTGATGAATCCTTGCCTCATTATTTGTTTCTTCAAGTTCTTTGCACTCAGGCACTAATATTTTTCATGCCCATTAGCCAATAGTTGTGTTCCTTTAATAAACCCTATCTCATAGTCAATTTCCCTATGTGAATGGCATTTGAGTAGAAGCTATTCCATGAAGAGATTCTCTATCTCCTATTGTCAGTCTCGGTCCCTCTTTTAATATCATCATTGACTTCAATGAGTTTAGCTATGAACACCCTTTGATTTTTTATAGGGCCCTTTTACAATTTGCCTGTTTTTATTAATTGAGACTTGCCAAGTCTCCCTGAGTCTTGTGAATAGTCTCCCTGAGAGTATAGTACTTCTTGAGACTTTTCTAGTCTCACAATTGTGGTTAGCATGATTTGTTTCTAACCAATTCATGTCAAAATTACCATTATAGACCTCTAACGGCATCACGTGAAAAGCAATCTTGGGTTGGTTTTTTTAATTACCTCTAAGGTCTCATCCACTATGTGGACTTGAAAAATATAAGGTATTTCAAAAAAAAAATCTAAAACTCAAAGCATGTATATTTCAGCATCTAGGGTTCTGATCCTACTTGAATTAATGAGTATCCTAGGTCTTTTGTTCATTAATTAGTCTAACTACCCAATGGTCGAAAGTTCCTTTAGACTACATCGATAATACGGTCACTGATGCTAGTACAAGGTCGTACTTGTTAGTTCAAAACTATAAGTTTAAGAGTCCTTAATACTACAAACTTGGCTTTGATATACTACCTACCTATAACACCAAACTAAATGTTTCCTAATGACTCTTTCTAAGAGCAATTTCTCTACAACTAAGGATTTTGTCTCGTTGAATCTCCAAAGTGCTTTGGGATGGCATAATAATTTTCTCATCAGGTTGCTTGGTATGTTTACTCCTTTAGCCTTGTTCCTCCCACAACCTAGGCATTGGATAATATACCTGAGTACATCCTTCTTCAATCACGCTCAAAATAAACTCCTTTGTAGAACATTTAGCATCATGAAATATCTTGGAGGTATGGATGATGGTACATCATAAGCTTCATGATTCGATCTCTTAACTCATTTTAACGTTTGGCATGCACATTCTTAACTGATATAATAAGCATCTATCCTTGTGGCTTTTTTGTGCCTCTTCTCTTTCTCAAAGTGAGTTGATTCTCTTCTCTTTCTCTCAATGGATTTTTTGGGCCCTGAGTTGTAAAATATGCTCAAATACTCGTCCAAGGCTGATTTTGTGGTTCATTTTCATTAGCAAAGACCTCTATCCGGCACCCTTACATTATGTTAGATCTAGCTGGATAAAAATCCACTTGAAGCTCTTATGGTCTATAGTATGCATGAACTTCTTACTTAGTAGGATAGTGTCGCTATAGCATAAGGGCATGAATTACAACCAAAGTTCTAGGTCGTGAGTAGCATAATTTATCTCATAATCCTTGAGTTCCCTTGAAGTGTAAGCAATTGGTTTTCCAACTAGTTTCCCTTTTTGTGAGAGGAGTTTACTAATAGTTGAACGATGGGTGCAGTTATGAGAGCACTCTTGATTTTGTTGAAACTCCTTATTCCCAAACTACTTCTGCATTCTTTTCACATAGCTTGGTTAAAGGTGTGGCTATCTGTGAATAGTCCGAAATAGAGATATGGTACCACCCTATGTTACCAAGAGATCCTTGAGTTGCCTTGATGTTGGACGATTTAGGCCATTTCCCTATATCTTGTTTTTTGGCTAAATCTACAGAGACTCCATCTTTGGAGACAATGAATCCCATATATATATTCACTATATTGTCTATAAAGAAGGTACACATTCTTTCTGGTGCTCCCTTAGGATTTCTAAAACTTTTGTAACTTGGTTTTAGTGCTCTTTCCCATCCTTAAAGTAGATTAGAATATCATCACACAGAACATCAAGGCATGATTGTCTAGCTTCTTCCTGAATATATCTTGCATGAGCTTGTTGAAGGCTATTAGTCAACGCAATAGCATGATAGTCCCTACTTGGATCAAAGGTCATCTTTGGAATATCACTCTTTTTTTACTCTAATTTCCTAATCAACTAACTTCATGTCAGTCTTTGATTTTCATCAATCTCCTAGAACGGGTAGGATACTTATTTTTCACAGAGTGAGTTGATTTAGACCTCTATAGGTGATGCATAACTAGAAGGTTCCATCCTTTTCTTCTAAAATAGGGTCAAAATTTCCCAAGGTGATACACTCGGGCCTGGTGAATCCTTGCCTCATTATTTGTCAAATTTGTTTCTTCAAGTTCTTTGCACTCAGGCACTAATATTTTTTATGCCCATTAGCCAATAGTTGTGTTCCTTGAATAAACCCTATCTCGTAGTCAATTTTCCTATGTGAATGGCATTTGAGTAGAAGCTATTCCATAAAGAGATTCTCTATCTCCTATTGTCAGTCTCGGTCCCTCTTTTAATATCATCATTGACTTCAATGAGTTTAGCTATGAACACCCTTTGATTTTTCCTAGAGCCCTTTTACAATTTGCCTATTTTTATTAATTGAGACTTGCCAAGTCTCCCTGAGTCTTGTGCATTGTCTCCTTGAGAGTAGAGTACTTCTTGAGACTTTTCTAGTCTCACAATTGTGGAGCATTATTTGTTTCTAACCAATTCATGTCAAGATTACCATTATAGACCTCTAACGGCATCACGTGGAAAGCAGTCTTGCATTGGTTTTTTTAATTACCTCTAAGGTCTCATCCACTATGTGGACTTGAAAAATATAAGGTATTTCAAAAAAAATCTAAAACTCAACGCATGTATATTTCAGCATCTAGGGTTCTAATCCTACTTGAATTAATGAGTATCCTAGGTCTTTTGTTCAACAATTAGTCTAACTACCAAATGGTCGAAGGTTCCTTTAGACTACATCGATAATACGGTCATTGATGCTAGTACAAGGTCGTACTCGTTAGTTCAAAACTATAAGTTTAAGAGTCCTTAATACTACAAACTTGGCTTCGATATACTACCTACCTATAAGATACCACCCCATCTCGTCACCACGAGTAAAGAGGCAGCACCTCACTCGGTAAGATCAATCCCAACCCATTGTGAGAGCTATCTCATCGGTGCCTCTCCTGGACGATCCGATTCATAAACAATATCCACAAGGTTGGGGGTCCTACCGAATATGTCAAGGATATCTTTTCGGTCTCTAGTCTCTTGTGAGAAAACACCCAACTCATCAGGTGCACCCGACCACCCATTTCTCAGTTACTAAAACCGTTCATCTATGGGGTTTCCTGAATTACTAGGCACATTGTTATCATTGATGCAAACTATAACATGATTTATTTATTTATTCTTGTGCATAGTTTCCTTCATCCCTCGAGTCATTCCACACAGAGTCATAAATTCGTCACAACAATCATAATTTCAAATGCTCAGCGTCCCGAGTTACATCCATCTCCAATCCCTCGGATCACTACCGAGTCACAAAACAATCTAGAGCTTACGACTGTCGTGGGGAAAAATCACTCGAATAGTAGAAAGAGAAGTGTCTCCTTCACCCTCTTCTTGCTATGGAAGACCTTTCTAGCTCAGGCTTGTAACTACTAGAAAGAACCCTCGCCCCGGCCCGCCCCGTGGTGGGTTACCCAATGAAGGCTGTTTTCTCGATATCTAAGTATTTCCAAATTCGGTCACCCTGGGTGGGGAGTACCCAGTTGCCCCGAAAATTCACTAGATCACATCGGAATGGGTTCCCCAAACCAATCTAGTCAGAATGGTTACCCTAGGGTGAATTTTCCTAGTTCACAAATTCATCATTCACATTTTGAGTCCATGTTTTGTCAACATCTTTATGACGCCAACGTAAAGAATTCCACATAACGCAATCACCTTCTATAAAGAGAGCAGTCACCTTTCTATAATAAACAATCTTAATTTTTAATCAATGGATAATAATTAATATCTTATCCTAGTACTCAAATCAAGTCGAGACATAGTTGTAAACATTGCATTACCAAACCAAATCCTAGCTAGGTCTTGGGAGCTCATATCCTATCTTGTGAAGGATAGACCAATTTTGTATCATTATTTTAAATTTGGTCATAACCCAAGACAATTAACGAGAGTAAAAATATTTTTTTTGAGCATTTTATCAATGATCTCAACTCCTCATCAATCAGCTCAAGTCCTCATCATCAACAAACCAGTTTAAACTATGATCCCAAGTAGTGAAGTAAAATATTTTGAGTTAAGATCAACTTACTTACAGTTCCAAAATAGAAACGAAGAGAGAATGAAGATGGCTTACCTAAATCCAAGTAGTAATTGATAATCTACATTCACATTATATGTTGCTTGGGAGTAGTGCATATTTTATCTCATCTCTTTCACATCACCCTATCTCATACCTTATCCTTTACAAACCCGTATTGCATTATTGAGAACCAGCTGGTCTCGTCTCACTATACGCATGGTTCACTGCTGCCACCCACCGTCGACCTTGAGTTTGGAACATAATTATGTCTTCTCCGTTTGTTTTGGGGCTAGTCTTTCTACATTGCCTGGAGAAGGGTGGTTGGCATGAGGTTAGGAAGTGATAGTTGTGATAAGATGAGAGGTGGCGATTGAACGAAAGGTAAAGCTCATGAGATAAATTACTGCCAAAGAAGCGTGTGATCCGACAAGAGGCCAAGAGGTGGTGAGGCGGTCTCGTGGGCTAAGGCATGGGAGCATGTGGATGGACACGATGTTGACCAATGGAAGCCATGGGTCTAGGAAGGTGATTGAGGCAAGAAGATGGCTCACCCATGAGGTGACATCATGGCACGAAACAGAGGGTAGAAGAGATGGCCGGAGATGTACGACAAAGATGGAATCACTTGAACCAATCTAAAGAGGTTGTCGGGTGTGTAAGACAAGAGGTAGTGGTCACGATGATGGAAATATAGCCTTGATGATAAGGCACGAGTGGTTGAGGGGGTGGCTGGCGAGGAGACAAGCTGAGAGGGGGGGGTGCAAGGGAGTCACAAATTAAAAGCGAGAGGGCCATCTTTGAGACGAGAGGAGAAGGGTTCGCAAGAGGGCAAAACTATCAGGGGGTTGACGTAAATCTGAGAGAGTGGAGAGGGGGTTGGCTGTGGCAAGGGAGAGTAATGAGGCTAGTGAGAGAGCAAGGGTTAATGCTACTATTATGAGTCCAAACGAGGGGGGGGCAGTGTCTTTATAAGTACAAGAGGGGGGATGAAACGGTGCGCATGAGAAGGATCAAGGAAGCACCAACGGTAGAGGACAAGACACGATCGTGCGCATGAGAAGAAGGAAGTCAGCACCGATAATAGAGAAAAAACGACACAATCGGATAGCATGCAAGCGTGGATGGTGAATGGGGAGGACAAGACAAGCCAGAACAACACTAGTAAGGAAGAAAACAACGAGGGGGCTCCAGCCATGTCATCATTTGGGGATTAGCATCAAGGGTGGTCGACAGCGCTAGTCATTCTCTCCTTTTTTTTAAATGAAATTTGAAATAATGGGATTTTACATCCTTCCCCCCTTAGAAATTGAGATGCGCTCATCTCAAAAATAGTAGGGATAATCTAAATACAACTTAGGCTCATGTTCCCAATTGGTATCTTCTGTTGGGAATTCCTTCCACACCAAACTAAATGTTTCCTACTAATGACATACCTGAGTACATCCTTCTTCAATCACGCTCAAACTGAACCCCTTTGTAGCATCAATTATCTTGGAGGTATGGCTGATAATGCATCATAAGCTTCATGATTCGATCTCTTAAATCATTTTAACGTTTCGAATGCACATACTTAACTGATAGAATAAGCATCTATCCTTGTGGCTTTTTTGTGCCTCTTCTCTTTCTCAAAGTGAATTGATTCTCCTACCTTTCTCTCAATGGATTGTTTGGGCCCTGAGTTGTAAAATATGCTCAAATACTCGTCTAAGGCTGATTTTGTGGTTCATTTCCATAACCAAAGGGTTACTTGGCATATAGATTGCAACCATAAAAGGACTTCTTACTCAATGCATCTGCAACTACATTATCTTTGCCCTGTCTGTATTTGGTTTCAAAATCAACTATGATAAGACCTCTATCCGGCACCCTTACATTATGTTAGATCTGGCTGGATAAAAATCCACTTGAAGCTCTTATGGTCTATAGTAGGCATGAACTTCTTACTTAGTAGGATAGTGTCGCTATAGCATAAGGGCATGAATTACAACCAAAGTTCCAGGTCGTGAGAAGCATAATTTATCTCATAATTCTTGAGTTCCCTAGAAGTGTAAGCTATTGGTTTCCAACTAGTTTCCCTTTTGTGAGAGGAGTTTGCTAATAGTTGAAGGATGGGTGCAGTTATGAGAGCCACTCTTGATTTCGTTGAAACTCCTTATTCCCAAACTACTTCTGCATTCTTTTCACATAGCTTGGTTAAAGGTGTGGCTATCTGTGAATAGTCCAAAATAGAGATATGGTACCACTCTATGTTACCAAGAGATCCTTGAGTTGCCTTGATGTTGGACGATTTAGGCCATTTCCCTATATCTTGTTTTTTGGCTAGGTCTAGAGATACTCCATCTTTGGAGACAATGAATCCCATATATATATTCACTATATTGTCTATAAAGAAGGTACACATTCTTTCTGGTGCTCCCTTAGGATTTCTAAAACTTTTGTAACTTGGTTTTAGTGCTCTTTCCCATCCTTAAAGTAGATTAGAATATCATCACACAGAACATCAAGGCATGATTGTCTAGCTTCTTCCTGAATATATCCTGCATGAGCTTGTTGAAGGCTATCGCAATAGCATGATAGTCCCTACTTGGATCAAGTGTCGTCTTTGGAATATCACTCTTTTTTTACTCTAATTTCCTAATCAACTAACTTCATGTCAGTCTTTGATTTTCATCAATCTCCTAGAACGGGTAGGATACTTATTTTTCACAGTGAGTTGATTTAGACCTCTATAGGTGATGCATAACTGGAAGGTTCCATCCTTTTTCTTCTAAAATAGGGTCGAAATTTCCCAAGGTGATACACTCGGGCCTGATGAATCCTTGCCTCATTATTTGTTTCTTCAAGTTCTTTGCACTCAGGCACTAATATTTTTCATGCCCATTAGCCAATAGTTGTGTTCCTTTAATAAACCCTATCTCATAGTCAATTTCCTTATGTGAATGGCATTTGAGTAGAAGCTATTCCATGAAGAGATTCTCTATCTCCTATTGTCAGTCTCGGTCCCTCTTTTAATATCATCATTGACTTCAATGAGTTTAGCTATGAACACCCTTTGACTTTTTATAGGGCCCTTTTACAATTTGCCTGTTTTTATTAATTGAGACTTGCCAAGTCTCCCTGAGTCTTGTGCATAGTCTCCCTGAGAGTATAGTACTTCTTGAGACTTTTCGAGTCTCACAATTGTGGTTAGCATTATTTGTTTCTAACCAATTCATGTCAAGATTACCATTATAGACCTCTAACGGCATCACGTGAAAAGCAGTCTTGGGTTGGTTTTTTTAATTACCTCTAAGGTCTCATCCACTATGTGGACTTGAAAAATATAAGGTATTTCAAAAAAAATCTAAAACTCAAAGCATGTATATTTCAGCATCTAGGGTTCTAATCCTACTTGAATTAATGAGTATCCTAGGTCTTTTGTTCAACAATTAGTCTAACTACCAAATGGTCGAAGGTTCCTTTAGACTACATCGATAATACGGTCATTGATGCTAGTACAAGGTCGTACTCGTTAGTTCAAAACTATAAGTTTAAGAGTCCTTAATACTACAACTTGGCTTCGATATACTACCTACCTATAAGATACCACCCCATCTCGTCACCACGAGTAAAGAGGCAGCACCTCACTCGGTAAGATCAATCCCAACCCATTGTGAGAGCTATCTCATCGGTGCCTCTCCTGGACGATCCGATTCATAAGCAATATCCACAAGGTTGGGGGTCCTACCGAATATGTCAAGGATATCTTTTCGGTCTCTAGTCTCTTGTGAGAAAACACCCAACTCATCAGGTGCACCCGACCACCCATTTCTCAGTTACTAAAACCGTTCGTCTATGAGGTTTTCCTGAATTACTAGGCACATTGTTATCATTGATGCAAACTATAACATGATTTATTTATTTATTCTTGTGCATAGTTTCCTTTATCACTCGAGTCATTCCACACAGAGTCAAAAATTCATCACAACAACCATAATTGCAAATGCTCAGCGTCCCGAGTTACATCCATCTCCAATCCCTCGGCTCACTACCGAGTCACAAAACAATCTAGAGCTTACGACGACTGTCGTGGGAAAAAATCACTCGAATAGTAGAAAGAGAAGTGTCTCCTTCACCCTCTTCTTGCTATGGAAGACCTTTCTAGCTCAGGCTTGTAACTACTAGAAAGAACCCTCGCCCCGCCCCGCCCCGTGGTTTTCTCGATATCTAAGTATTTCCAAATTCGGTCACCCTGGGTGGGGAGTACCCAGTTGCCCCGAAAATTCACTAGATCACATCGGAATGGGTTCCCCAAACCAATCTAGTCAGAATGGTTACCCTAGGGTGAACTTTCCTAGTTCACAAATTCATCATTCACATTTTGAGTCCATGTTTTGTCAACATCTTTATGACGCCAACGTAAAGAATTCCACATAACGCAATCACCTTCTATAAAGAGAGCAGTCACCTTTCTATAATAAACAATCTTAATTTTTAATCAATGGATAATAATTAATATCTTATCCTAGTACTCAAATCAATTCGAGACATAGTTGTAAACATTGCATTACCAAACCAAATCCTAGCTAGGTCTTGGGAGCTCATATCCTATCTTGTGAAGGATAGACCAATTTTGTATCATTATTTTAAATTTGGTCATAACCCAAGACAATTAACGAGAGTAAAAATATTTTTTTAAGCATTTTATCAATGATCTCAACTCCTCATCAATCAGCTGAAGTCGTCATCAACAAACCAGTTTAAACTATGATCCCAAGTAGTGAAGTAAAATATTTTGAGTTAAGATCAACTTACTTACAGTTCCAAATAGAAACGAAGAGAGAATGAAGATGGCTAACCTAAATCCAAGTAGTAATTAATAATCTACATTCACATTATATGTTGACTGGGAGTAGTGCATATTTTATCTCATCTCTTTCACATCACCCTATCTCATACCTTATCCTTTACAAACCCGTATTGCATTATTGAGAACCAGCTGGTCTCGTCTCACTATACGCATGGTTCACTGCTACCACCCACCGTCGACCTTGAGTTTGGAACATAATTATGTCTTCTCCGTTTGTTTTGGGGCTAGTCTTTCTACATCGCCTGGAGAAGGGTCGTTGGCATGAGGTTAGGAAGTGATAGTTGTGATAAGATGAGAGGTGGCGATTGAACGAAAGGTAAAGCTCATGAGATAAATTACTGCCAAAGAAGCGTGTGATCCGACAAGAGGCCAAGAGGTGGTGAGGCGGTCTCGTGGGCTAAGGCATGGGAGCATGTGGATGGACACGATGTTGACCAATGGAAGCCATGGGTCTAGGAAGGTGATTGAGGCAAGAAGATGGCTCACCCACCATGAGGTGACATCATGGCACGAAACAGAGGGTAGAAGAGATGGCCGGAGATGTACGACAAAGATGGAATCACTTGAACCAATCTGAAGAGGTTGTCGGGTGTGTAAGACAAGAGGTAGTGGTCACGATGATGGAAATATAGCCTTGATGATAAGGCACGAGTGGTTGAGGGGGTGGCTTTCGAGGAGACAAGCTGAGAGGGGGGGGTGCAAGGGAGTCACAAATTAAAAGCGAGAGGGCCATCTTTGAGACGAGAGGAGAAGGGTTCGCAAGAGGGCAAAACTATCAGGGGGTTGACGTAAAGCTGAGAGAGTGGAGAGGGGGTTGGCTGTGGCAAGGGAGAGTAATGAGGCTAGTGAGAGAGCAAGGGTTAATGCTACTATTATGAGTCCAAAGGAGGGGGGGCAGTGTCTTTATAAGTACAAGAGGGGGGATGAAACGGTGTGCATGAGAAGGATCAAGGAAGCACCAACGGTAGAGGAAAAGACATGATCGTGCGCATGAGAAGAAGGAAGTCAGCACTGATAATAGAGGAAAAACGACACAATCGGATAGCATGCAAGCGTGGATGGTGGGCGGGGACGACAAGACAAGCCAGAACAACACTAGTAAGGAAGAAAACAACGAGGGGGCTCCAGCCATGTCATCATTTGGGGATTAGCAGCAAGGGTGGTCGACAGCGCTAGTCATTCTCTCCTTTTTTTTAAATGAAATTTGAAATAATGGGATTTTACATCCTTCCCCCCTTAGAAATGGAGATGCGCTCATCTCAAAAATAGTAGGGATAATCTAAATACAACTTAGGCTCATGTTCCCAATTGGTATCTTTTGTTGGGAATTCCTTCCACACCAAACTAAATGTTTCCTACTAATGACATACCTGAGTACATCCTTCTTCAATCACGCTCAAACTGAACCCCTTTGTAGCATCAATTATCTTGGATGTATGGCTGATAATGCATCATAAGCTTCATGATTCGATCTCTTAAATCATTTTAACGTTTCGAATGCACATACTTAACTGATAGAATAAGCATCTATCCTTGTGGCTTTTTTGTGCCTCTTCTCTTTCTCAAAGTGAATTGATTCTCTTACCTTTCTCTCAATGGATTGTTTGGGCCCTGAGTTGTAAAATATGCTCAAATACTCGTCTAAGGCTGATTTTGTGGTTCATTTCCATAACCAAAGGGTTACTTGGCATATACATTGCAACCATAAAAGGACTTCTTACTCAATGCATCTGCAACTACATTATCTTTGCCCTGTCTATATTTGGTTTCAAAATCAACTATGATAAGACCTCTATCCGGCACCCTTACATTATGTTAGATCTGGCTGGATAAAAATCCACTTGAAGCTCTTATGGTCTATAGTATGCATGAACTTCTTACTTAGTAGGATAGTGTCGCTATAGCATAAGGGCATGAATTACAACCAAAGTTCTAGGTCGTGAGAAGCATAATTTATCTCATAATTCTTGAGTTCCCTAGAAGTGTAAGCTATTGGTTTCCAACTAGTTTCCCTTTTGTGAGAGGAGTTTGCTAATAGTTGAAGGATGGGTGCAGTTATGAGAGCCACTCTTGATTTTGTTGAAACTCCTTATTCCCAAACTACTTCTGCATTCTTTTCACATAGATTGGTTAAAGGTGTGGCTATCTGTGAATAGTCCGAAATAGAGATATGGTACCACTCTATGTTACCAAGAGATCCTTGAGTTGCCTTGATGTTGGACGATTTAGGCCATTTCCCTATATCTTGTTTTTTGGCTAGGTCTAGAGATACTCCATCTTTGGAGACAATGAATACCATATATATATTCACTATATTGTCTATAAAGAAGGTACACATTCTTTCTGGTGCTCCCTTAGGATTTCTAAAACTTTTTTAACTTGGTTTTAGTGCTCTTTCCAATCCTTAAAGTAGATTAGAATATCATCACACAGAACATCAAGGCATGATTGTCTAGCTTCTTCCTGAATATATCCTGCATGAGCTTGTTGAAGGCTATCGCAATAGCATGATAGTCCCTACTTGGATCAAGTGTCGTCTTTGGAATATCACTCTTTTTTTACTCTAATTTCCTAATCAACTAACTTCATGTCAGTCTTTGATTTTCATCAATCTCCTAGAACGGGTAGGATACTTATTTTTCACAGTGAGTTGATTTAGACCTCTATAGGTGATGCATAACTGGAAGGTTCCATCCTTTTTCTTCTAAAATAGGGTCAAAATTTCCCAAGGTGATACACTCGGGCCTGATGAATCCTTGCCTCATTATTTGTTTCTTCAAGTTCTTTGCACTCAGGCACTAATATTTTTCATGCCCATTAGCCAATAGTTGTGTTCCTTTAATAAACCCTATCTCATAGTCAATTTCCCTATGTGAATGGCATTTGAGTAGAAGCTATTCCATGAAGAGATTCTCTATCTCCTATTGTCAGTCTTGGTCCCTCTTTTAATATCATCATTGACTTCAATGAGTTTAGCTATGAACACCCTTTGATTTTTTATAGGGCCCTTTTACAATTTGCCTGTTTTTATTAATTGAGACTTGCCAAGTCTCCCTGAGTCTTGTGCATAGTCTCCCTGAGAGTATAGTACTTCTTGAGACTTTTCGAGTCTCACAATTGTGGTTAGAATTATTTGTTTCTAACCAATTCATGTCAAGATTACCATTATAGACCTCTAGCGGCATCACGTGAAAAGCAGTCTTGGGTTGGTTTTTTTAATTACCTCTAAGGTCTCATCCACTATGTGGACTTGAAAAATATAAGGTATTTCAAAAAAAATCTAACACTCAAAGCATGTATATTTCAGCATCTAGGGTTCTAATCCTAGTTGAATTAATGAGTATCCTAGGTCTTTTGTTCAACAATTAGTCTAACGACCAAATGGTCGAAGGTTCCTTTAGACTACATCGATAATACGGTCATTGATGCTAGTACAAGGTCGTACTCGTTAGTTCAAAACTATAAGTTTAAGAGTCCTTAATACTACAAACTTGGCTTCGATATACTACCTACCTATAAGATACCACCCCATCTCGTCACCATGAGTAAAGAGGCAGCACCTCACTCGGTAAGATCAATCCCAACCCATTGTGAGAGCTATCTCATCGGTGCCTCCATTGGACGATCCGATTCATAAGCAATATCCACAAGGTTGGGGGTCCTACCGAATATGTCAAGGATATCTTTTCGGTCTCTAGTCTCTTGTGAGAAAACACCCAACTCATCAGGTGCACCCGACCACCCATTTCTCAGTTACTAAAACCGTTCGTCTATGAGGTTTTCCTGAATTACTAGGCACATTGTTATCATTGATGCAAACTATAACATGATTTATTTATTTATTCTTGTGCATAGTTTCCTTTATTCCTCGAGTCATTCCACACAGAGTCAGAAATTCATCACAACAACCATAATTTCAAATGCTCAGCGTCCCGAGTTACATCCATCTCCAATCCCTCGGCTCACTACCGGTCACAAAACAATCTAGAGCTTACGACGACTGTCGTGGGGAAAAATCACTCGAATAGTAGAAAGAGAAGTGTCTCCTTCACCCTCTTCTTGCTATGGAAGACCTTTCTAGCTCAGGCTTGTAACTACTAGAAAGAACCCTCGCCTCGCCCCGCCCCGCCCCGTGGTGGGTTACCCAATGAAGGCGGTTTTCTCGATATCTAAGTATTTCCAAATTCGGTCACCCTGGGTGGGGAGTACCCAGTTGCCCCGAAAATTCACTAGATCACATCGGAATGGGTTCCCCAAACCAATCTAGTCAGAATGGTTACCCTAGGGTGAACTTTCCTAGTTCACAAATTAATCATTCACATTCTGAGTACATGTTTTGTCAACATCTTTATGACGCCAACGTAAAGAATTCCACATAACGCAATCACCTTCTATAAAGAGAGCAGTCACCTTTCTATAATAAACAATCTTAATTTTTAATCAATGGATAATAATTAATATCTTATCCTAGTACTCAAATCAAGTCGAGACATAGTTGTAAACATTGCATTACCAAACCAAATCCTAGCTAGGTCTTGGGAGCTCATATCCTATCTTGTGAAGGATAGACCAATTTTGTATGATTATTTTAAATTTGGTCATAACCCAAGACAATTAACGAGAGTAAAAATATTTTTTTAAGCATTTTATCAATGATCTCAACTCCTCATCAATCAGCTCAAGTCCTCATCACAACAAAGGAGTTTAAACTATGATCCCAAGTAGTGAAGTAAAATATTTTGAGTTAAGATCAACTTACTTACAGTTCCAAATAGAAACGAAGAGAGAATGAAGATGGCTAACCTAAATCCAAGTAGTAATTGATAATCTACATTCACATTATATGTTGCCTGGGAGTAGTGCATATTTTATCTCATCTCTTTCACATCACCCTATCTCATACCTTATCCTTTACAAACCCGTATTGCATTATTGAGAACCAGCTGGTCTCGTCTCACTATACGCATGGTTCACTGCTGCCACCCACCGTCGACCTTGAGTTTGGAACATAATTATGTCTTCTCCGTTTGTTTTGGGGCTAGTCTTTCTACACTGCCTGGAGAAGGGTGGTTGGCATGAGGTTAGGAAGTGATAGTTGTGATAATTATGATGAGAGGTGGCGATTGAACGAAAGGTAAAGCTCATGAGATAAATAACTGCCAAAGAAGCGTGTGATCCGACAAGAGGCCAAGAGGTGGTGAGGCGGTCTCGTGGGCTAAGGCATGGGAGCATGTGGATGGACACGATGTTGACCAATGGAAGCCATGGGTCTAGGAAGGTGATTGAGGCAAGAAGATGGCTCACCCATGAGGTGACATCATGGCACGAAACAGAGGGTAGAAGAGATGGCCGGAGATGTACGACAAAGATGGAATCACTTGAACCAATCTGAAGAGGTTGTCGGGTGTGTAAGACAAGAGGTAGTGGTCACGATGATGGAAATATAGCCTTGATGATAAGGCACGAGTGGTTGAGGGGGTGGCTGGCGAGGAGACAAGCTGAGAGGGGGGGGTGCAAGGGAGTCACAAATTAAAAGCGAGAGGGCCATCTTTAAAACGAGAGGAGAAGGGTTTGCAAGAGGGCAAAACTATCAGGGGGTTGACGTAAAGCTGAGAGAGTGGAGAGGTGGTTGGCTGTGGCAAGGGAGAGTAATGAGGCTAGTGAGAGAGCAAGGGTTAATGCTACTATTATGAGTCCAAAGGAGGGGGGAGCAGTGTCTTTATAAGTACAAGAGGGGGGATGAAACGGTGCGCATGAGAAGGATCAAGGAAGCACCAACGGTAGAGGAAAATACACGATCGTGCGCATGAGAAGAAGGAAGTCAGCACCGATAATAGAGGAAAAACGACACAATCGGATAGCATGCAAGCATGGATGGTGGGTGGGGATGACAAGACAAGCCAGAACAACACTAGTAAGGAAGAAAACAAGGAGGGGGCTCCAACCAAGTCATCATTTGGGGATTAGCATCAAGGGTGGTCGATCGCGCTAGTCATTCTCTCCTTTTTTTTAATGAAATTTGAAATAATGGGATTTTACATCCTTCCCCCCGTAGAAATCGAGATGCGCTCATCTCGAAATAAGGTAGGGATAATCTGAATACAACTTAGGCTCATGTTCCCAATTGGTATCTTTTGTTGGGAATTCTTTCCACACCAAACTAAATGTTTCCTACTAATGACATACCTGAGTACATCCTTCTTTAATCACGCTCAAACTGAACCCCTTTGTAGCATCAATTATCTTGGAGGTATGGCTGATAATGCATCATAAGCTTCATGATTCGATCTCTTAACTCATTTTAACGTTTCGCATGCACATACTTAACTGATAGAATAAGCATCTATCCTCGTGGCTTTTTTGTGCCTCTTCTCTTTCTCAAAGTGAATTGATTCTCTTACCTTTCTCTCAATGGATTGTTTGGGCCCTGAGTTGTAAAATATGCTCAAATACTTGTCTAAGGCTAATTTTGTGGTTCATTTCCATAACCAAAGGGTTACTTGGCATATAGATTGCAACCATAAAAGGACTTTTTACTCATTGCATCTGCAACTACATTATCTTTGCCCTGTCTGTATTTGATTTCAAAATCAACTATGATAAGACCCTGAGCGTATAGTACTTCTTGAGACTTTTCCAGTCTCACAATTGTGGTTAGCATTATTTGTTTCTAACCAATTCATGTCAAGATTACCATTATAGACCTCTAACGGCATCACGTGAAAAGCAGTCTTGGGTTGGTTTTTTTAATTACCTCTAAGGTCTCATCCACTATGTGGACTTGAAAAATATAAGGTATTTCAAAAAAAGAAATCTTAAACTCAAAGCATGTATATTTCAGCATCTAGGGTTCTAATCCTACTTGAATTAATGAGTATCCTAGGTCTTTTGTTCATTAATTAGTCTAACTACCCAATGGTCGAAAGTTCCTTTAGACTACATCGATAATACGGTCACTGATGCTAGTACAAGGTCGTACTCGTTAGTTCAAAACTATAAGTTTAAGAGTCCTTAATACTACAAACTTGGCTTTGATATACTACCTACCTATAACACCAAACTAAATGTTTCCTAATGACTCTTTCTTTGAGCAATTTCTCTATAACTAAGGATTTTGTCTCGTTGAATCTCCAAAGTACTTTGGGATGGCATAATAATTTTCTCATCAGGTTGCTTGGCATGTTTACTCCTTTAGCCTTGTTCCTCCCACAACCTAGGCATTGGATAATATACCTGAGTACATCCTTCTTCAATCACGCTCAAAATAAACTCCTTTGTAGAACATTTAGCATCATGAAATATCTTGGAGGTATGGATGATGGTACATCATAAGCTTCATGATTCGATCTCTTAACTCATTTTAACGTTTGGCATGCACATTCTTAACTGATATAATAAGCATCTATCCTTGTGGCTTTTTTGTGCCTCTTCTCTTTCTCAAAGTGAGTTGATTCTCTTCTCTTTCTCTCAATGGATTTTTTGGGCCCTGAGTTGTAAAATATGCTCAAATACTCGTCCAAGTCTGATTTTGTGGTTCATTTCCATTAGCAAAGACCTCTATCCGGCACCCTTACATTATGTTAGATCTGGCTGGATAAAAATCCACTTGAAGCTCTTATGGTCTAAAGTATGCATGAACTTCTTACTTAGTAGGATAGTGTCGCTATAGCATAAGGGCCTGAAATACAACCAAAGTTCTAGGTCGTGAGTAGCATAATTTATCTCATAATCCTTGAGTTCCCTTGAAGTGTAAGCAATTGGTTTTCCAACTAGTTTCCCTTTTTGTGAGAGGAGTTTACTAATAGTTGAAGGATGGGTGCAGTTATGAGAGCACTCTTGATTTTGTTGAAACTCCTTATTCCCAAACTACTTCTGCATTCTTTTCACATAGCTTGGTTAAAGGTGTGGCTATCTGTGAATAGTCCAAAATAGAGATATGGTACCACTCTGTTACCAAGAGATCCTTGAGTTGCCTTGATGTTGGACGATTTAGGCCATTTCCCTATATCTTGTTTTTTGGCTAGGTCTACAGAGACTCCATCGTTGGAGACAATGAATCCCATATATATATTCACTATATTGTCTATAAAGAAGGTACACATTCTTTCTAGTGCTCCCTTAGGATTTCTAAAACTTTTGTAACTTGGTTTTAGTGCCCTTTCCCATCCTTAAAGTAGATTAGAATATCATCACACAGAACATCAAGGCCTGATTGTCTAGCTTCTTCCTGAATATATCTTGCATGAGCTTGTTGAAGGCTATTAGTCAACGCAATAGCATGATAGTCCCTACTTGGATCAAATGTCATCTTTGAAATATCACTCTTTTTTTACTCTAATTTCCTAATCAGCTGACTTCATGTCAGTCTTTGATTTTCATCAATCTCCTAGAACGGGTAGGATACTTATTTTTCACAGAGTGAGTTGATTTAGACCTCTATAGGTGATGCATAACTAGAAGGTTCCATCCTTTTTCTTCTAAAATAGGGTCAAAATTTCCCAAGGTGATACACACGGGCCTGATGAATCCTTGCCTCATTATTTGTCAAATTTGTTTCTTCAAGTTCTTTGCACTCAGGCACTAATATTTTTTATGCCCATTAGCCAATAGTTGTGTTCCTTGAATAAACCCTATCTCGTAGTCAATTTCCCTATGTGAATGGCATTTGAGTAGAAGCTATTCCATAAAGAGATTCTCTATCTCCTATTGTCAGTCTCGGTCCCTCTTTTAATATCATCATTGACTTCAATGAGTTTAGCTATGAACACCCTTTGATTTTTCCTAGAGCCCTTTTACAATTTGCCTGTTTTTATTAATTGAGACTTGCCAAGTCTCCCTGAGTCTTGTGCATAGTCTCCCTAAGAGTATAGTACTTCTTGAGACTTTTCTAGTCTCACAATTGTGGAGCATTATTTGTTTCTAACCAATTCATGTCAAGATTACCATTATAGACCTCTAACGGCATCACGTGAAAAGCAGTCTTGCGTTGGTTTTTTTTAATTACCTCTAAGGTCTCATCCACTATGTGGACTTGAAAAATATAAGGTATTTCAAAAAAAATCTAACACTCAAAGCATGTATATTTCAGCATCTAGGGTTCTAATCCTACTTGAATTAATGAGTATCCTAGGTCTTTTGTTTAACAATTAGTCTAACTACCAAATGATCGAAGGTTCCTTTAGACTACATCGATAATACGGTCATTGATGCTAGTACAAGGTCGTACTCGTTAGTTCAAAACTATAAGTTTAAGAGTCCTTAATACTACAAACTTGGCTTCGATATACTACCTACCTATAAGATACCACCCCATCTCGTCACCACGAGTAAAGAGGCAGCACCTCACTCCGTAAGATCAATCCCAACCCATTGTGAGACCTATCTCATCGGTGCCTCTCCTGGACGATCCGATTCATAAGCAATATCCACAAGGTTGGGGGTCCTACCGAATATGTCAAGGATATCTTTTCGGTCTGTAGTCTCTTGTGAGAAAACACCCAACTCATCAGGTGCACCCGACCACCCATTTCTCAGTTACTAAAACCGTTCATCTATGAGGTTTTCCTGAATTACTAGGCACATTGTTATCATTGATGAAAACTATAACATGATTTATTTATTTATTCTTGTGCATAGTTTCCTTTATCCCTCGAGTCATTCCACACAGAGTCAGAAATTCATCACAACAACCATAATTTCAAATGCTCAGCGTCCCGAGTTACATCCATCTCCAATCCCTCGGCTCACTACCGAGTCACAAAATAATCTAGAGCTTACGATTGTCGTGGGGAAAAATCACTCGAATAGTAGAAAGAGAAGTGTCTCCTTCACCCTCTTCTTGCTATGGAAGACCTTTCTAGCTCAGGCTTGTAACTACTAGAAAGAACCCTCGCCCCGCCCCGCCCCGTGGTGGGTTACCCAATGAAGGCGGTTTTCTCGATGTCTAAGTATTTCCAAATTCGGTCACCCTGGGTGGAGAGTACCCAGTTGCCCCAAAAATTCACTAGATCACATCGGAATGGGTTCCCCAAACCAATCTAGTCAGAATGGTTACCCTAGGGTGAATTTTCCTAGTTCACAAATTCATCATTCACATTTTGAGTCCATGTTTTGTCAACATCTTTATGACGCCAACGTAAAGAATTCCACATAACGCAATCACCTTCTATAAAGAGAGCAGTCACCTTTCTATAATAAACAATGTTAATTTTTAATCAATGGATAATAATTAATATCTTATCCTAGTACTCAAATCAAGTCGAGACATAGTTGTAAACATTGCATTACCAAACCAAATCCTAGCTAGGTCTTGGGAGCTCATATCCTATCTTGTGAAGGATAGACCAATTTTGTATCATTATTTTAAATGTGGTCATAACCCAAGACAATTAACGAGAGTAAAAATATTTTTTTAAGCATTTTATCAATGATCTCAACTCCTCATCAATCAGCTCAAGTCCTCATCAACAAACCAGTTTAAACTATGATCCCAAGTAGTGAAGTAAAATATTTTGAGTTAAGATCAACTTACAGTTCCAAATAGAAACGAAGAGAGAATGAAGATGGCTAACCTAAATCCAAGTAGTAATTGATAATCTACATTCACATTATATGTTGCCTGGGAGTAGTGCATATTTTATCTCATCTCTTTCACATCACCCTATCTCATACCTTATCCTTTACAAACCCGTATTGCATTATTAAGAACCAGCTGGTCTCGTCTCACTATACGCATGGTTCACTGCTGCCACCCACCGTCGACCTTGAGTTTGGAACATAATTATGTCTTCTCCGTTTGTTTTGGGGCTAGTCTTTCTACATTGCCTGGAGAAGGGTGGTTGGCATGAGGTTAGGAAGTGATAGTTGTGATAAGATGAGAGGTGGCGATTGAACGAAAGGTAAAGCTCATGAGATAAATTACTGCCAAAGAAGCGTGTGATCCGACAAGAGGCCAAGAGGTGGTGAGGCGGTCTCGTGGGCTAAGGCATGGGAGCATGTGGATGGACACGATGTTGACCAATGGAAGCCATGGGTCTAGGAAGGTGATTGAGGCAAGAAGATGGCTCACCCACCATGAGGTGACATCATGGCATGAAACAGAGGGTAGAAGAGATGGCCGGAGATGTACGACAAAGATGGAATCACTTGAACCAATCTGAAGAGGTTGTCGGGTGTGTAAGACAAGAGGTAGTGGTCATGATGATGGAAATATAGCCTTGATGATAAGGCACGAGTGGTTGAGGGGGTGGCTGGCGAGGAGACAAGCTGAGAGAGGGGGTGCAAGGGCGTCACAAATTAAAAGTGAGAGGGCCATCTTTGAGACGAGAGGAGAACGGTTCGCAAGAGGGCAAAACTATCAGGGGTGGTCTCTAATTAGATCATTAAGAAAACAATTAGAATGGTCTCTAATTGGATCATCAATCCATAATGGTCTCTAATTGGATCATTAGGAAAACAATTAGAATGGTCTCTAATTGGGTCATCAATCCATAATGGATTGAATCATCAATGTGCGTAAACTAAAAGCATAGCAAAAAGCCATTAATTTGGCCTCAAGCATAGCTTAATCTTGGATTAAGGAAAAGCTTTATGAAAAGCTTCATTTGGATTGAGAATGGGTCATGAGTATGACCATTTCTTGAGTGAGAGAGAGAAATTACATAAAAACCATTAGAATTTAAACATAAATGAAAAATAACTTCAATAGCATTTATTAAATTATGTAACTCTTCACTACTATTCACCAATTAACTTCAATAGCATTTAAAAAACCATACCAATTAAACTTCTCAAGCTTGAGAGGGGTTGAGAAGAGAGAATCATTGAGAAATTATAGAAAAGATCAAAATTCAATATACTTACCTTATAATTTGCTTGATTCTTTATTCACGGTAGAGGCCCCCAACCAATCAATTGGTTTAGTATGTTGATGGAGCCACCAATGGGAATTGAAGAAAGAGAGAAGTATCAAAAACTAGTGAATTATTAAAGAATTCACAGTTCTTGGCTTAGGTAGAGTAGAGTAACAATGCATAAGACACTCTATATTTTGGCTTAGGTGGAGTAGAGTAACAAAGCATAAGACACTATGTATTTTGGCTTAGGTGGAGTAGAGTAACAAAGCATAAGACACTATGTATTTTGGCTTAGGTGGATTAGAGTAACAAGGCATAAGACACTATCTACTAATTTGGCTTAGGTGGAGTAGAGTAACAAAGCCTAAGACTCTATCTAATTTGGCCTAGGTGGAGTAGAGTAACAAAGCATAAGACTCTATGTCTTTTTCAACAAGGGGAGGCTTCTATTTATAGGAAAATTTGAGCTCCTAACCAAACAAACTGATTCTAGAATTTTCCAAGTCAGTTTGGTCACTTTTTGACCATTTTTAGGTCAGTTAAGCTAACTTTTTGGAACTAGACTTGAATTAGGAGAGAGGAGAGATAAAATATCTCAATTTTTATGAGTTTAAAACTCATTCAAGCATGTGAAATATGCACCTCCTTTAAAGAGCTCTCCTTCCTTACATATGTGTCATAGTTTTTTTTTACTAATAAACTTTGTACATTTTCAACTCTTCATCTTATGTGAAATATGCACCTCCTTTAAAGAACTCCCCTTCCTTACATATGTGCTTTTTAAACTAATAAACCTTGTACATTTTCAACTCTTCATCTTATGTGAGCATTTAAGGGACTCCCCTTCCTTACATATGTGTCATAATAAAATCATTTAAGGGAAATATGCACCTCCTTTAAAGAACTCCCCTTCCTTACATATGTGTCATAATGGAATCATTTTAATATTGCTCATAGTTTTTTTACTAATAAACCTTGTACATTTTCAACTCTTCATCTTATGTGAAATATGCACCTCCTTTAAAGAACTCCCCCTTCCTTACATAGGTGTCATAATGGAATCATTTTAATATTGCTCATAGTTTTTTTCTAATAAACCTTGTACATTTTCTACTCTCCACCTCAAGTGAGCATTTACTCATTTTTGGGTATTTTCTTTTTACAATTTGGATTTATCTCCTCCCTACACATGGATTGATGCTATTGGCCCATAGGAACCTTAATTGGACCATAGTCTAAAGATTTCTGAAAATCTAGACCTTTAGGCTAAGGTTCTTTATACCTATTTCCAATTAATTCCAATTGCACATTGGAAAATTCTTTTTAAATTTCTGTTTCAGGGGAACTCATCTGAATTATAAGAGATATTTTTCTATCCAAAAATATTCAAAATCTGAATATTCTCTCTCTAGAATATTTTCTCTCTCTAGGTTAAAACAACCACAAACAAGATCTCTTATATTTCAGAAAAGGGAATTGATTACAGGGGAATATACTAGACATCAAAAAGGGGGTTGGGGGAGGAATCTTACATTTGGAGCAAAGGAGAAGCTGTGGAGCACACATCGGCATCAGATCTGAGAGCTAAGGACCATTGGTGAGTGTAGCAAGCCCCCCTCTGCGGATTGCAGGTATCATTCAATGTAAGATTCCTCCCCAGCCTTCGAGGTATATAGGAGTAAGAATCTCCCTTTCGGATCTTATAATTATTCCCTCTCTAAAATAAAAGAAAGTTTCTGTTTAAAAAAGGAATACCCTTTTCCTAAAATACTTCTCAGGAGTCACGCCTATTTTAAGGATTTAGAACAATGAGTTTAGAAGTGAGAATCGGTGTTTTGGATACCAAGGTTTTGGTTTTCATTCGAGTATGGCCCAAAAGGAAGTTCTTTATCTCTTGGGGAGTATAAGAAGATATCCCCCAGATATTGTGATCATTATATCTGAATTCAATGAAAGTAGGTGACTTAGCCTACAAGTTTCTTTTATCTCCTCATCTCAAAATTCTTAATGCCTTCTATAGAAAAATGTGTCAAACACAAATCATGGAAAGACGGTAAAACTTCAGTGGCAAGTTACCGTTGGCTTCTAGGTTACGCTAACTCCTTCCTTTATATAAGTCGTAACTTTTACTTGTCGCTCACAGTAATCTTACTCCCATCAATATCCTTTCTTTCTTAATCTCCTTCATGGCTTGGCAACAAGAACTAGTTTTATCCATGATGATTTCTCACCTTCAAGATGCAAGAGAGTCTGTGAAGAAAGACTTTATAGAACAGTATGAGCGCTCACTTTTTCCTCACCTAGGAACTTCTGTAGCGCAGACCAAATGGCGGACCTATCAAAACATAACTAGGGTAACACCCTGGGGTCAGCAACACTTTCGTAACAATGTCCGCTTAGCCATGGTTATTGAAGCTTTGGGTTTGGGTCCCCGATACTACTGTGTCATGAGATCAAGGCATCTTGGGTTTTCTGAGCGGGTCTTCTTACTGGCATGTTTTCTTCCTCATGAGAAGATATGCCTTTACCCCGTTTTTGGCTTGCCTCTCAGAGGTCCTTTTGTTAGATCACCTCATACCACTGAGATAGGTGCGGCAATAACCAGCAGAATCATCCCCATAGATGAGTTACCCTATACTTGTGCAGCTTGTGAGGACTGCTTTTGTGACCATATGATGGACGGGCTTATGGAAGTGTAAAGAGTTCTTCTATCTTACT
This sequence comes from Cibotium barometz, assembly GCF_041138505.1. NCBI lineage: Eukaryota > Viridiplantae > Streptophyta > Polypodiopsida > Cyatheales > Cibotiaceae > Cibotium > Cibotium barometz. The sequence goes on along the minus strand of NC_141054.1, from coordinate 4,882,132 downwards.
GTATAAGTCCCGTGAATGAATAAAGTTTAAATCTTGTTCTTATTTTGAATCTTGCTCTCTTTAAGACTTTTCTTGGTGGTTAATCGTGATTAAAATTTTTCTCTAAGTCTCATATTCGTGCATCTTGCGAAATTATTCCAAGTTGCGAGATGAGGACATCTCGCGTTTTTTAAGTGGGATAGAATGTAAGATTCCTCCCCCAACCCCCTTTTTGATGTCTAGTATATTCCCCTGTAATCAATTCCCTTTTCTGAAATATAAGAGATCTTGTTTGTGGTTGTTTTAACCTAGAGAGAGAAAATATTCTAGAGAGAGAATATTCAGATTTTGAATATTTCTGGATAGAAAAATATCTCTTATAATTCAGATGAGTTTCCCTGAAACAAAAATTTAAAAAGAATTTTCCAATGTGCAATTGGAATTAATTGGAAATAGGTATAAAGAACCTTAGCCTAAAGGTCTAGATTTTCAGAAATCTTTAGACTATGGTCTAATTAAGGTTCCTATGGGCCAATAGCATCAATCCATGTCTAGGGAGGAGATAAATCCAAATTGTAAAAAGAAAATACCCAAAAATGAGTAAATGCTCACTTGAGGTGGAGAGTAGAAAATGTACAAGGTTTATTAGAAAAAAACTATGAGCAATATTAAAATGATTCCATTATGACACCTATGTAAGGAAGGGGGAGTTCTTTAAAGGAGGTGCATATTTCACATAAGATGAAGAGTTGAAAATGTACAAGGTTTATTAGTAAAAAAACTATGAGCAATATTAAAATGATTCCATTATGACACATATGTAAGGAAGGGGAGTTCTTTAAAGGAGGTGCATATTTCCCTTAAATGATTTTATTATGACACATATGTAAGGAAGGGGAGTCCCTTAAATGCTCACATAAGATGAAGAGTTGAAAATGTACAAGGTTTATTAGTTTAAAAAGCACATATGTAAGGAAGGGGAGTTCTTTAAAGGAGGTGCATATTTCACATAAGATGAAGAATTGAAAATGTACAAAGTTTATTAGTAAAAAAAAACTATGACACATATGTAAGGAAGGAGAGCTCTTTAAAGGAGGTGCATATTTCACATGCTTGAATGAGTTTTAAACTCATAAAAATTGAGATATTTTATCTCTTCTCTCTCCTAATTCAAGTCTAGTTCCAAAAAGTTAGCTTAACTGACCTAAAAATGGTCAAAAAGTGACCAAACTGACTTGGAAAATTCTAGAATCAGTTTGTTTGGTTAGGAGCTCAAATTTTCCTATAAATAGAAGCCTCCCCTTGTTGAAAAAGACATAGAGTCTTATGCTTTGTTACTCTACTCCACCTAGGCCAAATTAGATAGAGTCTTAGGCTTTGTTACTCTACTCCACCTAAGCCAAATTAGTAGATAGTGTCTTATGCCTTGTTACTCTAATCCACCTAAGCCAAAATACATAGTGTCTTATGCTTTGTTACTCTACTCCACCTAAGCCAAAATACATAGTGTCTTATGCTTTGTTACTCTACTCCCTACACATGGATTGATGCTATTGGCCCATAGGAACCTTAATTGGACCATAGTCTAAAGATTTCTGAAAATCTAGACCTTTAGGCTAAGGTTCTTTATACCTATTTCCAATTAATTCCAATTGCACATTGGAAAATTCTTTTTAAATTTCTGTTTCAGGGGAACTCATCTGAATTATAAGAGATATTTTTCTATCCAAAAATATTCAAAATCTGAATATTCTCTCTCTAGAATATTTTCTCTCTCTAGGTTAAAACAACCACAAACAAGATCTCTTATATTTCAGAAAAGGGAATTGATTACAGGGGAATATACTAGACATCAAAAAGGGGGTTGGGGGAGGAATCTTACACTTGGAGCAAAGGAGAAGCTGTGGAGCACACATCGGCATCAGATCTGAGAGCTAAGGACCATTGGTGAGTGTAGCAAGCCCCCCTCTGCGGATTGCAGGTATCAAAGAGCAAGTTCAGTGAAGATTGAAGTGCAAAAGCAAGCAGAAAATTTTTGGTTTTGAAGCTTTCATGGAAAGCTTGTGAAGGAATGTATTTTGTCAAATGTATTGGGGCAAATACAAAGGAAACACAGAGGTTCTCATGTATTGTGAAAGGGCACATGTATTAGCAACACTGGAGCAAACCATTGCATGAAACATTAATGTATTTCAAGTGATTTGTGAAAGAAAAATTCGGGTTTTTTTTTTGACTCCTGCAAACCAGAGAACATATGCCCCGTGGAGGATCAAATGTGGCAATTCTACTCAAAATTGGAGCTAGCCCTTCATACCCATGATAGATTAGGTCATTGCTAAGAGATCTATCAACTCAATAGTGATAACCCCTCTCTCTTAGAGCTCCAAGAGCAGGCGGCGCATGCTGGAGCAGGTTCTTGGACAGGTTGCATAGTATTTGATCTAATTCACTCATTACTACTCCATGTGATGCCATTCAAAGCTTGGGGAGTTTAGCAAAGACATTGCTAAGGCCTTGTGATGCTTGGTTGCAGCTCATTTCATGAATTTGGAGCTCATTGAACTCAATTAGCAGAGGTTTGCAGGTTTGCAGAAAGTCTGTCCAGAAACAGAGCATTTTTAATCAAGGCATTAATCCTTGTCTATATCAAATTGGCCTAATTCCTTTGGTACAAGTAGAGTCCTATGAGTTGCTAAACTTTTGATTCAAAAAGTTTTGAATTTGGATGAGATTTGAAGGAGATAGAGCATTTTTAGTGAGAGGTGGTACCTGACAGATGCAGAAAAAAGCAAACCAGGGAGCTACAAAAATTGGTGGTTCTCATTCACCTTGAAGAATTTGATCAAACCCTTCTAGGATATGTTGGAGCAATGTGTTGGGAAGCCAATGCAAGTTGAATCATTGAATTTGGATAATATTTGAAGGATTTAGAGCATAATCTTGACTGGTTACTGGCGAGAAATTACTGGCGAGAAAAAAAACCAGAATTTTTTTTGTGAAGGAGTATCATTTGGTTTCAACTTTGATCGAGTGTACATTGTTGGTGAATCATTGTGGGATGTTAATGCACACAATTTGCAAGCATTTGATGTGATTTGGAGATATTTGAAGCTTTACAGGTCCGGCATACAACTTGTCAAAGGGGTACATCTACTATATTTTTGCAACAATGGGAGATGGTCCGATACAGATTGTTGGAGAGAAGCTTGATCGCACTAACTTTCAAGTGTGGAAGTTTCAAATGAAGAGTTTTTTGAAAGGCAAAGGTTTATGGAGTCTCGTCTCGGAGGAAGACCCGGAGCCATACCTACCTCCTCAACCAAATAATGCTCAGTTACTGGCTCACAAGCAATGGGTAGAGCGGTCTTCGAAGGTGTTGCATTATTTTTCCATATGTGTAACAGATGCCTTGCTTATTCACATCCAAGATGCAGATACACCGAAAGAAGCATGGGGTATATTGTGCCGAATGTATGAGATAGACACTGGTGCAAGGAAGATACAACTAAAGCAACAGATTCACAGTGTAACACGAAGGAATCGGAGTATACATGAGTATGTTCAGGAAATCAAGGGTTATGCAGATTCCTTGTCATCAATCCATGCCCCAATGGATGATGATGATTTGGTTGCTCTCACATTGCGTGGTTTAGGCAAAGAATACAAATCTTTTGACACTTCCATCTCAGTAAGGTTGGGAGGAATGCCAGACTTTAATGAGCTTGTGTCATTGCTCATTGTGGAAGAATTGAAGCTTGGTCTTGGTGGTATGAGTGTTACAGGTGGTGCATCCTCATCAAGCAATGATGACCGTGCAAGGAATCAGGCTTTTTACTCATCTAGAGGCTTTCGAGGCAGGGGGAGATTTACCCCTCGAGGCCGTGGAGGACGTGGTTGGAATGACAGGTCTACTCAACCACAATCAAATCAAAATTTTCAGAATTCTCAGTCATCATTTGGAACACGTGGAGGTCGTGGATTTCAATCCCATAGGGGGAGATTTGGAACAGGTGCTCGTGGTAGAGGACGATGGCAAGGTCCTCAACAAAATTTGAATGGGATTGAATGTCACTATTGTGGCAAACTTGGACATATGGCAAAAGATTGTTACAAAAAGCAGAATGATATGAGGAATGGAAGACCACAACATGGAAATTATGCATCTACTAGTAACAATGATGGGAGTTCAAATCATCTTTTTGCAATGAAGCATGTTATGGGGACAATGGATTCTCAGAATGCTGGAGATGAGTCATGGTATATGGATTCAGGTGCCTCAAACCACATGACATGTCATGGGGAGTGGTTTGAGAGGATGCAACCATTGGATACAAATGGTTATGTGGTCACAGGAGATGATACTCAGCATCTTATAACACATGTTGGCAGTGTGCCTTTGAGGATGCATGATGGAAATGTGAAGAATATGTCAGAAGTGTTATATGTACCATCCATCACAAAGAATTTGGCATCAGTAGGCCAAATGGTTGAGCAGGGACTACAAGTAAGATTCAATGAGAATGGCTGTTTTGTGGAAGACTTTAAGCATGGCTGTAGATTGATTGCCAAGGGCAAGAAGGAAGGAAGGTTGTTCAAATTGGATGCAGGCATACCAGAATTGAGCTCAGCCATGTTTTCAAAGAGTAATGGGATTGTGCAGGACATTGACATGTGGCACAAGAGGATTGGACATGTCAATATACAGAGATTAAAGAACATGCAAACAAGAGGCATTGTCAGTGGATTGCCTCGATTCAAATATGATGGACATATGCATGTGTGTGAAGCCTGTCAGTTTGGAAAGCAGGCAAGGTTGAGGTTTCCTAGAGAAGGAAATATGAGTAACAGGCCACTTGAGATAGTGCACAGTGATGTATGGGGCCCAGCACAAAACCCATCTATCAAAGGCAGTCTATACTATGTGACGTTTATAGATGATTTCAGCAGGATGACATGGATATATTTTCTGAGAGAGAAGAGTGAAGTGCTGGAAAAGTTCATGGATTTCAAAGCTCTTGTAGAAAAACAATATGGCTGTTGGATTAAGTGTCTGAGAACAGATGGAGGTGGTGAATACACCTCAAAAGCTTTTGAGCATTTCTTGCGGAAGCATGGGATAAGGAGACAGTTGACATGCAGGTATACACCTCAGCAGAATGGTGTGGCTGAGAGAAAGAATCGAGTCATATGTGAAGTGGCAAGGGAAATGCTCAATGAAAAGAGCATGCCAGATTACTATTGGGCAGAAGCATGTGCTACTGCAGTGTATATCCTGAACAAAACACCTACAGCAGCCATTCATGGAAGCACGCCAGAGATGCGGCTTACAGGTTACAGGCCAGACATTGGACATCTCAAAGTCTTTGGATGCGTAGCTTATGTCCATGTGCCTGATGAAAGAAGACGGAAGTTGGATCCTAAGGCAGAGAAATGTGTATTTGTTGGATATGCACAGGATCGAAAAGCCTACAAATGTTATAACCCTCAAACTAGACAAGTAGTCATCTCACGTGATGTGGTGTTTGATGAGCTTGCTAGTTGGTATAAAGCAAAAGATGAGGGAGTTATTGACTCACTTGAGGCAGATGTGTCTGTGAACTTGCCATCACAAGCAAGTTCTAGTTCTACTACTATGTCTGGGCCAACAGCAGCAGCTTAGAGTAGCAGTGTACGTCCATGGTCAGGACGTTTGAGGCATGAGAGTGTGAGCACTGGGAGTAGTGCTATGGATAAAGGCAAGAAGAAAGTCGAAGGAATTGGGATCACAGGTTATGAGTCATCTAGTTCTGAGAGTCTGGATGAGGAGCTAGGCATACCTATTTTACGCACACCTGGTGCTAGGCAGGACAGATATGTGCCACCACATGCTCGTGTTACAGGTGTACAGAGTGACCCGCATGCATTGCGGAGATCCCAGAGAGTCAGATATCCAGTTGAAAGATTGACATATAGAGATTTTGCTATGCACTATGCATACATGACATCTATGGTAAAGCATGTGGAACCTACATGCTATACAGAGGCTATTGGAGAGCATGTATGGGAGAAAGCCATGGATGAAGAGATGGATGCTTTGGACAAAAATGATACATGGGAATTGGCTGAGTTACCTCAAGGAAAGAATGCAATTGGTTGCAAATGGGTGTATAAGGTAAAGTGCAAGTCAGATGGCAGCCTAGAGAGACATAAGGCAAGGCTGGTCGCTAAAGGATATGCACAAACTTATGGTCTTGATTATGATGAAACTTTCAGCCCAGTGGCTAAGATGGCTACAGTGAGGTCTATCATTGCACTAGCAGCACAAAAAGGTTGGGCTTTACATCAAATGGATGTCAAAAATGCTTTCTTGAATGGTGAACTACAAGAAGAGGTGTACATGGAACAACCAGAAGGATATGTACATCCAAAATATCCGACTTTTGTTTGCAGGTTAAAGAAAGCAATCTATGGTTTGAAGCAAGCACCTCGTGCTTGGAGTGACAAGATCAGCAGATATCTTGTCAGTATTGGATTTGTGGTTGGAAATGCAGACTCTTCAATTTATGTGAAGAAGACACATGATGGTATCGTGATGATAGTCATTTATGTTGATGATTTGATTATCACAGGTGATTGTGGGAAAGGCATTGATGAGGTTAAGGTCTCTTTATGCAAAGAGTTTGATATGAAAGACCTTGGTGATTTAAGGTTCTCTCTTGGCATTGAGGTGATAAGAACAAGGAAAGGTATATGGTTGGTGCAAAGGCAATATGCACTTGACATGCTGGCAAAGTATGGTATGACAGCATGCAAACCAATGTTGACACCATTAGAGCAAAACATGAAGCTTAGGGCTGATTTGGGTGATGAGCTTGATGATATCACCATGTACAGGAAAATGGTTGGTAGCCTTATCTACATGACCATTACGAGGCCAGATCTCAGTTATGCAGTTGGTTTGGTGAGTCAGTTTATGCAGAGTCCTCGTAAACCTCACTTGGATGCTGTGAGACGGATTCTGAGATATGTCAAAACTACCGTGCATTATGGTCTTTTCTATGAGGCAGGAAAAGACATGCATGTCTATGGATATACAGATGCAGATTGGGCTGGTAGTGCATATGACAGGAGGTCTACCAGTGGCTATGTTTTCAGCCTTGGTAGTGGAGCTGTGAGTTGGAGCAGTAAAAAGCAACCTACAGTTGCTTTATCTACCACAGAGGCAGAGTATCGTGGAGTAGCCATAGCTGCATGTGAGGCTATGTGGTTGAAGAAGTTGCTAGATGATGTCAGGTTACCGAGTGATATGCGAGTTGTCATTCATTGTGACAACATGAGTAGTATTCAGCTTGCTAGCAACCCAGTTTACCATGCCAGGACCAAACATATTGAGGTCCACTATCATTTCATCAGAGAGAAGGTGCTAGATGGTCATGTTGATTTGACATATGTACAGACAGATGAGCAGGTTGCAGATATCTTTACCAAAGCACTTGGTAAGGATAAGTTCGAGTATTTCCGTACTAGATTGGGAGTCCTAGAGATGGACATGTCGAGCTTGAGGGGGAGTGTTGAAATGTCAAGCTCGTATACAGCTGGTGGAGGATAGCACATGGGTGCTGACAGAGTGACAGTATGGTAGATAGATATCGTGTGGTGTGTTTATGACCACGTCCAGCTGGTCATGTGTGGTGTGGACATTACATTAGGTTTACTTTGTAGTGTGGACACAACACTATGTTGTGTTCTCCTTTGTGTATGTGAGAGAGATGGTGACTATGGCTTCTCTCCTTCTTTATGATTGATGGATATGGATTAGGGTTTGCTTCTCTTGTGTGTGTTCTCTCCTGCTTCTGTTTTTTATCACCTTGCACCCCCCCTCTCAGCTTGTCTCCTCGCCAGCCACCCCCTCAACCACTCGTGCCTTATCATCAAGGCTATATTTCCATCATCGTGACCACTACCTCTTGTCTTACACACCCGACAACCTCTTCAGATTGGTTCAAGTGATTCCATCTTTGTCGTACATCTCCGGCCATCTCTTCTACCCTCTGTTTCATGCCATGATGTCACCTCATGGTGGGTGAGCCATCTTCTTGCCTCAATCACCTTCCTAGACCCATGGCTTCCATTGGTCAACATCGTGTCCATCCACATGCTCCCATGCCTTAGCCCACGAGACCGCCTCACCACCTCTTGGCCTCTTGTCGGATCACACGCTTCTTTGGCAGTAATTTATCTCATGAGCTTTACCTTTCATTCAATCGCCACCTCTCATCTTATCACAATTATCACTTCCTAACCTCATGCCAACCACCCTTCTCTAGGCAATGTAGAAAGACTAGCCCCAAAACAAACGGAGAAGACATAATTATGTTCCAAACTCAAGGTCGACGGTGGGTGGCAGCAGTGAACCATGCGTATAGTGAGATGAGACCAACTGGTTCTCAATAATGCAATACGGGTTTGTAAAGGATAAGGTATGAGATAGGGTGATGTGAAAGAGATGAGATAAAATATGCACTACTCCCAGGCAACATATAATGTGAATGTAGATTATCAATTACTACTTGGATTTAGGTTAGCCATCTTAATTCTCTCTTCGTTTCTATTTGGAACTGTAAGTAAGTTGATCTTAACTCAAAATATTTTACTTCACTACTTGGGATCATAGTTTAAACTGGTTTGTTGATGAGGACTTGAGCTGATTGATGAGGAGTTGAGATCATTGATAAAATGCTTAAAAAAATATTTTTACTCTCGTTAATTGTCTTGGGTTATGACCAAATTTAAAATAATGATACAAAATTGGTCTATCCTTCACAAGATAGGATATGAGCTCCCAAGACCTAGCTAGGATTTGGTTTGGTAATGCAATGTTTACAACTATGTCTCGACTTGATTTGAGTACTAGGATAAGATATTAATTATTATCCATTGATTAAAAATTATGATTGTTTATTATAGAAAGGTGACTGCTCTCTTTATAGAAGGTGATTGCGTTATGTGGAATTCTTTACGTTGGCGTCATAAAGATGTTGACAAAACATGGACTCAAAATGTGAATGATGAATTTGTGAACTAGGAAAATTCACCCTAGGGTAACCATTCTGACTAGATTGGTTTGGGGAACCCATTTCGATGTGATCTAGTGAATTTTCGGGGCAATTGGGTACTCCCCACCTAGTGTGACCAAATTTGGAAATACTTAGATATCGAGAAAACCGCCTTCATTGGGTAACCCACCACGGGGCGGGGCGGGGCGGGGCGAGGGTTCTTTCTAGTAGTTACAAGCCTGAGCTAGAAAGGTCTTCCATAGCAAGAAGAGGGTGAAGGAGACACTTCTCTTTCTACTATTCGAGTGATTTTTCCCCACGACAGTCGTCGTAAGCTCTAGATTGTTTTGTGACTCGGGTAGTGAGCCGAGGGATTGGAGATGGATGTAACTCGGGACGCTGAGAATTTGAAATTATGGTTGTTGTGATGAATTTCTGACTCTGTGTGGAATGACTCGAGGGATAAAGGAAACTATGCACAAGAATAAATAAATAAATCATGTTATAGTTTGCATCAATGATAACAATGTGCCTAGTAATTCAGGAAAACCTCATAGATGAACGGTTTTAGTAACTGAGAAATGGGTGGTCGGGTGCACCTGATGAGTTGGGTGTTTTCTCACAAGAGACTAGAGACCGAAAAGATATCCTTGACATATTCGGTAGGACCCCCAACCTTGTGGATATTGCTTATGAATCGGATCGTCCAGGAGAGGCACCGATGAGATAGCTCTCACAATGGGTTGGGATTGATCTTACGAGTGAGGTGCTGCCTCTTTACTCGTGGTGACGAGATGGGGTGGTATCTTATAGGTAGGTAGTATATCGAAGCCAAGTTTGTAGTATTAAGGACTCTTAAACTTATAGTTTTGAACTAACGAGTACGACCTTGTACTAGCATCAATGACCGTATTATCGATGTAGTCTAAAGGAACCTTCGACCATTTGGTAGTTAGACTAATTGTTGAACAAAAGACCTAGGATACTCATTAATTCAAGTAGGATTAGAACCCTAGATGCTGAAATATACATGCTTTGAGTTTTAGATTTTTTTTGAAATACCTTATATTTTTCAAGTCCACATAGTGGATGAGACCTTAGAGGTAATTAAAAAAACCAATGCAAGACTGCTTTTCACGTGATTCCGTTAGAGGTCTATAATGGTAATCTTGACATGAATTGGTTAGAAACAAATAATGCTCCACAATTGTGAGACTAGAAAAGTCTCAAGAAGTACTATACTCTCAGGGAGACTATGCACAAGACTCAGGGAGACTTGGCAAGTCTCAATTAATAAAAACAGGCAAATTGTAAAAGGGCTCTAGGAAAAATCAAAGGGTGTTCATAGCTAAACTCATTGAAGTCAATGATGATATTAAAAGAGGGACCGAGACTGACAATAGGAGATAGAGAATCTCTTTATGGAATAGCTTCTACTCAAATGCCATTCACATAGGGAAATTGACTACGAGATAGGGTTTATTCAAGGAACACAACTATTGGCTAATGGGCATAAAAAATATTAGTGCCTGAGTGCAAAGAACTTGAAGAAACAAATTTGACAAATAATGAGGCAAGGATTCATCAGGCCCGAGTGTATCACCTTGGGAAATTTTGACCCTATTTTAGAAGAAAAGGATGGAACCTTCTAGTTATGCATCACCTATAGAGGTCTAAATCAACTCACTCTGTGAAAAAGAAGTATCCTACCCGTTCTAGGAGATTGATGAAAATCAAAGACTGACATGAAGTCAGTTGATTAGGAAATTAGAGTAAAAAAAGAGTGATATTCCAAAGATGACCTTTGATCCAAGTAGGGACTATCATGCTATTGCGTTGACTAATAGCCTTCAACAAGCTCATGCAAGATATATTCAGGAAGAAGCTAGACAATCATTCCTTGATGTTCTGTGTGATGATATTCTAATTTACTTTAAGCATGGGAAAGAGCACTAAAACCAAGTTACAAAAGTTTTGGAAATCCTAAGGGAGCACGAGAAAGAATGTGTACCTTCTTTATAGACAATATAGTGAATATATATATGGGATTCATTGTCTCCAAAGTTGGAGTCTCTGTAGACCTAGCCAAAAAATAAGATATAGGGAAATGGCCTAAATCGTCCAACATCAAGGCAACTCAAGGATCTCTTGGTAACATAGAGTGGTACCATATCTCTATTTCGGACTATTCACAGATAGCCACACCTTTAACCAAGCTATGTGAAAAGAATGCAGAAGTAGTTTGGGAATAAGGAGTTTCAACAAAATCAAGAGTGCTCTCATAACTGCACCCATCCTTCAACTATTAGTAAACTCCTCTCACAAAAAGGGAAACTAGTTGGAAAACCAATTGCTTACACTTCAAGGGAACTCAAGGATTATGAGATAAATTATGCTACTCACGACCTAGAACTTTGGTTGTAATTCATGCCCTTATGCTATAGCGACACTATCCTACTAAGTAAGAAGTTCATGCATACTATAGACCATAAGAGCTTCAAGTGGATTTTTATCCAGCCAGATTTAACATAATGTAAGGGTGCCGGATAGAGGTCTTTGCTAATGGAAATGAACCACAAAATCAGCCTTGGACGAGTATTTGAGCATATTTTACAACTCAGGGCCCAAAAAATCCATTGAGAGAAAGAGAAGAGAATCAACTCACTTTAAGAAAGAGAAGAGGCACAAAAAAGCCACAAGGATAGATGCTTATTATATCAGTTAAGAATGTGCATGCCAAACGTTAAAATGAGTTAAGAGATCGAATCATGAAGCTTATGATGTACCATCATCCATACCTCTGTTAGAAGGAATGATCCAAAGTCATGTCAAATGAACTAAGGTTGAAGGGTACTTCATGGCCTAAGGTTAAAGGCAATGTAAAAGCTAGAGGATCAAGTAAATGAGGTAGATTCTGTCATGACATAACTGATGATGTATGTAGTACCTCTTGGGTGTGTGAAAGGACAATGACCTTTGGGGAGATGGAGAGATTTTAGGAGATGCCTTTTGGCTCTTTGTAAAGGTTGTATCATGCCTATTTAAGAGGCTATTCCTAATGAAGAAACACGAATTCTATTGCCCCATTTATGTTGTTATTATGCTGTGATTAAGTCTCCCTAATCATGCTTAACTAGTGCTTAATTACTAGCTTTATGATATGGCTCATTTCCATCCACCATAGCTCATCCATTGAGTATGAGATCAAGCTCATTCATACATTTAGTATTCTAACATGGTATCAGAGCCACATTTCATTCCTAAGCTTAGTTATCATCATCATCTTCAAGGCATTAAACCATGGTCTTCATTTTCATCAAAATGAAGCTTTCCATTGAAGCTTCAACTACATAACCCTGGTCTTTTGCTGATTGCGGGCTGAATACTCAACCATTTCACAAACTTTTTGGTGCAAAAGAAAGCTAAGAGGCGGCGCTTTCAGCGTGTAGCTGCCCGTGAGTTCAATCGCCAGCATCGCGTCGCCATTACGTCTGCAAATCGGCGCTTTTTTCTGCAAAAATCGGCTACAGCAGGAGACATGGTCCATGGTTTACTAATTCCTTTGGTGAGCACTTTAGCAATGTTATGAAGCTTATACATATTGAATTTCATGAGCATTGATGCACTGTAGCTGCTGCTTCAAGTCATTCATCAGTTTTCAAAGTGTCTGGAGTGTTGAGGCTCATATCAGTGATTTACTCACTTGTTTTGGATGGTGTTGAGCTCAATAGCTTAGCAAATCACTGCTATTCATTGTGTTCAAAGCATTTTAAGTGAATCATTTGGGAAGACCTTCAATGAAACACTCAAAGTCAACTCTGTTTTAGGGACAGCCTTCATATGAATGGATAAGGTTTGAGCTAATCCAATATGATTTTGTACTTCACTATCATATGGTATTGTGATGATGTTTATCATGATGGAAAGTGATGCAGAATCCTCAAATGAATCATATGTGAGAAAATCCCTCAAAAGCACAAGAAAAATCAGAAAGCCAAGGATGCGGGTAAAAACTAGAACCTACTACTATCATCATGCTAGAGCTTTAGGGTTTGGGGAATTTCTAAGTAACAACATGCACTTGTATTGTGATGGTGCCTTCTAGTTTTTGAACTCTCTTATTTCTCATGAGACTAGACACTGCCATTGTTTGGTAAGACCTTCTCATGGAGATGTCATCTCAAATCCTCATTAAAAAATTCAATGGCCATGACTTCCACACATGGCAAGTCAAAATGAAGTTTTTGTTGATGAAAGATGGTGTTTGGGGCATCGTCAATGGATCTATACCTAAGCCCAACACTAGAGAAGGGGAAATCTCATGGCAAACCAAGGATGAGAAAGCTCTTGCTCTCATTGCTCTTGGATTGGAAGATAGTTACATTCATTACATTGGTAATGGTAACTCGTCACAAATAGCTTGGAACACACTTGACAAATCTTTTGGAGCACAAGGTCTACACAGTAAAATCAGTTTAAAGGTTGACTTTTACAGCTTGGAGCTAAAAATGGAAGAGACACTTGCGTCTCGTATCAACAAAATGAAGAGCTTAATGGCTCAACTAGAAGCCATAAATGAAACAGTCAAAGAAAGTGATGCCATTGCTATACTTCTCAAATCTATGCCTCCTGAATATTTTCACCATAATGCCCACTTTGAAGTATATGCAAGATCCCACTTTAGAAGGCATTGAAAGTGTCCTTCTAGAAGAAGAAAAGAAACTTAAAGGAAGGGCCACCACAGAACTTATGACTCCTGCATATCTTGTTCAAAAACAAAATGGTAAAGCTCTTCAATGCTCACACTGTGGAAGAATGGGACACACCATAAAGAACTGCTACCACAAAGACAAACCAAAGCGTCAATGCACCATTTGTGGAAAGCCAGGACATCTAGCAGACAAATGCTACAACAAAGTGGAAGCAAACATTGCTAGCACTTCAACCAATGCAGCCAACACTACTACCACCGAACAATGTAATCATATATCCACCTCTTATAATGATGAAGAGGTACCTGATGATGAATGGGCTTTTTAAAGCCATCATGATGCACTCCTTTACTCAAGATGTATGTTCACCTCTGACCACCGATGATGTAGGTCATGTGATATGATGTATGCTCACAGTTCTCCTACGTTGGCCATGTAGCCCTCAAGGGGGGGATTGATGGGAGTGGGTCTCCATGCTCAACACATGATGGTGCACATGAGGCACAATGTTCATGGATATGGAGTATTGGAGAGACATGTTTTCATGTTTATGTTTTTTCAGAATGTAGAGCTATGCTCCCTATGAGCCATGCTATTTTCTTTTATGCAATGTAGAGCTATGCTCCCTATGAGCCATGCTATTTTCTTTTATGCAATGTAGAGCTATGCTCCCTATGAGCCATGCTATTTTCTTTTATGCAATGTATTGGTCAAGGAAGGGTATTACACTATGACATGCCTTGATCAAGGAAGGGTGTTAGAAGGAATGATCCAAAGTCATGTCAAATGAACTAAGGTTGAAGGGTACTTCATGGCCTAAGGTTAAAGGCAATGTAAAAGCTAGAGGATCAAGTAAATGAGGTAGATTCTGTCATGACATAACTGATGATGTATGTAGTACCTCTTGGGTGTGTGAAAGGACAATGACCTTTGGGGAGATGGAGAGATTTTAGGAGATGCCTTTTGGCTCTTTGTAAAGGTTGTATCATGCCTATTTAAGAGGCTATTCCTAATGAAGAAACACGAATTCTATTGCCCCATTTATGTTGTTATTATGCTGTGATTAAGTCTCCCTAATCATGCTTAACTAGTGCTTAATTACTAGCTTTATGATATGGCTCATTTCCATCCACCATAGCTCATCCATTGAGTATGAGATCAAGCTCATTCATACATTTAGTATTCTAACAACCTCCAAGATATTTCATGATGCTAAATGTTCTACAAAGGAGTTTATTTTGAGCGTGATTGAAGAAGGATGTACTCAGGTATATTATCCAATGCCTAGGTTGTGGGAGGAACAAGGCTAAAGGAGTAAACATGCCAAGCAACCTGATGAGATAATTATTATGCCATCGCAAAGCACTTTGGAGATTCAACGAGACAAAATCCTTAGTTGTAGAGAAATTGCTCTTAGAAAGAGTCATTAGGAAACATTTAGTTTGGTGTTATAGGTAGGTAGTATATCAAAGCCAAGTTTGTAGTATTAAGGACTCTTAAACTTATAGTTTTGAACTAACGAGTACGACCTTGTACTAGCATCAGTGACCGTATTATCGATGTAGTCTAAAGGAACTTTCGACCATTGGGTAGTTAGACTAATTAATGAACAAAAGACCTAGGATACTCATTAATTCAAGTAGGATTAGAACCCTAGATGCTGAAATATACATGCTTTGAGTTTTAGATTTTTTTTTGAAATACCTTATATTTTTCAAGTCCACATAGTGGATGAGACCTTAGAGGTAATTAAAAAAACCAACCCAAGACTGCTTTTCACGTGATGCCGTTAGAGGTCTATAATGGTAATCTTGACATGAATTGGCTAGAAACAAATCATGCTAACCACAATTGTGAGACTGGAAAAGTCTCAAGAAGTACTATACTCTCAGGGAGACTATGCACAAGACTCAGGGAGACTTGGCAAGTCTCAATTAATAAAAACAGGCAAATTGTAAAAGGGCCCTATAAAAAATCAAAGGGTGTTCATAGCTAAACTCATTGAAGTCAATGATGATATTAAAAGAGGGACCGAGACTGACAATAGGAGATAGAGAATCTCTTCATGGAATAGCTTCTACTCAAATGCCATTCACATAGGGAAATTGACTATGAGATAGGGTTTATTAAAGGAACACAACTATTGGCTAACGGGCATGAAAAATATTAGTGCCTGAGTGCAAAGAACTTGAAGAAACAAATAATGAGGCAAGGATTCATCAGGCCCGAGTGTATCACCTTGGGAAATTTCGACCCTATTTTAGAAGAAAAAGGATGGAACCTTCCAGTTATGCATCACCTATAGAGGTCTAAATCAACTCACTGTGAAGAATAAGTATCCTACCCGTTCTAGGAGATTGATGAAAATCAAAGACTGACATGAAGTTAGTTGATTAGGAAATTAGAGTAAAAAAGGAGTGATATTCCAAAGACGACATTTGATCCAAGTAGGGACTATCATGCTATTGCGATAGCCTTCAACAAGCTCATGCAGGATATATTCAGGAAGAAGCTAGACAATCATGCCTTGATGTTCTGTGTGATGATATTCTAATCTACTTTAAGGATGGGAAAGAGCACTAAAACCAAGTTACAAAAGTTTTAGAAATCCTAAGGGAGCACGAGAAAGAATGTGTACCTTCTTTATAGACAATATAGTGAATATATATATGGGATTCATTGTCTCCAAAGATGGAGTCTCTGTAGACCTAGCCAAAAAACAAGATATAGGGAAATGGCCTAAATCGTCCAACATCAAGGCAACTCAAGGATCTCTTGGTAACATAGAGTGGTACCATGTCTCTATTTCGGACTATTCACAGATAGCCACACCTTTAACCAAGCTATGTGAAAAGAATGCAGATCTAGTTTGGGAATAAGGAGTTTCAACAAAATCAAGAGTGGCTCTCATAACTGCACCCATCCTTCAACTATTAGCAAACTCCTCTCACAAAAGGGAAACTAGTTGGAAACCAATAGCTTACACTTCTAGGGAACTCAAGAATTATGAGATAAATTATGCTACTCACGACCTAGAACTTTGGTTGTAATTCATGCCCTTATGCTATAGCGACACTATCCTACTAAGTAAGAAGTTCATGCATACTATAGACCATAAGAGCTTCAAGTGGATTTTATCCAGCCAAATCTAACATAATGTAAGGGTGCCGGATAGAGGTATTATCATAGTTGATTTTGAAATCAAATACAGACAGGGCAAAGATAATGTAGTTGCAGATGCATTGAGTAAGAAGTCCTTTTATGGTTGCAATCTATATGCCAAGTAACCCTTTGGTTATGGAAATGAACCACAAAATCAGCCTTAGACGAGTATTTGAGCATATTTTACAACTCAGGGCCCAAACAATCCATTGAGAGAAAGGTAAGAGAATCAATTCACTTTGAGAAAGAGAACAGGCACAAAAAAGCCACAAGGATAGATGCTTATTCTATCAGTTTAGTATGTGCATGCGAAACGTTAAAATGAGTTAAGAGATCGAATCATGAAGCTTATGATGCATTATCAGCCATACCTCCAAGATAATTGATGCTACAAAGGGGTTCAGTTTGAGCGTGATTGAAGAAGGATGTACTCAGGTATGTCATTAGTAGGAAACATTTAGTTTGGTGTGGAAAGAATTCCCAACAAAAGATACCGATTGGGAACATGAGCCTAAGTTGTATTTAGATTATCCCTACCTATTTTCGAGATGAGCGCATCTCGATTTCTAAGGGGGGAAGGATGTAAAATCCCATTATTTCAAATTTCATTAAAAAAAAGGAGAGAATGACTAGCGCTGTCGACCACCCTTGATGCTAATCCCCAAATGATGACATGGCTGGAGCCCCCTCGTTGTTTTCTTCCTTACTAGTGTTGTTCTGGCTTGTCTTGTCCTCCCCACCCACCATCCACGCTTGCATGCTATCCGATTGTGTCGTTTTTCCTCTATTATCGGTGCTGACTTCCTTCTTCTCATGCGCATGATCGTGTCTTGTCCTCTACCGTTGGTGCTTCCTTGATCCTTCTCATGCACACCGTTTCATCCCCCCTCTTGTACTTATAAAGACACTGCCCCCCCCTCCTTTGGACTCATAATAGTAGCATTAACCCTTGCTCTCTCACTAGCCTCATTCCTCTCCCTTGCCACAGCCAACCCCCTCTCCACTCTCTCAGCTTTACGTCAACCCCCTGATAGTTTTGCCCTCTTGCGAACCCTTCTCCTCTCGTCTCAAAGATGGCCCTCTCGCTTTTAATTTGTGACTCCCTTGCACCCCCCCCTCTCAGCTTGTCTCCTCGCCAGCCACCCCCTCAACCACTCGTGCCTTATCATCAAGGCTATATTTCCATCATCATGACCACTACCTCTTGTCTTACACACCCGACAACCTCTTTAGATTGGTTCAAGTGATTCCATCTTTGACGTACATCTCCGGCCATCTCTTCTACCCTCTGTTTCATGCCATGATGCCACCTCATGGGTGAGCCATCTTCTTGCCTCAATCACCTTCCTAGACCCATGGCTTCCATTGGTCAACATCGTGTCCATCCACATGCTCCCATGCCTTAGCCCACGAGACCGCCTCACCACCTCTGGGCCTCTTGTCGGATCACACGCTTCTTTGGCAGTAATTTATCTCATGAGCTTTACCTTTCGTTCAATCGCCACCTCTCATCTTATCACAACTATCACTTCCTAACCTCATGCCAACCACCCTTCTCCAGGCAATGTAGAAAGACTAGCCCCAAAAGAAACGGAGAAGACATAATTATGTTCCAAACTCAAGGTCGACGGTGGGTGGCAGCAGTGAACCATGCGTATAGTGAGACGAGACCAGCTGGTTCTCAATAATGCAATACGGGTTTGTAAAGGATAAGGTATGAGATAGGGTGATGTGAAAGAGATGAGATAAAATATGCACTACTCCTAGGCAACATATAATGTGAATGTAGATTATCAATTACTACTTGGATTTAGGTTAGCCATCTTCATTCTCTCTTCGTTTCTATTTGGAACTGTAAGTAAGTTGATCTTAACTGAAAATATTTTACTTCACTACTTGGGATCATAGTTTAAACTGGTTTGTTGATGAGGACTTGAGCTGATTGATGAGGAGTTGAGATCATTGATATAAAATGCTTAAAAAAATATTTTTACTCTCGTTAATTGTCTTGGGTTATGACCAAATTTAAAATAATGATACAAAATTGGTCTATCCTTCACAAGATAGGATATGAGCTCCCAAGACCTAGCTAGGATTTGGTTTGGTAATGCAATGTTTACAACTATGTCTCGACTTGATTTGAGTACTAGGATAAGATATTAATTATTATCCATTGATTAAAAATTAAGATTGTTTATTATAGAAAGGTGATTGCTCTCTTTATAGAAGGTGATTGCGTTATGTGGAATTCTTTACATTGGCGTCATAAAGATGTTGACAAAACATGGACTCAAAATGTGAATGATGAATTTGTGAACTAGGAAAATTCACCCTAGGGTAACCATTCTGACTAGATTGGTTTGGAGAACCCATTCCGATGTGATTTAGTGAATTTTCAGGGCAACTGGGTACTCCCCACCTAGGGTGACCGAATTTGGAAATACTTAGATATCGAGAAAACCGCCTTCATTGGGTAACCCACCACGGGGCGGGGCGGGGCGAGGGTTCTTTCTAGTAGTTACAAGCCTGAGCTAGAAAGGTCTTCCATAGCAAGAAGAGGGTGAAGGAGACACTTCTCTTTCTACTATTCGAGTGATTTTTTCCCACGACAGTCGTAAGCTCTAGATTGTTTTGTGACTCGGCCGAGGGATTGGAGATGGATGTAACTCGAGACGCTGAGCATTTGAAATTATGGTTGTTGTGATGAATTTCTGACTCTGTGTGGAATGACTGGAGGGATAAAGGAAACTATGCACAAGAATAAATAAATAAATCATGTTATAGTTTGCATCAATGATAACAATGTGCCTAGTAATTCAGGAAAACCTCATAGATGAACGGTTTTAGTAACTGAGAAATGGGTGGTCGGGTGCACCTGATGAGTTGGGTGTTTTCTCACGAGAGACTAGAGACCGAAAAGATATCCTTGACATATTCGGTAGGACCCCCAACCTTGTGGATATTGCTTATGAATCGGATCGTCCAGGAGAGGCACCGATGAGATAGCTCTCACAATGGGTTGGGATTGATCTTACCGAGTGAGGTGCTGCCTCTTTACTCGTGGTGACGAGATGGGGTGGTATCTTATAGGTAGGTAGTATATCGAAGCCAAGTTTGTAGTATTAAGGACTCTTAAACTTATAGTTTTGAACTAACGAGTACGACCTTGTACTAGCATCAATGATCGTATTATCGATGTAGTCTAAAGGAACCTTCGACCATTTGGTAGTTAGACTAATTGTTGAACAAAAGACCTAGGATACTCATTAATTCAAGTAGGATTAGAACCCTAGATGCTGAAATATACATGCTTTGAGTTTTAGATTTTTTTTGAAATACCTTATATTTTTCAAGTCCACATAGTGGATGAGACCTTAGAGGTAATTAAAAAAACCAATGCAAGACTGCTTTTCACGTGATTCCGTTAGAGGTCTATAATGGTAATCTTGACATGAATTGGTTAGAAACAAATAATGCTCCACAATTGTGAGACTAGAAAAGTCTCAAGAAGCACTATACTCTCAGGGAGACTATGCACAAGACTCAGGGAGACTTGGCAAGTCTCAATTAATAAAAACAGGCAAATTGTAAAAGGGCTCTAGGAAAAATCAAAGGGTGTTCATAGCTAAACTCATTGAAGTCAATGATGATATTAAAAGAGGGACCGAGACTGACAATAGGAGATAGAGAATCTCTTTATGGAATAGCTTCTACTCAAATGCCATTCACATAGGGAAATTGACTACGAGATAGGGTTTATTCAAGGAACACAACTATTGGCTAATGGGCATAAAAAATATTAGTGCCTGAGTGCAAAGAACTTGAAGAAACAAATTTGACAAATAATGAGGCAAGGATTCATCAGGCCCGAGTGTATCACCTTGGGAAATTTTGACCCTATTTTAGAAGAAAAGGATGGAACCTTCTAGTTATGCATCACCTATAGAGGTCTAAATCAACTCACTCTGTGAAAAAGAAGTATCCTACCCGTTCTAGGAGATTGATGAAAATCAAAGACTGACATGAAGTCAGTTGATTAGGAAATTAGAGTAAAAAAAGAGTGATATTCCAAAGATGACCTTTGATCCAAGTAGGGACTATCATGCTATTGCGTTGACTAATAGCCTTCAACAAGCTCATGCAAGATATATTCAGGAAGAAGCTAGACAATCATTCCTTGATGTTCTGTGTGATGATATTCTAATTTACTTTAAGCATGGGAAAGAGCACTAAAACCAAGTTACAAAAGTTTTGGAAATCCTAAGGGAGCACGAGAAAGAATGTGTACCTTCTTTATAGACAATATAGTGAATATATATATGGGATTCATTGTCTCCAAAGATGGAGTCTCTGTAGACCTAGCCAAAAAACAAGATATAGGGAAATGGCCTAAATCGTCCAACATCAAGGCAACTCAAGGATCTCTTGGTAACATAGAGTGGTACCATATCTCTATTTCGGACTATTCACAGATAGCCACACCTTTAACCAAGCTATGTGAAAATAATGCAGAAGTAGTTTGGGAATAAGGAGTTTCAACAAAATCAAGAGTGCTCTCATAACTGCACCCATCCCTCAACTATTAGTAAACTCCTCTCACAAAAAGGGAAACTAGTTGGAAAACCAATTGCTTACACTTCAAGGGAACTCAAGGATTATGAGATAAATTATGCTACTCACGACCTAGAACTTTGGTTGTAATTCATGCCCTTATGCTATAGCAACACTATCCTACTAAGTAAGAAGTTCATGCATACTATATCAGCCTTGGACGAGTATTTGAGCATATTTTACAACTCAGGGCCCAAAAAATCCATTGAGAGAAAGAGAAGAGAATCAACTCACTTTGAGAAAGAGAAGAGGCACAAAAAAGCCACAAGGATAGATGCTTATTATATCAGTTAAGAATGTGCATGCCAAACGTTAAAATGAGTTAAGAGATCGAATCATGAAACTTATGATGTACCATCATCCATACCTCCAAGATATTTCATGATGCTAAATGTTCTACAAAGGAGTTTATTTTGAGCGTGATTGAAGAAGGATGTACTCAGGTATATTATCCAATGCCTAGGTTGTGGGAGGAACAAGGCTAAAGGAGTAAACATGCCAAGCAACCTGATGAGAAAATTATTATGCCATCCCAAAGCACTTTGGAGATTCAACGAGACAAAATCCTTAGTTGTAGAGAAATTGCTCTTAGAAAGAGTCATTAGGAAACATTTAGTTTGGTGTTATAGGTAGGTAGTATATCAAAGCCAAGTTTGTAGTATTAAGGACTCTTAAACTTATAGTTTTGAACTAACGAGTACGACCTTGTACTAGCATCAGTGACCGTATTATCGATGTAGTCTAAAGGAACTTTCGACCATTGGGTAGTTAGACTAATTAATGAACAAAAGACCTAGGATACTCATTAATTCAAGTAGGATCAGAACCCTAGATGCTGAAATATACATGCTTTGAGTTTTAGATTTTTTTTTGAAATACCTTATATTTTTCAAGTCCACATAGTGGATGAGACCTTAGAGGTAATTAAAAAAACCAACCCAAGACTGCTTTTCACGTGATGCCGTTAGAGGTCTATAATGGTAATCTTGACATGAATTGGTTAGAAACAAATAATGCTAACCACAATTGTGAGACTGGAAAAGTCTCAAGAAGTACTATACTCTCAGGGAGACTATGCACAAGACTCATGGAGACTTGGCAAGTCTCAATTAATAAAGATAGGCAAATTGTAAAAGGGCCCTATAAAAAATCAAAGGGTGTTTATAGCTAAACTCATTGAAGTCAATGATGATATTAAAAGAGGGACCGAGACTGACAATAGGAGATAGAGAATCTCTTTATGGAATAGCTTCTACTCAAATGCCATTCACATAGGGAAATTGATTACGAGATAGGGTTTATTCAAGGAACACAACTATTGGCTAATGGGCATAAAAAATATTAGTGCCTGAGTGCAAAGAACTTGAAGAAACAAATTTGACAAATAATGAGGCAAGGATTCATCAGGCCCGAGTGTATCACCTTGGGAAATTTCGACCCTATTTTAGAAGAAAAGGATGGAACCTTCTAGTTATGCATCACCTATAGAGGTCTAAATCAACTCACTCTGTGAAAAAGAAGTATCCTACCCGTTCTAGGAGATTGATGAAAATCAAAGACTGACATGAAGTCAATTGATTAGGAAATTAGAGTAAAAAAAGAGTGATATTCCAAAGATGACCTTTGATCCAAGTAGGGACTATCATGCTATTGCGTTGACTTATAGCCCTTAACAAGCTCATGCAAGATATATTCAGGAAGAAGCTAGACAATCATTCCTTGATGTTCTGTGTGATGATATTCTAATTTACTTTAAGAATGGGAAAGAGCACTAAAACCAAGTTACAAAAGTTTTGGAAATCATAAGGGAGCACGAGAAAGAATGTGTACCTTCTTTATAGACAATATAGTGAATATATATATGGGATTCATTGTCTCCAAAGATGGAGTCTCTGTAGACCTAGCCAAAAAACAAGATATAGGGAAATGGCCTAAATCGTCCAACATCAAGGCAACTCAAGGATCTCTTGGTAACATAGAGTGGTACCATATCTCTCTTTCGGACTATTCACAGATAGCCACACCTTTAACCAAGCTATGTGAAAAGAATGCAGAAGTAGTTTGGGAATAAGGAGTTTCAACAAAATCAAGAGTGCTCTCATAACTGCACCCATCCTTCAACTATTAGTAAACTCCTCTCACAAAAAGGGAAACTAGTTGGAAAACCAATTGCTTACACTTCAAGGGAACTCAAGGATTATGAGATAAATTATGCTACTCACGACCTAGAACTTTGGTTGTAATTCATGCCCTTATGCTATAGCGACACTATCCTACTAAGTAAGAAGTTCATGCATACTATAGACCATAAGAGCTTCAAGTGGATTTTTATCCAGCCAGATCTAACATAATGTAAGGGTGCCAGATAGAGGTCTTTGCTAATGGAAATGAACCACAAAATCAGCCTTGGACGAGTATTTGAGCATATTTTACAACTCAGGGCCCAAAAAATCCATTGAGAGAAAGAGAAGAGAATCAACTCACTTTGAGAAAGAGAAGAGGCACAAAAAAGCCACAAGGATAGATGCTTATTATATCAGTTAAGAATGTGCATGCCAAACGTTAAAATGAGTTAAGAGATCGAATCATGAAACTTATGATGTACCATCATCCATACCTCCAAGATATTTCATGATGCTAAATGTTCTACAAAGGAGTTTATTTTGAGCGTGATTGAAGAAGGATGTACTCAGGTATATTATCCAATGCCTAGGTTGTGGGAGGAACAAGGCTAAAGGAGTAAACATGCCAAGCAACCTAATGAGAAAATTATTATGCCATCCCAAAGCACTTTGGAGATTCAACGAGACAAAATCCTTAGTTGTAGAGAAATTGCTCTTAGAAAGAGTCATTAGGAAACATTTAGTTTGGTGTTATAGGTAGGTAGTATATCAAAGCCAAGTTTGTAGTATTAAGGACTCTTAAACTTATAGTTTTGAACTAACGAGTACGACCTTGTACTAGCATCAGTGACCGTATTATCGATGTAGTCTAAAGGAACTTTCGACCATTGGGTAGTTAGACTAATTAATGAACAAAAGACCTAGGATACTCATTAATTCAAGTAGGATTAGAACCCTAGATGCTGTAATATGCATGCTTTGAGTTTTCGATTTTTTTTTGAAATACCTTATATTTTTCAAGTCCACATAGTGGATGAGAACTTAGAGGTAATTAAAAAAACCAACCCAAGACTGCTTTTCACGTGATGCCGTTAGAGGTCTATAATGGTAATTTTGACATGAATTGGTTAGAAACAAATAATGCTAACCACAATTGTGAGACTGGAAAAAACTCAAGAAGTACTACACTCTCAGGGAGACTATGCACAAGACTCAGGGAGACTTGGCAAGTCTCAATTAATAAAAACAGGCAAATTGTAAAAGGGTCCTATAAAAAATCAAAGGGTGTTCATAGCTAAACTCATTGAAGTCAATGATGATATTAAAAGAGGGACCGAGACTGACAATAGGAGATAGAGAATCTCTTCATGGAATAGCTTCTACTCAAATGCCATTCACATAGGTAAATTGACTATGAGATAGGGTTTATTAAAGGAACACAACTATTGGCTAATGGGCATGAAAAATATTAATGCCTGAGTGCAAAGAACTTGAAGAAACAAATAATGAGACAAGGATTCATCAGGCCCGAGTGTATCACCTTGGGAAATTTTGACCCTATTTTAGAAGAAAAAGGATGGAACCTTCCAGTTATGCATCACCTATAGAGGTCTAAATCAACTCACTGTGAAAAATAAGTATCCTACCCGTTCTAGGAGATTGATGAAAATCAAAGACTGACATGAAGTTAGTTTATTAGGAAATTAGAGTAAAAAAGAGTGATATTCCAAAGACGACATTTGATCCAAGTAGGGACTATATCATGCTATTGCGATAGCCTTCAACAAGCTCATGCAGGATATATTCAGGAAGAAGCTAGACAATCATGCCTTGATGTTCTGTGTGATGATATTCTAATCTTCTTTAAGGATGGGAAAGAGCACTAAAACCAAGTTACAAAAGTTTTAGAAATCCTAAGGGAGCACCAGAAAGAATGTGTACCTTCTTTATAGACAATATAGTGAATATATATATGGGATTCATTGTCTCCAAAGATGGAGTATCTCTAGACCTAGCCAAAAAACAAGATATAGGGAAATGGCCTAAATCGTCCAACATCAAGGCAACTCAAGGATCTCTTGGTAACATAGAGTGGTACCATATCTCTATTTCGGACTATTCACAGATAGCCACACCTTTAACCAAGTTATATGAAAAGAATGCAGAAGTAGTTTGGGAATAAGGAGTTTCAACAAAATCAAGAGTGGCTCTCATAACTGCACCCATCCTTCAACTATTAGCAAACTCCTCTCACAAAAGGGAAACTAGTTGGAAACCAATAGCTTACACTTCTAGGGAACTCAAGAATTATGAGATAAATTATGCTACTCACGACCTAGAACTTTGGTTGTAATTCATGCCCTTATGCTATAGCGACACTATCCTACTAAGTAAGAAGTTCATGCATACTATAGACCATAAGAGCTTCAAGTGGATTTTTATCCAGCCAGATAGAACATAATGTAAGGGTTCCGGATAGAGGTCTTATCATTTTGATCTGTAGACCTAGCCAAAAAACAAGATATAGGGAAATGGCCTAAATCGTCCAACATCAAGGCAACTCAAGGATCTCTTGGTAACATAGAGTGGTACCATATCTCTATTTCGGACTATTCACAGATAGCCACACCTTTAACCAAGCTATGTGAAAAGAATGCAGAAGTAGTTTGGGAATAAGGAGTTTCAACAAAATCAAGAGTGCTCTCATAACTGCACCCATCCTTCAACTATTAGTAAACTCCTCTCACAAAAAGGGAAACTAGTTGGAAAACCAATTGCTTACACTTCAAGGGAACTCAAGGATTATGAGATAAATTATGCTACTCACGACCTAGAACTTTGGTTGTAATTCATGCCCTTATGCTATAGCGACATTATCCTACTAAGTAAGAAGTTCATGCATACTATAGACCATAAGAGCTTCAAGTGGATTTTTATCGAGCCAGATCTAACATAATGTAAGGGTGTCGGATAGAGGTCTTTGCTAATGGAAATGAACCACAAAATCAGCCTTGGACGAGTATTTGAGCATATTTTACAACTCAGGGTCCAAAAAATCCATTGAGAGAAAGAGAAGAGAATCAACTCACTTTGAGAAAGAGAAGAGGCACAAAAAAGCCACAAGGATAGATGCTTATTATATCAGTTAAGAATGTGCATGCCAAACGTTAAAATGAGTTAAGAGATCGAATCATGAAGCTTATGATGTACCATCATCCATACCTCCAAGATATTTCATGATGCTAAATGTTCTACAAAGGAGTTTATTTTGAGCGTGATTGAAGAAGGATGTACTCAGGTATATTATCCAATGCCTAGGTTGTGGGAGGAACAAGGCTAAAGGAGTAAACATGCCAAGCAATCTGATGAGAAAATTATGATGCCATCCCAAAGCACTTTGGAGATTCAACGAGACAAAATCCTTAGTTGTAAAATTGTAAAAGGGCCCTATAAAAAATCAAAGGGTGTTCATAGCTAAACTCATTGAAGTCAATGATGATATTAAAAGAGGGACCGAGACTGACAATAGGAGATAGAGAATCTCTTCATGGAATAGCTTCTACTCAAATGCCATTCACATAGGGAAATTGACTATGAGATAGGGTTTATTAAAGGAACACAACTATTAGCTAATGGGCATGAAAAATATTAGTGCCTGAGTGCAAAGAACTTGAAGAAACAAATAATGAGGCAAGGATTCATCAGGCCCGAGTGTATCACCTTGGGAAATTTCGACCCTATTTTAGAAGAAAAAGGATGGAACCTTCTAGTTATGCATCACCTATAGAGGTCTAAATCAACTCACTGTGAAAAATAAGTATCCTACCCGTTCTAGGAGATTGATGAAAATCAAAGACTGACATGAAGTTAGTTTATTAGGAAATTAGAGTAAAAAAGGAGTGATATTCCAAAGACGACATTTGATCCAAGTAGGGACTATCATGCTATTGCGATAGCCTTCAACAAGCTCATGCAGGATATATTCAGGAAGAAGCTAGACAATCATGCCTTGATGTTCTGTGTGATGATATTCTAATCTACTTTAAGGATGGGAAAGAGCACTAAAACCAAGTTACAAAAGTTTTAGAAATCCTAAGGGAGCACCAGAAAGAATGTGTACCTTCTTTATAGACAATATAGTGAATATATATATGTGATTCATTGTCTCCAAAGATGGAGTATCTCTAGACCTAGCCAAAAAACAAGATATAGGGAAATGGCCTAAATCGTCCAACATCAAGGCAACTCAAGGATCTCTTGGTAACATAGAGTGGTACCATATCTCTATTTCGGACTATTCACAGATAGCCACACCTTTAACCAAGCTATGTGAAAAGAATGCAGAAGTAGTTTGGGAATAAGGAGTTTCAACAAAATCAAGAGTGGCTCTCATAACTGCACACCCATCCTTCAACTATTAGCAAACTCCTCTCACAAAAGGGAAACTAGTTGGAAAGCAATAGCTTACACTTCTAGGGAACTCAAGAATTATGAGATAAATTATGCTACTCACGACCTAGAACTTTGGTTGTAATTCATGTCCTTATGCTATAGCGACACTATCCTACTAAGTAAGAAGTTCATGCATACTATAGACCATAAGAGCTTCAAGTGGATTTTTATCCAGCCAGATCTAACATAATGTAAGGGTGCCGGATAGAGGTCTTATCATAGTTGATTTTGAAATCAAATACAGACAGGGCAAAGATAATGTAGTTGCAGATGCATTGAGTAAGAAGTCCTTTTATGGTTGCAATCTATATGCCAAGTAACCCCTTGGTTATGGAAATGAACCACAAAATCAGCCTTAGACGAGTATTTGAGCATATTTTACAACTCAGGGCCCAAACAATCCATTGAGAGAAAGGTAAGAGAATCAATTCACTTTGAGAAAGAGAAGAGGCACAAAAAAGCCACAAGGATAGATGCTTAATCTATCAGTTTAGTATGTGCATGTGAAACGTTAAAATGAGTTAAGAGATCGAATCATGAAGCTTATGATGCATTATCAGCCATACCTCCAAGATAATTGATGCTACAAAGGGGTTCAGTTTGAGCGTGATTGAAGAAGGATGTACTCAGGTATGTCATTAGTAGGAAACATTTAGTTTGGTGTGGAAAGAATTCCCAACAAAAGATACCAATTGGGAACATGAGTCTAAGTTGTATTTAGATTATCCCTACCTATTTTCGAGATGAGCGCATCTCGATTTCTAAGGGGGGAAGGATGTAAAATCCTATTATTTCAAATTTCATTAAAAAAAAGGAGAGAATGACTAGCGCTGTCGACCACCCTTGATGCTAATCCCCAAATGATGACATGGCTGGAGCCCACTCGTTGTTTTCTTCCTTACTAGTGTTGTTCTGGCTTGTCTTGTCCTCCCCACCCACCATCCACGCTTGCATGCTATCCGATTGTGTCGTTTTTCCTCTATTATCGGTGCTGACTTCCTTCTTCTCATGCGCACGATCGTGTCTTTTCCTCTACCGTTGGTGCTTCCTTGATCCTTCTCATGTGCACCATTTCATCCCCCCTCTTCTACTTATAAAGACACTGCCCCCCTCCTTTGGACTCATAATAGTAGCATTAACCCTTGCTCTCTCACTAGCCTCGTTCCTCTCCCTTGCCACAGCCAACCCCCTCTCCACTCTCTCAGCTTTACGTCAACCCCCTGATAGTTTTGCCCTCTTGCGAACCCTTCTCCTCTCGTCTCAAAGATGGCCCTCTCGCTTTTAATTTGTGACTCCCTTGCACCCCCCCATCTCAGCTTGTCTCCTCGCCAGCCACCCCCTCAACCACTCGTGCCTTATCATCAAGGCTATATTTCCATCATCGTGACCACTACCTCTTGTCTTACACACCCGACAACCTCTTCAGATTGGTTCAAGTGATTCCATCTTTGTCGTACATCTCCGGCCATCTCTTCTACCCTCTGTTTCATGCCATGATGTCACCTCATGGGTGAGCCATCTTCTTGCCTCAATCACCTTCCTAGACCCATGGCTTCCATTGGTCAACATCGTGTCCATCCACATGCTCCCATGCCTTAGCCCACGAGACCGCCTCACCACCTCTTGGCCTCTTGTCGGATCACACGCTTCTTTGGCAGTAATTTATCTCATGAGCTTTACCTTTCGTTCAATCGCCACCTCTCATCTTATCACAACTATCACTTCCTAACCTCATGCCAACCACCCTTCTCCAGGCAATGTAGAAAGAGTAGCCCCAAAACAAACGGAGAAGACATAATTATGTTCCAAACTCAAGGTCGACGGTGGGTGGCAGCAGTGAACCATGCGTATAGTGAGACGAGACCAGCTGGTTCTCAATAATGCAATACGGGTTTGTAAAGGATAAGGTATGAGATAGGGTGATGTGAAAGAGATGAGATAAAATATGCACTACTCCCAGGCAACATATAATGTGAATGTAGATTATCAATTACTAGGATTTAGGTTAGCCATCTTCATTCTCTCTTCGTTTCTATTTGGAACTGTAAGTAAGTTGATCTTAACTCAAAATATTTTACTTCACTACCTGGGATCATAGTTTAAACTGGTTTGTTAATGAGGACTTGAGCTGATTGATGAGGAGTTGAGATCATTGATAAAATGCTTAAAAAAATATTTTTACTCTCGTTAATTGTCTTGGGTTATGACCAAATTTAAAATAATGATACAAAATTGGTCTATCCTTCACAAGATAGGATATGAGCTCCCAAGACCTAGCTAGGATTTGGTTTGGTAATGCAATGTTTACAACTATATCTCGACTTGATTCGAGTACTAGGATAAGATATTAATTATTATCCATTGATTAAAAATTAAGATTGTTTATTATAGAAAGGTGACTGCTCTCTTTATAGAAGGTGACTGCGTTATGTGGAATTCTTTACGTTGGCGTCATAAAGATGTTGACAAAACATGGACTCAAAATGTGAATGATGAATTTGTGAACTAGGAAAATTCACCCTAGGGTAACCATTCTGACTAGATTGGTTTGGGGAACCCATTCCGATGTGATCTAGTGAATTTTCGGGGCAACTGGGTACTCCCCACCCCTAGGGTGACCGAATTTGCAAATACTTAGATATCGAGAAAACCGCCTTCATTGGGTAACCCACCACAGGGCGGGGCGGGGCGAGGGTTCTTTCTAGTAGTTACAAGCCTGAGCTAGAAAGGTCTTCCATAGCAAGAAGAGGGTGAAGGAGACACTTCTCTTTCTACTATTCGAGTGATTTTTCCCCACGACAGTCGTAAGCTCTAGATTGTTTTGTGACTCGGGTAGTGAGCCGAGGGATTGGAGATGGATGTAACTCGGGACGCTGAGCATTTGAAATTATGGTTGTTGTGATGAATTTCTGACTCTGTGTGGAATGACTCGAGGGATAAAGGAAACTATGCACAAGAATAAATAAATAAATCATGTTATAGTTTGCATCAATGATAACAATGTGCCTAGTAATTCAGGAAAACCTCATAGATGAACGGTTTTAGTAACTGAGAAATGGGTGGTCGGGTGCACCTGATGAGTTGGGTGTTTTCTCACAAGAGACTAGAGACCGAAAAGATATCCTTGACATATTCGGTAGGACCCCCAACCTTGTGGATATTGCTTATGAATCGGATCGTCCAGGAGAGGCACCGATGAGATAGCTCTCACAATGGGTTGGGATTGATCTTACCGAGTGAGGTGCTGCCTCTTTACTCGTGGTGACGAGATGGGGTGGTATCTTATAGGTAGGTAGTATATCGAAGCCAAGTTTGTAGTATTAAGGACTCTTAAACTTATAGTTTTGAACTAACGAGTACGACCTTGTACTAGCATCAATGACCGTATTATCGATGTAGTCTAAAGGAACCTTCAACCATTTGGTAGTTAGACTAATTGTTGAACAAAAGACCTAGGATACTCATTAATTCAAGTAGGATTAGAACCCTAGATGCTGAAATATACATGCTTTGAGTTTTAGATTTTTTTTGAAATACCGTATATTTTTCAAGTCCACATAGTGGATGAGACCTTAGAGGTAATTAAAAAAACCAATGCAAGACTGCTTTTCACGTGATTCCGTTAGAGGTCTATAATGGTAATCTTGACATGAATTGGTTAGAAACAAATAATGCTCCACAATTGTGAGACTAGAAAAGTCTCAAGAAGTACTATACTCTCAGGGAGACTATGCACAAGACTCAGGGAGACTTGGCAAGTCTTAATTAATAAAAACAGGCAAATTGTAAAAGGGCTCTAGGAAAAATCAAAGGGTTTTCATAGCTAAACTCATTGAAGTCAATGATGATATTAAAAGAGAGACCGAGACCGACAATAGGAGATAGAGAATCTCTTTATGGAATAGCTTCTACTCAAATGCCATTCACATAGGGAAATTGACTACGAGATATGGTTTATTCAAGGAACACAACTATTGGCTAATGGGCATAAAAAATATTAGTGCCTGAGTGCAAAGAACTTGAAGAAACAAATTTGACAAATAATGAGGCAAGGATTCATCAGGCGCGAGTGTATCACCTTGGGAAATTTTGACCCTATTTTAGAAGAAAAAGGATGGAACCTTCTAGTTATGCATCACCTATAGAGGTCTAAATCAACTCACTCTGTGAAAAATAAGTATCCTACCCGTTCTAGGAGATTGATGAAAATCAAAGACTGACATGAAGTCAGTTGATTAGGAAATTAGAGTAAAAAAAGAGTGACATTCCAAAGATGACATTTGATCCAAGTAGGGACTATCATGCTATTGCGTTGACTAATAGCCTTCAACAAGCTCATGCAAGATATATTCAGGAAGAAGCTAAACAATCATGCCTTGATGAACCTTCTTTATAGACAATATAGTGAATATATATATGGGATTCATTGTCTCCAAAGATGGAGTCTCTCTAGACCTAGCCAAAAAACAAGATATAGGGAAATGGCCTAAATCGTCCAACATCAAGGCAACTCAAGGATCTCTTGGTAACATAGAGTGGTACCATATCTCTATTTCGGACTATTCACAGATAGCCACACCTTTAACCAAGCTATGTGAAAAGAATGCAGAAGTAGTTTGGGAATAAGGAGTTTCAACAAAATCAAGAGTGCTCTCATAACTGCACCCATCCTTCAACTATTAGTAAACTCCTCTCACAAAAAGAGAAACTAGTTGGAAAACCAATTGCTTACACTTCAAGGGAACTCAAGGATTATGAGATAAATTATGCTACTCATGACCTAGAACTTTGGTTGTAATTCATGCCCTTATGCTATAGCGACACTATCCTACTAAGTAAGAAGTTCATGCATACTATAGACCATAAGAGCTTCAAGTGGATTTTTATCCACCCAGATCTAACATAATGTAAGGGTGCTGGATAGAGGTCTTTGCTCATGGACATGAACCACAAAATCAGCCTTGGATGAGTATTTGAGCATATTTTACAACTCAGGGCCCAAAAAATCCATTGAGAGAAAGAGAAGAGAATCAACTCACTTTGAGAAAGAGAAGAGGCACAAAAAAGCCACAAGGATAGATGCTTATTATATCAGTTAAGAATGTGCATGCCAAACGTTAAAATGAGTTAAGAGATCGAATCATGAAGCTTATGATGTACCATCATCCATACCTCCAAGATATTTCATGATGCTAAATGTTCTACAAAGGAGTTTATTTTGAGCGTGATTGAAGAAGGATGTACTCAGGTATATTATCCAATGCCTAGGTTGTGGGAGGAACAAGGCTAAAGGAGTAAACATGCCAAGCAACCTGATGAGAAAATTATTATGCCATCCCAAAGCACTTTGGAGACTCAACGAGACAAAATCCTTAGTTGTAGAGAAATTGCTCTTAGAAAGAGTCATTAGGAAACATTTAGTTTGGTGTTATAGGTAGGTAGTATATCAAAGCCAAGTTTGTAGTATTAAGGACTCTTAAACTTATAGTTTTGAACTAACGAGTACGACCTTGTACTAGCATCAGTGACCTTATTATCGATGTAGTCTAAAGGAACTTTCAACCATTCGGTAGTTAGACTAATTAATGAACAAAAGACCTAGGATACTCATTAATTCAAGTAGGATCAGAACCCTAGATGCTGAAATATACATGCTTTGAGTTTTAGATTTTTTTTTTTGAAATACCTTATATTTTTCAAGTCCAAATAGTGGATGAGACCTTAGAGGTAATTAAAAAAACCAACCCAAGACTGCTTTTCACGTGATGCGGTTAGAGGTCTATAATGGTAATCTTGACATGAATTTGTTAGAAACAAATAATGCTAACCACAATTGTGAGACTCGAAAAGTCTCAAGAAGTACTACACTCTCAGGGAGACTATGCACAAGACTCAGGGAGACTTGGCAAGTCTCAATCAATAAAAACAGGCAAATTGTAAAAGGGTCCTATAAAAAATCAAAGGGTGTTCATAGCTAAACTCATTGAAGTCAATGATGATATTAAAAGAGGGACCGAGACTGACAATAGGAGATAGAGAATCTCTTCATGGAATAGCTTCTACTCAAATGCCATTCACATAGGGAAATTGACTATGAGATAGGGTTTATTAAAGGAACACAACTATTGGCTAATGGGCATGCAAAATATTAGTGCCTGAGTGCAAAGAACTTGAAGAAACAAATAATGAGGCAAGGATTCATCAGGCCCGAGTGTATCACCTTGGGAAATTTTGACTCTATTTTAGAAGAAAAAGGATGGAACCTTCCAGTTATGCATCACCTATAGAGGTCTAAATCAACTCACTGTGAAAAATAAGTATCCTACCCGTTTTCGAAGATTGATGAAAATCAAAGACTGACATGAAGTTAGTTTATTAGGAAATTAGAGTAAAAAAAGAGTGATATTCCAAAGACGACATTTGATCCAAGTAGGGACTATATCATGCTGTTGCGATAGCCTTCAACAAGCTAATGCAGGATATATTCAGGAAGAAGCTAGACAATCATGCCTTGATGTTCTGTGTGATGATATTCTAATCTACTTTAAGGATGGGAAAGAGTACTAAAACCAAGTTACAAAAGTTTTAGAAATCCTAAGGGAGCACCAGAAAGAATGTGTACCTTCTTTATAGACAATATAGTGAATATATATATGGGATTCATTGTCTCCAAAGATGGAGTCTCTCTAGACCTAGCCAAAAAACAAGATATAGGGAAATGGCCTAAATCGTCCAACATCAAGGCAACTCAAGGATCTCTTGGTAACATAGAGTGGTACCATGTCTCTATTTCGGACTATTCACAGATAGCCACACCTTTAACCAAGCTATGTGAAAAGAATGCAGATCTAGTTTGGGAATAAGGAGTTTCAACAAAATCAAGAGTGGCTCTCATAACTGCACCCATCCTTCAACTATTAGCAAACTCCTCTCACAAAAGGGAAACTAGTTGGAAACCAATAGCTTACACTTCTAGGGAACTCAAGAATTATGAGATAAATTATGCTACTCACGACCTAGAACTTTGGTTGTAATTCATGCCCTTATGCTATAGCGACACTATCCTACTAAGTAAGAAGTTCATGCATACTATAGACCATAAGAGCTTCAAGTGGATTTTTATCCAGCCAGATCTAACATAATGTAAGGGTGCCGGATAGAGGTCTTATCATAGTTGATTTTGAAATCAAATACAGACAGGGCAAAGATAATGTAGTTGCATATGCATTGAGTAAGAAGTCCTTTTATGGTTGCAATCTATATGCCAAGTAACCCTTTGGTTATGGAAATGAACCACAAAATCAGCCTTAGACGAGTATTTGAGCATATTTTACAACTCAAGGCCCAAACAATCCATTGAGAGAAAGGTAAGAGAATCAATTCACTTTGAGAAAGAGAAGAGGCACAAAAAAGCCACAAGGATAGATGCTTATTCTATCAGTTAAGTATGTGCATGCGAAACGTTAAAATGAGTTAAGAGATCGAATCATGAAGCTTATGATGCATTATCACCCATACCTCCAAGATAATTGATGCTACAAAGGGGTTCAGTTTGAGCGTGATTGAAGAAGGATGTCCTCAGGTATGTCATTAGTAGGAAACATTTAGTTTGGTGTGGAAAGAATTCCCAACAAAAGATACCAATTGGGAACATGAGCCTAAGTTGTATTTAGATTATCCCTACCTATTTTCGAGATGAGCGCATCTCGATTTCTAAGGGGGGAAGGATGTAAAATCCCATTATTTCAAATTTCATTAAAAAAAAGGAGAGAATGACTAGCGCTGTCGACCACCCTTGATGCTAATCCCCAAATGATGACATGGCTGGAGCCCCCTCGTTGTTTTCTTCCTTACTAGTATTGTTCTGGCTTGTCTTGTCCTCCCCACCCACCATCCACGCTTGCATGCTATCCTACTGTGTCATTTTTCCTCTATTATCGGTGCTGACTTCCTTCTTCTCATGCACACGATCGTGTCTTTTCCTCTACCGTTGGTGCTTCCTTGATCCTTCTCATGCGCACCGTTTCATCCCCCCTCTTGTACTTATAAAGACACTACCCCCCCTCCTTTGGACTCATAATAGTAGCATTAACCCTTGCTCTCTCACTAGCCTCATTACTCTCCCTTGCCACAGCCAACCCCCTCTCCACTCTCTCAGCTTTACGTAAACCCCCTGATAGTTTTGCCCTCTTGCGAACCCTTCTCCTCTCGTCTCAAAGATGGCCCTCTCGCTTTTAATTTGTGACTCCCTTGCACCCCCCCCTCTTAGCTTGTGTTCTCGCCAGCCACCCCCTCAACCACTCGTGCCTTATCATCAAGGCTATATTTCCATCATTGTGACCACTACCTCTTGTCTTACACACCCGACAACCTCTTCAGATTGGTTCAAGTGATTCCATCTTTGTCGTACATCTCCGGCCATCTCTTCTACCCTCTGTTTCATGCCATGATGTCACCTCATGGGTGAGCCATCTTCTTGCCTCAATCACCTTCCTAGACCCATGGCTTCCATTGGTCAACATCGTGTCCATCCACATGCTCCCATGCCTTAGCCCACGAGACCGCCTCACCACCTCTTGGCCTCTTGTCGGATCACACGCTTCTTTGGCAGTAATTTATCTCATGAGCTTTACCTTTCGTTCAATTGCCACCTCTCATCTTATCACAACTATCACTTCCTAACCTCATGCCAACCACCCTTCTCCAGGCAATGTAAAAAGACTAGCCCCAAAACAAACGGAGAAGACATAATTATGTTCCAAACTCAAGGTCGACGGTGGGTGGCAGCAGTGAACCATGCGTATAGTGAGACGAGACCAGCTGGTTCTCAATAATGCAATACGGGTTTGTAAAGGATAAGGTATGAGATAGGGTGATGTGAAAGAGATGAGATAAAATATGCACTACTCCCAGGCAACATATAATGTGAATGTAGATTATCAACTACTACTTGGATTTAGGTTAGCCATCTTCATTCTCTCTTCGTTTCTATTTGGAACTGTAAGTAAGTTGACCTTAACTCAAAATATTTTACTTCACTACTTGGGATCATAGTTTAAACTGGTTTGTTGGTGAGGACTTGAGCTGATTGATGAGGAGTTGAGATCATTGATATAAAATGCTTAAAAAAATATTTTTACTCTCGTTAATTGTCTTGGGTTATGACCAAATTTAAAATAATGATACAAAATTGGTCTATCCTTCACAAGATAGGATATGAGCTCCCAAGACCTAGCTAGGACTCAGGGAGACTTGGCAAGTCTTAATTAATAAAAACAGGCAAATTGTAAAAGGGCTCTAGCAAAAATCAAAGGGTGTTCATAGCTAAACTCATTGAAGTCAATGATGATATTAAAAGAGGGACCGAGACTGACAATAGGAGATAGAGAATCTCTTTATGGAATAGCTTCTACTCAAATGCCATTCACATAGGGAAATTGACTACGAGATAGGGTTTATTCAAGGAACACAACTATTGGCTAATGGGCATAAAAAATATTAGTGCCTGAGTGCAAAGAACTTGAAGAAACAAATTTGACAAATAATGAGGCAAGGATTCATCAGGCGCGAGTGTATCACCTTGGGAAATTTTGACCCTATTTTAGAAGAAAAAGGATGGAACCTTCTAGTTATGCATCACCTATAGAGGTCTAAATCAACTCACTCTGTGAAAAATAAGTATCCTACCCGTTCTAGCAGATTGATGAAAATCAAAGACTGACATGAAGTCAGTTGATTAGGAAATTAGAGTAAAAAAAGAGTGACATTCCAAAGATGACATTTGATCCAAGTAGGGACTATCATGCTATTGCGTTGACTAATAGCCTTCAACAGGCTTATGCAAGATATATTCAGGAAGAAGCTAAACAATCATGCCTTGATGAACCTTCTTTATAGACAATATAGTGAATATATATATGGGATTCATTGTCTCCAAACATGGAGTCTCTCTAGACCTAGCCAAAAAACAAGATATAGGGAAATGGCCTAAATCGTCCAACATCAAGGCAACTCAAGGATCTCTTGGTAACATAGAGTGGTACCATATCTCTATTTCGGACTATTCACAGGTAGCCACACCTTTAACCAAGCTATGTGAAAAGAATGCAGAAGTAGTTTGGGAATAAGGAGTTTCAACAAAATCAAGAGTGCTCTCATAACTGCACCCATCCTTCAACTATTAGTAAACTCCTCTCACAAAAAGGGAAACTAGTTGGAAAACCAATTGCTTACACTTCAAGGGAACTCAAGGATTATGAGATAAATTATGCTACTCACGACCTAGAACTTTGGTTGTAATTCATGCCCTTATGCTATAGCGACACTATCCTACTAAGTAAGAAGTTCATGCATACTATAGACCATAAGAGCTTCAAGTGGATTTTTATCCACCCAGATCTAACATAATGTAAGGGTGCCAGATAGAGGTCTTTGCTAATGGAAATGAACCACAAAATCAGCCTTGGACGAGTATTTGAGCATATTTTACAACTCAGGGCCCAAAAAATCCATTGAGAGAAAGAGAAGAGAATCAACTCACTTTGAGAAAGAGAAGAGGCACAAAAAAGCCACAAGGATAGATGCTTATTATATCAGTTAAGAATGTGCATGCCAAACGTTAAAATGAGTTAAGAGATCGAATCATGAAGCTTATGATGTACCATCATCCATACCTCCAAGATATTTCATGATGCTAAATGTTCTACAAAGGAGTTTATTTTGAGCGTGATTGAAGAAGGATGTACTCAGGTATATTATCCAATGCCTAGGTTGTGGGAGGAACAAGGCTAAAGGAGTAAACATGCCAAGCAACCTGATGAGAAAATTATTATGCCATCCCAAAGCACTTTGGAGATTCAACGAGACAAAATCCTTAGTTGTAGAGAAATTTCTCTTAGAAAGAGTCATTAGAAAACATTTAGTTTGGTG
The DNA here is from genome assembly GCF_041138505.1 of Cibotium barometz. Lineage (NCBI taxonomy): Eukaryota > Viridiplantae > Streptophyta > Polypodiopsida > Cyatheales > Cibotiaceae > Cibotium > Cibotium barometz. Next base: position 4,843,129 of record NC_141054.1, on the reverse strand, counting down.
TTATAGGTAGGTAGTATATCAAAGCCAAGTTTGTAGTATTAAGGACTCTTAAACTTATAGTTTTGAACTAACGAGTACGACCTTGTACTAGCATCAGTGACCGTATTATCGATGTAGTCTAAAGGAACTTTCAACCATTCGGTAGTTAGACTAATTAATGAACAAAAGACCTAGGATACTCATTAATTCAAGTAGGATTAGAACCCTAGATGCTGAAATATACATGCTTTGAGTTTTAGATTTTTTTTTGAAATACCTTATATTTTTCAAGTCCACATAGTGGATGAGACCTTAGAGGTAATTAAAAAAACCAACCCAAGACTGCTTTTCACGTGATGCCGTTAGAGGTCTATAATGGTAATCTTGATATGAATTGGTTAGAAACAAATAATGCTAACCACAATTGTGAGACTGGAAAAGTCTCAAGAAGTACTACACTCTCAGGGAGACTATGCACAAGACTCAGGGAGACTTGGCAAGTCTCAATTAATAAAAGCAGGCAAATTGTAAAAGGGTCCTATAAAAAATCAAAGGGTGTACATAGCTAAACTCATTGAAGTCAATGATGATATTAAAAGAGGGACCGAGACTGACAATAGGAGATAGAGAATCTCTTCATGGAATAGCTTCTACTCAAATGCCATTCACATAGGGAAATTGACTATGAGATAGGGTTTATTAAAGGAACACAACTATTGGCTAATGGGCATGAAAAATATTAGTGCCTGAGTGCAAAGAACTTGAAGAAACAAATAATGAGGCAAGGATTCATCAGGCCCGAGTGTATCACCTTGGGAAATTTCGACCCTATTTTAGAAGAAAAAGGATGGAACCTTCCAGTTATGCATCACCTATAGAGGTCTAAATCAACTCACTGTGAAAAATAAGTATCCTACCCGTTCTAGGAGATTGATGAAAATCAAAGACTGACATGAAGTTAGTTTATTAGGAAATTAGAGTAAAAAAAGAGTGATATTCCAAAGACGACATTTGATCCAAGTAGGGACTATATCATGCTATTGCGATAGCCTTCAACAAGCTAATGCAGGATATATTCAGGAAGAAGCTAGACAATCATGCCTTGATGTTCTGTGTGATGATATTCTAATCTACTTTAAGGATGGGAAAGAGTACTAAAACCAAGTTACAAAAGTTTTAGAAATCCTAAGGGAGCACCAGAAAGAATGTGTACCTTCTTTATAGACAATATAGTGAATATATATATGGGATTCATTGTCTCCAAAGATGGAGTCTCTCTAGACCTAGCCAAAAAACAAGATATAGGGAAATGGCCTAAATCGTCCAACATCAAGGCAACTCAAGGATCTCTTGGTAAAATAGAGTGGTACCATATCTGTATTTCGGACTATTCACAGATAGCCACACCTTTAACCAAGCTATGTGAAAAGAATGCAGATCTAGTTTGGGAATAAGGAGTTTCAACAAAATCAAGAGTGGCTCTCATAACTGCACCCATCCTTCAACTATTAGCAAACTCCTCTCACAAAAGGGAAACTAGTTGGAAACCAATAGCTCACTTCTAGGGAACTCAAGAATTATGAGATAAATTATGCTACTCACGACCTAGAACTTTGGTTGTAATTCATGCCCTTATGCTATAGCGACACTATCCTACTAAGTAAGAAGTTCATGCATACTATAGACCATAAGAGCTTCAAGTGGATTTTTATCCAGCCAGATCTAACATAATGTAAGGGTGCCGGATAGAGGTCTTATCATAGTTGATTTTGAAATCAAATACAGACAGGGCAAAGATAATGTAGTTGCAGATGCATTGAGTAAGAAGTCCTTTTATGGTTGCAATCTATATGCCAAGTAACCCTTTGGTTATGGAAATGAACCACAAAATCAGCCTTAGACGAGTATTTGAGCATATTTTACAACTCAGGGCCAAAACAATCCATTGCGAGAAAGGTAAGAGAATCAATTCACTTTGAGAAAGAGAAGAGGCACAAAAAAGCCACAAGGATAGATGCTTATTCTATCAGTTAAGTATGTGCATGCGAAACATTAAAATGAGTTAAGAGATCGAATCATGAAGCTTATGATGCATTATCAGCCATACCTCCAAGATAATTGATGCTACAAAGGGGTTCAGTTTGAGCGTGATTGAAGAAGGATGTACTCAGGTATGTCATTAGTAGGAAACATTTAGTTTGGTGTGGAAAGAATTCCCAACAAAAGATACCAATTGGGAACATGAGCCTAAGTTGTATTTAGATTATCCCTACCTATTTTCGAGATGAGCGCATCTCGATTTCTAAGGGGGGAAGGATGTAAAATCCCATTATTTCAAATTTCATTAAAAAAAAGCAGAGAATGACTAGCGCTGTCGACCACCCTTGATGCTAATCCCCAAATGATGACATGGCTGGAGCCCCCTCATTGTTTTCTTCCTTACTAGTATTGTTCTGGCTTGTCTTGTCCTCCCCACCCACCATCCACGCTTGCATGCTATCCGATTGTGTCATGTTTCCTCTATTATCGGTGCTGACTTCCTTCTTCTCATGCGCACGATCGTGTCTTTTCCTCTACCGTTGGTGCTTCCTTGATCCTTCTCATCCGCACCGTTTCATCCCCCCTCTTGTACTTATAAAGACACTACCCCCCCCTCCTTTGGACTCATAATAGTAGCATTAACCCTTGCTCTCTCACTAGCCTCATTACTCTCCCTTGCCACAGCCAACCCCCTCTCCACTCTCTCAGCTTTACGTCAACCCCCTGATAGTTTTGCCCTCTTGCAAACCCTTCTCCTCTCGTCTCAAAGATGGCCCTCTCGCTTTTAATTTGTGACTCCCTTGCACCCCCCCCTCTCAGCTTGTCTCCTCGCCAGCCACCCCCTCAACCACTCGTGCCTTATCATCAAGGTTATATTTCCATCATCGTGACCACTACCTCTTGTCTTACACACCTGACAACCTCTTCAGATTGGTTCAAGTGATTCCATCTTTGTCGTACATCTCCGGCCATCTCTTCTACCCTCTGTTTCATGCCATGATGTCACCTCATGGGTGAGCCATCTTCTTGCCTCAATCACCTTCCTAGACCCATGGCTTCCATTGGTCAACATCGTGTCCATCCACATGCTCCCATGCCTTAGCCCACGAGACCGCCTCACCACCTCTTGGCCTCTTGTCGGATCACATGCTTCTTTGGCAGTAATTTATCTCATGAGCTTTACCTTTCGTTCAATCGCCACCTCTCATCTTATCACAACTATCACTTCCTAACCTCATGCCAACCACCCTTCTCCAGGCAATGTAGAAAGACTAGCCCCAAAACAAACGGAGAAGACATAATTATGTTCCAAACTCAAGGTCGACGGTGGGTGGCAGCAGTGAACCATGTGTATAGTGAGACGAGACCAGCTGGTTCTCAATAATGCAATACGGGTTTGTAAAGGATAAGGTATGAGATAGGGTGATGTGAAAGAGATGAGATAAAATATGCACTACTCCCAGGCAACATATAATGTGAATGTAGATTATCAATTACTACTTGGATTTAGGTTAGCCATCTTCATTCTCTCTTCGTTTCTATTTGGAACTGTAAGTAAGTTGATCTTAACTCAAAATATTTTACTTCACTACTTGGGGTCATAGTTTAAACTGGTTTGTTGATGAGGACTTGAGCTGATTGATGAGGAGTTGAGATCATTGATATAAAATGCTTAAAAAAATATTTTTACTCTCGTTAATTGTCTTGGGTTATGACCAAATTTAAAATAATGATACAAAATTGGTCTATCCTTCACAAGATAGGATATGAGCTCCCAAGACCTAGCTAGGACTCAGGGAGACTTGGCAAGTCTTAATTAATAAAAACAGGCAAATTGTAAAATGGCTCTAGGAAAAATCAAAGGGTGTTCATAGCTAAACTCATTGAAGTCAATGATGATATTAAAAGAGGGACCGAGACTGACAATAGGAGATAGAGAATCTCTTTATGGAATAGCTTCTACTCAAATGCCATTCACATAGTGAAATTGACTACGAGATAGGGTTTATTCAAGGAACACAACTATTGGCTAATGGGCATAAAAAATATAGTGCCTGAGTGCAAAGAACTTGAAGAAACAAATTTGACAAATAATGAGGCAAGGATTCATCAGGCCCGAGTGTATCACCTTGGGAAATTTTGACCCTATTTTAGAAGAAAAAGGATGGAACCTTCTAGTTATGCATCACCTATAGAGGTCTAAATCAACTCACTCTGTGAAAAATAAGTATCCTACCTGTTCTAGGAGATTGATGAAAATCAAAGATTGACAGTTGATTAGGAAATTAGAGTAAAAAAAGAGTGACATTCCAAAGATGACATTTGATCCAAGTAGGGACTATCATGCTATTGCGTTGACTAATAGCCTTCAACAAGCTCATGCAAGATATATTCAGGAAGAAGCTAAACAATCATGCCTTGATGAACCGAGATCCCAAAGATGGAGTCTCTCTAGACCTAGCCAAAAAACAAGATATAGGGAAATGGCCTAAATCGTCCAACATCAAGGCAACTCAAGGATCTCTTGGTAACATAGAGTGGTACCATATCTCTATTTCGGACTATTCACAGATAGCCACACCTTTAACCAAGCTATGTGAAAAGAATGCAGAAGTAGTTTGGGAATAAGGAGTTTCAACAAAATCAAGAGTGCTCTCATAACTGCACCCATCCTTCAACTATTAGTAAACTCCTCTCACAAAAAGGGAAACTAGTTGGAAAACCAATTGCTTACACTTCAAGGGAACTCAAGGATTATGAGATAAATTATGCTACTCATGACCTAGAACTTTGGTTGTAATTCATGCCCTTATGCTATAGCGACACTATCCTACTAAGTAAGAAGTTCATGCATACTATAGACCATAAGAGCTTCAAGTGGATTTTTATCCACCCAGATCTAACATAATGTAAGGGTGCCGGATAGAGGTCGAACCACAAAATCAGCCTTGGACGAGTATTTGAGCATATTTTACAACTCAAGGCCCAAAAAATCCATTGAGAGAAAGAGAAGAGAATCAACTCACTTTGAGAAAGAGAAGAGGCACAAAAAAGCCACAAGGATAGATGCTTATTATATCAGTTAAGAATGTGCATGCCAAACGTTAAAATGAGTTAAGAGATCGAATCATGAAGCTTATGATGTACCATCATCCATACCTCCAAGATATTTCATGATGCTAAATGTTCTACAAAGGAGTTTATTTTGAGCGTGATTGAAGAAGGATGTACTCAGGTATATTATCCAATGCCTAGGTTGTGGGAGGAACAAGGCTAAAGGAGTAAACATGCCAAGCAACCTGATGAGAAAATTATTATGCCATCCCAAAGCACTTTGGAGATTCAACGAGACAAAATCCTTAGTTGTAGAGAAATTGCTCTTAGAAAGAGTCATTAGGAAACATTTAGTTTGGTGTTATAGGTAGGTAGTATATCAAAGCCAATTTTGTAGTATTAAGGACTCTTAGACTTATAGTTTTGAACTAACGAGTACGACCTTGTACTAGCATCAGTGACCGTATTATCGATGTAGTCTAAAGAAACTTTCGACCATTTGGTAGTTAGACTAATTAATGAACAAAAGACCTAGGATACTCATTAATTCAAGTAGGATTAGAACCCTAGATGCTGAAATATACATGCTTTGAGTTTTAGATTTTTTTTTGAAATACCTTATATTTTTCAAGTCCACATAGTGGATGAGACCTTAGAGGTAATTAAAAAAACCAACCCAAGACTGCTTTTCACGTGATGCCGTTAGAGGTCTATAATGGTAATTTTGACATGAATTGGTTAGAAACAAATAATGCTAACCACAATTGTGAGACTGGAAAAGTCTCAAGAAGTACTATACTCTCAGGGAGACTATGCACAAGACTCACGGAGACTTGGCAAGTCTCAATTAATAAAAACAGGCAAATTGTAAAAGGGCCCTATAAAAAATCAAAGGGTGTTCATAGCTAAACTCATTGAAGTCAATGATGATATTAAAAGAGGGACCGAGACTGACAATAGGAGATAGAGAATCTCTTCATGGAATAGCTTCTACTCAAATGCCATTCACATAGGGAAATTGACTATGAGATAGGGTTTATTAAAGGAACACAACTATTGGCTAATGGGCATGAAAAATATTAGTGCCTGAGTGCAAAGAACTTGAAGAAACAAATAATGAGGCAAGGATTCATCAGGCCCGAGTGTATCACCTTGGGAAATTTCGACCCTATTTTAGAAGAAAAAGGATGGAACCTTCCAGTTATGCATCACCTATAGAGGTCTAAATCAACTCACTGTGAAAAATAAGTATCCTACCCGTTCTAGGAGATTGATGAAAATCAAAGACTGACATGAAGTTAGTTGATTAGGAAATTAGAGTAAAAAAGGAGTGATATTCCAAAGACGACATTTGATCCAAGTAGGGACTATCATGCTATTGCGATAGCCTTCAACAAGCTCATGCAGGATATATTCAGGAAGAAGCTAGACAATCATGCCTTGATGTTCTGTGTGATGATATTCTAATCTACTTTAAGGATGGGAAAGAGCACTAAAACCAAGTTACAAAAGTTTTAGAAATCCTAAGGGAGCACCAGAAAGAATGTGTACCTTCTTTATAGACAATATAGTGAATATATATATGTGATTCATTGTCTCCAAAGATGGAGTATCTCTAGACCTAGCCAAAAAAACAAGATATAGGGAAATGGCCTAAATCGTCCAACATCAAGGCAACTCAAGGATCTCTTGGTAACATAGAGTGGTACCATATCTCTATTTCGGACTATTCACAGATAGCCACACCTTTAACCAAGCTATGTGAAAAGAATGCAGAAGTAGTTTGGGAATAAGGAGTTTCAACAAAATCAAGAGTGGCTCTCATAACTGCACACCCATCCTTCAACTATTAGCAAACTCCTCTCACAAAAGGGAAACTAGTTGAAAACCAATAGCTTACACTTCTAGGGAACTCAAGAATTATGAGATAAATTATGCTACTCACGACCTAGAACTTTGGTTGTAATTCATGCCCTTATGCTATAGCGACACTATCCTACTAAGTAAGAAGTTCATGCATACTATAGACCATAAGAGCTTCAAGTGGATTTTTATCCAGCCAGATCTAACATAATGTAAGGGTGCCGGATAGAGGTCTTATCATAGTTGATTTTGAAATCAAATACAGACAGGGCAAAGATAATGTAGTTGCAGATGCATTGAGTAAGAAGTCCTTTTATGGTTGCAATCTATATGCCAAGTAACCCTTTGGTTATGGAAATGAACCACAAAATCAGCCTTAGACGAGTATTTGAGCATATTTTACAACTCAGGGCCCAAACAATCCATTGACAAAAAGGTAAGAGAATCAATTTACTTTGAGAAAGAGAAGAGGCACAAAAAAGCCACAAGGATAGATGCTTCATCTATCAGTTTAGTATGTGCATGCGAAACGTTAAAATGAGTTAAGAGATCGAATCATGAAGCTTATGATGCATTATCAGCCATACCTCCAAGATAATTGATGCTACAAAGGGGTTCAGTTTGAGCGTGATTGAAGAAGGATGTACTCAGGTATGTCATTAGTAGGAAACATTTAGTTTGGTGTGGAAAGAATTCCCAACAAAAGATACCAATTGGGAACATGAGCCTAAGTTGTATTTAGATTATCCCTACCTATTTTCGAGATGAGCGCATCTCGATTTCTAAGGGGGGAAGGATGTAAAATCCTATTATTTCAAATTTCATTAAAAAAAGAGGAGAGAATGACTAGCGCTGTCGACCACCCTTGATGCTAATCCCCAAATGATGACATGGCTGGAGCCCCCTCGTTGTTTTCTTCCTTACTAGTGTTGTTCTGGCTTGTCTTGTCCTCCCCACCCACCATCCACGCTTGCATGCTATCCGATTGTGTCATTTTTCCTCTATTATTGGTGCTGACTTCCTTCTTCTCTTGCGCACGATCGTGTCTTTTCCTCTACCGTTGGTGCTTCCTTGATCCTTCTCATGCGCACCATTTCATACCCCCTCTTGTACTTATAAAGACACTGCCCCCCCCCCTCCTTTGGACTCATAATAGTAGCATTAACCCTTAACACCATATTGGGGAATATGGGAATTTCCCACAAGTTTGGGACACGTGGTCAAAAGTTTGGATTAACCATAACTTGAACACCACTAATCCAAAATGAGCGCTTTATAGCTCTTTAGATTCCATTTTTCAAGCGCTTTCCAACGATAGGTCATATGATAGGGTTTTGAGAAACTTACAAACATGTTATCCATGTCCCCCTTTTTTAAGTATTCAAAAATGGGAATTGGGAAATTCCCAAATTCACTAATATGGTGTTCCTTGCTCTCTCACTAGCCTCATTCCTCTCCCTTGCCACAGCCAACCCCCTCTCCACTCTCTCAGCTTTACGTCAACCCCCTGATAGATTTGCCCTCTTGCGAACCCTTCTCCTCTCGTCTCAAAGATGGCCCTCTCGCTTTTAATTTGTGACTCCCATGCACCCCCCCTCTCAGCTTGTCTCCTCGCTAGCCACCCCCTCAACCACTCGTGCCTTATCATCAAGGCTATATTTCCATCATCGTGACCACTACCTCTTGTCTTACACACCCGACAACCTCTTCAGATTGGTTCAAGTGATTCCATCTTTGTCGTACATCTCCGGCCATCTCTTCTACCCTCTGTTTCATGCCATGATGTCACCTCATGGGTGAGCCATCTTCTTGCCTCAATCACCTCATGGGTGAGCCATCTTCTTGCCTCAATCACCTTCCTAGACCCATGGCTTCCATTGGTCAACATCGTGTCCATCCACATGCTCCCATGCCTTAGCCCACGAGACTGCCTCACCACCTCTTGGCCTCTTGTCGGATCACACGCTTCTTTGGCAGTAATTTATCTCATGAGCTTTACCTTTCGTTCAATCGCCACCTCTCATCTTATCACAACTATCACTTCCTAACCTCATGCCAACCTCACCACCTCTTGGCCTCTTGTTGGATCACACGCTTCTTTGGCAATAATTTATCTCATGAGCTTTACCTTTTGTTCAATCGCCACCTCTCATCTTATCACAACTATCACTTCCTAACCTCATGCCAACCACCCTTCTCCAGGCAATGTAGAAAGACTAGCCCCAAAACAAACGGAGAAGACATAATTATGTTCCAAACTCAAGGTCGACGGTGGGTGGCAGCAGTGAACCATGCGTATAGTGAGACGAGACCAGCTGGTTCTCAATAATGCAATACGGGTTTGTAAAGGATAAGGTATGAGATAGGGTGATGTGAAAGAGATGAGATAAAATATGCACTACTCCCAGGCAACATATAATGTGAATGTAGATTATCAATTACTACTTGGATTTAGGTTAGCCATCTTCATTCTCTCTTCGTTTCTATTTGGAACTGTAAGTAAGTTGATCTTAACTCAAAATATTTTACTTCACTACCTGGGATCATAGTTTAAACTGGCTTGTTGATGAGGACTTGAGCTGATTGATGAGGAGTTGAGATCATTGATAAAATGCTTAAAAAAATATTTTTACTCTCGTTAATTGTTTTGGGTTATGACCAAATTTAAAATAATGATACAAAATTGGTCTATCCTTCACTGTAAGATCCCTGTTCCCACCGAGCAACAGATTCGGGATACTAGCAGCGGAAGTAGCACTTCTTGCACGGGATAGGGGTCCTACATTCGGGGCCTCACCCACGGATATCCAGATAAGAGACTAATCCGTCGATTGTTCCAAAACCTAACCCGAAAAAAACTTCCCTTACCGGAAAGCACAGGCGATTCCACCAGGATAACTTTTTACTCTAACGTAGTCAAGATCATTTCTGATCGAGCTGATCCAATTGCATCTATAAGATACTTGGTCAGATCAAGGAAGAAACTTGCACTTGGATCATTGGGATCAATGCTTTTTTCCCCATTCAAGAGGCACAGCCGTTGATTCCTATCCATAGAACAGTTACTGTCCGGGATTTATTTTATCTATCGTAAAAACAAAAGTTTGAGTCTCCATTTACGGATCCATCAGTCCAGCCTAACCCCATCCAATCCCATGGGTTAGCCAACCGCCCAACCACTGTAGTGATGGGATCCAATTAAGAATTTGGTTAGGTTTTGTCCCGGGTACCAAGGAGAGAGTTCCAAGGCCCCCTAGCCAGATGTTCATGCAAAATAAAACTAGTCACACCACTCACACACCCAATATGAAATTGCCTTTTTCACATATTCAACCAGTTTAAAACAATCCTTTAATAGAACCATAGTATCACTCATCACAATCTTCCAATTTATCCAATTGATTCTTAATTTCTCATCATTCCTTCATCAGAGTATCTATGGCATCATTGGCAACTAGAACGCTCAGGGGCCGTTTCGATAGTTCCTAGCCCTTAATACTCGGCAGTATAATCACTTATCAAGATGGACTCTCGTTGAAGATCAGCAAGATCAACCAACAGATCCATATAAAGAGCCATGGACTCATCCATTGAAGACCAGCAAGGTCAATCAACCAGATCCATGCCCGATTTCAGAAAACAACTGCTACTCTTATTCCAATATCTTCCTCGACGCACGCGTGGGTATCCTAGGTGACCCAGAGCCCGAGCACCGTATGGTCAGCACCCTCTAGGATCCTTCGCAGGTGACCTAGCGCTTCACTCATAGGCCGCTTCCTTGGCCCCTCATCCACCGTACCGGAAGCTCACCATTTTAATCGCACCGAGGCTGGTCAAGACCTCGGCCGACCTTGCTACGCGAGACGTCCTTCATTGACTCTCCGTCAGCAGTTGCAACTTTATCAGTTAGGTCTCCACGACCTTAATCACAAGATGGTCAAAATGCTCCCCCAGCATTGTTGACATAAAACAGTCATTTACAAACAGCATTTACAAACAGTTTACAATACAGTTTCTATTTTAACTTTCATTTTTCCACATTATCCCTCATCAATCTACATTACTTATCCATATTCCATTTATATGTATACTCATCCAATCACATCATTTTCCATCTCCTCATTTCAGATTCCTTCACATCACACATCATATATTCACATCCATACATCCATATCTACATCCATACATCTATTTTCACATCCACATCTACATGCACATTCATGCATCCACATCCATACATCCGCATCTACATGCACATTCACATCCATACATCTACATCTATATGCGTACATTCACATCTACATGCATACTTCCACATCTCTATGCATACATCTACATCCACATTCACATTCACCTCCATACATCTACATCTACATGCATACATCCACCTCCACATTCACATCCACATCTATACATCGACATCTACATGCATACATCCACCTCCACATCTACATCCATATCTACATCTACATGCAAACATCCACATCTCCATGCATAATAAAATTCTTTTAATTAATCTAGGATGATAGTTCCTAGAATATGGTAGGAAGTCCTCTTTTTATGCTTTGAATAAAATTATTTTATGCGTAATTTCTATAAAAATTTTGCCATAGCTCCGCTACTATGACTGATAAATCTCAATTTTTTCTAAGGGATAAGGCTTATCATTAAGGAAATAATTAGAATGGTCTCTAATTGGATCATCAATCCATAATGGATTGAATCATCAATATACATAAACTAAAAGCATAGGAAAAGCCATTAATTTGGTCTTAAGCATAGATTAATCTTGGATTAAGAAAAAGCTTTATGAAAAGCTTCATTTGGATTGAGAAAGGGTCATGAGTATGACCATTTCTTAAGTGAGAAAGAGAAAAAAAACCATTAGAATTAGACATAAATGGAAATTTATGTAATTCTTTACTATCATTAAATTAATTAACTTCAATAGCATTTCAAAAATCATACCAATTAAGCTTCTCAAGCTTGAGAGGGGTTGAGAAGAGAGAATCATTGAGAAATTATAGAAAAGATCAAAATTCACTATACTTACCTTATAATTTGCTTGATTCTTTATTCACGGTAGAGGCCCCCAACCAATCAATTGGTTTAGTATGTTGATGGAGCCACCAATGGAGATTGAAGAAGAGAGAAGTGTCAAAAACTAGTGAATCATTAAAGAATTCACAGCTCTTGGCTTAGGTGGAGTAGAGTAACAATGCATAAGACACTATATATTTTGGCTTAGGTGGAGTAGAGTAACAAAGCATAAGACACTATATATTTTGGCTTAGGTGGAGTAGGGTAACAAAGCATAAGACACTATATATTTTGGCTTAGGTGGAGTAGGGTAACAAAGCATAAGATACTATATCTTTTGCAACAAGAGGGAGGCTTCTATTTATAGGAAAAATTGAGCTCCTAACCAAACAAACTGATTCTAGAATTTTCTAAATCAGTTTGGTCAATATTTGACCATTTTTAGGTCAGTTAAGCTAACTTTTTGGAACTAGACTTGAATGAGGAGAGAGGAGAGATAAAATATCTCTATTTTTATGAGTTTAAAACTCATTCAAGCATGTGAAATATGCACCTCCTTTAAAGAACTCCCCTTCCTTACATATGTGTCATAATGGAATCATTTTAATATTGCTCATAGGTTTTTACTAATAAACCTTGTACATTTTCAACTCTTCATCTTATGTGAGCATTTACTCATTTTTGGGTATCTTCTTTTACAAATTGGATTTATCTCCTCCCTACACATGGATTGATGCTATTGGCCCATAGGAACCTTAATTGGACCATAATCTAAAAATTTCTGAAAATCTAGACCCTTAGACTAAGGTTTTTTATACCTATTTCCAATTAATTCCAATTGCACATTGGAAAATTCTTTCTGAATTTTTGTTTCAAGGGGATTCATTTTAATAAGGTGAGATATTTTTCTATCCAAGAATATTCAAAATCTGAATATTCTCTCTCTAGAATATTTTCTCTCTCTAGGTTAAAACAGTTATAAACAAGGTCTTTATATTTCTGAAGAGGGATTGATTACAGGGGAAGATACTAGACATCAAAAAGGGGTTGGGGGAGGATACTAGACATCAAAAAGGGATTGGGGGAGGAATCTTACATTCTATCCCACTTAAAAAATGCGAGATATCCTCATCTCGCAAACTGGGATAATCCCGCAATCAACAGATCGGCTTCATTCTCCCAGGTGGCATCTTCAAAAGGATAGAACTTCCATTTTACTAATAATTCTCTGAGAATTCTGTTCCTGAGAATCTTTTCTCGAACATCGAGAATTTCTTCAGGTTGGAGTTCCATCTGTCCTTGGGTTGAAGAGGTTAGGATTTCATCATCAAGTATATGATTTGGGCTTGGCACATAATTCTTTAGAAGGCTTACATGAAATACATTATGAACCTTGAGATGAGGAGGCAAAAGGAGCTCGTAGGCTAAGTCACCTACTTTCTTTGTAATCAAATATGGCCCACAATATCTGGGTGATAACTTCTTGTACTTCCCAAGAGATAAGGAACTTCTTTTGGGCCGAACTCGAATGAAGACCATATCTGCTTCTTTGAATTCTCTATTTGTCCTCTTCTTATCCGCATATTGCTTTTGTCTATCCTGGGCAGCTTTAATATCTTTACGAATTGACTGCATCTGATGCTCCATGTCGTTAAGCATCTATTTGGACATCTTGACCTTAATCAATGGGTCAGACCAAGTTAATGGAGTTAAGCAATCTTATCCATACAGAGCTTTAAAAGGGCTCATCCCGATACTTCGGTGATAAGAAGCATTGTAGGCGAACTCGACTAGATGCAGATAGCTTAGCCACTTCTTGGGTTCCCTACCACAGCATGTCCGAAGTATATCTTCAATTACTTGGTTTACCCTTTCAGTTTGACCATCGGTCTCAGGGTGATAAGCTGTGCTGAGATCTAAGAAAGTTCCCACTGCTTCGAAAAATGCAGTCCAAAATCTTGAAGTAAATTTGGGATCTCGGTCACTTACTATTCTCCTCGGTAGGCCATGCAATCTGAAGATTTCTTTGAGGAACACTCTGGCCACATCCACTGCAGTGTAATTTTCTTTTACTGGAATCAGATGGGCAACTTTGGTTAGTCTGTCGACTACCACGAAGATGGAGTTGTAACCTGATTGTACTGAAGGTAATCCAGTAATGAAGTCCATACTGATACATTCCCACTTCATCTAGGGGATGTCCAATGGATGTAACTTCCCAGGCATTTTTACTCTCTCAGCTTTGACTTTCGGGCATGTCAAACATTGACGTACATGATTCAGCACATCCTTTTTCAAACCAGGCCAAAAGAAGCTTTTCTTTACGGACATGTAGGTCTTGATGAAACCTGGATGTCCTGCAATAAGGCTGTCATGGGCTTCATTTAGAATTTGGTCCTTGGTTTCCTCATCATTGGGAATGCATAACCTGTGATTATAATACATAATGCCGTCATCCAGGCTGTACCCTTGAGCTCTGATAAACTCCTGCGGAGTTTTGCTTTCCTGCATAAGTAGGGTAGCAAGAGGACCAAAGAATCTATCCTGCATGATCTTCTCACTTGCTTGAATGATCAAAGGATTTGATATTACAGTAATTGCAAGCAAGGAGGCTTTTCTGCTGAGAGCATCTGCTACCACATTCTCTTTGCCTGGGCGGTACTTGATTTCAAAATCAAATTCCTGCAAGGTCTGCATCCACCTTCTTTGGCGCATGTTGAGGTCCTTCTAAGTAAAGATCCACTTTAAGCTCTAATGATCTGTCATCAAAGTAAATCTTTTACCCAGTAGGTAATGTCTCCACAACTTCAAGGCATAGACTACTGAAAACAATTCCAAGTCGCAATTCCAAGTCGTGGATAGCATAATTCCTCTCATGCGTTCTGAGCTTTCGGGATTCATAGGCCACTGCATGACCTTCCTGCATGAGTGCACCTCCCAGGGCAAAACCACTTGCATCAGTTACTACCTCAAAGGGTAGGGAGAAATCTGGCAGTTTCAGAATGGGACTGGTTACCAAGGCGGTCTTCAGCTTATCAAAAGCACTTTGGCACTTGGCAGACCATTGAAATGGGATATTCTTTTTGAGAAGGTTAGTTAGGGGGGAAGCTATGAGAGCATATTTTGGTATAAAAATTCTATACCAACCAGTCAATCCCAAGAATCCTCTGACTTCTTTCACTGTCTTTGGTTCGGGCCAATCTATGAGAGCTTGGATTTTTGCGGAATCTGGAGAAATTCCATCTTTGGATACCAGAAAGCCCAAGTATTCAACGTGGTCGGCAGAGAAAGTGCATTTGCTCTTTTTGGCAAAGAGTTGATGCTTCCTTAGAATCTCAAGAACTTTTCGGACATGAGTCTCATGGTCGGTTGCATTTCTTGAGTAAATCAGAATGTCATCAAAGAAAACTAGAACAAAGTCATCCAAGTATTCTCTGAGGATGTCCTGCATTAGGCGATTGAATGTAGCTGGGACATTAGTTAATCCGAACGGCATGACAGTAAATTCATAATGCCCATAGCGAGTATTGATGGCTGTTTTTGGTATATCTGGTTCATTGATCCTGATTTGGTAATACCCGGATTTGAGATCTATTTTTGTGAAGATCTGGGCTGCATTTAGCCTGTCCAAAAGCTCGTCAATCCTTGGGATAGGATACTTATTCTTAACTGTCAGCTGATTTAGACCTCTGTAGTCCACACAGAGTCTAAGTGTTCCATCTTTCTTTTTCTGAAAGAGAACTGGCGCACCCCAAGGTGAAACACTGAGTCTTACAAACCCTTGTTCTAACAGCTGCCTAAGCTGTTCCTTGAGTTCGATGGCTTCAGGAACTGGCATTTTGTAAGAGCGTAGGGCTACTGGTTGAACTCCGGGGGTCAATTCAATCACATGATCTATTTCCCGAATTGGAGGCATTTCAGTTAGCTCTACTGGGAAGAGATCATCAAATTCACTTAACCATTCTGGTTCTTTAACTTTAAGCTTTGAGTCTACAGGGTTCATTTTGACCACATAAATTTGCTGCTTCTTCCTAAGTCCTTTCAGTAACTTGGAAGCTTTTACTAACTGAAGGTCTGGGGATCCGGAAACTCCAGTTCCATGGACTTTGTTCCCGTGAAGGTCATGGAAGGAAATGGTTCCATTGTGACAGTGTATGTCAGCTTGATATTTGTGGAGCCAATCCATTCCAAGGATTTCGTCAAAAACTCCTAGAGGTAAGACTTTGAACTGACAGTCGGTTACATTACCATCTAGATTGAATTGGATAAGATCTGTCTCATGGTGAGTGAAAAGAGTCTTCCCACTGACCAATTCAACTTGCATAGGTTTCCCTGATTTCTGTTCTAAGACTAGCTTACGCAAGCATCCAGGGGAAATGAATGAATGAGAACTGCCTGAATCAATCAAAAGCTTAAAAGGCTTACCCTGATACTCTGCTGGAGTATGGATGACGGAGAACTGCTGGTTAGGTCCTTGATTTTCAATTGCAGCATAGATCTGCCCTTTTTCCTCTTCTACTATATCTGAAATTGTGACTGCTTTGGCTGCTGCAGTCTGAGGTAGAACTCTTTCTCTTTTGTTGTTCCCATTCTGGGAAGGAGTTCTGAGATTACTCTGGATAGAGGCAGATGGCTGGGCTGGAATTCCTCTGGTGGGGTTTCCCTGGCTAGGGCAAGATCGACCCTGATTAGACTGGAATGAAGGGGTTGGTCTCTGAATTCGGGGTTCTTGACTTCTCTGTCTCCTTGATATGGCAGGAGTCGGGCAGTCTTTTAACTAGTGACCAAAACCCTGGCATCCATAACATCAGTTTTCAGTTCTGAGCTCATCCTTTTGATTTTTTGAAAGTGGTGAGGTTCCTGAGAAAGTACTCTGGGGGAAGGGTCTTCCTTCACTTCTGAATCTTCCTGCATCCTGATTCTGATCCAGGCCTTGCTGCCTCTTTGGGGGTGGAAAGTTGGAAGTATTTCCCTGGGCTTGGAATCTCTTAAAGTTAGAAGGTGTAGATTTTGGTGGGACCTTTACTACAAAAGCTTTGGCAAAATCTTTTGCCATTCTTACTGCTTCAGCCATGAACACTGGCTTGGCGTTTTTGACCAGTGTGTCCAAGGGTTTGTTCATTCCTCGAATGAACCTGACCATGAGTTGCTCTTCATCAAGAGGTGGTGAATATTTGAGTAGAAGGGCAAAGGCCTGGTGATATTCCTCGATGGATTTGCTCTCCTGCTTTAGTTCTAGGAATTCGTTCATTTTGGTTTCTAAAAATCCAGGAGGGCAAAATCTCTTTCTTAGATAGGTTTTTAGATCATTCCAGGATTGAGTATTTCTGTCCAGATGATTGGTGTCACAGTGGTTCCTCCATGCTACCCTGGCTGTTTCCACTATTTTCAGCCGGCCAAGAGCCATTTTGCTCCGCTGATTGTATCCTGTGACATCAAAATACTCTTCCATGGCTTCCACCCATTTCTCCACAGCCTCGCCCAGGTTCTCCCCTTCTCCTTTGAAGGGTCCTGGTTGAGTCCTATGAAGAGCCTTGCGAACATCAAGGTCAAGTTCGTCATCTACACTTCTAGGGAACTCAAGAATTATGAGATAAATTATGCTACTCACGACCTAGAACTTTGGTTGTAATTCATGCCCTTATGCTATAGCGACACTATCCTACTAAGTAAGAAGTTCATGCATACTATAGACCATAAGAGCTTCAAGTGGATTTTTATCCAGCCAGATCTAACATAATGTAAGGGTGCCGGATAGAGGTCTTATCATAGTTGATTTTGAAATCAAATACAGACAGGGCAAAGATAATGTAGTTGCAGATGCATTGAGTAAGAAGTCCTTTTATGGTTGCAATCTATATGCCAAGTAACCCTTTGGTTATGGAAATGAACCACAAAATCAGCCTTAGACGAGTATTTGAGCATATTTTACAACTCAGGGCCCAAACAATCCATTGAGAGAAATTTAAGAGAATCAATAATTCACTTTGAGAAAGAGAAGAGGCACAAAAAAGCCACAAGGATAGATGCTTATTCTATCAGTTAAGTATGTGCATGCGAAACGTTAAAATGAGTTAAGAGATCGAATCATGAAGCTTATGATGCATTATCAGCCATACCTCCAAGATAATTGATGCTACAAAGGGGTTCAGTTTGAGCGTGATTGAAGAAGGATGTACTCAGGTATGTCATTAGTAGGAAACATTTAGTTTGGTGTGTAAAGAATTCCCAACAAAAGATACCAATTGGGAACATGAGCCTAAGTTGTATTTAGATTATCCCTACCCATTTTCGAGATGAGCGCATCTCGATTTCTAAGGGGGGAAGGATGTAAAATCCCATTATTTCAAATTTCATTAAAAAAAAGGAGAGAATGACTAGCGCTGTCGACCACCCTTGATGCTAATCCCCAAATGATGACATGGCTGGAGCCCCCCCTCGTTGTTTTCTTCCTTACTAGTATTGTTCTGGCTTGTCTTGTCCTCCCCACCCACCATCCACGCTTGCATGCTATCCGATTGTGTCGTTTTTCCTCTATTATCGGTGCTGACTTCCTTCTTCTCATGCGCACGATCGTGTCTTTTCCTCTACCGTTGTTGGTGCTTCCTTGATCCTTCTCATGCGCACCGTTTCATCCCCCCTCTTGTACTTATAAAGACACTACCCCCCCTCCTTTGGACTCATAATAGTAGCATTAACCCTTGCTCTCTCACTAGCCTCATTACTCTCCCTTGCCACAGCCAACCCCCTCTCCACTCTCTCAGCTTTACGTCAACCCCCTGATAGTTTTGCCCTCTTGCGAACCCTTCTCCTCTCGTCTCAAAGATGGCCCTCTCGCTTTTAATTTGTGACTCCCTTGCACCCCCCCTCTCTCAGCTTGTCTCCTCGCCAGCCCCTCAACCACTCGTGCCTTATCATCAAGGCTATATTTCCATCATCGTGACCACTACCTCTTGTCTTACACACCCGACAACCTCTTTAGATTGGTTCAAGTGATTCCATCTTTGTCGTACATCTCCGGCCATCTCTTCTACCCTCTGTTTCATGCCATGATGTCACCTCATGGGTGAGCCATCTTCTTGCCTCAATCACCTTCCTAGACCCATGGCTTCCATTGGTCAACATCGTGTCCATCCACATGCTCCCATGCCTTAGCCCACGAGACCGTCTCACCACCTCTTGGCCTCTTGTCGGATCACATGCTTCTTTGGCAGTAATTTATCTCATGAGCTTTACCTTTCGTTCAATCGCCACCTCTCATCTTATCACAACTATCACTTCCTAACCTCATGCCAACCACCCTTCTCCAGGCAATGTAGAAAGACTAGCCCCAAAACAAACGGAGAAGACATAATTATGTTCCAAACTCAAGGTCGACGGTGGGTGGCACCAGTGAACCATGCGTATAGTGAGACGAGACCAGCTGGTTCTCAATAATGCAATACGGGTTTGTAAAGGATAAGGTATGAGATAGGGTGATGTGAAAGAGATGAGATAAAATATGCACTACTCCCAGGCAACATATAATGTGAATGTAGATTATCAATTACTACTTGGATTTAGGTTAGCCATATTCATTCTCTCTTCGTTTCTATTTGGAACTGTAAGTAAGTTGATCTTAACTCAAAATATTTTACTTCACTACTTGGGATCATAGTTTAAACTGGTTTTTTGATGAGGACTTGAGTTGATTGATCAGGAGTTGAGATCATTGATAAAATGCTTAAAAAAAATATTTTTACTCTCGTTTATTGTCTTGGGTTATGACCAAATTTAAAATAATGATACAAAATTGGTCTATCCTTTACAAGATAGGATATGAGCTCCCAAGACCTAGCTAGGATTTGGTTTGGTAATGCAATGTTTACAACTATGTCTCAACGTGATTTGAGTACTAGGATAAGATATTAATTATTATCCATTGATTAAAAATTAAGATTGTTTGTTATAGAAAGGTGACTGCTCTCTTTATAGAAGGTGATTGCGTTATGTGGAATTCTTTACGTAGCTTTACCTTTCGTTCAATCGCCACTGTAAGATTCCTCCCCAGCCTCTCAAAATGTCCAGCATCTTCCCCTGTAATCAATCCCTCTTCAGAAATATAAAAGACTTGTTTCTAACTATTTTAACCTAGAGAGAGAAAATATTCTAGAGAGAGAATATTCAAATTTTTAATATTTTTGGATAGAAAATTATCTCATCTTATTAAAATAAGTTTCCCTGAAACAGAAATTCAAAAAGAACTTTCCAATGTGCAATTGGAATTAATTGGAAATGGGTATAAAGGACCTTAGCCTAAGGGTCTAGATTTTTAGAAATTTTTGGATTATGGTTCAATTAAGGTTCCTATGGGCCAATAGCATCAATCCATGTGTAGGGAGGAGATAAATCCAATTTGTAAAAGAAGATACCTAAAAATGAGTAAATGCTCACATAAGATGAAGAGTTGAAAATGTACAAGGTTTATTAGTAAAAAACTATGAGCAATATTAAAAATATGAGATATTTTGGGTATCCAAAAATGAGTAAATGCTCACATAAGATGAAGAGTTGAAAATGTACAAGGTTTATTAGTAAAAAACTATGAGCAATATTAAAATGATTCCATTATGACACATATGTAAGGAAGGGGAATTCTTTAAAGGAGGTGCATATTTCACATAAGATGAAGAGTTGAAAATGTACAAGGTTTATTAGTAAAAAACTATGAGCAATATTAAAATGATTCCATTATGACACATATGTAAGGAAGGGGAGTTCTTTAAAGGAGGTGCATATTTCACATAAGATGAAGAGTTGAAAATGTACAAGGTTTATTAGTAAAAAAACTATGAGCAATATTAAAATGATTCCATTATGACACATATGTAAGGAAGGGGAGTTCTTTAAAGGAGGTGCATATTTCACATGCTTGAATGAGTTTTAAACTCATAAAAATTGAGATATTTCATCTCTCCTCTCTCCTCATTCAAGTCTAGTTCCAAAAAGTTAGCTTAACTGACCTAAAAATGGTCAAATATTGACCAAACTAATTTAGAAAATTCTAGAATCAGTTTGTTTGGTTAGGAGCTCAGTTTTTCCTATAAATAGAAGCCTCCCCCTTGTTGAAAAATATATAGTGTTTATGCATCGTTACTCTACTCCACCTAGCCAAGAACTATGAATTCATTAATAATTCACTAGTTTTTGGAGCTTCCCTCTTTCTTCAATCCCCATTGGTGGCTCCATCAACATACTTAACCAATTGATTGGTTGGGGGCCTCTACCGTGAACAAAGAATCAAGCAATTTATAAGGTAATTAGTGAATATTGATCTTTTCTATAATTTCTCAATGTTTCTCTCTTCTCAACCCCTCTCAAGCTTGAGAAGCTTAATTGGTATGGTTTTTTTAAATGCTATTAAAGTTAATTAGTGAATAGTAGTGAAGAGTTACATAATTTAATAAATGCTATTGAAGTTAATTTCTATTTATGTTTAAATTCTAATGGTTTTTATGTAATTTCTCTCTCTCACTCAAGAAATGGTCATACTCATAACCCATTCTCAATCCAAATGAAGCTTTTCATAAAGCTTTTCCTTAACCCAAGATTAAGCTATGCTTGAGGCTAAATTAATGGCTTTTTTTTATGCTTTTAGTTTATGTATATTGATGATTCAATCCATTATGGATTAATGATCCAATTAGAGAATCATTTTAATTATTTTCTTAATGATAAGCTTTATCCCTTAGAAAAATTGAGATTTATCAGTCATAGCAGCGAAGCTATGGCAAAATTTTTATAAAAATTATGCATAAAATAATTTCATTCAAAGCATAAAAAGAGGACTTCCTACCATATTCTAGGAATTATTATCCTAGATTAATTGAAAGAATTTCATTATAATCATGGAGAAATTAAATTTTAATATTATGCATAAAGGATAAGTTTTTATATCAAAAGTGTTATTCTTACCATTTTATTTCATGCATAGAAGTATGCATAATGGATAAATTTTTATATCAAAAGTGTTATTTTTACCATTTTTATTTTCATGCATAGAAGTATGCATAATGGATAAATTTTTATATCAAGTGTTACTTTTATCATTTTTACTTTCATGCATAGAAGTATGCCTAATGGATAAAATTTTATATCAAAAGTGTTATTTTTATCATTTTTATTTTCATGCATAGAAGTATGCATAAAGGATAAATTTTTATATTAAAAGTGTTATTTTTACCATTTTTATTTTCGTGCATAGAAGTATGCATAATGGATAAATTTTTGTATCAAAAGTGTTACTTTTATCATTTTATTTTCATGCATAGAAGTATGCATAAAGGATAAATTTTTATGTCAAAAGTGTTACTTTTATCATTTTTATTTCATGCATAGAAGTATGCATAATGGATAAATTTTTATATCAAAAGTGTTACTTTTATCATATTTGAATTTCATGCATAAAGGTATGCATAAAAGTTGATTATTTTATTATAAAAGTGTGACTTTTATCATAATTGAATTTCATGCATAGAGGTATGCATAAAAGTTGATTATTTTATTGTAAGAGTGTTACTTTTATCATATTGGATTTCATGCATAGAGGTATGCATAAAAGATATTCTTTTTATACTAAAAGTGTGATTTTCATCATAAATGGATTTTATGCATAACTTAGATGCATAAGAGAAATTCTTTTATTCTAAAAGTGTAATTCCTACCAAATTGAATTTATGCATAAGAAGATGCATAAAAGTTTGATTTTTAATTCAAAGTGTCATTCTCATCTAAATTGAATTTATGCATAGGAAGATGCATAAAAGATTGATTTTTAATTCAAAAGTGTCATTCTCATCTAAATTGAATTTATGCATAGGAAGATGCATAAAAGATTGATTTTTAACTCAAAGGTGTCATTTTCATTTAAAATGAATTTATGCATAGGAAGATGCATAAAAGATTGATTTTACTTCGGAAGTATTAATCTCCTTAAATGGAATTTATGCATAAGTAAATGTGTAAAGAAATCTTATATCAAATATAAGAATTCTCTTGTATTCTATAAATAGATATGAGATGTGATAGGATGTGATAAGAGGTGTATAAGAGGTGATAAGAGGTGATAAGATGAATTAAGATGTGATAAGATGTGTATGGGATGAGGTAAGAAGTGTATGTGATAGGATAAGATGTATATGGGTTGTGATAGGGCGAGAATGGATGTGATGTAAAAGATTAGATGTGAAGGCATATGGGGTTATATGAATGGGAATGTGGAAATGGATGTATGTATGTGGATGAGTGGATGTGGAGATGGGAGTATGGATGTATGAATGTGAAAATGGATGTATGCATGAAGATGTATATGCATAGATGTGAATGTGGATGTAGATGTGGATGTATAGATGTGAATGGGAATGTGGATGTGAATGTGGATGTAGATGTGGATGTATAGATGTGAATGGGAATGTGGATGTGGATGTATGTATGTATGTGGATGTAGATGTGGATGTATAGATGTGAATGGGAATGTGGATGTGAATGTGGATGTGGATGTGGATGTATAGATGTGGATGTGGATGTGGATGTGGATGTGGATGTGGATGTGGATGTGGATGTATGTGAATGTGGATGTATAGATGTGAATGGAAATGTGGATGTGGATGTATGTATGTATGTGGATGTAGATGTGGATGTATAGATGTGAATGGGAATGTGGATGTAGATGTATATGAATGTGGATGTAGATGTGGATGTATAGATGTGAATGGAAATGTGGATGTGGATGTATGTATGTATGTGGATGTATAGATGTGAATGGGAATGTGAATGTGAATGTGGATGTGGATGTATATATGTATATGGATGATGGATGTATAAATGAGGATGTGAAAATGAAGGTATGCATGTAGATGTGGATGTATGGATGTGAATGTGGATGTGGATGTGGATGTGGATGTATGGATGTGGATATGGATGTGTATGTATGAATGTGGATATGGGATGTGGATGTATAAATGAGGATGTGAAAATGGATGTATGCATGTAAATGTGGATGTATGGATGTGAATGTGAATGTGTATGTGAATTAATGTGTCGTCGATATGAGGAAATGGATGAGAATGAGTACACATTGAATGGAATGTGGAATAAGTAATGTGGACTAAGGAGGGATAATGTGGAAAGACGAGAGTTCGATTTAGAAACTGTATTTTGTGACTGTTTGTAAATGATTGTTTTATGTCAAGAATGCTGGGGAAGCATTTTGACCATCTTGTGGATTAAGGTCATGAAGACCTAACTAATAAAGTTGCAACTGCTGAGACGGAGAGTCAATGGAGGACGTCTCGCGTAGCAAGGTCGGCCGAGGTCTTGACCAGCCTCGGTTCGATTTAAATGGTGAGCTTCCGGTACGGTGGATTAGGAACCAAGGAAGCGGCCTATGAGTAAAGCGCTAGGTCACCTGCGAAGGATCCTAGAGGGTGCTGACCATACGGTGCTCGGGCTCTGGGTCGCCGAAGATACCCACACGTGCGTCGTGGAAGATATTGGAACAAGGAGTAAGAGTTGTTTTACGAAAGCGGGCATGGATCTGGTTGATTGACCTTGCTGGTCTTCAATGGATGAGTCCATGGCTCTTTATATGGATCTGTTGGTTGATCTTGCTGATCTTCAACGAGAGTCCATCTTGATTTTTATAAGTGATTATATTGCCAAGTATTATGGGCTAGGAACTATTGAAAAGGCCCCTGTAAGGACAGGTGGTGAGCGTTCTAGTTGCCAATGATGCCATAGATACTCTGATGAAGGAATGATTGGAAATTATGAATCAACCGGATAAATTGGAAGATTATGATCAGTGGTACTATGGTTTCATTAAAGGATTGTTTTAAAGTTAGCTGATGCTAAGAAAAAGGCAATTTCATATTGGGTGTGTAAGTGGTGTGGCTTGTTTCTTAGCTGATGCTAAGAAAAAGGCAATTTCATATTGGGTGTGTAAGTGGTGTGGCTAGTTTTATGTTTGCATGAACTTCCGGCTAGGGGGCCTTGGAACTCTTTTCCTTGGTACCCGGGACAAAACCTAACCAAATTCCAAACTGGATCCCATCACTACAGTGGTTGGGCGGTTGGCTAACCCATGGGATCGGATGGGGTTAGGCTGGACTGATGGATCCATAAATCGAGATTTAATTTCTATTATTACGATAGATGAAGTAAATTTCAAATAGAAATTGTTCTATGGATAGGAATCAACGGCTGTGCCTCTTGATGGGGAAAAAAGCGTTGATCCCAATGATCCAAGTGCAAGTTTCTTCCTTGATTTGACCAAGTACCGTTAAAGGTGCAGTCAGATCAGTTGATCTGTAATGATCTTGACTACGTTAGAGTAAAGAGTTATCCTGGTGGAATCGCCCATGCTTTTCGGGTAAAGGAAGTTTTTCCGGTTTCGGTTTTGGACAAACCGACGGATTAGTCTCTTGTCCGGATATCCGTGGGCGAGGCCCCGAGTGTGAGACCCCTACCCACGCATGATGTGCTACTTCCGCTGCTAGTACCCCGAATCCGTTGCGCGGTGGAGACCGGGATCTCACAGTTGGTATCAGAGCGAATTGGCTAATAAAGATCAACTGAAAAGCCAAATATGTCAAAAATTTATCAAGTAGCACAAAAAGGTTATAATTGTGTGATATAATTCATACAAATTGATATTCAAACTAATTTCGTAAATTAGTAATTGGGTCTTCAAATGGAAGTACCGCAATTATATGGAACCCTGACTTGCTTGAGGCTTAGACATGATAGTATTTACCTTATAATTCCAAGTATCATGACTAACCGTATATACCGAGGGTATAACTGCAGCTCTTTACCGGCAGTATATACGAGTAAATCTAAGACTTGAAATTATAATCATTAATGCTATCTAGTTGTTGAATTCGAATGTGGTTGATATGATTTTTAATTCTGTTTGGGAACTGATGAATTGATTTGGATTCTGCTTGAAAAATGATGATCCCTGAAAATGGGTTGAAATGTAATAAGCTGAGTGAAACCACAATGCTTATATACAGGAGTAAGAATGTGAGATCCCAGTCTCCACCACGCAACAGATTCGGGGTACTAGCAGCGGAAGTAGCACATCGTGCGGGTAGGGGTCTCACACTCGGGGCCTCGCCCACGGATATCCGGACAAGAGACTAATCCGTCGGTTTGTCCAAAATCAAAACCGGAAAAACTCCCTTTACCCGGAAAGCACGGGCGATTCCACCAGATAACTTTGTACTCTAACGTAGTCAAGATCATTACCGATCATGCTGATCCGACTGCACCTATAAAGATACTCGGTCGGATCAAGGAAGAAACTTGCACTTGGATCATTGGGATCAACGCTTTTTTCCCCATCAAGAGGCACAGCCGTTGATTCCTATCCATAGAACAATTACTATCCGGGATTTACTTTATCTATCATAATAACAGAAATTAAAATCTCGATTTACGGATCCATCAGTCCAGCCTAACCCCATCCGATCCCATGGGTTAGCCAACCGCCCAACCACTGTAGTGATGGGATCCAATTTGGAATTTGGTTAGGTTTTGTCCCGGGTACAAAGGAAAAGAGTTCCAAGGCCCCCTAGCCGGAAGTTCATGCAAACATAAAACTAGTCATACCACTTACACACCCAATATGAAATTGCCTTTTTCTTAGCATCAACTAGCTTTAAAACAATCCTTTAATAAAACCATTATGTCACTGATGACAATCCTCAAAGTCTCTGGTTGAATCCTTATTTCCAGTCATTCTTTCATCGGTGTACTTATGGCATCATTGGCAACCAGAACGCTCACCACCTGTTCTCTCAGGGGCCTTTTCATAGTTCCTAGCTCATAGTAACCGACAATATATTCATATAATAGAATGGAATCTCCGTAGAAGATCAGCAAGATCAACCCACAGATCCATATAAAAGAGCCATGGACTCATCTGTTGAGGACCAGCAAGGTCAATCAACCAGATCCATGCCCAGTTTCAGAAAACAACTCTTACTCCTTGTTCCAATATCTTCCACGACGCACGTGTGGGTATCTTCGGCGACCCAGAGCCCGAGCACCGTACGGTCAGCACCCTCTAGGATCCTTCGCAGGTGACCTAGCGCTTCACTCATAGGCCGCTTCCTTGGTCCCTCATCCACCGTACCGGAAGCTCACCATTTAAATCGAGCCGAGGCTGGTCAAGACCTCGATCGACCTTGCTACGCGAGACATCCTCCATTGACTCTCCGTCAGCAGTTGCAACTTTATCAGTTCAGTCTTCATGACCTTAATCCTCAAGACGGTCAAAATGCTTCTCCAGCATTCTTGACATAAAACAGTCATTTACAAACAGTCACAAATACAGTTTCTATAACGAACTCTTGTCTTTCCATATTATCCACTCTCGGACCACATTACTTATTCCACATTCCATTCAGTGTGTACTCGTTCTCATCCATTCACTCATATAGACTACATTATCTCACATACATCTTCATATTCATTATTCTACATACATATCCATGTTCGTACGTCCACATCATACATCCAATTCCACATTCATACATACGCATCTACATGCATACATCCACATCTACATTCATACATCCATACCTCCATTTCCACATCCACACATCCACATTCATATTCATACATCCACATTCACATGCATACATCCATTTTCACATCCTCATTCATACATCCACATTCACATACATACATCCACATCCGTATCTACATCCATACATCCACATCCACCTCTTCATTCACAATCACATCCATACATCCACATCTACATACATACATCCACATCTACATACATACATCCACATCTACATACATACATCCATACATCCACATCTACATACACACATCCATTTTCACATCCTCATTCATACATACACATCCACATACATACATACACATCCGTATCTACATCCATACATCCACATCCACATCAACATTCACATTCATACATATACATCTACATATATACATCCACATCACATTCATACAACCATATTACATCCATTCTCGTCCTAACACATCCCATATACATCTTAACACATCCTAACTCATCTTAACACATTCTATCACATCTCATACACATCTTATCACATCTTTTTACATCTCATACACCTCTTATCACATCCTATCACTTTCCATACGCATCTTATCAATTCTTATCACATCTCATACACCTCTTATCACATCCTATCACTTTCCATACGCATCTTATCAATTCTTATCACATCTCATACACATCTTATCACATCTTTTTACATCTCATACACCTCTTATCACATCCTATCACTTTCCATACGCATCTTATCAATTCTTATCACATCTCATACACCTCTTATCACATCCTATCACTTTCCATACGCATCTTATCAATTCTTATCACATCTCATACACCTCTTATCACATCTTATCACATTTCATATTTTTTTTTTAAAAAAAAGAGAATTCTTATATTTGATATAAGATTTCTCTACACATTTATTTATACATAAATTCCATTTAAGGAGACTAACACTTTCGAAATTAAAATCAATCTTTTATGCATCTTCTTATGCATAAATTCAATTTGGTAGGAAATTACACTTTTAGAATAAAAGAATTTCTCTTATGCATCTAAGTTAAGCATAAAATCCATTTATGAGAGAAATCACACTTTTAGTATAAAAAGAATATCTTTTATGCATACCTATATGCATGAAATCCAATATGATAAAAGTAACACTCTTACAATAAAATAATCAACTTTTATGCATACCTCTATGCATGAAATTCAATTATGATAAAAGTCACACTTTTATAATAAAATAATCAACTTTTATGCATACCTCTATGCATGAAATCCAATATGATAAAAGTAACACTTTTGATATAAAAAATTTTCCTTTATGCATACTTCTATGCATGAAAATTAAAAATGATAAAAGTAACACTTTTGATATAAAAAATTTTCCTTTATGCATACTTCTATGCATGAAAATTAAAAATGATAAAAGTAACACTTTTGATATAAAAATTTTTCCTTTATGCATACTTCTATGCATGAAAATTAAAAATGATAAAAGTAACACTTTTGATATAAAAAATTTTCCTTTATGCATACTTCTATGCATGAAAATAAAAATGATAAAAATAACACTTTTGATATAAAAATTTATCCATTATGCATACTTCTATGCATGAAAATAAAAATGGTAAAAATAACACTTTTGATATAAAAATTTATCCATTATGCATACTTCTATGCATGAAATAAAAATGGTAAAAATAACACTTTTGATATAAAAATTTATCCATTATGCATACTTCTATGCATGAAAATAAAAATGGTAAAAATAACACTTTTGATATAAAAATTTATCCATTATGCATACTTCTATGCATGAAATAAAAATGGTAAAAATAACACTTTTGATATAAAAACTTATCCTTTATGCATGATATTAAAATTCAATTTCTCCATGATTATAATGAAATTCTTTCAATTAATCTAGGATGATAATTCCTAGAATATGGTAGGAAGTCCTCTTTTTATGCTTTGAATGAAATTATTTTATGCATAATTTTTATAAAAATTTTGCCATAGCTCCGCTGCTATGACTGATAAATCTCAATTTTTCTAAGGGATAATGCTTATCATTAAGGAAATAATTAAAATGATCTCTAATTGGATTATTAATCCATAATGGATTGAATCATCAATATACATAAACTAAAAGCATAGAAAAAAGCCATTAATTTGGCCTCAAGCATAGCTTAATCTTGGGTTAAGGAAAAGCTTTATGAAAAGCTTGATTTGGATTGAGAACGGGTCATGAGTATGACCATTTCTTGAGTGAGAGAGAGAAATTACATAAAAATCATTAGAATTTAAACATAAATGGAAATTAACTTCAATAGCATTTATTAAATTATGTAACTCTTCACTACTATTCACCAATTAACTTCAATAGCATTTAAAAAACCATACCAATTAAGCTTCTCAAGCTTGAGAGGGGTTGAGAAGAGAGAAACATTGAGAAATTATAGAAAAGATCAATATTCACTAATTACCTTACAAATAGCTTGATTCTTTGTTCACGGTAGAGGCCCCCAACCAATCAATTGGTTAAGTATGTTGATGGAGCCACCAATGGGGATTGAAGAAAGAGGGAAGCTCCAAAAACTAGTGAATTATTAATGAATTCACAGTTCTTGGCTTAGGTGGAGTAGAGTAACGATGCATAAACACTATATCTTTTTCAACAAGGGGGAGGCTTCTATTTATAGGAAAAATTGAGCTCCTAACCAAACAAACTGATTCTAGAATTTTCTAAATCAGTTTGGTTAATATTTGACCATTTTTAGGTCAGTTAAGCTAACTTTTTGGAACTAGACTTGAATGAGGAGAGAGGAGAGATGAAATATCTCAATTTTTATGAGTTTAAAACTCATTCAAGCATGTGAAATATGCACCTCCTTTAAAGAACTCCCCTTCCTTACATATGTGTCATAATGGAATCATTTTAATATTGCTCATAGTTTTTTACTAATAAACCTTGTACATTTTCAACTCTTCATCTTATGTGAAATATGCACCTCCTTTAAAGAACTCCCCTTCCTTACATATGTGTCATAATGGAATCATTTTAATATTACTCATAGTTTTTTTACTAATAAACCTTGTACATTTTCAACTCTTCATCTTATGTGAAATATGCACCTCCTTTAAAGAACTCCCCTTCCTTACATATGTGTCATAATGGAATCATTTTAATATTGCTCATAGTTTTTTACTAATAAACCTTGTACATTTTCAACTCTTCATCTTATGTGAGCATTTACTCATTTTTGGATACCCAAAATATCTCATATTTTTAATATTGCTCATAGTTTTTTACTAATAAACCTTGTACATTTTCAACTCTTCATCTTATGTGAGCATTTACTCATTTTTGGGTATCTTCTTTTACAAAATGGATTTATCTCCTCCCTACACATGGATTGATGCTATTGGCCCATAGGAACCTTAATTGGACCATAATCTAAAAATTTCTGAAAATCTAGACCCTTAGGCTAAGGTCCTTTATACCCATTTCCAATTAATTCCAATTGCACATTGGAAAGTTCTTTTTGAATTTCTGTTTCAGGGGAACTTATTTTAATAAGATGAGATAATTTTCTATCCAAAAATATTAAAAATTTGAATATTCTCTCTCTAGAATATTTTCTCTCTCTAGGTTAAAACAGTTAGAAACAAGTCTTTTATATTTCTGAAGAGGGATTGATTACAGGGGAAGATGCTGGACATTTTGAGAGGCTGGGGAGGAATCTTACATTCTCTCCCACTTGAAAAACGCGAGATGCCCTCATCTCGCAAACTGGGGGTAATTTCGCAAGATGCACAAGTATGAGACTGAGAGAAAATTTTTTAATTAAGATTAACCACCAATTAAAAAAAGTCTCAAGAGAGCAAGATTCAAGATAAGAACAAGATTTAAACTTTATTCATTCTCGGAACTTATACAGTAAAGATAGAAGAACTCTTTACACTTCCATAAGCCCGTCCATCATATGATCACAAAAGCAGCACTCACAAGCTGCATAAGTATAAGGTAACTCATCTATGGAAATAATTCTGTTGGTTATTGCCGCACCTATCTCAGTGGTATGAGGTGATCTAACAAAAGGACCTCTGAGAGGCAAGCCAAAAACGGGGTAAAGGCATATCTTCTCATGAGGAAGAAAACACGCCAGTAAGAAGACCCGCTCAGAAAACCCAAGATGCCTTGATCTCATGACGCAGTAGTATCGGGGACCCAAACCCAAAGCTTCAATAACCATGGCCAAGCGGACATTGTTACGAAAGTGCTGCTGACCCCAGGGTGTTACCCTAGTTATGTCTTGATAGGTCCGCCATTTTGTCTGCGCTACAGAAGTTCCCAAGTGAGGGAAAAGTGAGCGCTCATACTGTTCTATAAAATCTTTCTTCACAGACTCCCTTGCGTCTTGAAGGTGAGAAATCATCATGGATAAAACTAAATCTTGTTGCCAAGCCATGAAGGAGATTAAGAAAGAAAGAAGATCGATGGAAGTAAGATTACTGTGAACGACAAGTAAAAGTTACGACTTATATAAAGGAAGGAGCTAGCGTAACTTAGAAGCCAACGGTAACTTGCCACTGAAGTTTTACCGTCTTTCCATGATTTGGGTTTGGCACATTTTTCTATAGAAGGCATTCAGAACTTTGAGATGAGGAGATAAAAGAAGTTCGTAGGCTAAGTCACCTACTTTCTTTGATCCACAATAGCTGGGAGATAACTTCTTATACTTCCCAAGAGATAAAGAACTTCTTTTGGGCCGTACTCGAGACCAAAACCTTGATATCCAAAACATCGATTCTCACTTCTGAACTCATTGTTCTGAATCCTTAAAACAGGTGGGACTCTTGAGAAGTATTCAGGAAAAAGGTTCTTCCTTTTTTAAACAGAATCTTTCTTTTATTTTAGAGAGAGAATAATTATAAGATCAAAAAGGGAGATTCTTACTCCTGTATACCTCTAAGGCTGGGGGAGGAATCTTACATTCTACCCCACTTAAAAGGTGCAAGATGTCCTCATCTCGCAAGTAGAGGACAACTCTTTTGCTTAAGATCCAATTTATTCTGGGGTTCCTTATATTCCGGTCAACCCAACAGAATATGGGGATAAATATCCCTTATATAGAACTCATCATTAAATAACAATTCATTCAGATCATATCATTCATATCTTTAACACGATAATGGTCCATTAGACCGAAAAATTTCCTTCTGAACATTCCTCCACGGAATTTAAGTTAAGCAAGTTCTCAATTTGTCATCCCTTAACTTGATCTCCCATCTCAAGTATTAACAGTAGCAATTTGACAGCACAATCCACTAATCTCATAGTGATTTGCTGAATCATTTTCATCATTTATCATTATAGGGACTCGTCCCAATCATCCACATTGTGGTTTCGCTCAGCTTATTACATTTCAACCCATTTTCAGGGATCATCATTTTTCAATCAGAATCCAAATCAATTCATCAGTTCCCAAACAGAATTAAAAATCATATCAACCACATTCAAAATCATCATCTGGATAGCATTAACGCTTATAATTTCAAGTCTTAGATTTACTTGTATATACTATCAGTAAAGAGCTGCAGTTATACCCTTGGTATATACAGATAGTCATGATACTCAAAACTATAAGGTAAATACCATCATGTCTAGGTCTCAAGCAAGTCAGGGTTCCATACAATTGCGGTACTTCCAATTGAAGACCCAATTACTAATTTACGAATTTCAATTTGAATTAACAATTTGTATGAATTATATCAAACAATTACAACCTTTTTGTGCGTCTTGATAAACTTTTGACATAATTGGCTCCTCAGTTGATCTTATTGGAGATCTATAACTTAAGTCTGATAAATAGATTTTTCTTTATCCGATCGTCCGTTTAAAAAAAACATTTGTATATTTATATACAAGTTGCAATAATTACATAGAGTGGCTCGGCTCCAAAATTCAAAATCTCCTCGAGAGACGCATAAGACGACGGTACTGGGCCATAGTCATGCCCTGTTACATAAGTTCTCTAACTGCGAAGGGAGTTATTATTTTCTCCGTAGGGATAAATCGACTAAGGCGTCTATAAATTCGACATGAAAGTCTGAAATTTCGAGGTGTCGAATGATATAGAATGACACCACGCACCATTTTCAGCTTTAACAGGATCATAGTCAATGAGAGATTCTGCCACAGCATTGTACGGTGGTTGCAATGGGCGTGGACATATTGCCCTGCAAACCACTTATGTTGTATTCTCTCCGCTGGGGTAGGAAAATATAAATCCGCGAAATGGCGCGCGAGTCTTGCTCGCCTTGTTTGAGTTGAAGCGGAAGAGATGAGATGCTCGAAGGCAAATGCAATCATATCTTGAGACTGGGTGAGGTCGGGAATACCAGATAAATGTGGAACTTCCATCTATAAAAACAATTTCTTTGATTAAAATTTCTTCATTAAAGAAGCTTACGGAATGAAAATACATTATGAAAATGCTATTTCTGAATACTTATTACCAATTTCAGATAAGAATTTAATTATCTTTATTAGCTTTCAAAACCTGCTCTGATACCAACTGTGAAATCCCAGTCTCCACCACGCAACAGATTCGGGGTACTAGCAGCGGAAGTAGCACATCGTGCGGGTAGGGGTCTCACACTCGGGGCCTCGCCCACGGATATCCGGACAAGAGACTAATCCGTCGGTTTGTCCAAAATCAAAACCGGAAAAACTCCCTTTACCCGGAAAGCACGGGCGATTCCACCAGATAACTTTGTACTCTAACGTAGTCAAGATCATTACCGATCATGCTGATCCGACTGCACCTATAAAGATACTCGGTCGGATCAAGGAAGAAACTTGCACTTGGATCATTAGGATCAACGCTTTTTTTCCCATCAAGAGGCACAGCCGTTGATTCCTATCCATAGAACAATTACTATCCGGGATTTACTTTATCTATCATAATAACAGAAATTAAAATCTCGATTTACGGATCCATCAGTCCAGCCTAACCCCATCCGATCCCATGGGTTAGCCAACCGCCCAACCACTGTAGTGATGGGATCCAATTTGGAATTTGGTTAGGTTTTGTCCCGGGTACCAAGGAAAAGAGTTCCAAGGCCCCCTAGCCGGAAGTTCATGCAAACATAAAACTAGTCATACCACTTACACACCCAATATGAAATTGCCTTTTTCTTAGCATCAACTAGCTTTAAAACAATCCTTTAATAAAACCATTATGTCACTGATGACAATCCTCAAAGTCTCTGGTTGAATCCTTATTTCCAGTCATTCTTTCATCGGTGTACTTATGGCATCATTGGCAACCAGAACGCTCACCACCTGTTCTCTCAGGGGCCTTTTTCATAGTTCCTAGCTCATAGTAACCGGCAATATATTCATATAATAGAATGGAATCTCCGTAGAAGATCAGCAAGATCAACCCACAGATCCATATAAAAGAGCCATGGACTCATCTGTTGAGGACCAGCAAGGTCAATCAACCAGATCCATGCCCGGTTTCAGAAAACAACTCTTACTCCTTGTTCCAATATCTTCCACGACGCACGTGTGGGTATCTTTGGCGACCCAGAGCCCGAGCACCGTATGGTTAGCACCCTCTAGGATCCTTCGCAGGTGACCTAGCGCTTCACTCATAGGCCGCTTCCTTGGTCCCTCATCCACCGTACCGGAAGCTCACCATTTAAATCGAGCCGAGGCTAGTCAAGACCTCGATCGACCTTGCTACGCGAGACATCCTCCATTGACTCTCCGTCAGCAGTTGCAACTTTATCAGTTCAGTCTTCATGACCTTAATCCTCAAGACGGTCAAAATGCTTCTCCAGCATTCTTGACATAAAAACAGTCATTTACAAACAGTCACAAATACAGTTTCTATAACGAACTCTTGTCTTTCCATATTATCCACTCTCGGACCACATTACTTATTCCACATTCCATTCAGTGTGTACTCGTTCTCATCCATTCACTCATATAGACTACATTATCTCACATACATCTTCATATTCATTATTCTACATACATATCCATGTTCGTACGTCCACATCATACATCCAATTCCACATTCATACATACGCATCTACATGCATACATCCACATCTACATTCATACATCCACATCTACATTCATACATCCATACCTCCATTTCCACATCCACACATCCACATTCATATTCATACATCCACATTCACATGCATACATCCATTTTCACATCCTCATTCATACATCCACATTCACATACATACATCCACATCCGTATCTACATCCATACATCCACATCCACCTCTTCATTCACAATCACATCCATACATCCACATCTACATAAATATCTCAATTTTTATGAGTTTAAAACTCATTCAAGCATGTGAAATATGCACCTCCTTTAAAGAACTCCCCTTCCTTACATATGTGTCATAATGGAATCATTTTAATATTGCTCATAGTTTTTTACAAATAAACCTTGTACATTTTCAACTCTTCATCTTATGTGAAATATGCACCTCCTTTAAAGAACTCCCCTTCCTTACATATGTGTCATAATGGAATCATTTTAATATTGCTCATAGTTTTTTACTAATAAACCTTGTACATTTTCAACTCTTCATCTTATGTGAAATATGCACCTCCTTTAAAGAACTCCCCTTCCTTACATATGTGTCATAATGGAATCATTTTAATATTACTCATAGTTTTTTTACTAATAAACCTTGTACATTTTCAACTCTTCATCTTATGTGAAATATGCACCTCCTTTAAAGAACTCCCCTTCCTTACATATGTGTCATAATGGAATCATTTTAATATTGCTCATAGTTTTTTACTAATAAACCTTGTACATTTTCAACTCTTCATCTTATGTGAGCATTTACTCATTTTTGGATACCCAAAATATCTCATATTTTTAATATTGCTCATAGTTTTTTACTAATAAACCTTGTACATTTTCAACTCTTCATCTTATGTGAGCATTTACTCATTTTTGGGTATCTTCTTTTACAAAATGGATTTATCTCCTCCCTACACATGGATTGATGCTATTGGCCCATAGGAACCTTAATTGGACCATAATCCAAAAATTTCTGAAAATCTAGACCCTTAGGCTAAGGTCCTTTATACCCATTTCCAATTAATTCCAATTGCACATTGGAAAGTTCTTTTTGAATTTCTGTTTCAGGGGAACTTATTTTAATAAGATGAGATAATTTTCTATCCAAAAATATTAAAAATTTGAATATTCTCTCTCTAGAATATTTTCTCTCTCTAGGTTAAAACAGTTAGAAACAAGTCTTTTATATTTTTGAAGAGGGATTGATTACAGGGGAAGATGCTGGACATTTTGAGAGGCTGGGGAGGAATCTTACAAAGAATCTCCTTTTCTGATCTTATAATTATTCCCTCTCTAAATAAAAGAAAGATTCTGTTTAAAAAGGGAAGACACTTTACCCAGAATACCTTCTCAGGGGCCCGCCTGTTTTAAAGATTCAGAACGATGAGTTCAGAAGTGAGAACCAGTGTTTTGGAT
Organism: Cibotium barometz; assembly: GCF_041138505.1. Classification (NCBI taxonomy): domain Eukaryota; kingdom Viridiplantae; phylum Streptophyta; class Polypodiopsida; order Cyatheales; family Cibotiaceae; genus Cibotium; species Cibotium barometz. The sequence goes on along the minus strand of NC_141054.1, from coordinate 4,806,001 downwards.
GCCAAGGTTTTGACCATCAGTTAAAAGACTGCCCGACTCCTACCATGAAAAGGGCACAGGGAAGTCTAGAACCCAAATTCAGAGACCAATTCCTTCATACCAATCTAATCAGGATCCGTCTCAAACAAGATTGCTTAATTCCATTAACTAGGTCCGACCCATTGATTAGGGTCGAGATGACCAGTCAAATGCTTGGCGACTTAGAGCAACAGATGCAGGCAATTCATAAAGATATAAATGCTGCCCAGGATTGACAGAGACAATATACAGATAAGAAGAGGACAGTCAGAGAATTCAAAGAAGCAGTTATAGTCTTCATTTGAATACGGACCAAAAGAATTTCTTTATCTCTAGGGGAGTATAAGCAGTTATAGTCTTCATTTGAATACGGATCAAAAGAATTTCTTTATCTCTAGGGGAGTATAAGCAGTTATCCCCCAGATATTGTGGACCAAAGAAAGTAAGTGACTTAGCCTACGAACTTCTTTTATCTCCTCATCTCAAAGTTCTTAATGCCTTCTATAGAAATATGTGCCAAACCCAAATCATGGAAAGATGGTAAAACTTCAGCATTGGCTTCTAGGTTACGCTAACTCCTTCCTTTATATAAGTCGTAACTTTACTTATCGCTCACAGTAATTTTACTTCCATCGATCTCCCTTCTTCTGAAACTCCTTCATGGCTTGGCAACAGGAATTAGTTTTATCCATGATGATTTCTCACCTTCAAGACGCAAGCGAGTCTGTAAAGAAGGATTTTATAGATCAGTATGAGCGCTCACTTTTTCCTCACTTGGGAACGTCTGTAGCTCAGACCAAATGGCGGACCTATCAAGACATAACTAGGGTAACACCTTGGGGTCAGCAACATTTTCGTAATAATGTCCGCTTGGCCATGGTTATTGAAGCTTTGGGTTTGGGTCCCCGATACTACTGCGTCATGAGATCAAGACATCTTGGGTTTTCTGAGCGGGTCCTCTTACTGGCGTGTTTTCTTCCTCATCAGAAGATATGCCTTTACCCCGTTTTTGGTTTGCCTCTCAGAGGTCCTTTTGTTAGAACACCTCATACCACTAAGATAGGCGCAGCAATAACCAACAGAATCATTCCCATAGATGAGTTACCTTATACGTGCGCAGCTTGTGACTGCTGCTTTTGTGATCATATGATGGACGGGCTTATGGAAGTGTAAAGAGTTCTTCTATCTTTACTGTATATGTTCCAAGAATGAATAAAGTTTAAATCTTGTTCTTGTCTTGACCCTTACTCTCTTTGAGACTTTTTTAATTGGTGATTAATCTTAATTAAAAAATTTCTCTCAGTCTCATACTTGTGCATCTTACGAAATTACCCCCAGTTTGCGAGATGAGGGCATCTCGCATTTTTCAAGTGGGAGAGAATGTAAGATTCCTCCCCAGCCTCTCAAAATGTCCAGCATCTTCCCCTGTAATCAATCCCTCTTCAGAAATATAAAAGACTTGTTTCTAACTGTTTTAACCTAGAGAGAGAAAATATTCTAGAGAGAGAATATTCAAAATTTGAATATTTTTGGATAGAAAATTATCTCATCTTATTAAAATAAGTTCCCCTGAAACAGAAATTCAAAAAGAACTTTCCAAGGTGCAATTGGAATTAATTGGAAATGGGTATAAAGGACCTTAGCCTAAGGGTTTAGATTTTCAGAAATTTTTGGATTATGGTTCAATTAAGGTTCCTATGGGCCAATAGCATCAATCCATGTGTAGGGAGGAGATAAATCCAATTTGTAAAAGAAGATACCCAAAAATGAGTAAATGCTCACATAAGATGAAGAGTTGAAAATGTACAAGGTTTATTAGTAAAAAACTATGAGCAATATTAAAAATATGAGATATTTTGGGTATCCAAAAATGAGTAAATGCTCACATAAGATGAAGAGTTGAAAATGTACAAGGTTTATTAGTAAAAAACTATGAGCAATATTAAAATGATTCCATTATGACACATATGTAAGGAAGGGGAATTCTTTAAAGGAGGTACATATTTCACATAAGATGAAGAGTTGAAAATGTACAAGGTTTATTAGTAAAAAACTATGAGCAATATTAAAATGATTCCATTATGACACATATGTAAGGAAGGGGAGTTCTTTAAAGGAGGTGCATATTTCACATAAGATGAAGAGTTGAAAATGTACAAGGTTTATTAGTAAAAAAACTATGAGCAATATTAAAATGATTCCATTATGACACATATGTAAGGAAGGGGAGTTCTTTAAAGGAGGTGCATATTTCACATGCTTGAATGAGTTTTAAACTCATAAAAATTGAGATATTTCATCTCTCCTCTCTCCTCATTCAAGTCTAGTTCCAAAAAGTTAGCTTAACTGACCTAAAAATGGTCAAATATTGACCAAACTAATTTAGAAAATTCTAGAATCAGTTTGTTTGGTTAGGAGCTCAATTTTTCCTATAAATAGAAGCCTCCCCCTTGTTGAAAAATATATAGTGTTTATGTATCGTTACTCTACTCCACCTAGCCAAGAACTATGAATTCATTAATAATTCACTAGTTTTTGGAGCTTCCCTCTTTCTTCAATCCCCATTGGTGGCTCCATCAACATACTTAACCAATTGATTGGTTGGGGGCCTCTACCGTGAACAAAGAATCAAGAAATTTATAAGGTAATTAGTGAATATTGATCTTTTCTATAATTTCTCAATGTTTCTCTCTTCTCAACCCCTCTCAAGCTTGAGAAGCTTAATTGGTATGGTTTTTTAAATGCTATTAAAGTTAATTAGTGAATAGTAGTGAAGAGTTACATAATTTAATAAATGCTATTGAAGTTAATTTCTATTTATGTTTAAATTCTAATGGTTTTTATGTAATTTCTCTCTCTCACTCAAGAAATGGTCATACTCATAACCCATTCTCAATCCAAATGAAGCTTTTCATAAAGCTTTTCGTTAACCCAAGATTAAGCTATGCTTGAGGCCAAATTAATGGCTTTTTTCTATGCTTTTAGTTTATGTATATTGATGATTCAATCCATTATGGATTAATGATCCAATTAGAGAATCATTTTAATTATTTTCTTAATGATAAGCTTTATCCCTTAGAGAAATTGAGATTTATCAGTCATAGCAGCGGAGCTATGGCAAAATTTTTATAAAAATTATGCATAAAATAATTTCATTCAAAGCATAAAAAGAGGACTTCCTACCATATTCTAGGAATTATTATCCTAGATTAATTGAAAGAATTTCATTATAATCATGGAGAAATTGAATTTTAATATTATGCATAAAGGATAAGTTTTTATATCAAAAGTGTTATTCTTACCATTTTATTTCATGCATAGAAGTATGCATAATGGATAAATTTTTATATCAAAAGTGTTATTTTTACCATTTTTATTTTCATGCATAGAAGTATGCATAATGGATAAATTTTTATATCAAGTGTTACTTTTATCATTTTTACTTTCATGCATAGAAGTATGCCTAATGGATAAAATTTTATATCAAAAGTGTTATTTTTATCATTTTTATTTTCATGCATAGAAGTATGCATAAAGGATAAATTTTTATATCAAAACTGTTATTTTTACCATTTTTATTTTCATGCATAGAAGTTATTTTTACCATTATAGACCTCTAACGGAATCACGTGAAAAGCAGTCTTGCATTGGTTTTTTTAATTACCTCTAAGGTCTCATCCACTATGTGGACTTGAAAAATATAAGGTATTTCAAAAGAAATCTAAAACTCAAAGCATGTATATTTCAGCATCTAGGGTTCTAATCCTACTTGAATTAATGAGTATCCTAGGTCTTTTGTTCAACAATTAGTCTAACTACCAAATGGTCGAAGGTTCCTTTAGACTACATCGATAATACGGTCATTGATGCTAGTACAAGGTCGTACTCGTTAGTTCAAAACTATAAGTTTAAGAGTCCTTAATACTACAAACTTGGCTTCGATATACTACCTACCTATAAGATACCACCCCATCTTGTCACCACGAGTAAAGAGGCAGCACCTCACTCGGTAAGATCAATCCTAACCCATTGTGAGAGCTATCTCATCGGTGCCTCTCCTGGACGATCCGATTCATAAGCAATATCCACAAGGTTGGGGGTCCTACCGAATATGTCAAGGATATCTTTTCGGTCTCTAGTCTCTTGTGAGAAAGCACCCAACTCATCAGGTGCACCCGACCACCCATTTCTCAGTTACTAAAACCGTTCATCTATGAGGTTTTCCTGAATTACTAGACACATTGTTATCATTGATGCAAACTATAACATGATTTATTTATTTATTCTTGTGCATAGTTTCCTTTATCCCTCGAGTCATTCCACACAGAGTCAGAAACTCATCACAACAACCATAATTTCAAATGCTCAGCGTCCCAAGTTACATCCATCTCCAATCCCTCGGCTCACTACCGAGTCACAAAACAATCTAGGGCTTACGACGACTGTCGTGGGGAAAAATCACTCTAGTAGAAAGAGAAGTGTGTCCTTCACCCTCTTCTTGCTATGGAAGACCTTTCTAGCTCAGGCTTGTAACTACTAGAAAGAACCCTCGCCCCGCCCCGCCCCGTGGTGGGTTACCCAATGAAGGCGGTTTTCTCGATATCTAAGTATTTCCAAATTCGGTCACCCTAGGTAGGGAGTACCCAGTTGCCCCGAAAATTCACTAGATCACATCGGAATGGGTTCCCCAAACCAATCTAGTCAGAATGGTTATTTCCTAGTTCACAAATTCATCATTCACATTTTGAGTCCATGTTTTGTCAACATCTTTATGACACCAATGTAAAGAATTCCACATAACGCAATCACCTTCTATAAAGAGAGCAGTCACCTTTCTATAATAAACAATCTTAATTTTTAATCAATGGATAATAATTAATATCTTATCCTAGTACTCAAATCAAGTCGAGACATAGTTGTAAACATTGTATTACCAAACCAAATCCTAGCTAGGTCTTAGGAGCTCATATCCTATCTTGTGAAGGATAGACCAATTTTGTATCATTATTTTAAATTTGGTCATAACCCAAGACAATTAACGAGAGTAAAAATATTTTTTTAAGCATTTTATATCAATGATCTCAACTCCTCATCAATCAGCTCAAGTCCTCATCAACAAACCAGTTTAAACTATGATCCCAAGTAGTGAAGTAAAATATTTTGAGTTAAGATCAACTTACTTACAGTTCCAAATAGAAACGAAGAGAGAATGAAGATGGCTAACCTAAATCCAAGTAGTAATTGATAATCTACATTCACATTATATGTTGCCTGGGAGTAGTGCATATTTTATCTCATCTCTTTCACATCACCCTATCTCATACCTTATCCTTTACAAACCTGTATTGCATTATTGAGAACCAGCTGGTCTCGTCTCACTATACGCATGGTTCACTGCTGCCACCCACCGTCGACCTTGAGTTTGGAACATAATTATGTCTTCTCCGTTTGTTTTGGGGCTAGTCTTTCTACATTGCCTGGAGAAGGGTGGTTGGCATGAGGTTAGGAAGTGATAGTTGTGATAAGATGAGAGGTGGCGATTGAACGAAAGGTAAAGCTCATGAGATAAATTACTGCCAAAGAAGCATGTGATCCGACAAGAGGCCAAGAGGTGGTGAGACGGTCTCGTGGGCTAAGGCATGGGAGCATGTGGATGGACACGATGTTGACCAATGGAAGCCATGGGTCTAGGAAGGTGATTGAGGCAAGAAGATGGCTCACCCATGAGGTGACATCATGGCATGAAACAGAGGGTAGAAGAGATGGCCGGAGATGTACGACAAAGATGGAATCACTTGAACCAATCTAAAGAGGTTGTCGGGTGTGTAAGACAAGAGGTAGTGGTCACGATGATGGAAATATAGCCTTGATGATAAGGCACGAGTGGTTGAGGGGGTGGCTGGCGAGGAGACAAGCTGAGAGAGGGGGGGTGCAAGGGAGTCACAAATTAAAAGCGAGAGGGCCATCTTTGAGACGAGAGGAGAAGGGTTCGCAAGAGGGCAAAACTATCAGGGGGTTGACGTAAAGCTGAGAGAGTGGAGAGGGGGTTGGCTGTGGCAAGGGAGAGTAATGAGGCTAGTGAGAGAGCAAGGGTTAATGCTACTATTATGAGTCCAAAGGAGGGGGGGCCAGTGTCTTTATAAGTACAAGAGGGGGGATGAAATGGTGCGCATGAGAAGGATCAAGGAAGCACCAACGGTAGAGGAAAAGACACGATCGTGCACATGAGAAGAAGGAAGTCAGCACCGATAATAGAGGAAAAACGACACAATCGGATAGCATGCAAGCGTGGATGGTGGGTGGGGAGGACAAGACAAGCCAGAACAACACTAGTAAGGAAGAAAACAACGAGGGGGCTCCAGCCATGTCATTATTTGGGGATTAGCATCAAGGGTGGTCAACAGCGCTAGTCATTCTCTCCTTTTTTTTTAATGAAATTTGAAATAATGGGATTTTACATCCTTCCCCCCTTAGAAATCGAGATGCTCTCATCTCGAAAATAGATAGGGATAATCTAAATACAACTTAGGCTCATGTTCCCAATTGGTATCTTTTGTTGGGAATTCTTTCCACACCAAACTAAATGTTTCCTACTAATGACATACCTGAGTACATCCTTCTTCAATCATGCTCAAACTGAACCCCTTTGTAGCATCAATTATCTTGGAGGTATGGCTGATAATGCATCATAAGCTTCATGATTCGATCTCTTAACTCATTTTAACGTTTCGCATGCACATACTAAACTGATAGAATAAGCATCTATCCTTGTGGCTTTTTTGTGCCTCTTCTCTTTCTCAAAGTGAATTGATTCTCTTACCTTTCTCTCAATGGATTGTTTGGGCCCTGAGTTGTAAAATATGCTCAAATACTCGTCTAAGGCTGATTTTGTGGTTCATTTCCATAACCAAAGGGTTACTTGGCATATAGATTGCAACCATAAAAGGACTTCTTACTCAATGCATCTGCAACTACATTATCTTTGCCCTGTCTGTATTTGATTTCAAAATCAACTATGATAAGACCTCTATCCGGCACCCTTACATTATGTTAGATCTGGCTGGATAAAAATCCACTTGAAGCTCTTATGGTCTATAGTATGCATGAACTTCTTACTTAGTAGGATAGTGTCACTATAGCATAAGGGCATGAAATACAACCAAAGTTCTAGGTTGTGAGTAGCATAATTTATCTCATAATTCTTGAGTTCCCTAGAAGTGTAAGCTGTTGGTTTCCAACTAGTTTCCCTTTTGTGAGAGGAGTTTGCTAATAGTTGAAGGATGGGTGTGCAGTTATGAGAGCCACTCTTGATTTTGTTGAAACTCCTTATTCCCAAACTACTTCTGCATTCTTTTCACATAGCTTGGTTAAAGGTGTGGCTATCTGTGAATAGTCCGAAATAGAGATATGGTACCACTCTATGTTACCAGGAGATCCTTGAGTTGCCTTGATGTTGGACGATTTAGGCCATTTCCCTATATCTTGTTTTTTGGCTAGGTCTAGAGATACTCCATCTTTGGAGACAATAAATCACATATATATATTCACTATATTGTCTATAAAGAAGGTACACATTCTTTCTGGTGCTTCCTTAGGATTTCTAAAACTTTTGTAACTTGGTTTTAGTGCTCTTTCCCATCCTTAAAGTAGATTAGAATATCATCACACAGAACATCAAGGCATGATTGTCTAGCTTCTTCCTGAATATATCCTGCATGAGCTTGTTGAAGGCTATCGCAATAGCATGATAGTCCCTACATGGATCAAATGTCGTCTTTGGAATATCACTCCTTTTTTCCTCTAATTTCCTAATCAACTAACTTCATGTCAGTCTTTGATTTTCATCAATCTCCTAGAATGGGTAGGATACTTATTTTTCATAGTGAGTTGATTTAGACCTCTATAGGTGATGCATAACTGGAAGGTTCCATCCTTTTTCTTCTAAAATAGGGTCGAAATTTCCCAAGGTGATACACTCGGGCCTGATGAATCCTTGCCTCATTATTTGTTTCTTCAAGTTCTTTGCACTCAGGCACTAATATTTTTCATGCCCATTAGCCAATAGTTGTGTTCCTTTAATAAACCCTATCTCATAGTCAATTTTCCTATGTGAATGGCATTTGAGTAGAAGCTATTCCATGAAGAGATTCTCTATCTCCTATTGTCAGTCTCGGTCCCTCTTTTAATATCATCATTGACTTCAATGAGTTTAGCTATGAACACCCTTTGATTTTTTATAGGGCCCTTTTACAATTTGCCTGTTTTTATTAATTGAGACTTGCCAAGTCTCCCTGAGTCTTGTGCATAGTCTCCCTGAGAGTATAGTCTCCCTGAGAGTATAGTACTTCTTGAGACTTTTCCAGTCTCACAATTGTGGTTAGCATGATTTGTTTCTAACCAATTCATGTCAAAATTACCATTATAGACCTCTAACGGCATCACGTGAAAAGCAGTCTTGGGTTGGTTTTTTTAATTACCTCTAAGGTCTCATCCACTATGTGGACTTGAAAAATATAAGGTATTTCAAAAAAAAAATCTAAAACTCAAAGCATGTATATTTCAGCATCTAGGGTTCTGATCCTACTTTGAATTAATGAGTATACTAGGTCTTTTGTTCATTAATTAGTCTAACTACCGAATGGTCGAAAGTTCCTTTAGACTACATCGATAATACGGTCACTGATGCTGTAAGATTCCTCTTCCAACCCTTTTTGATGTCTAGTATCTTCCCCTGTAATCAACCCCTCTTCAGAAATATAAAGACCTTGTTTCTAACTATTTTAGCCTAGAGAGAGAAAATATTCTAGAGAGAGAATATTCAGATTTTGAATATTTTTGGATAGAAAAATATCTCTTATAATTCAGATGAGTTCCCCTGAAACAGAAATTCAAAAAGAATTTTCCAATGTGCAATTGGAATTAATTGGAAATAGGTATAAAGAACCTTAGTCTAAGGGTCTAGATTTTCAGAAATCTTTAGACTATGGTCCAATTAAGGTTCCTATGGGCCAATAGCATCAATCCATGTGTAGGGAGTAGATAAATCCAATTTGTAAAAAAGAAGATACCCAAAAATGAGTAAATGCTCACATAAGGTGAAGAGTTGAAAATGTACAAGGTTTATTAGTAAAAAAACTATGAGCAATATTAAAAATATGAGATATTTTGGGAATAATGATTTTATTATGACACATATGTAAGGAAGGGGAGTCCCTTAAATGCTCACATAAGATGAAGAGTTGAAAATGTACAAGGTTTATTAGTAAAAAAACTATGAGCAATATTAAAATGATTCCATTATGACACATATGTAAGGAAGGGGAGTTCTTTAAAGGATGTGCATATTTCACATAAGATGAAGAGTTGAAAATGTACAAGGTTTATTAGTAAAAAACTATGAGCAATATTAAAATGATTCCATTATGACACATATGTAAGGAAAGAGAGTTCTTTAAAGGAGGTGCATATTTCACATGCTTGAATGAGTTTTAAACTCATAAAAATTGAGATATTTCATCTCTCCTCTCTCCTCATTTAAATCTAGTTCCAAAAAGTTAGCTTAACTAACCTAAAAATGGTCAAATATTGACCAAACTGATTTAGAAAATTCTAGAATCAGTTTGTTTGGTTAGGAGCTCAATTTTTCCTATAAATAGAAGCCTCCCCCTTGTTGAAAAATAGATAGTGTTTATGCATCGTTACTCTACTCCACCTAAGCCAAGAACTGTGAATTCATTTAATAATTCACTAGTTTTTGGAGCTTCCCTCTTTCTTCAATCCCCCTTTAGTGGCTTCATCAACATACTTAACCAATTGATTGGTTGGGGACCTCTACCGTGAACAAAGAATCAAGCAAGTTGTAAGGTAATTAGTGAATATTGATCTTTCTATAATTTCTCAATGTTTCTCTCTTCTCAACCCCTCTCAAGCTTGAGAAGTTTAATTGGTATGGTTTTTTTTTTAAATGCTATTGAAGTTTGAATAGTAGTGAAGAGTTACATAATGCTATTGAAGTTAATTTTCATTTATGTTTAAATTCTAATGATTTTTATGTAAATTCTCTCTCTCACTCAAGAAATGGTCATACTCATGACCCATTCTCAATCCAAATCAAGCTTTTCATAAAGCTTTTCCTTAACCCAAGATTAAGCTATGCTTGAGGCCAAATTAATGGCTTTTTTCTATGCTTTTAGTTTATGTATATTAATGATTCAATCCATTATGGATTAATAATCCAATTAGAGATTATTTTAATTATTTCCTTAATGATAAGCATTATCCCTTAGAAAAATTGAGATTTATCAGTCATAGCAGCGGAGCTATGGCAAAATTTTTATAAAAATTATGCATAAAATAATCTCATTCAAAGCATAAAAAGAGGACTTCCTACCATATTCTAGGAATTATCATCCTAGATTAATTGAAAGAATTTCATTACAATCATGGAGAAATTGAATTTTAATATCATGCATAAAGGATAAGTTTTTATATCAAAAGTGTTATTTTTACCATTTTTATTTCATGCATAGAAGTATGCATAATGGATAAATTTTTATATCAAAAGTGTTATTTTTACCATTTTTATTTCATGCATAAGAGTATGCATAATGATAAATTTTTATATCAAAAGTGTTACTTTTATCATTTTTATTTTCATGCATAGGAATATGCATAATGATAAATTTTTATATCAAAAGTGTTACTTTTATCATTTCTATTTTCATGCATAAGAGTATGCATAATGATAAATTTTTATATCAAAAGTGTTACTTTTATCATTTTTATTTTCATGCATAGGAATATGCATAATGATAAATTTTTATATCAAAAGTGTTACTTTTATCATTTTTATTTTCATGCATAAGAGTATGCATAATGATAAATTTTTATATCAAAAGTGTTACTTTTATCATTTTTATTTTCATGCATAGGAATATGCATAATGATAAATTTTTATATCAAAAGTGTTACTTTTATCATTTTTATTTCATACATAAAAGTATGCATAAAAGAAAATTTTTATATCAAAAGTGTTACTTTTATCATTTTTAATTTTCATGCATAGAAGTATGCATAAAGGAAAATTTTTATATCAAAAGTGTTACTTTTATCATTTTTAATTTTCATGCATAGAAGTATGCATAAAGGAAAAAATTTTATATCAAAAGTGTTACTTTTATCATATTGGATTTCATGCATATAGGTATGCATAAAAGATATTCTTTTTATACTAAAAGTATGATTTTCCTCATAAATGGATTTTATGCTTAACTTAGATGCATAAGAGAAATTCTTTTATTCTAAAAGTATAATTCCCTACCAAATTGAAATCATGCATAAGAAGATGCATAAAAGATTGATTTTAATTTCGAAAGTGTTAGTCTCCTTAAATGGAATTTATGTATAAATGAATGTGTAGAGAAATCTTATATCAAATAAAAGAATTCTCTTTATAAAAAAAAAAAAGATATGAAATGTGATAAGATGTGATAAGAGGTGTATGAGATGTGATAAGAATTGATAAGATGCGTATGGAAAGTGATAGGATGTGATAAGAGGTGTGATAAGAGGTGATAAGATGCTTATGAAATAAGTTAGGATGTGATAAGATGAATTAAGATGTGTATGGGGGGATGAGGTAAGAAGTGTATGTGATAGGATAAGATGTATATGGGTTGTGATAGGGCGAGAATGGATGTGATGTAAAAGATTAGATGTGAAAGTATATGGGGTTATATAAATGGGAATGTGAAAATGGATGTATGTATGTGGATGTGTGGATATGGAGATGGGAGTGTGGATGTATGAACATGAAAATGGATATATGCATGAAGATGTATATGCATAGATGTAAATGTGGATGTAGATGTGGATGTAGATGTGAATGTGGAATGTGGATGTATAGATGTGGATGTATGGGAATGTGGATGTGGATGTATGTGAATGTGAATGTAGATGTGGATGTATAGATGTGAATGTGGAATGTGGATGTGGATGTATGTATGTATGTGGATGTAGATGTGGATGTATGGATGTGTATGTATGAATGTGGATATGGGATGTGGATGTATAAATGAGGATGTGAAAATGGAGGTAAGCATGTAGATGTGGATGCATGGATGTGAATGTGGATGTGGATGTGGATGTGGATATGGATGTGTATGTATGAATGTGGATATGGGATGTGGATGTATAAATGAGGATGTGAAAATGGAGATAAGCATGTAGATGTGGATGTATGGATGTGAATGTGGATGTGGATGTGGATGTATGGATGTGGATATGGATGTGAATATATGATATGTGATGTGAAGGAATCTGAAGTGAAGAGATGGAAAAGGAGGTGATTGGATGAGTACACATATACATGGAATGTGGAATAAGTAATGTGGATTAATGAGGGATAATGTGGAAAAATGAGAGTTAATATAGAAACTGTATTTGTAAACTGTTTGTAAATGCTGTTTGTAAATGGCTGTTTTATGTCAAGAATGCTGGGGAAGCATTTTGACCGTCTTGTGATTAAGGTCGTGGAGACCTAACTGATAAAGTTGCAACTGCTGACGGAGAGTCAATGGAGGACGTCTCGCGTAGCAAGGTCGACCGAGGTCTTGACCAGCCTCGGTTCGATTAAAATGGTGAGCTTCCGGTACGGTGGATGAGGGACCAAGGAAGCGGCCTATGAGTGAAGCGCTAGGTCACCTGCGAAGGATCCTAGAGGGTGCTGACCATACGGTGCTCGGGCTCTGGGTCGCCCAGGATACCCACGCGTGCGTCGAGGAAGATATTGGAACAAGGAGTAAGAGTTGTTTTGTGAAACCGGGCATGGATCTGGTTGACTGACCTTGCTGGTCCTCAACGGATGAGTCCATGGCTCTTTTATATGGATCTGTTGGTTGATCTTGCTGATCTTCAATGAGAGTCCATCTTGATAAGTGATTATATTGCCGAGTATTATGGGCTAGGAACTATGGAAACGGCCTCTGTGTGGACAGGTGGTGAGCGTTCTAGTTGCCAATGATGCCATAGATACTCTGATGAAGGAATGCTGGGAAATTATGAATCAACCGGATAAATTGGAAGATTGTGATCAGTGGTACTATGGTTTCATTAAAGGATTGTTTTAAAGTTAGTTGATGCTAAGAAAAAGGCAATTTCATATTGGGTGTGTAAGTGGTGTGGCTAGTTTTATGTTTGCATGAACTTCCGGCTAGGGGGTCTTGGAACTCTTTTCCTTGGTACCCGGGACAAAAACCTAACCAAATTCCAAATTGGATCCCATCACTACAGTGGTTGGGCGGTTGGCTAACCCATGGGATCGGATGGGGTTAGGCTGGACTGATGGATCCATAAATCGAGACTCAACTTTGTTTTTACGATAGATAAAGTAAATCCCGGATAGAAATTGTTCTATGGATAGGAATCAACGGCTGTGCCTCTTGGTGGGGAAAAAAGCGTTGATCCCAATGATCCAAGTGCAAGTTTCTACCTTGAATTGACCAAGTACCGTTAAAGGTGCAGTCAGATCAGTTGATCCGTAATGATCTTGACTACGTTAGAGTAAAGAGTTATCCTGGTGGAATCGCCCATGCTTTCCGAGTAAAGGAAGTTTTTCCAGTTTCGGTTTTGGACAAACCGACGGATTAGTCTCTTGTCCGGATATCCGTGGGCGAGGCCCCGAGTGTGAGACCCCTACCCACGCATGATGTGCTACTTCCGCTGCTAGTACCCCGAATCCGTTGATCGGTGGGGAACAGGGATCTCACAGATGCTAGTACAAGGTCGTACTCGTTAGTTCAAAACTATAAGTTTAAGAGTCCTTAATACTACAAACTTGGCTTTGATATACTACCTACCTATAACACCAAACTAAATGTTTCCTAATGACTCTTTCTAAGAGCAATTTCTCTACAACTAAGGATTTTGTCTCATTGAACCGCCAAAGTGCTTTGGGATGGCATAATAATTTTCTCATCAGGTTGCTTGGCATGTTTACTCCTTTAGCCTTGTTCCTCCCACAACCTAGGCATTGGATAATATACCGGAGTACATCCTTCTTCAATCACGCTCAAAATAAACTCCTTTGTAGAACATTTAGCATCATGAAATATCTTGGAGGTATGGATGATGGTACATCATAAGCTTCATGATTCGATCTCTTAACTCATTTTAACGTTTGGCATGCACATTCTTAACTGATATAATAAGCATCTATCCTTGTGGCTTTTTTGTGCCTCTTCTCTTTCTCAAAGTGAGTTGATTCTCTTCTCTTTCTCTCAATGGATTTTTTGGGCCCTGAGTTGTAAAATATGCTCAAATACTCGTCCAAGGCTGATTTTGTGGTTCATTTCCATTAGCAAAGACCTCTATCCGGCACCCTTACATTATGTTAGATCTGGCTGGATAAAAATCCACTTGAAGCTCTTATGGTCTATAGTATGCATGAACTTCTTACTTAGTAGGATAGTGTCGCTATAGCATAAGGGCATGAATTACAACCAAAGTTCTAGGTCGTGAGTAGCATAATTTATCTCATAATCCTTGAGTTCCCTTGAAGTGTAAGCAATTGGTTTTCCAACTAGTTTCCCTTTTTGTGAGAGGAGTTTACTAATAGTTGAAGGATGGGTGCAGTTATGAGAGCACTCTTGATTTTGTTGAAACTCCTTATTCCCAAACTACTTCTTTATTCTTTTCACATAGCTTGGTTAAAGGTGTGGCTATCTGTGAATAGTCCGAAATAGAGATATAGTACCACTCTATGTTACCAAGAGATCCTTGAGTTGCCTTGATGTTGGACGATTTAGGCCATTTCCCTATATCTTGTTTTTTGGCTAGGTCTACAGAGACTCCATCTTTGGAGACAATGAATCCCATATATATATTCACTATATTGTCTATAAAGAAGGTACACATTCTTTCTGGTGCTCCCTTAGGATTTCCAAAACTTTTGTAACTTGGTTTTAGTGCTCTTTCCCATCCTTAAAGTAGATTAGAATATCATCACACAGAACATCAAGGAATGATTGTCTAGCTTCTTCCTGAATATATCTTGCATGAGCTTGTTGAAGGCTATTAGTCAACGCAATAGCATGATAGTCCCTACTTGGATCAAAGGTCATCTTTGGAATATCACTCTTTTTTTACTCTAATTTCCTAATCAACTGACTTCATGTCAGTCTTTGATTTTCATCAATCTCCTAGAACGGGTAGGATACTTATTTTTCACAGAGTGAGTTGATTTAGACCTCTATAGGTGATGCATAACTAGAAGGTTCCATCCTTTTTCTTCTAAAATAGGGTCAAAATTTCCCAAGGTGATACTCTCGGGCCTGATGAATCCTTGCCTCATTATTTGTCAAATTTGTTTCTTCAAGTTCTTTGCACTCAGGCACTAATATTTTTTATGCCCATTAGCCAATAGTTGTGTTCCTTGAATAAACCCTATCTCGTAGTCAATTTCCCTATGTGAATGGCATTTGAGTAGAAGCTATTCCATAAAGAGATTCTCTATCTCCTATTGTCAGTCTTGGTCCCTCTTTTAATATCATCATTGACTTCAATGAGTTTAGCTATGAACACCCTTTGATTTTTCCTAGAGCCCTTTTACAATTTGCCTGTTTTTATTAATTGAGACTTGCCAAGTCTCCCTGAATCTTGTGCATAGTCTCCCTGAGAGTATAGTACTTCTTGAGACTTTTCTAGTCTCACAATTGTGGAGCATTATTTGTTTCTAACCAATTCATGTCAAGATTACCATTATAGACCTCTAACAAAATCACGTGAAAAGCAGTCTTGCATTGGTTTTTTTAATTACCTCTAAGGTCTCATCCACTATGTGGACTTGAAAAATATAAGGTATTTCAAAAAAAATCTAAAACTCAAAGCATGTATATTTCAGCATCTAGGGTTCTAATCCTACTTGAATTAATGAGTATCCTAGGTCTTTTGTTCAACAATTAGTCTAACTACCAAATGGTCGAAGGTTCCTTTAGACTACATCGATAATACGTTCATTGATGCTAGTACAAGGTCGTACTCGTTAGTTCAAAACTATAAGTTTAAGAGTCCTTGATACTACAAACTTGGCTTCGATATACTACCTACCTATAAGATACCACCCCATCTCGTCACCACGAGTAAAGAGGCAGCACCTCACTCGGTAAGATCAATCCCAACCCATTGTGAGAGCTATCTCATCGGTGCCTCTCCTGGACGATCCGATTCATAAGCAATATCCACAAGGTTGGGGGTCCTACCGAATATGTCAAGGATATCTTTTCGGTCTCTAGTCTCTTGTGAGAAAACACCCAACTCATCAGGTGCACCCGACCACCCATTTCTCAGTTACTAAAACCGTTCATCTATGAGGTTTTCCTGAATTACTAGGCACATTGTTATCATTGATGCAAACTATAACATGATTTATTTATTTATTCTTGTGCATAGTTTCCTTTATCCCTCGAGTCATTCCACACAGAGTCAGAAATTCATCACAACAACCATAATTTCAAATGCTCAGCGTCCCGAGTTACATCCATCTCCAATCCCTCGGCTCACTACCGAGTCACAAAACAATCTAGAGCTTACAACGACTGTCGTGGGGAAAAATCACTCGAATAGTAGAAAGAGAAGTGTGTCCCTGACCCTCTTCTTGCTATGGAAGACCTTTCTAGCTCAGGCTTGTAACTACTAGAAAGAACCCTCGCCCCGCCCCGCCCCGTTGGTGGGTTACCCAATGAAGGCGGTTTTCTCGATATCTAAGTATTTCCAAATTCGGTCACCCTAGGTGGGGAGTACCCAGTTGCCCCGAAAATTCACTAGATCACATCAGAATGGGTTCCCCAAACCAATCTAGTCAGAATGGTTATTTCCTAGTTCACAAATTCATCATTCACATTTTGAGTCCATGTTTTGTCAACATCTTTATGATGCCAACGTAAAGAATTCCACATAACGCAATCACCTTCTATAAAGAGAGCAGTCACCTTCTATAAAGAGAGCAGTCACCTTTCTATAATAAACAATCTTAATTTTTAATCAATGGATAATAATTAATATCTTATCCTAGTACTCAAATCAAGTCAAGACATAGTTGTAAACATTGCATTACCAAACCAAATCCTAGCTAGGTCTTGGGAGCTCATATCCTATCTTGTGAAGGATAGACCAATTTTGTATCATTATTTTAAATTTGGTCATAACCCAAGACAATTAACGAGAGTAAAAATATTTTTTTAAGCATTTTATATCAATGATCTCAACTCCTCATCAATTAGCTCAAGTCCTCATCAACAAACCAGTTTAAACTATGATCCCAAGTAGTGAAGTAAAATATTTTGAGTTAAGATCAACTTACTTACAGTTCCAAATAGAAACGAAGAGAGAATGAAGATGGCTAACCTAAATCCAAGTAGTAATTGATAATCTACATTCACATTATATGTTACCTGGGAGTAGTGCATATTTTATCTCATCTCTTTCACATCACCCTATCTCATACCTTATCCTTTACAAACCCGTATTGCATTATTGAGAACCAGCTGGTCTCGTCTCACTATACGCATGGTTCACTGCTGCCACCGACCGTCGACCTTGAGTTTGGAACATAATTATGTCTTCTCCGTTTGTTTTGGGGCTAGTCTTTCTACATTGCCTGGAGAAGGGTGGTTGGCATGAGGTTAGGAAGTGATAGTTGTGATAAGATGAGAGGTGGCTGTGAGATCCCGGTCTCCACCGCGCAACGGATTCGGGGTACTAGCAGCGGAAGTAGCACATCATGCGTGGGTAGGGGTCTCACACTCGGGGCCTCGCCCACGGATATCCGGACAAGAGACTAATCCGTCGGTTTGTCCAAAACCGAAACCGGAAAAACTTCCTTTACCCGGAAAGCATGGGCGATTCCACCAGGATAACTCTTTACTCTAACGTAGTCAAGATCATTACGGATCAACTGATCTGACTGCACCTTTAACGGTACTTGGTCAAATCAAGGAAGAAACTTGCACTTGGATCATTGGGATCAACGCTTTTTTTCCCATCAAGAGGCACAGCCGTTGATTCCTATCCATAGAACAATTTCTATCTGGAATTTACTTCATCTATCGTAATAATAGAAATTAAATCTCGATTTATGGATCCATCAGTCCAGCCTAACCCCATCCGATCCCATGGGTTAGCCAACCGCCCAACCACTGTAGTGATGGGATCCAATTTGGAATTTGGTTAGGTTTTGTCCCGGGTACCAAGGAAAAGAGTTCCAAGGCCCCCTAGCCGGAAGTTCATGCAAACATAAAACTAGCCACACCACTTACACACCCAATATGAAATTGCCTTTTTCTTAGCATCAGCTAACTTTAAAACAATCCTTTAATGAAACCATAGTACCACTGATCATAATCTTCCAATTTATCCGGTTGATTCATAATTTCCAATCATTCCTTCATCAGAGTATCGATGACATCATTGGCAACTAGAACGCTCACCACCTGTCCACACAGGGGCCTTTTCAATAGTTCCTAGCCCATAATACTTGGCAATATAATCACTTATAAAAATCAAGATGGACTCTCGTTGAAGATCAGCAAGATCAACCAACAGATCCATATAAAGAGCCATGGACTCATCCATTGAAGACCAGCAAGGTCAATCAACCAGATCCATGCCCGGTTTCGCAAAACAACTCTTACTCCTTGTTCCAATATCTTCCACGACGCACGTGTGGGTATCTTCGGCGACCCAGAGCCCGAGCACCGTATGGTCAGCACCCTCTAGGATCCTTCGCAGGTGACCTAGCGCTTCACTCATAGGCCGCTTCCTTGGTTCCTAATCCACCGTACCGGAAGCTCACCATTTGAATAGAACCGAGGCTGGTCAAGACCTCGGCCGACCTTGCTACGCGAGACGTCCTCCATTGACTCTCCGTCTCAGCAGTTGCAACTTTATTAGTTAGGTCTTCATGACCTTAATCCACAAGACGGTCAAAATGCTTCCCCAGCATTCTTGACATAAAACAATCATTTACAAATAGTCACAAAATACAGTTTCTAAATCGAACTCTCGTCTTTCCACATTATCCCTCCTTAGTCCAAATTACTTATTCCACATTCCATTCAATGTGTACTCATTCTCATCCATTTCCTCATATCGACGACACATTAATTCACATACACATTCACATTCACATCCATACATCCACATTTACATGCATACATCCATTTTCACATCCTCATTTATACATCCACATCCCATATCCACATTCATACATACACATCCATATCCACATCCATACATCCACATCCACATTCACATCCATACATCCACATCTACATGCATACCTTCATTTTCACATCCTCATTTATACATCCATCATCCATATACATACATACATCCACATCCACATTCACATTCCCATTCACATCTATACATCCACATCTACATCCACATACATACATACATCCACATCCACATTCCCATTCACATCTATACATCCACATCTACATCCACATTCATATACATCCACATCCACATTCCCATTCACATCTATACATCCACATCTACATCCACATACATACATACATCCACATCCACATCTATACATCCACATCCACATCCACATTCACATCCACATTCCCATTCACATCTATACATCCACATCTACATCCACATACATACATACATCCACATCCACATTCCCATTCACATCTATACATCCACATCTACATCCACATTCACATCCACATTCCCATTCACATCTATACATCCACATCTACATCCACATTCACATCTATGCATATACATCTTCATGCATACATCCATTTTCACATTCATACATCCATACTCCCATCTCCACATCCACTCATCCACATACATACATCCATTTCCACATTCCCATTCATATAACCCCATATGCCTTCACATCTAATCTTTTACATCACATCCATTCTCGCCCTATCACAACCCATATACATCTTATCCTATCACATACACTTCTTACCTCATCCCATACACATCTTATCACATCTTAATTCATCTTATCACCTCTTATCACCTCTTATACACCTCTTATCACATCCTATCACATCTCATATCTATTTATAGAATACAAGAGAATTCTTATATTTGATATAAGATTTCTTTACACATTTACTTATGCATAAATTCCATTTAAGGAGATTAATACTTCCGAAGTAAAATCAATCTTTTATGCATCTTCCTATGCATAAATTCATTTTAAATGAAAATGACACTTTTGAATTAAAAATCAATCTTTTATGCATCTTCCTATGCATAAATTCAATTTAGATGAGAATGACACTTTTGAATTAAAAATCAATCTTTTATGTATCTTCCTACGCATAAATTCAATTTAGATGAGAATGACACTTTGAATTAAAAATCAAACTTTTATGCATCTTCTTATGCATAAATTCAATTTGGTAGGAATTACACTTTTAGAATAAAAGAATTTCTCTTATGCATCTAAGTTATGCATAAAATCCATTTATAATGAAAATCACACTTTTAGTATAAAAAGAATATCTTTTATGCATACCTCTTGACATGAATTGGTTAGAAACAAATAATGCTCCACAATTGTGAGACTAGAAAAGTCTCAAGAAGTACTATACTCTCAGGGAGACTATGCACAAGACTCAGGGAGACTTGCAAGTCTCAATTAATAAAAACAGGCAAATTGTAAAAGGGCTCCAGGAAAAATCAAAGGGTGTTCATAGCTAAACTCATTGAAGTCAATGATGATATTAAAAGAGGGACCGAGACTGACAATAGGAGATAGAGAATCTCTTTATGGAATACCTTCTACTCAAATGCCATTCACATAGGGAAATTGACTACGAGATAGGGTTTATTCAAGGAACACAACTATTGGCTAATGGGCATAAAAAATATTAGTGCCTGAGTGCAAAGAACTTAAAGAAACAAATTTGACAAATAATGAGGCAAGGATTCATCAGGCCCGAGTGTATCACCTTGGGAAATTTTGACCCTATTTTAGAAGAAAAAGGATGGAACCTTCTAGTTATGCATCACCTATAGAGGTCTAAATCAACTCACTCTGTGAAAAATAAGTATCCTACCCGTTCTAGGAGATTGATGAAAATCAAAGATTGACATGAAGTCAGTTGATTAGGAAATTAGAGTAAAAAAAGAGTGATATTCCAAAGATGACCTTTGATCCAAGTAGGGACTATCATGCTATTGCGTTGACTAATAGCCTTCAACAAGCTCATGCAAGATATATTCAGGAAGAAGCTAGACAATCATTCCTTGATGTTCTGTGTGATGATATTCTAATCTACTTTAAGGATGGGAAAGAGCACTAAAACCAAGTTACAAAAGTTTTGGAAATCCTAAGGGAGCACCAGAAAGAATGTGTACCTTCTTTATAGACAATATAGTGAATATATATATGGGATTCATTGTCTCCAAAGATGGAGTCTCTGTAGACCTAGCCAAAAAACAAGATATAGGGAAATGGCCTAAATCGTCCAACATCAAGGCAACTCAAGGATCTCTTGGTAACATAGAGTGGTACCATATCTCTATTTCGGACTATTCACAGATAGCCACACCTTTAACCAAGCTATGTGAAAAGAATGCAGAAGTAGTTTGGGAATAAGGAGTTTCAACAAAATCAAGAGTGCTCTCATAACTGCACCCATCCTTCAACTATTAGTAAACTCCTCTCACAAAAAGGGAAACTAGTTGGAAAACCAATTGCTTACACTTCAAGGGAACTCAAGGATTATGAGATAAATTATGCTACTCATGACCTAGAACTTTGGTTGTAATTCATGCCCTTATGCTATAGCGACACTATCCTACTAAGTAAGAAGTTCATGCATACTATAGACCATAAGAGCTTCAAGTGGATTTTTATCCAGCCAGATCTAACATAATGTAAGGGTGACGGATAGAGGTCTTTGCTAATGGAAATGAACCACAAAATCAGCCTTGGACGAGTATTTGAGCATATTTTACAACTCAGGGCCCAAAAAATCCATTGAGAGAAAGAGAAGAGAATCAACTCACTTTGAGAAAGAGAAGAGGCACAAAAAATCCACAAGGATAGATGCTTATTATATCAGTTAAGAATGTGCATGCCAGACGTTAAAATGAGTTAAGAGATCGAATCATGAAGCTTATGATGTACCATCATCCATACCTCCAAGATATTTCATGATGCTAAATGTTCTACAAAGGAGTTTATTTTGAGCGTGATTGAAGAAGGATGTACTCAGGTATATTATCCAATGCCTAGGTTGTGGGAGGAACAAGGCTAAAGGAGTAAACATGCCAAGCAACCTGATGAGAAAATTATTATGCCATCCCAAAGCACTTTGGAGATTCAACGAGACAAAATCCTTAGTTGTAGAGAAATTGCTCTTAGAAAGAGTCATTATGAAACATTTAGTTTGGTGTTATAGGTAGGTAGTATATCAAAGCCAAGTTTGTAGTATTAAGGACTCTTAAACTTATAGTTTTGAACTAACGAGTACGACCTTGTACTAGCATCAGTGACCGTATTATCGATGTAGTCTAAAGGAACTTTCGACCATTCGGTAGTTAGACTAATTAATGAACAAAAGACCTAGGATACTCATTAATTCAAGTAGGATTAGAACCCTAGATGCTGAAATATACATGCTTTGAGTTTTAGATTTTTTTTTTGAAATACCTTATATTTTTCAAGTCCACATAGTGGATGAGACCTTAGAGGTAATTAAAAAAACCAACCCAAGACTGCTTTTCACGTGATGCCATTAGAGGTCTATAATGGTAATTTTGACATGAATTGGTTAGAAACAAATCATGCTAACCACAATTGTGAGACTGGAAAAGTCTCAAGAAGTACTATACTCTCAGGGAGACTATGCACAAGACTCAGGGAGACTTGGCAAGTCTCAATTAATAAAAACAGGCAAATTGTAAAAGGGCCCTATAAAAAATCAAAGGGTGTTCATAGCTAAACTCATTGAAGTCAATGATGATATTAAAAGAGGGACCGAGACTGACAATAGGAGATAGAGAATCTCTTCATGGAATAGCTTCTACTCAAATGCCATTCACATAGGGAAATTGACTATGAGATAGGGTTTATTAAAGGAACACAACTATTGGCTAATGGGCATGAAAAATATTAGTGCCTGAGTGCAAAGAACTTGAAGAAACAAATAATGAGGCAAGGATTCATCAGGCCCGAGTGTATCACCTTGGGAAATTTCGACCCTATTTTAGAAGAAAAAGGATGGAACCTTCCAGTTATGCATCACCTATAGAGGTCTAAATCAACTCACTATGAAAAATAAGTATCCTACCCGTTCTAGGAGATTGATGAAAATCAAAGACTGACATGAAGTTAGTTGATTAGGAAATTAGAGTAAAAAAGGAGTGATATTCCAAAGACGACATTTGATCCAAGTAGGGACTATCATGCTATTGCGATAGCCTTCAATAAGCTCATGCAGGATATATTTAGGAAGAAGCTAGACAATCATGCCTTGATGTTCTGTGTGATGATATTCTAATCTACTTTAAGGATGGGAAAGAGCACTAAAACCAAGTTACAAAAGTTTTAGAAATCCTAAGGGAGCACCAGAAAGAATGTGTACCTTCTTTATAGACAATATAGTGAATATATATATGTGATTCATTATCTCCAAAGATGGAGTATCTCTAGACCTAGCCAAAAAATAAGATATAGGGAAATGGCCTAAATCGTCCAACATCAAGGCAACTCAAGGATCTCTTGGTAACATAGAGTGGTACCATATCTCTATTTCGGACTATTCACAGATAGCCACACCTTTAACCAAGCTATGTGAAAAGAATGCAGAAGTAGTTTGGGAATAAGGAGTTTCAACAAAATCAAGAGTGGCTCTCATAACTGCACACCCATCCTTCAACTATTAGCAAACTCCTCTCACAAAAGGGAAACTAGTTGGAAACCAATAGCTTACACTTCTAGGGAACTCAAGAATTATGAGATAAATTATGCTACTCACGACCTAGAACTTTGGTTGTAATTCATGCCCTTATGCTATAGCGACACTATCCTACTAAGTAAGAAGTTCATGCATACTATAGACCATAAGATCTTCAAGTGGATTTTTATCCAGCCAGATCTAACATAATGTAAGGGTGCCGGATAGAGGTCTTATCATAGTTGATTTTGAAATCAAATACAGACAGGGCAAAGATAATGTAGTTGCAGATGCATTGAGTAAGAAGTCCTTTTGTGGTTGCAATCTATATGCCAAGTAAACCTTTGGTTATGGAAATGAACCACAAAATCAGCCTTAGACGAGTATTTGAGCATATTTTACAACTCAAGGCCCAAACAATCCATTGAGAGAAAGGTAAGAGAATCAATTCACTTTGAGAAAGAGAAGAGGCACAAAAAAGCCACAAGGATAGATGCTTATTCTATCAGTTTAGTATGTGCATGCGAAACGTTAAAATGAGTTAAGAGATCGAATCATGAAGCTTATGATGCATTATCAGCCATACCTCCAAGATAATTGATGCTACAAAGGGGTTCAGTTTGAGCATGATTGAAGAAGGATGTACTCAGGTATGTCATTAGTAGGAAACATTTAGTTTGGTGTGGAAAGAATTCCCAACAAAAGATACCAATTGGTAACATGAGCCTAAGTTGTATTTAGATTATCCCTATCTATTTTCGAGATGAGCGCATCTCGATTTCTAAGGGGGGAAGGATGTAAAATCCCATTATTTCAAATTTCATTAAAAAAAAAGGAGAGAATGACTAGCGCTGTCGACCACCCTTGATGCTAATCCCCAAATGATGACATGGCTGGAGCCCCCTCGTTGTTTTCTTCCTTACTAGTGTTGTTCTGGCTTGTCTTGTCCTCCCCACCCACCATCCATGCTTGCATGCTATCCGATTGTGTCGTTTTTCCTCTATTATCGGTGCTGACTTCCTTCTTCTCATGCGCACGATCGTGTCTTTTCCTCTACCGTTGGTGCTTCCTTGATCCTTCTCATGCGCACCGTTTCATCCCCCCTCTTGTGCTTATAATGACACTGCCCCCCCCCTCCTTTGGACTCATAATAGTAGCATTAACCCTTGCTCTCTCACTAGCCTCATTACTCTCCCTTGCCACAGCCAACCCCCTCTCCACTCTCTCAGCTTTACGTCAACCCCCTGATAGTTTTGCCCTCTTGCGAACCCTTCTCCTCTCGTCTCAAAGATGGCCCTCTCGCTTTTAATTTGTGACTCCCTTGCACCCCCCCTCTCAGCTTGTCTCCTCGCCAGCCACCCCCTCAACCACTCGTGCCTTATCATCAAGTCTATATTTCCATCATCGTGACCACTACCTCTTGTCTTACACACCCGACAACCTCTTTAGATTGGTTCAAGTGATTCCATCTTTGTCGTACATCTCCGGCCATCTCTTCTATCCTCTGTTTCATGCCATGATGTCACCTCATGGGTGAGCCATCTTCTTGCCTCAATCACCTTCCTAGACCCATGGCTTCCATTGGTCAACATCGTGTCCATCCACATGCTCCCATGCCTTAGCCCACGAGACCGCCTCACCACCTCTTGGCCTCTTGTCGGATCACATGCTTCTTTGGCAGTAATTTATCTCATGAGCTTTACCTTTCGTTCAATCGCCACCTCTCATCTTATCACAACTATCACTTCCTAACCTCATGCCAACCACCCTTCTCCAGGCAATGTAGAAAGACTAGCCCCAAAACAAACGGAGAAGACATAATTATGTTCCAAACTCAAGGTCGACGGTGGGTGGCAGCAGTGAACCATGCGTATAGTGAGACGAGACCAGCTGGTTCTCAATAATGCAATACGGGTTTGTAAAGGATAAGGTATGAGATAGGGTGATGTGAAAGAGATGAGATAAAATATGCACTACTCCCAGGCAACATATAATGTGAATGTAGATTATCAATTACTACTTGGATTTAGGTTAGCCATCTTCATTCTCTCTTCGTTTCTATTTGGAACTGTAAGGAAGTTGATCTTAACTCAAAATATTTTACTTCACTACTTGGGATCATAGTTTAAACTGGTTTGTTGATGAGGACTTGAGCTGATTGATGAGGAGTTGAGATCATTGATAAAATGCTTAAAAAAAATATTTTTACTCTCGTTAATTGTCTTGGGTTATGACCAAATTTAAAATAATGATACAAAATTGGTCTATCCTTCACAAGATAGGATATGAGCTCCCAAGACCTAGCTAGGATTTGGTTTGGTAATGCAATGTTTACAACTATGTCTTGACTTGATTTGAGTACTAGGATAAGATATTAATTATTATCCATTGATTAAAAATTAAGATTGTTTATTATAGAAAGGTGACTGCTCTCTTTATAGAAGGTGATTGCGTTATGTGGAACTCTTTACGTTGGCGTCATAAAGATGTTGACAAAACATGGACTCAAAATGTGAATGATGAATTTGTGAACTACGAAAATTCACCCTAGGGTAACCATTATGACTAGATTGGTTTGGGGAACCCATTCCGATGTGATCTAGTGAATTTTCGGGGCAACTGGGTACTCCCCACCTAGGGTGACCGAATTTGGAAATACTTAGATATCGAGAAAACCGCCTTCATTGGGTAACCCACCACGGGGCGGGGCGGGGCGGGGCGAGGGTTCTTTCTAGTAGTTACAAGCTTGAGCTAGAAAGGTCTTCCATAGCAAGAAGAGGGTGAAGGAGACACTTCTCTTTCTACTATTCGAGTGATTTTTCCCCACGACAGTCGTCGTAAGCTCTAGATTATTTTGTGACTCGGTAGTGGGATTGGAGATGGATGTAACTCGGGACGCTGAGCATTTGAAAAAGGAAACTAGTTGGAAAACCAATAGCTTACACTTCAAGGGAACTCAAGGATTATGAGATAAATTATGCTACTCACGACCTAGAACTTTGGTTGTAATTCATGTCCTTATGCTATAGCGACACTATCCTACTAAGTAAGAAGTTCATGCATACTTTAGACCATAAGAGCTTCAAGTGGATTTTTATCCAGCCAGATCTAACATAATGTAAGGGTGCCGGCTAGAGGTCTTTGCTCATGGAAATGAACCACAAAATCAGCCTTAGACGAGTATTTGAGCATATTTTACAACTTAGGGCCTGAAAAATGCACTGAGAGAAGGAGAAGAGAATCAACTCACTTTGAGAAAGAGAAGAGGCACAAAAAAGCCACGTGGTACCATGGTTATTCTATCAGTTAAGAATGTGCATGCCAAACGTTAAAATGAGTTAAGAGATCCAATCATGAAGGTTATGATGTACCATCATCCATACCTCCAAGATATTTGATGATGCTAAATGTTCTACAAAGGAGTTTATTTTGAGCGTGATTGAAGAAGGATGTACTCAGGTATATTATCCAATGCCTAGGTTGTCAGAGGAACAAGGCTAAAGGAGTAAACATGCCAAGAAACGTGATGAGATGAGAAAATTATTATGCCATCCCAAAGCACTTTGGAGATTCAACGAGACAAAATTCTTAGTTGTAGAGAAACTGCTCTTAGAAAGAGTCATTAGGAAACATTTAGTTTGGTGTTATAGGTAGGTAGTATATCAAAGCCAAGTTTGTAGTATTAAGGACTCTTAAACTTATAGTTTTGAACTAACGACGAGTACGACCTTGTACTAGCATCAGTGACCGTATTATCGATGTAGTCTAAAGGAACCTTCGACCATTTGGTAGTTAGACTAATTAATGAAAAAAAGACCTAGGATACTCATTAATTCAAGTAGGATTAGAACCCTAGATGCTAAAATATACATGCTTTGAGTTTTAGATTTTTTTTTTGAAATACCTTATATTTTTCAAGTCCACATAGTGGATGAGACCGTAGAGGTAATTAAAAAAACCAACCCAAGACTGGTTTTCACGTGATGCCGTTAGAGGTCTATAATGGTAATCTTGACATGAATTGGTTAGAAACAAATAATGCTAACCACAATTGTGAGACTGGAAAAGTCTCAAGAAGTACTATACTCTCAGGGAGACTATGCACAAGACTCAGGGAGACTTGGCAAGTCTCAATTAATAAAAACAGGCAAATTGTAAAAGGGCCCTATAAAAAATCAAAGGGTGTTCATAGCTAAACTCATTGAAGTCAATAATGATATTAAAAGAGGGACTGAGACTGACAATAGGAGATAGAGAATCTCTTCATGGAATAGCTTCTACTCAAATGCCATTCACATAGGGAAATTGACTACGAGATAGGGTTTATTAAAGGAACACAACTATTGGCTAATGGGAATGAAAAATATTAGTGCCTGAGTGCAAAGAACTTGAAGAAACAAATTTGACAAATAATGAGGAAAGGATTCATCAGGCCCGAGTGTATCACCTTGGGAAATTTCGACCCTATTTTAGAAGAAAAAGGATGGAACCTTCTAGTTATGCATCACCTATAGAGGTCTGAATCAACTCACTCTATGAAAAATAAGTATCCTACCCGTTCTAGGAGATTGATGAAAATCAAAGACTGACATGAAGTCAGTTGATCAAGAAATTAGAGTAAAAAAAGAGATCCAAGTAGGGACTATCATGCTATTGCGTTGACTAATAGCCTTTAACAAGCTCATGCAAGATATATTTAGGAAGAAGCTAGACAATCATGCCTTGATGTTCTGTGTGATGATATTCTAATCTACTTTAAGGATGGGAAAGAGCACTAAAACCAAGTTACAAAAGTTTTAGAAATCCTAAGGGAGCACCAGAAAGAATGTGTACCTTCTTTATAGACAATATAGTGAATATATATATGGGATTCATTGTCTCCAAAGATGGAGTCTCTGTAGACCTAGCCAAAAAACAAGATATAGGGAAATGGCCTAAATCGTCCAACATCAAGGCAACTCAAGGATCTCTTGGTAACATAGAGTGGTACCATATCTCTATTTCGGACTAGTACCATATCTCTATTTCGGACTATTCATAGATAGCCACATCTTTAACCAAGCTATGTGAAAAGAATGTAGAAGTAGTTTGGGAATAAGGAGTTTCAACAAAATCAAGAGTGCTCTCATAACTGCACCCATCCTTCAACTATTAGTAAACTCCTCTCACAAAAAGGGAAACTAGTTGGAAAACCAATTGCTTACACTTCAAGGGAACTCAAGGATTATGAGATAAATTATGCTACTCACGACCTAGAACTTTGGTTGTATTTCATGCCCTTATGCTATAGCGACACTATCCTACTAAGTAAGAAGTTCATGCATACTTTAGACCATAAGAGCTTCAAGTGGATTTTTATCCAGCCAGATCTAACATAATGTAAGGGTGCCGGATAGAGGTCTTTGCTAATGGAAATGAACCACAAAATCAGCCTTGGACGAGTATTTGAGCATATTTTACAACTCAGGGCCCAAAAAATCCATTGAGAGAAAGAGAAGAGAATCAACTCAGTTTGAGAAAGAGAAGAGGCACAAAAAAGCCACAAGGATAGATGCTTATTATATTAGTTAAGAATGTGCATGCCAAACGTTAAAATGAGTTAAGAGATCGAATCATGAAGCTTATGATGTACCATCATCCATACCTCCAAGATATTTCATGATGCTAAATGTTCTACAAAGGAGTTTATTTTGAGCGTGATTGAAGAAGGATGTACTCAGGTATATTATCCAATGCCTAGGTTGTGGGAGGAACAAGGCTAAAGGAGTAAACATGCCAAGCAACCTGATGAGAAAATTATTATGCCATCCCAAAGCACTTTGGAGATTCAACGAGACAAAATCCTTAGTTGTAGAGAAATTGCTCTTAGAAAGAGTCATTATGAAACATTTAGTTTGGTGTTATAGGTAGGTAGTATATCAAAGCCAAGTTTGTAGTATTAAGGACTCTTAAACTTATAGTTTTGAACTAACGAGTACGACCTTGTACTAGAATCAGTGACCGTATTATCGATGTAGTCTAAAGGAACTTTCGACCATTTGGTAGTTAGACTAATTAATGAACAAAAGACCTAGGATACTCATTAATTCAAGTAGGATTAGAACCCTAGATGCTGAAATATACATGCTTTGAGTTTTAGATTTTTTTTTTGAAATACCTTATATTTTTCAAGTCCACATAGTGGATGAGACCTTAGAGGTAATTAAAAAAACCAACCCAAGACTGCTTTTCACGTGATGCCTTTAGAGGTCTATAATGGTAATCTTGACATGAATTGGTTAGAAACAAATAATGCTAACCACAATTGTGAGACTGGAGAAGTCTCAAGAAGTACTATACTCTCAGGGAGACTATGCACAAGACTCAGGGAGACTTGACAAGTCTCAATTAATAAAAACAGGCAAATTGTAAAAGGGCCCTTTAAAAAATCAAAGGGTGTTCATAGCTAAACTCATTGAAGTCAATGATGATATTAAAAGAGGGACCGAGACTGACAATAGGAGATAGAGAATCTCTTCATGGAATAGCTTCTACTCAAATGCCATTCACATAGGGAAATTGACTA
Source organism: Cibotium barometz (assembly GCF_041138505.1). NCBI lineage: Eukaryota > Viridiplantae > Streptophyta > Polypodiopsida > Cyatheales > Cibotiaceae > Cibotium > Cibotium barometz. The sequence continues at coordinate 4,775,476 of NC_141054.1, read as the reverse complement.
CGAGATAGGGTTTATTAAAGGAACACAACTATTGGCTAATGGGCATGAAAAATATTAGTGCCTGAGTGCAAAGAACTTGAAGAAACAAATTTGACAAATAATGAGGAAAGGATTCATCAGGCCCGAGTGTATCACCTTGGGAAATTTCGACCCTATTTTAGAAGAAAAAGGATGGAACCTTCTAGTTATGCATCACCTATAGAGGTCTAAATCAACTCACTCTATGAAAAATAAGTATCCTACCCGTTCTAGGAGATTGATGAAAATCAAAGACTGACATGAAGTCAGTTGATCAAGAAATTAGAGTAAAAAAAGAGATCCAAGTAGGGACTATCATGCTATTGCGTTGACTAATAGCCTTTAACAAGCTCATGCAAGATATATTTAGGAAGAAGCTAGACAATCATGCCTTGATGTTCTGTGTGATGATATTCTAATCTACTTTAAGGATGGGAAAGAGCACTAAAACCAAGTTACAAAAGTTTTAGAAATCCTAAGGGAGCACCAGAAAGAATGTGTACCTTCTTTATAGACAATATAGTGAATATATATATGGGATTCATTGTCTCCAAAGATGGAGTCTCTGTAGACCTAGCCAAAAAACAAGATATAGGGAAATGGCCTAAATCGTCCAACATCAAGGCAACTCAAGGATCTCTTGGTAACATAGAGTGGTACCATATCTCTATTTCGGACTAGTACCATATCTCTATTTCGGACTATTCATAGATAGCCACATCTTTAACCAAGCTATGTGAAAAGAATGTAGAAGTAGTTTGGGAATAAGGAGTTTCAACAAAATCAAGAGTGCTCTCATAACTGCACCCATCCTTCAACTATTAGTAAACTCCTCTCACAAAAAGGGAAACTAGTTGGAAAACCAATTGCTTACACTTCAAGGGAACTCAAGGATTATGAGATAAATTATGCTACTCACGACCTAGAACTTTGGTTGTATTTCATGCCCTTATGCTATAGCGACACTATCCTACTAAGTAAGAAGTTCATGCATACTTTAGACCATAAGAGCTTCAAGTGGATTTTTATCCAGCCAGATCTAACATAATGTAAGGGTGCCGGATAGAGGTCTTTGCTAATGGAAATGAACCACAAAATCAGCCTTGGACGAGTATTTGAGCATATTTTACAACTCAGGGCCCAAAAAATCCATTGAGAGAAAGAGAAGAGAATCAACTCAGTTTGAGAAAGAGAAGAGGCACAAAAAAGCCACAAGGATAGATGCTTATTATATTAGTTAAGAATGTGCATGCCACACGTTAAAATGAGTTAAGAGATCGAATCATGAAGCTTATGATGTACCATCATCCATACCTCCAAGATATTTCATGATGCTAAATGTTCTACAAAGGAGTTTATTTTGAGCGTGATTGAAGAAGGATGTACTCAGGTATATTATCCAATGCCTAGGTTGTGGGAGGAACAAGGCTAAAGGAGTAAACATGCCAAGCAACCTGATGAGAAAATTATTATGCCATCCCAAAGCACTTTGGAGATTCAACGAGACAAAATCCTTAGTTGTAGAGAAATTGCTCTTAGAAAGAGTCATTATGAAACATTTAGTTTGGTGTTATAGGTAGGTAGTATATCAAAGCCAAGTTTGTAGTATTAAGGACTCTTAAACTTATAGTTTTGAACTAACGAGTACGACCTTGTACTAGAATCAGTGACCGTATTATCGATGTAGTCTAAAGGAACTTTCGACCATTTGGTAGTTAGACTAATTAATGAACAAAAGACCTAGGATACTCATTAATTCAAGTAGGATTAGAACCCTAGATGCTGAAATATACATGCTTTGAGTTTTAGATTTTTTTTTTGAAATACCTTATATTTTTCAAGTCCACATAGTGGATGAGACCTTAGAGGTAATTAAAAAAACCAACCCAAGACTGCTTTTCACGTGATGCCTTTAGAGGTCTATAATGGTAATCTTGACATGAATTGCTTAGAAACAAATAATGCTAACCACAATTGTGAGACTGGAGAAGTCTCAAGAAGTACTATACTCTCAGGGAGACTATGCACAAGACTCAGGGAGACTTGACAAGTCTCAATTAATAAAAACAGGCAAATTGTAAAAGGGCCCTTTAAAAAATCAAAGGGTGTTCATAGCTAAACTCATTGAAGTCAATGATGATATTAAAAGAGGGACCGAGACTGACAATAGGAGATAGAGAATCTCTTCATGGAATAGCTTCTACTCAAATGCCATTCACATAGGGAAATTGACTACGAGATAGGGTTTATTAAAGGAACACAACTATTGGCTAATGGGCATGAAAAATATTAGTGCCTGAGTGCAAAGAACTTGAAGAAACAAATTTGACAAATAATGAGGAAAGGATTCATCAGGCCCGAGTGTATCACCTTGGGAAATTTCGACCCTATTTTAGAAGAAAAAGGATGGAACCTTCTAGTTATGCATCACCTATAGAGGTCTAAATCAACTCACTCTATGAAAAATAAGTATCCTACCCGTTCTAGGAGATTGATGAAAATCAAAGACTGACATGAAGTCAGTTGATCAAGAAATTAGAGTAAAAAAAGAGATCCAAGTAGGGACTATCATGCTATTGCGTTGACTAATAGCCTTTAACAAGCTCATGCAAGATATATTTAGGAAGAAGCTAGACAATCATGCCTTGATGTTCTGTGTGATGATATTCTAATCTACTTTAAGGATGGGAAAGAGCACTAAAACCAAGTTACAAAAGTTTTAGAAATCCTAAGGGAGCACCAGAAAGAATGTGTACCTTCTTTATAGACAATATAGTGAATATATATATGGGATTCATTGTCTCCAAAGATGGAGTCTCTGTAGACCTAGCCAAAAAACAAGATATAGGGAAATGGCCTAAATCGTCCAACATCAAGGCAACTCAAGGATCTCTTGGTAACATAGAGTGGTACCATATCTCTATTTCGGACTAGTACCATATCTCTATTTCGGACTATTCATAGATAGCCACATCTTTAACCAAGCTATGTGAAAAGAATGTAGAAGTAGTTTGGGAATAAGGAGTTTCAACAAAATCAAGAGTGCTCTCATAACTGCACCCATCCTTCAACTATTAGTAAACTCCTCTCACAAAAAGGGAAACTAGTTGGAAAACCAATTGCTTACACTTCAAGGGAACTCAAGGATTATGAGATAAATTATGCTACTCACGACCTAGAACTTTGGTTGTATTTCATGCCCTTATGCTATAGCGACACTATCCTACTAAGTAAGAAGTTCATGCATACTTTAGACCATAAGAGCTTCAAGTGGATTTTTATCCAGCCAGATCTAACATAATGTAAGGGTGCCGGATAGAGGTCTTTGCTAATGGAAATGAACCACAAAATCAGCCTTGGACGAGTATTTGAGCATATTTTACAACTCAGGGCCCAAAAAATCCATTGAGAGAAAGAGAAGAGAATCAACTCAGTTTGAGAAAGAGAAGAGGCACAAAAAAGCCACAAGGATAGATGCTTATTATATTAGTTAAGAATGTGCATGCCAAACGTTAAAATGAGTTAAGAGATCGAATCATGAAGCTTATGATGTACCATCATCCATACCTCCAAGATATTTCATGATGCTAAATGTTCTACAAAGGAGTTTATTTTGAGCGTGATTGAAGAAGGATGTACTCAGGTATATTATCCAATGCCTAGGTTGTGGGAGGAACAAGGCTAAAGGAGTAAACATGCCAAGCAACCTGATGAGAAAATTATTATGCCATCCCAAAGCACTTTGGAGATTCAACGAGACAAAATCCTTAGTTGTAGAGAAATTGCTCTTAGAAAGAGTCATTATGAAACATTTAGTTTGGTGTTATAGGTAGGTAGTATATCAAAGCCAAGTTTGTAGTATTAAGGACTCTTAAACTTATAGTTTTGAACTAACGAGTACGACCTTGTACTAGAATCAGTGACCGTATTATCGATGTAGTCTAAAGGAACTTTCGACCATTTGGTAGTTAGACTAATTAATGAACAAAAGACCTAGGATACTCATTAATTCAAGTAGGATTAGAACCCTAGATGCTGAAATATACATGCTTTGAGTTTTAGATTTTTTTTTTGAAATACCTTATATTTTTCAAGTCCACATAGTGGATGAGACCTTAGAGGTAATTAAAAAAACCAACCCAAGACTGCTTTTCACGTGATGCCTTTAGAGGTCTATAATGGTAATCTTGACATGAATTGGTTAGAAACAAATAATGCTAACCACAATTGTGAGACTGGAGAAGTCTCAAGAAGTACTATACTCTCAGGGAGACTATGCACAAGACTCAGGGAGACTTGACAAGTCTCAATTAATAAAAACAGGCAAATTGTAAAAGGGCCCTATAAAAAATCAAAGGGTGTTCATAGCTAAACTCATTGAAGTCAATGATGATATTAAAAGAGGGACCGAGACTGACAATAGGAGATAGAGAATCTCTTCATGGAATAGCTTCTACTCAAATGCCATTCACATAGGGAAATTGACTATGAGATAGGGTTTATTAAAGGAACACAACTATTGGCTAATGGGCATGAAAAATATTAGTGCCTGAGTGCAAAGAACTTGAAGAAACAAATAATGAGGCAAGGATTCATCAGGCCCGAGTGTATCACCTTGGGAAATTTTGACCCTATTTTAGAAGAAAGAGGATGGAACCTTCCAGTTATGCATCACCTATAGAGTTCTAAATAAACTCACTGTGAGAAATAAGTATCCTACCCGTTCTAGGAGATTGATGAAAATCAAAGACTGACAGAAAGTTAGTTGATTAGGAAATTAGAGTAAAAAAGGAGTGATATTCCAAAGACGACATTTGATCCAAGTAGGGACTATCATGCTATTGCGATAGCCTTCAATAAGCTCATGCAGGATATATTCAGGAAGAAGCTAGACAATCATGCCTTGATGTTCTGTGTGATGATATTCTAATCTACTTTAAGGATGGGAAAGAGCACTAAAACCAAGTTACAAAAGTTTTAGAAATCCTAAGGGAGCACCAAAAAGAATGTGTACCTTCTTTATAGACAATATAGTGAATATATATATGGGATTCATTGTCTCCAAAGATGGAGTATCTCTAGACCTAGCCAAAAAACAAGATATAGGGAAATGGCCTAAATCGTCCAACATCAAGGCAACTCAAGGATCTCTTGGTAACATAGAGTGGTACCATATCTCTATTTCGGACTATTCACAGATAGCCACACCTTTAACCAAGCTATGTGAAAAGAATGCAGAAGTAGTTTGGGAATAAGGAGTTTCAACAAAATCAAGAGTGGCTCTCATAACTGCACCCATTCTTCAACTATTAGCAAACTCCTCTCACAAAAAGGGAAACTAGTTGGAAACCAATAGCTTACACTTCAAGGAAACTCAAGGAGAGAATGACTAGCGCTGTCGACCACCCTTGATGCTAATCCCCAAATGATGACATGGCTGGAGCCCCCTTGTTGTTTTCTTCCTTACTAGTGTTGTTCTCGCTTGTCTTCTCCTCCCCACCCGCCATCCACACTTGCATGCTATCCGATTGTGTCTTTTTTCCTCTACCATCGGTGCTGACTTCCTTCTTCTCATGTGCACCGATCATGTCTTTTCCTCTACCGTTGGTGCTTCCTTGATCCTTCTTATGTGCACTGTTTCACCCCCTCTTGTACTTATAAAGACACTCCCCACCTCCTTTCGACTCATAATAGTAGCATTAACCCTTGCTACAGCCAACCCCCTCTCCACTCTCTCAGCTTTACGTCAACCCCCTGACAATTTTGCCCTCTTGCAAACCCTGCTCCTCTCGTCTCAACGATGGCCCTCTCGCTTGTCATTTGTGACTCCCTTGCACCCCCCCCTCTTAGCTTGTCTCCTCGCCCACCCCCTCAACCTCTTGCACCCCCCCTCTCAGCTTGTCTCCTCGCCCACCCCTCAACCACTCGCGCCGTATCATCAAGGCTATATTTCCATCATCGTGACCACTACCTCTTGTCTCACACACCCGACAACCTCTTCAGATTGGTTCAAGTGATTCCATCTTCGTCATACATCTTCGGCCATCTCTTCTACCCTCTGTTTCATGCCATGATGTCACCTCATGGGTGAGCCATCTTCTTGCCTCAATCACCTTAGATATCTTTCGATTCCTAGACCCATGGCTTCCATTGGTCAACATCCTATCCATCAACATGCTCCCATGCCTTAGCCCACGAGGCTGCCTCACCACCTCTTGGCCTCTTGTCGAATCACACGCTTCTTTGGCGGTAATTTATCTCATGAGCTTTACCTTTCGTTCAATTGCCACCTCTCATCTTATCACAACTATCACTTCCTAACCTCATGCTAACCACCCTTCTTCAAGCAATGTAGAAAGACTAGCCCCAAAACAAACGGAGAAGACATAATTATGTGCCAAACTCAATGTCAACGGTGGGTGGCAGTGTGAACCATGCGTATAGTGAGACGAGACCAGCTGGTTCTCAATGATGCAATACTGGTTTGTAAAGGATAAGGTACAAGATAGGGTGATGTGAAAGAGATGAGATAAAATATGCACTACTCCGAGGCAACATATAATGTGAATGTAGATTATCAATTACTACTTGGATTTAGGCTAGCCATCTTCATTCTCTCTCTGTTTCTATTTGGAACTGTAAGTAAGTTGATCTTAACTCAAAATATTTTACTTTCACTACTTGGGATCATAGTTTGAACTGGTTTGTTGATGAGGACTTGAGCTGATTGATGAGGAGTTGAGATCATTGATAAAATGCTTTAAAAAATACTTTTACTCTCGTTAATTGTCTTGGGTTATGACCAAATTTGAAATAATGATACGAAATTGGTTTATCCTTCACAAGATAGGACTTGCTTCCTTCCAAGAGTTAATATGAGCTCCCAAAACCTAGGATTTGGTTTGGTAATGCAATGTTTACAACTATGTCTCGACTTGATTTGAGTACTAGGATAAGATATTAATTATTATCCATTGATTAAAAATTAAGATTGTTTATTATAGAAAGGTGATTGCACTCTTTATAGAAGGTGATTGCGTTATGTAGAATTCTTTACGTTGGTGTCATAAAGATGTTGAAAAAACATGGACTCAAAATGTGAATGATGAATTTGTGAACTAGGAAAATTCACCCTAGGGTAACCATTCTCACTAGATTGGCTTGGGGCAACCATTCCGATGTGATCTATTTAGTGATCAGTTTGGGGCAATTGGGTACTCCCCACCCAGGGCGATCGAATTTGGAAATACTTAGATATCAAGAAAACCGCCTTCATTGGGTAACCCACCAACGGGGCGGAGTGGGGCGAGGGTTCTTTCTAGTAGTTACAAGCCTGAGGTCTTCCATAGTAAGAAGAGGGTGTAGGAGACACTTCTCTTTCTACTATTTGAGTGAATTTTCCCCACGACGATCATAAGCTCTAGATTGTTTTGTGACTCGGTAGTGAGCCGAGGGATTGGAGATGGATGTAACTCGGGACGCTGAGCATTTGAAATTATGGTTGTGATGAATTTCTGACTGTGTGTGGAATGACTCGAGGGATAAAGGAAACTATGCACAAGAATAAATAAATGAATCATGTTATAGTTTGCATCAATGATAACAATGTGCCTAGTAATTCAGGAAAACCTCATAAATGAACCGTTTTAGTAACTAAGAAATGGGTGGTCGGGTGGACCTAATGAGTTGGGTGTTTTCTCACAAGAAGAGACTAGAGACCGAAAAGAGATCCTTGACATATTCGGTAGGACCCCCAACCTTGTGGATATTGCTTATGAATCGGATCGTCCAGCAGAGGCACCGATGAGATAGCTCTCACAATGAGTTGGGATTGATCTTACCGAGTGAGGTGCTGCCTCTTTACCCGTGGTGGGTCGAGATGGGGCGATATCTTATAGGTAGGTAGTATATCAAAGCCAAGTTTGTAGTATTAAGGACTCTTAAACTTATAGTTTTGAACTAACGAGTACGACCTTGTACTAGCATCAATGACCGTATTATCGATGTAGTCTAAAGGAACCTTCGACCATTTGGTAGTTAGACTAATTGTTGAACAAAAGACCTAGGATACTCATTAATTCAAGTAGGATTAGAACCCTAGATGCTGAAATATACATGCTTTGAGTTTTAGATTTTTTTTGAAATACCTTATATTTTTCAAGTCCACATAGTGGATGAGACCTTAGAGGTAATTAAAAAAACCAATGCAAGACTGCTTTTCACGTGATGCCGTTAGAGGTCTATAATGGTAATCTTGACATGAATTGGTTAGAAACAAATAATGCTCCACAATTGTGAGACTAGAAAAGTCTGAAGAAGTACTATACTCTCAGGGAGACTATGCACAAGACTCAGGGAGACTTGGCAAGTCTCAATTAATAAAAACACGCAAATTGTAAAAGGGCTCTAGGAAAAATCAAAGGGTGTTCATAGCTAAACTCATTGAAGTCAATGATGATATTAAAAGAGGGACCGAGACTGACAATAGGAGATAAAGAATCTCTTTATGGAATAGCTTCTACTCAAATGCCATTCACATAGGGAAATTGACTACAAGATAGGGTTTATTCAAGGAACACAACTATTGGCTAATGGGCATAAAAAATATTAGTGCCTGAGTGCAAAGAACTTGAAGAAACAAATTTGACAAATAATGAGGCAAGGATTCATCAGGCCCGAGTGTATCACCTTGGGAAATTTTGACCCTATTTTAGAAGAAAAAGGATGGAACCTTCTAGTTATGCATCACCTTTAGAGGTCTAAATCAACTCACTCTATGAAAAATAAGTATCCTACCCGTTCTAGGAGATTGATGAAAATCAAAGACTGACATGAAGTCAGTTGATTAGGAAATTAGAGTAAAAAAAGAGTGATATTCCAAAGATGACATTTGATCCAAGTAGGGAGTATCATGCTATTGCGTTGACTAATAGCCTTCAACAAGCTCATGCAAGATACAATCATGCCTTGATGTTCTGTGTGATGATATTCTAATCTACTTTAAGGATGGGAAAGAGCACTAAAACCAAGTTACAAAAGTTTTAGAAATCCTAAGGGAGCACCAGAAAGAATGTGTACCTTCTTTATAGACAATATAGTGAATATATATATGGGATTCATTGTCTCCAAAGATGGAGTCTCTGTAGACCTAGCCAAAAAACAAGATATAGGGAAATGGCCTAAATCGTCCAACATCAAGGCAACTCAAGGATCTCTTAGTAACATAGAGTGGTACCATATCTCTATTTCGGACTATTCACAGATAGCCACATCTTTAACCAAGCTATGTGAAAAGAATGCAGAAGTAGTTTGGGAATAAGGAGTTTCAACAAAATCAAGAGTGCTCTCATAACTGCACCCATCCTTCAACTATTAGTAAACTCCTCTCACAAAAAGGGAAACTAGTTGGAAAACCAATTGCTTACACTTCAAGGGAACTCCAGGATTATGAGATAAATTATGCTACTCACGACCTAGAACTTTGGTTGTATTTCATGCCCTTATGCTATAGCGACACTGTCCTACTAAGTAAGAAGTTCATGCATACTTTAGACCATAAGAGCTTCAAGTGGATTTTTATCCAGCCAGATCTAACATAATGTAAGGGTGCCGGATAGAGGTCTTTGCTAATGGAAATGAACCACAAAATCAGCCTTGGACGAGTATTTGAGCATATTTTACAACTCAGGGCCCAAAAAATCCATTGAGAGAAAGAGAAGAGAATCAACTCACTTTGAGAAAGAGAAGAGGCACAAAAAAGCCACAAGGATAGATGCTTATTATATCAGTTAAGAATGTGCATGCCAAACGTTAAAATGAGTTAAGAGATCGAATCATGAAGCTTATGATGTACCATCATCCATACCTCCAAGATATTTCATGATGCTAAATGTTCTACAAAGGAGTTTATTTTGAGCGTGATTGAAGAAGGATGTACTCAGGTATATTATCCAATGCCTAGGTTGTGGGAGGAACAAGGCTAAAGGAGCAAACATGCCAAGCAACCTGATGAGAAAATTATTATGCCATCCCAAAGCACTTTGGAGATTCAACGAGACAAAATCCTTAGTTGTAGAGAAATTGCTCTTAGAAAGAGTCATTAGGAAACATTTAGTTTGTGGTTATAGGTAGATAGTATATCAAAGCCAAGTTTGTAGTATTAAGGACTCTTAAACTTATAGTTTTGAACTAACGAGTACGACCTTGTACTAGCATCAGTGACCGTATTATCGATGTAGTCTAAAGGAACTTTCGACCATTTGGTAGTTAGACTAATTAATGAACAAAAGACCTAGGATACTCATTAATTCAAGTAGGATTAGAACCCTAGATGCTGAAATATACATGCTTTGAGTTTTAGATTTTTTTTGTTTGAAATACCTTATATTTCTCAAGTTCACATAGTGGATGAGACCTTAGAGGTAATTAAAAAAACCAACCCAAGACTGCTTTTCACGTGATGCCGTTAGAGGTCTATATTGGTAGTCTTGACATGAATTGGTTAGAAACAAATAATGCTAACCACAATTGTGAGACTAGAAAAGACTCAAGAAGTACTATACTCTCAGAGAGACTATGCACAAGACTCAGGGAGACTTGACAAGTCTCAATTAATAAAAACAGGCAAATTGTAAAAGGGCCCTATAAAAAATCAAAGGGTGTTCATAGCTAAACTCATTGAAGTCAATGATGATATTAAAAGAGGGACCGAGACTGACAATAGGAGATAGAGAATCTCTTCATGGAATAGCTTCTACTCAAATGCCATTCACATAGGGAAATTGACTATGAGATAGGGTTTATTAAAGGAACACAACTATTGGCTAATGGGCATGAAAAATATTAGTGCCTGAGTGCAAAGAACTTGAAGAAACAAATAATGAGGCAAGGATTCATCAGGCCCGAGTGTATCACCTTGGGAAATTTCGACCCTATTTTAGAAGAAAAAGGATGGAACCTTCCAGTTATGCATCACCTATAGAGGTCTAAATCAACTCACTGTGAAAAATAAGTATCCTACCCGTTCTAGGAGATTGATGAAAATCAAAGACTGACATGAAGTTAGTTGATTAGGAAATTAGAGTAAAAAAAGAGTGATATTCCAAAGACGACATTTGATCCAAGTAGGGACTATCATGCTATTGCGATAGCCTTCAACAAGATCATGCAGGATATATTCAGGAAGAAGCTAGACAATCATGCCTTGATGTTCTGTGTGATGATATTCTAATCTACTTTAAGGATGGGAAAGAGCACTAAAACCAAGCTACAAAAGTTTTAGAAATCCTAAGGGAGCACCAGAAAGAATGTGTACCTTCTTTATAGACAATATAGTGAATATATATATGGGATTCATTGTCTCCAAAGATGGAGTATCTCTAGACCTAGCCAAAAAACAAGATATAGGGAAATGGCCTAAATCGTCCAACATCAAGGCAACTCAAGGATCTCTTGGTAACATAGAGTGGTACCATATCTCTATTTCGGACTATTCACAGATAGCCACACCTTTAACCAAGCTATGTGAAAAGAATGCAGAAGTAGTTTGGGAATAAGGAGTTTCAACAAAATCAAGAGTGGCTCTCATAACTTCACCCATCCTTCAACTATTAGCAAACTCCTCTCACAAAAGGGAAACTAGTTGGAAAACAATAGCTTACACTTCTAGGGAACTCAAGAATTATGAGATAGATTATGCTACTCACGATCTAGAACTTTGGTTGTAATTCATGCCCTTATGCTATAGCGACACTATCCTACTAAGTAAGAAGTTCATGCCTACTATAGACCATAAGAGCTTCAAGTGGATTTCTATCCAGCCAAATCTAAAATAATGTAAGGGTGCCGGATAGAGGTCTTATCATAGTTGATTTTGAAATCAAATACAAACAGGGCAAAGATAATGTAGTTGCAGATGCATTGAGTAAGAAGTCCTTTTATGGTTGCAATCTATATGCCAAGTAAACCTTTGGTTATGGAAATGAACCACAAAATCAGCCTTAGACGAGTATTTGAGCATATTTTACAACTCAGGGCCCAAACAATCCATTGAGAGAAAGGTAAGAGAATCAATTCACTTTGAGAAAGAGAAGAGGCACAAAAAAGCCACAAGGATAGAATCTCCTTATTCTATCAGTTAAGTATGTGCATGCGAAACGTTAAAATGAGTTAAGAGATCGAATCATGAAGCTTATGATGCATTATCAGCCATACCTCCAAGATAATTGATGCTACAAAGGGGTTCAGTTTGAGCGTGATTGAAGAAGGATGTACTCAGGTATGTCATTAGTAGGAAACATTTAGTTTGGTGTGGAAAGAATTCCCAACAAAAGATACCAATTGGGAACATGAGCCTAAGTTGTATTTAGATTATCCCTACCTATTTTCGAGATGAGTGCATCTCGATTTCTAAGGGGGGAAGGATGTAAAATCCCATTATTTCAAATTTCATTTAAAAAAAGGAGAGAATGACTAGCGCTGTCGACCACCCTTGATGCTAATCCCCAAATGATGACATGGCTGGAGCCCCCTCGTTGTTTTCTTCCTTACTAGTGTTGTTCTGGCTTGTCTTGTCCTCCCCACCCACCATCCACGCTTGCATGCTATCCGATTGTGTCGTTTTTCCTCTATTATCGGTGCTGACTTCCTTCTTCTCATGCGCACGATCGTGTCTTTTCCTCTACCATTGGTGCTTCCTTGATCCTTCTCATGCGCACCGTTTCATCCCCCCTCTTGTACTTATAAAGACACTGCCCCCCCTCCCTTGGACTCATAATAGTAGCATTAACCCTTGCTCTCTCACTAGCCTCATTACTCTCCCTTGCCACAGCCAACCCCCTCTCCACTCTCTCAGCTTTACGTCAACCCCCTGATAGTTTTGCCCTCTTGTGAACCCTTCTCCTCTCGTCTCAAAGATGGCCCTCTCGCTTTTAATTTGTGACTCCCTTGCACCCCCCCTCTCAGCTTGTCTCCTCGCCAGCCACCCCCTCAACCACTCGTGCCTTATCATCAAGGCTATATTTCCATCATCGTGACCACTACCTCTTGTCTTACACACCCGACAACCTCTTCGGATTGGTTCAAGTGATTCCATCTTTGTCGTACATCTCTGGCCATCTCTTCTACCCTCTGTTTCATGCCATGATGTCACCTCATGGGTGAGCCATCTTCTTGCCTCAATCACCTTCCTAGACCCATGGCTTCCATTGGTCAACATCGTGTCCATCCACATGCTCCCATGCCTTAGCCCACGAGACCGCCTCACCACCTCTTGGCCTCTTGTCGGATCACATGCTTCTTTGGCAGTAATTTATCTCATGAGCTTTACCTTTCGTTCAATCGCCACCTCTCATCTTATCACAACTATCACTTCCTAACCTCATGCCAACCACCCTTCTCCAGGCAATGTAGAAAGACTAGCCCCAAAACAAATGGAGAAGACATAATTATGTTCCAAACTCAAGGTCGACGGTGGGTGGCAGCAGTGAACCATGCGTATAGTGAGACGAGACCAGCTGGTTCTCAATAATGCAATACGGGTTTGTAAAGGATAAGGTATGAGATAGGGTGATGTGAAAGAGATGAGATAAAATATGCACTACTCCCAGGCAACATATAATGTGAATGTAGATTATCAATTACTACTTGGATTTAGGTTAGCCATCTTCATTCTCTCTTCGTTTCTATTTGGAACTGTAAGTAAGTTGATCTTAACTCAAAATATTTTACTTCACTACTTGGGATCATAGTTTAAATTGGTTTGTTGATGAGGACTTGAGCTGATTGATGAGGAGTTGAGATCATTGATAAAATGCTTAAAAAAATATTTTTACTCTCGTTAATTGTCTTGGGTTATGACCAAATTTAAAATAATGATACAAAATTGGTCTATCCTTCGGAAGATAGGATATGAGCTCCCAAGACCTAGCTAGGATTTGGTTTGGTAATGCAATGTTTATAACTATGTCTCGACTTGATTTGAGTACTAGGATAAGATATTAATTATTATCCATTGATTAAAAATTAAGATTGTTTATTATAGAAAGGTGACTGCTCTCTTTATAGACGGTGATTGCGTTATGTGGAATTCTTTACGTTGGCGTCATAAAGATGTTGACAAAACATGGACTCAAAATGTGAATGATGAATTTGTGAACTAGGAAAATTCACCCTAGGGTAACCATTCTGACTAGATTGGTTTGGGGAACCCATTCCGATGTGATCTAGTGAATTTTCGGGGCAACTGGGTACTCCCCACCAGGGTGACCGAATTTGGAAATACTTAGATATCGAGAAAACCGCCTTCATTGGGTAACCCACCACGGGGCGGGGCGGGGCGAGGGTTCTTTCTAGTAGTTACAAGCCTGAGCTAGAAAGGTCTTCCATAGCAAGAAGAGGGTGAAGGAGACACTTCTCTTTCTACAATTCGAGTGATTTTTCCCCACGACAGTCGTAAGCTCTAGATTGTTTTGTGACTCGGTAGTGAGCCGAGGGATTGGAGATGGATGTAACTCGGGACGCTGAGCATTTGAAATTATGGTTGTTGTGATGAATTTCTGACTCTGTGTGGAATGACTCGAGGGATAAAGGAAACTATGCACAAGAATAAATAAATAAATCATGTTATAGTTTGCATCAATGATAACAATGTGCCTAGTAATTCAGGAAAACCTCATAGATGAACGGTTTTAGTAACTGAGAAATGGGTGGTCGGGTGCACCTAATGAGTTGGGTGTTTTCTCACAAGAGACTAGAGACCGAAAAGATATCCTTGACATATTCCGTAGGACCCCCAACCTTGTGGATATTGCTTATGAATCGGATCGTCCAGGAGAGACACCGATGAGATATCTCTCACAATGGGTTGGGATTGATCTTACCGAGTGAGGTGCTGCCTCTTTACTCGTGGTGAGGAGATGGGGTGTTATCTTATAGGTAGGTAGTATATCAAAGCCAAGTTTGTAGTATTAAGGACTCTTAAACTTATAGTTTTGAACTAACGAGTACGACCTTGTACTAGCATCAATGACCGTATTATCGATGTAGTCTAAAGGAACCTTCGACCATTTGGTAGTTAGACTAATTGTTGAACAAAAGACCTAGGATACTCATTAATTCAAGTAGGATTAGAACCCTAGATGCTGAAATATACATGCTTTGAGTTTTAGATTTTTTTTGAAATACCTTATATTTTTCAAGTCCACATAGTGGATGAGACCTTAGAGGTAATTAAAAAAACCAATGCAAGACTGCTTTTCACGTGATGCCGTTAGAGGTCTATAATGGTAATCTTGACATGAATTGGTTAGAAACAAATAATGCTCCACAATTGTGAGACTAGAAAAGTCTCAAGAAGTACTATACTCTCAGGGAGACTATGCACAAGCCTCAGGGAGACTTGGCAAGTCTCAATTAATAAAAACAGGCAAATTGTAAAAGGGCTCTAGGAAAAATCAAAGGGTGTTCATAGCTAAACTCATTGAAGTCAATGATGATATTAAAAGAGGGACCGAGATTGACAATAGGAGATAGAGAATCTCTTTATGGAATAGCTTCTACTCAAATGCCATTCACATAGGGAAATTGACTACGAGATAGGGTTTATTCAAGGAACACAACTATTGGCTAATGGGCATAAAAAATATTAGTGCCTGAGTGCAAAGAACTTTAAGAAACAAATTTGACAAATAATGAGGAAAGGATTCATCAGGCCCGAGTGTATCACCTTGGGAAATTTTGACCCTATTTTAGAAGAAAAAGGATGGAACCTTCTAGTTATGCATCACCTATAGAGGTCTAAATCAACTCTCTGTGAAAAATAAGTATCCTACCGGTTCTAGGAGATTGATGAAAATCAAAGACTGACATGAAGTCAGTTGATTAGGAAATTAGAGTAAAAAAAGAGTGATATTCCAAAGATGACATTTGATCCAAGTAGGGACTATCATGCTATTGCGTTGACTAATAGCCTTCAACAAGCTCATGCAAGATATATTCAGGAAGAAGCTAGACAATCATGCCTTGATGTTCTGTGTGATGATATTCTAATCTACTTTAAGGATGGGAAAGAGCACTAAAACCAAGTTACAAAAGTTTTAGAAATCCTAAGGGAGCACCAGAAAGAATGTGTACCTTCTTTATAGACAATATAGTGAATATATATATGGGATTCATTGTCTCCAAAGATGGAGTCTCTGTAGACCTAGCCAAAAAACAAGATATAGGGAAATGGCCTAAATCGTCCAACATCAAGGCAACTCAAGGATCTCTTAGTAACATAGAGTGGTACCATATCTCTATTTGGGACTATTCACAGATAGCCACACCTTTAACCAAGCTATGTGAAAAGAATGCAGAAGTAGTTTGGGAATAAGGAGTTTCAACAAAATCAAGAGTGCTCTCATAACTGCACCCATCCTTCAACTATTAGTAAACTCCTCTCACAAAAAGGGAAACTAGTTGGAAAACCAATTGCTTACACTTCAAGGGAACTCAAGGATTATGAGATAAATTATGCTACTCACGACCTAGAACTTTGGTTGTATTTCATGCCCTTATGCTATAGCGACACTATCCTACTAAGTAAGAAGTTCATGCATACTTTTAGACCATAAGAGCTTCAAGTGGATTTTTATCCAGTCAGATCTAACATAATGTAAGGGTGCCGGATAGAGGTCTTTGCTAATGGAAATGAACCACAAAATCAGCCTTGGACGAGTATTTGAGCATATTTTACAACTCAGGGCCCAAAAAATCCATTGAGAGAAAGAGAAGAGAATCAACTCACTTTGAGAAAGAGAAGAGGCACAAAAAAGCCACAAGGATAGATGCTTATTATATCAGTTAAGAATGTGCATGCCAAACATTAAAATGAGTTAAGAGATCGAATCATGAAGCTTATGATGTACCATCATCCATACCTCCAAGATATTTCATGATGCTAAATGTTCTACAAAGGAGTTTATTTTGAGCGTGATTGAAGAAGGATGTACTCAGGTATATTATCCAATGCCTAGAACTTGAAGAAACAAATAATGAGGCAAGGATTCATCAGGCCCGAGTGTATCACCTTGGGAAATTTTGACCCTATTTTAGAAGAAAAAGGATGGAACCTTCCAGTTATGCATCACCTATAGAGGTCTAAATCAACTCACTGTGAAAAATAAGTATCCTACCCGTTCTAGAAGATTGATGAAAATTAAAGATTGACATGGAGTTAGTTGATTAGGAAATTAGAGTAAAGAAAGAGTGATATTCCAAAGACGACATTTGATCCAAGTAGGGACGATAGCCTTCAACAAGCTCATGCAGGATATATTCAGGAAGAAGCTAGACAATCATGCCTTGATGTTCTGTGTGATGATATTCTAATCTACTCTAAGGATGGGAAAGAGCACTAAAACCAAGTTACAAAAGTTTTAGAAATCCTAAGGGAGCACCAGAAAGAATGTGTACCTTCTTTATAGACAATATAGTGAATATATATATGGGATTCATTGTCTCCAAAGATGGAGTATCTCTAGACCTAGCCAAAAAACAAGATATAGGGAAATGGCCTAAATCGTCCAACATCAAGGCAACTCAAGGATCTCTTGGTAACATAGAGTGGTACCATATCTCTATTTCGGACTATTCACAGATAGCCACACCTTTAACCAAGCTATGTGAAAAGAATGCAGAAGTAGTTTGGGAATAAGGAGTTTCAACAAAATCAAGAGTGGCTCTCATAACTGCACCCATCCTTCAACTATTAGCAAACTCCTCTCACAAAAGGGAAACTAGTTGGAAACCAATAGCTTACACTTCTAGGGAACTCAAGAATTATGAGATAGATTATGCTACTCACGACCTAGAACTTTGGTTGTAATTCATGCCCTTATGCTATAGCGACACTATCCTACTAAGTAAGAAGTTCATGCCTACTATAGACCATAAGAGCTTCAAGTGGATTTTTATCCAGCCAAATCTAACATAATGTAAGGGTGCCGGATAAAGGTCTTATCATAGTTGATTTTGAAATCAAATACAGACAGGGCAAAGATAATGTAGTTGCAGATGCATTGAGTAAGAAGTCCTTTTATGGTTGCAATATGCCAAGTAAACCTTTGGTTATGGAAATGAACCACAAAATCAGCCTTAGACGAGTATTTGAGTAGTTGAAGGATGGGTGCAGTTATGAGAGCACTCTTGATTTTGTTGAAACTCCTTATTCCCAAACTACTTCTGCATTCTTTTCACATAGCTTGGTTAAAGGTGTGGCTATCTGTGAATAGTCCGAAATAGAGATATGGTACCACTCTATGTTACCAAGAGATCCTTGAGTTGCCTTGATGTTGGACGATTTAGGCCATTTCCCTATATCTTGTTTTTTGGCTAGGTCTACAGAGACTCCATCTTTGGAGACAATGAATCCCTTATATATATTCACTATATTGTCTATAAAGAAGGTACACATTCTTTCTGGTGCTCCCTTAGGATTTCTAAAACTTTTGTAACTTGGTTTTAGTGCTCTTTCCCATCCTTAAAGTAGATTAGAATATCATCACACAGAACATCAAGGCATGATTGTCTAGCTTCTTCCTGAATATATCCTGCATGAGCTTGTTGAAGGCTATCGCAATAGCATGATAGTCCCTACTTGGATCAAATGTCATCTTTGGAATATCACTCTTTTTTTACTCTAATTTCCTAATCAACTGACTTCATGTCAGTCTTTGATTTTCATCAATCTCCTAGAACGGGTAGGATACTTATTTTTCACAGAGAGTTGATTTAGACCTCTATAGGTGATGCATAACTAGAAGGTTCCATCCTTTTTCTTCTAAAATAGGGTCAAAATTTCCCAAAGTGATACACTCGGGCCTGATGAATCCTTTCCTCATTATTTGTCAAATTTGTTTCTTCAAGTTCTTTGCACTCAGGCACTAATATTTTTTATGCCCATTAGCCAATAGTTGTGTTCCTTGAATAAACCCTATCTCGTAGTCAATTTCCCTATGTGAATGGCATTTGAGTAGAAGCTATTCCATAAAGAGATTCTCTATCTCCTATTGTCAGTCTCGGTCTCTCTTTTAATATCATCATTGACTTCAATGAGTTTAGCTATGAACACCCTTTGATTTTTCCTAGAGCCCTTTTACAATTCGCCTGTTTTTATTAATTGAGACTTGCCAAGTCTCCCTGAGTCTTGTGCATAGTCTCCCTGAGAGTATAGTACTTCTTAAGACTTTTCTAGTCTCACAATTGTGGAGCATTATTTGTTTCTAACCAATTCATGTCAAGATTACCATTATAGACCTCTAACGGCATCACGTGAAAAGCAGTCTTGCATTGGTTTTTTTAATTACCTCTAAGGTCTCATCCACTATGTGGACTTGAAAAATATAAGGTATTTCAAAAAAAATCTAAAACTCAAAGCATGTATATTTCAGCATCTAGGGTTCTAATCCTACTTGAATTAATGAGTATCCTAGGTCTTTTGTTCAACAATTAGTCTAACTACCAAATGGTCGAAGGTTCCTTTAGACTACATCGATAATACGGTCATTGATGCTAGTACAAGGTCATACTCGTTAGTTCAAAACTATAAGTTTAAGAGTCCTTAATACTACAAACTTGGCTTTGATATACTACCTACCTATAAGATACCACCCCATCTCGTCACCACGAGTAAAGAGGCAGCACCTCACTCGGTAAGATCAATCCCAACCCATTGTGAGAGATATCTTATCGGTGCCTCTCCTGGACGATCCGATTCATAAGCAATATCCACAAGGTTGGGGTCCTACGGAATATGTCAAGGATATCTTTTCGATCTCTCGTCTCTTGTGAGAAAACACCCAACTCATCAGGTGCACCCGACCACCCATTTCTCAGTTACTAAAACCGTTCATCTATGAGGTTTTCCTGAATTACTAGGCACATTGTTATCATTGATGCAAACTATAACATGATTTATTTATTTATTCTTGTGCATAGTTTCCTTGATCCCTCGAGTCATTCCACACAGAGTCAGAAATTCATCACAACAACCATAATTTCAAATGCTCAGCGTCCCGAGTTACATCCATCTCCAATCCCTCGGCTCACTACCGAGTCACAAAACAATCTAGAGCTTACGACTGTCGTGGGGAAAAATCACTCGAATAGTAGAAAGAGAAGTGTCTCCTTCACCCTCTTCTTGCTATGGAAGACCTTTCTAGCTCAGGCTTGTAACTACTAGAAAGAACCCTCGCCCCGCCCCACCCCGCCCCGCCCCGCCCCGTGGTGGGTTACCCAATGAAGGCGGTTTTCTCGATATCTAAGTATTTCCAAATTCGGTCACCCTGGGTGGGGAGTACCCAATTGCCCCGAAAATTCACTAGATCACATCGGAATGGGTTCCCCAAACCAATCTAGTCAGAATGGTTACCCTAGGGTGAATTTTCCTAGTTCACAAATTCATCATTCACATTTTGAGTCCATGTTTTGTCAACATCTTTATGACGCCAACGTAGAGAATTCCACATAACGCAATCACCTTCTATAAAGAGAGCAGTCACCTTTCTATAATAAACAATCTTAATTTTTAATCAATGGATAATAATTAATATCTTATCCTAGTACTCAAATCAAGTCGAGACATAGTTGTAAACATTGCATTACCAAACCAAATCCTAGCTAGGTCTTGGGAGCTCATATCCTATCTTCTGAAGGATAGACCAATTTTGTATCATTATTTTAAATTTGGTCATAACCCAAGACAATTAACGAGAGTAAAAATATTTTTTTAAGCATTTTATCAATGATCTCAACTCCTCATCAATCAGCTCAAGTCCTCATCAACAAACCAATTTAAACTATGATCCCAAGTAGTGAAGTAAAATATTTTGAGTTAAGATCAACTTACTTACAGTTACAAATAGAAACGAAGAGAGAATGAAGATGGCTAACCTAAATCCAAGTAGTAATTGATAATCTACATTCACATTATATGTTGCCTGGGAGTAGTGCATATTTTATCTCATCTCTTTCACATCACCCTATCTCATACCTTATCCTTTACAAACCCGTATTGCATTATTGAGAACCAGCTGGTCTCGTCTCACTATACGCATGGTTCACTGCTGCCACCCACCGTGGACCTTGAGTTTGGAACATAATTATGTCTTCTCCATTTGTTTTGGGGCTAGTCTTTCTACATTGCCTGGAGAAGGGTGGTTGGCATGAGGTTAGGAAGTGATAGTTGTGATAAGATGAGAGGTGGCGATTGAACGAAAGGTAAAGCTCATGAGATAAATTACTGCCAAAGAGGCGTGTGATCCGACAAGAGGCCAAGAGGTGGTGAGGCAGTCTCGTGGGCTAAGGCATGGGAGCATGTGGATGGACACGATGTTGACCAATGGAAGCCATGGGTCTAGGAAGGTGATTGAGGCAAGAAGATGGCTCACCCATGAGGTGACATCATGGCATGAAACAGAGGGTAGAAGAGATGGCCGGAGATGTACGACAAAGATGGAATCACTTGAACCAATCTGAAGAGGTTGTCGGGTGTGTAAGACAAGAGGTAGTGGTCACGATGATGGAAATATAGCCTTGATGATAAGGCACGAGTGGTTGAGGGGGTCGAGGAGACAAGCTGAGAGGGGGGGTGCAAGGGAGTCACAAATTAAAAGCGAGAGGGCCATCTTTGAGACGAGAGGAGAAGGGTCCGCAAGAGGGCAAAACTATCAGGGGGTTGACGTAAAGCTGAGAGAGTGGAGAGGGGGTTGGCTGTGGCAAGGGAGAGTAATGAGGCTAGTGAGAGAGCAAGGGTTAATGCTACTATTATGAGTCCAAGGGAGGGGGGGCAGTGTCTTTATAAGTACAAGAGGGGGGATGAAACGGTGCGCATGAGAAGGATCAAGGAAGCACCAACGGTAGAGGAAAAGACACGATCGTGCGCATGAGAAGAAGGAAGTCAGCACCGATAATAGAGGAAAAACGACACAATCGGATAGCATGCAAGCGTGGATGGTGGGTGGGGAGGACAAGACAAGCCAGAACAACACTAGTAAGGAAGAAAACAACGAGGGGGCTCCAACCATGTCATCATTTGGGGATTAGCATCAAGGGTGGTCGACAGCGCTAGTCATTCTCTCCTTTTTTTTAATGAAATTTGAAATAATGGGATTTTACATCCTTCCCCCCTTAGAAATCGAGATGCACTCATCTCGAAAATAGGTAGGGATAATCTAAATACAACTTAGGCTCATGTTCCCAATTGGAATCTTTTGTTGGGAATTCTTTCCACACCAAACTAAATGTTTCCTACTAATGACATACCTGAGTACATCCTTCTTCAATCACGCTCAAATTGAACCCCTTTGTAGCATCAATTATCTTGGAGGTATGGCTGATAATGCATCATAAGCTTCATGATTCGATCTCTTAACTCATTTTAACGTTTCGCATGCACATACTTAACTGATAGAATAAGCATCTATCCTTGTGGCTTTTTTGTGCCTCTTCTCTTTCTCAAAGTGAATTGATTCTCTTACCTTTCTCTCAATGGATTGTTTGGGCCCTGAGTTGTAAAATATGCTCAAATACTCGTCTAAGGCTGATTTTGTGGTTCATTTCCATAACCAAAGGTTTACTTGGCATATAGATTGCAACCATAAAATGACTTCTTACTCAATGCATCTGCAACTACATTATCTTTGCCCTGTCTGTATTTGATTTCAAAATCAACTATGATAAGACCTCTATCCGGCACCCTTACATTATGTTAGATTTGGCTGGATAAAAATCCACTTGAAGCTCTTATGGTCTATAGTAGGCATGAACTTCTTACTTAGTAGGATAGTGTCGCTATAGCATAAGGGCATGAATTACAACCAAAGTTCTAGGTCGTGAGTAGCATAATCTATCTCATAATTCTTGAGTTCCCTAGAAGTGTAAGCTATTGGTTTCCAACTAGTTTCCCTTTTGTGAGAGGAGTTTGCTAATAGTTGAAGGATGGGTGCAGTTATGAGAGCACTCTTGATTTTGTTGAAACTCCTTATTCCCAAACTACTTCTGCATTCTTTTCACATAGCTTGGTTAAAGGTGTGGCTATCTGTGAATAGTCCGAAATAGAGATATGGTACCACTCTATGTTACCAAGAGATCCTTGAGTTGCCTTGATGTTGGACGATTTAGGCCATTTCCCTATATCTTGTTTTTTGGCTAGGTCTACAGAGACTCCACCTTTGGAGACAATGAATCCCATATATATATTCACTATATTGTCTATAAAGAAGGTACACATTCTTTCTGGTGCTCCCTTAGGATTTCTAAAACTTTTGTAACTTGGTTTTAGTGCTCTTTCCCATCCTTAAAGTAGATTAGAATATCATCACACAGAACATCAAGGCATGATTGTCTAGCTTCTTCCTGAATATATCTTGCATGAGCTTGTTGCAGGCTATTAGTCAATGCAATAGCATGATAGTCCCTACTTGGATCAAATGTCATCTTTGGAATATCACTCTTTTTTTACTCTAATTTCCTACTCAACTGACTTCATGTCAGTCTCTGATTTTCATCAATCTCCTAGAACGGGTAGGATACTTATTTTTCACAGAGAGTTGATTTAGACCTCTATAGGTGATGCATAACTAGAAGGTTCCATCCTTTTTCTTCTAAAATAGGGTCAAAATTTCCCAAGGTGATACACTCGGGCCTGATGAATCCTTTCCTCATTATTTGTCAAATTTGTTTCTTCAAGTTCTTTGCACTCAGGCACTAATATTTTTTATGCCCATTAGCCAATAGCTGTGTTCCTTGAATAAACCCTATCTTGTAGTCAATTTCCCTATGTGAATGGCATTTGAGTAGAAGCTATTCCATAAAGAGATTCTCTATCTCCTATTGTCAGTCTCGGTCCCTCTTTTAATATCATCATTGACTTCAATGAGTTTAGCTATGAACACCCTTTGATTTTGCCTAGAGCCCTTTTACAATTCGCCTGTTTTTATTAATTGAGACTTGCCAAGTCTCCCTGAGTCTTGTGCATAGTCTCCCTGAGAGTATAGTACTTCTTGAGACTTTTCTAGTCTCACAATTGTGGAGCATTATTTGTTTCTAACCAATTCATGTCAAGATTACCATTATAGACCTCTAACGGCATCACGTGAAAAGCAGTCTTGCATTGGTTTTTTTAATTACCTCTAAGGTCTCATCCACTATGTGGACTTGAAAAATATAAGGTATTTCAAAAAAAATCTAAAACTCAAAGCATGTATATTTCAGCATCTAGGGTTCTAATCCTACTTGAATTAGTGAGTATCCTAGGTCTTTTGTTCAACTGCTTTTCACGTGATGCCGTTAGAGGTGTATAATGGTAATCTTGACATGAATTGGTTAGAAACAAATAATGCTAACCACAATTGTGAGACTGGAAAAGTCTCAAGAAGTACTATACTCTCAGGGAGACTATGCACAAGACTCAGGGAGACTTGACAAGTCTCAATTAATAAAAACAGGCAAATTGTAAAAGGGCCCTATAAAAAATCAAAGGGTGTTCATAGCTAAACTCATTGAAGTCAATGATGATATTAAAAGAGGGACCGAGACTGACAATAGGAGATAGAGAATCTCTTTATGGAATAGCTTCTACTCAAATGCCATTCACATAGGGAAATGACTACGAGATAGGGTTTATTCAAGGAACACAACTATTGGCTAATGGGCATAAAAAATATTAGTGCCTGAGTGCAAAGAACTTGAAGAAACAAATTTGACAAATAATGAGGAAAGGATTCATTAGGCCCGAGTGTATCACCTTGGGAAATTTTGACCCTATTTTAGAAGAAAAAGGATGGAACCTTCTAGTTATGCATCACCTATAGAGGTCTAAATCAACTCTCTGTGAAAAATAAGTATCCTACCCGTTCTAGGAGATTGATGAAAATCAAAGACTGACATGAAGTCAGTTGATTAGGAAATTAGAGTAAAAAAAGAGTGATATTCCAAAGATGACATTTGATCCAAGTAGGGACTATCATGCTATTGTGTTGACTAATAGCCTTCAACAAGCTCATGCAAGATATATTCAGGAAGAAGCTAGACAATCATGCCTTGATGTTCTGTGCGATGATATTCTAATCTACTTTAAGGATGGGAAAGAGCACTAAAACCAAGTTACAAAAGTTTTAGAAATCCTAAGGGAGCACCAGAAAGAATGTGTACCTTCTTTATATGGGATTCATTGTCTCCAAAGATGGAGTCTCTGTAGACCTAGCCAAAAAACAAGATATAGGGAAATGGCCTAAATCGTCCAACATCAAGGCAACTCAAGGATCTCTTGGTAACATAGAGTGGTACCATATCTCTATTTCGGACTATTCACAAATAGCCACACCTTTAACCAAGCTATGTGAAAAGAATGCAGAAGTAGTTTGGGAATAAGGAGTTTCAACAAAATCAAGAGTGCTCTCATAACTGCACCCATCCTTCAACTATTAGTAAACTCCTCTCACAGAAAGGGAAACTAGTTGGAAAACCAATTGCTTACACTTCAAGGGAACTCAAGGATTATGAGATAAATTATGCTACTCACGACCTAGAACTTTGGTTGTATTTCATGCCCTTATGCTATAGCGACACTATCCTACTAAGTAAGAAGTTCATGCATACTTTAGACCATAAGAGCTTCAAGTGGATTTTTATCCAGCCAGATCTAACATAATGTAAGGGTGCCGGATAGAGGTCTTTGCTAATGGAAATGAACCACAAAATCAGCCTTGGACGAGTATTTGAGCATATTTTACAACTCAGGGCCCAAAAAATCCATTGAGAGAAAGAGAAGAGAATCAACTCACTTTGAGAAAGAGAAGAGGCACAAAAAAGCCACAAGGATAGATGCTTATTATATCAGTTAAGAATGTGCATGCCAAACGTTAAAATGAGTTAAGAGATCGAATCATGAAGCTTATGATGTACCATCATCCATACCTCCAAGATATTTCATGATGCTAAATGTTCTACAAAGGAGTTTATTTTGAGCGTGATTGAAGAAGGATGTACTCAGGTATATTATCCAATGCCTAGGTTGTGGGAGGAACAAGGCTAAAGGAGTAAACATGCCAAGCAACCTGATGAGAAAATTATTATGCCATCCCAAAGCACTTTGGAGATTCAACGAGACAAAATCCTTAGTTGTAGAGAAATTGCTCTTAGAAAGAGTC
This sequence comes from Cibotium barometz, assembly GCF_041138505.1. NCBI lineage: Eukaryota > Viridiplantae > Streptophyta > Polypodiopsida > Cyatheales > Cibotiaceae > Cibotium > Cibotium barometz. The sequence goes on along the minus strand of NC_141054.1, from coordinate 4,749,269 downwards.
ATTAGGAAACATTTAGTTTAGTGTTATAGGTAGATAGTATATCAAAGCCATGTTTGTAGCATTAAGGACTCTTAAATTTATAGTTTTGAACTAACGCATACGACCTTGTACTAGCATCAGTGACCGTATTATCGATGTAGTCTAAAGGAACTTTCGACCATTTGGTAGTTAGACTAATTAATGAACAAAAGACCTAGGATACTCATTAATTCAAGTAGGATTAGAACCCTAGTTGCTGAAATATACATGCTTTGAGTTCTAGATATTTTTTTTTAAATACCTTATATTTTTCAAGTCCACATAGTGGATGAGACCTTAGAGGTAATTAAAAAAACCAACCCAAGACTGCTTTTCACATGATGCCATTAGAGGTCTATAATGGTAATCTTGACATGAATTGGTTAGAAACAAATAATGCTAACCACAATTGTGAGACTGGAAAAGTCTCAAGAAGTACTATACTCTCAGGGAGACTATGCACAAGACTCAAGGAGACTTGACAAGTCTCAATTAATAAAAACAGGCAAATTGTAAAAGGGCCCTATAAAAAATCAAAGGGTGTTCATAGCTAAACTCATTGAAGTCAATGATGATATTAAAAGAGGGACCGAGACTGACAATAGGAGATAGAGAATCTCTTCATGGAATAGCTTCTACTCAAATGCCATTCACATAGGGAAATTGACTATGAGATAGGGTTTATTAAAGGAACACAACTATTGGCTGATGGGCATGAAAAATATTAGTGTCTGAGTGCAAAGAACTTGAAGAAACAAATAATGAGGCAAGGATTCATCAGTATCACCTTGGGAAATTTCGACCCTATTTTAGAAGAAAAAGGATGGAACCTTCCAGTTATGCATCACCTATAGAGGTCTAAATCAACTCACTGTGAAAAATAAGTATCCTACCCGTTCTAGGAGATTGATGAAAATCAAAGACTGACATGAAGTTAGTTGATTAGGAAATTAGAGTAAAAAAAGAGTGATATTCCAAAGACGACATTTGATCCAAGTAGGGACTATCATGCTATTGCGATAGCCTTCAACAAGCTCATGCAGGATATATTCAGGAAGAAGCTAGACAATCATGCCTTGATGTTCTGTGTGATGATATTCTAATCTACTTTAAGGATGGGAAAGAGCACTAAAACCAAGTTACAAAAGTTTTAGAAATCCTAAGGGAGCACCAGAAATAATGTGTACCTTCTTTATAGACAATATAGTGAATATATATATGGGATTCATTGTCTCCAAAGATGGAGTATCTCTAGACCTAGCCAAAAAACAAGATATAGGGAAATGGCCTAAATCGTCCAACATCAAGGCAACTCAAGGATCTCTTGGTAACATAGAGTGGTACCATATCTCTATTTCGGACTATTCACAGATAGCCACACCTTTAACCAAGCTATGTGAAAAGAATGCAAAAGTAGTTTGGGAATAAGGAGTTTCAACAAAATCAAGAGTGGCTCTCATAACTGCACCCATCCTTCAACTATTAGCAAACTCCTCTCACAAAAGGGAAACTAGTTGGAAACCAATAGCTTACACTTCTAGGGAACTCAAGAATTATGAGATAGATTATGCTACTCACGACCTAGAACTTTGGTTGTAATTCATGCCCTTATGCTATAGCGACACTATCCTACTAAGTAAGAAGTTCATGCCTACTATAGACCATAAGAGCTTGAAGTGGATTTTTATCCAGCCAAATCTAACATAATGTAAGGGTGCCGGATAGAGGTCTTATCATAGTTGATTTTGAAATCAAATACAGACAGGGCAAAGATAATGTAGTTGCAGCTGCATTGAGTAAGAAGTCATTTTATGGTTGCAATCTATATGCCAAGTAAACCTTTGGTTATGGAAATGAACCACAAAATCAGCCTTAGACGAGTATTTGAGCATATTTTACAACTCAGGGCCCAAACAATCCATTGAGAGAAAGGTAAGAGAATCAATTCACTTTGAGAAAGAGAAGAGGCACAAAAAAGCCACAAGGATAGATGCTTATTCTATCAGTTAAGTATGTGCATGCGAAACGTTAAAATGAGTTAAGAGATCGAATCATGAAGCTTATGATGCATTATCAGCCATACCTCCAAGATAATTGATGCTACAAAGGGGTTCAGTTTGAGCGTGATTGAAGAAGGATGTACTCAGGTATGTCATTAGTAGGAAACATTTAGTTTGGTGTGGAAAGAATTCCCAACAAAAGATACCAATTGGGAACATGAGCCTAAGTTGTATTTAGATTATCCCTACCTATTTTCGAGATGAGTGCATCTCGATTTCTAAGGGGGGGAAGGATGTAAAATCCCATTATTTCAAATTTCATTAAAAAAAAGGAGAGAATGACTAGCGTTGTCGACCACCCTTGATGCTAATCCCCAAATGATGACATGGCTGGAGCCCCCTCGTTGTTTTCTTCCTTACTAGTGTTGTTCTCGCTTGTCTTGTCCTCCCCACCCACCATCCACGCTTGCATGCTATCTGATTGTGTCGTTTTTCCTCTATTATTGGTGCTGACTTCCTTCTTCTCATGCGCACGATCGTGTCTTTTCCTCTACCGTTGGTGCTTCCTTGATCCTTCTCATGCGCACCGTTTCATCCCCCCTCTTGTACTTATAAAGACACTGCCCCCCCTCCCTTGGACTCATAATAGTAGCATTAACCCTTGCTCTCTCACTAGCCTCATTACTCTCCCTTGCCACAGCCAACCCCCTCTCCACTCTCTCAGCTTTACGTCAACCCCCTGATAGTTTTGCCCTCTTGCAGACCCTTCTCCTCTCGTCTCAAAGATGTCCCTCTCGCTTTTAATTTGTGACTCCCTTGCACCCCCCCTCTCAGCTTGTCTCCTCGCCAGCCACCCCCTCAACCACTCGTGCCTTATCATCAAGGCTATATTTCCATCATCATGACCACTACCTCTTGTCTTATACACCCGACAACCTCTTCAGATTGGTTCAAGTGATTCCATCTTTGTCGTACATCTCTGGCCATCTCTTCTAAACTCTGTTTCATGCCATGATGTCACCTCATGGGTGAGCCATCTTCTTGCCTCAATCACCTTCCTAGACCCATGGCTTCCATTGGTCAACATCGTGTCCGTCCACATGCTCCCATGCCTTAGCCCACGAGACCGCCTCACCACCTCTTGGCCTCTTGTCGGATCACATGCTTCTTTGGCAGTAATTTATCTCATGAGCTTTAGCTTTCATTCAATCGCCACCTCTCATCTTATCACAACTATCACTTCCTAACCTCATGCCAACCACCCTTCTCCAGGCAATGTAGAAAGACTAGCCCCAAAACAAATGGAGAAGACATAAGTATGTTCCAAACTCAAGGTCAACGGTGGGTGGCAGCAGTGAACCATGCGTATAGTGAGACGAGACCAGCTGGTTCTCAATAATGCAATACGGGTTTGTAAAGGATAAGGTATGAGATAGGGTGATGTGAAAGAGATGAGATAAAATATGCACTACTCCCAGGCAACATATAATGTGAATGTAGATTATCAATTACTACTTGGATTTAGGTTAGCCATCTTCATTCTCTCTTCGTTTCTATTTGGAACTGTAAGGAAGTTGATCTTAACTCAAAATATTTTACTTCACTACTTGGGATCATAGTTTAAATTGGTTTGTTGATGAGGACTTGAGCTGATTGATGAGGAGTTGAGATCATTGATAAAATGCTTAAAAAAATATTTTTACTCTCGTTAATTGTCTTGGGTTATGACCAAATTTAAAATAATGATACAAAATTGGTCTATCCTTCACAAGATAGGATATGAGCTCCCAAGACCTAGCTAGGATTTGGTTTGGTAATGCAATGTTTACAACTATGTCTCGACTTGATTTGAGTACTAGGATAAGATATTAATTATTATCCATTGATTAAAAATTAAGATTGTTTATTATAGAAAGGTGACTGCTCTCTTTATAGAAGGTGATTGCGTTATGTGGAATTCTTTACATTGGCGTCATAAAGATGTTGACAAAACATGGACTCAAAATGTGAATGATGAATTTGTGAACTAGGAAAATTCACCCTAGGGTAACCATTCTGACTAGATTGGTTTGGGGAACCCATTCCGATGTGATCTAGTGAATTTTCAGGGCAATTGGGTACTCCCCACCCAGGGTGACCGAATTTGGAAATACTTAGATATCGAGAAAACCGCCTTCATTGGGTAACCCACCACGGGGCGGGGCGGGGCGGGGCGAGGGTTCTTTCTAGTAGTTACAAGCCTGAGCTAGAAAGGTCTTCCATAGCAAGAAGAGGGTGAAGGAGACACTTCTCTTTCTACTATTCGAGTGATTTTTCCCCACGACAGTCGTAAGCTCTAGATTGTTTTGTGACTCGGTAGTGAGCCGAGGGATTGGAGATGGATGTAACTCGGGACGCTGAGCATTTGAAATTATGGTTGTTGTGATGAATTTCTGACTCTGTGTGGAATGACTCGAGGGATAAAGGAAACTATGCATAAGAATAAATAAATAAATCATGTTATAGTTTGCATCAATGATAACAATGTGCCTAGTAATTCAGGAAAACCTCATAGATGAACGGTTTTAGTAACTGAGAAATGGGTGGTCGGGTGCACCTGATGAGTTGGGTGTTTTCTCACAAGAGATGAGAGACCGAAAAGATATCCTTGACATATTCCGTAGGACCCCCAACCTTGTGGATATTGCTTATGAATCGGATCGTCCAGGAGAGGCACCGATGAGATATCTCTCACAATGGGTTGGGATTGATCTTACCGAGTGAGGTGCTGCCTCTTTACTCGTGGTGACGAGATGGGGTGGTATCTTATAGGTAGGTAGTATATCAAAGCCAAGTTTGTAGTATTAAGGACTCTTAAACTTATAGTTTTGAACTAACGAGTACGACCTTGTACTAGCATCAATGACCGTATTATCGATGTAGTCTGAAGGAACCTTCGACCATTTAGTAGTTAGACTAATTAATGAACAAAAGACCTAGGATACTCATTAATTCAAGTAGGATTAGAACCCTAGATGCTGAAATATACATGCTTTGAGTTTTAGATTTTTTTTTTGAAATACCTTATATTTTTCAAGTCCACATAGTGGATGAGACCTTAGAGGTAATTAAAAAAACCAACCCAAGACTGCTTTTCACGTGATGCTGTTAGAGGTGTATAATGGTAATCTTGACATGAATTGGTTAGAAACAAATAATGCTAACCACAATTTTGAGACTGGAAAAGTCTCAAGAAGTACTATACTCTCAGGGAGACTATGCACAAGACTCAGGGAGACTTGACAAGTCTCAATTAATAAAAACAGGCAAATTGTAAAAGGGCCCTATAAAAAATCAAAGGGTGTTCATAGCTAAACTCATTGAAGTCAATGATGATATTAAAAGAGGGACCGAGACTGACAATAGGAGATAGAGAATCTCTTTATGGAATAGCTTCTACTCAAATGCCATTCACATAGGGAAATGACTACGAGATAGGGTTTATTCAAGGAACACAACTATTGGCTAATGGGCATAAAAAATATTAGTGCCTGAGTGCAAAGAACTTGAAGAAACAAATTTGACAAATAATGAGGAAAGGATTCATCAGGCCCGAGTGTATCACCTTGGGAAATTTTGACCCTATTTTAGAAGAAAAAGGATGGAACCTTCTAGTTATGCATCACCTATAGAGGTCTAAATCAACTCTCGGTGAAAAATAAGTATCCTACCCGTTCTAGGAGATTGATGAAAATCAAAGACTGACATGAAGTCAGTTGATTAGGAAATTAGAGTAAAAAAAGAGTGATATTCCAAAGATGACATTTGATCCAAGTAGGGACTATCATGCTATTGCGTTGACTAATAGCCTTCAACAAGCTCATGCAAGATATATTCAGGAAGAAGCTAGACAATCATGCCTTGATGTTCTGTGCGATGATATTCTAATCTACTTTAAGGATGGGAAAGAGCACTAAAACCAAGTTACAAAAGTTTTAGAAATCCTAAGGGAGCACCAGAAAGAATGTGTACCTTCTTTATATGGGATTCATTGTCTCCAAAGATGGAGTCTCTGTAGACCTAGCCAAAAAACAAGATATAGGGAAATGGCCTAAATCGTCCAACATCAAGGCAACTCAAGGATCTCTTGGTAACATAGAGTGGTACCATATCTCTATTTCGGACTATTCACAGATAGCCACACCTTTAACCAAGCTATGTGAAAAGAATGCAGAAGTAGTTTGGGAATAAGGAGTTTCAACAAAATCAAGAGTGCTCTCATAACTGCACCCATCCTTCAACTATTAGTAAACTCCTCTCACAAAAAGGGAAACTAGTTGGAAAACCAATTGCTTACACTTCAAGGGAACTCAAGGATTATGAGATAAATTATGCTACTCATGACCTAGAACTTTGGTTGTATTTCATGCCCTTATGCTATAGCGACACTATCCTACTAAGTAAGAAGTTCATGCATACTTTAGACCATAAGAGCTTCAAGTGGATTTTTATCCAGCCAGATCTAACATAATGTAAGGGTGCCGGATAGAGGTCTTTGCTAATGGAAATGAACCACAAAATCAGCCTTGGACGAGTATTTGAGCATATTTTACAACTCAGGGCCCAAAAAATCCATTGAGAGAAAGAGAAGAGAATCAACTCACTTTGAGAAAGAGAAGAGGCACAAAAAAGCCACAAGGATAGATGCTTATTATATCAGTTAAGAATGTGCATGCCAAACGTTAAAATGAGTTAAGAGATCGAATCATGAAGCTTATGATGTACCATCATCCATACCTCCAAGATATTTCATGATGCTAAATGTTCTACAAAGGAGTTTATTTTGAGCGTGATTGAAGAAGGATGTACTCAGGTATATTATCCAATGCCTAGGTTGTGGGAGGAACAAGGCTAAAGGAGTAAACATGCCAAGCAACCTGATGAGAAAATTATTATGCCATCCCAAAGCACTTTGGAGATTGAACGAGACAAAATCCTTAGTTGTAGAGAAATTGCTCCTAGAAAGAGTCATTAGGAAACATTTAGCTTGGTGTTATAGGTAGATAGTATATCAAAGCCAAGTTTGTAGTATTAAGGACTCTTAAACTTATAGTTTTGAACTAACGTGTACGACCTTGTACTAGCATCAGTGATTGTATTATCGATGTAGTCTAAAGGAACTTTCGACCATTTGGTAGTTAGACTAATTAATGAACAAAAGACCTAGGATACTCATTAATTCAAGTAGGATTAGAACCCTAGTTGCTGAAATATACATGCTTTGAGTTTTAGATATTTTTTTTTGAAATACCTTATATTTTTCAAGTCCACATAGTGGATGAGACCTTAGAGGTAATTAAAAAAACCAACCCAAGACTGCTTTTCACGTGATGCCATTAGAGGTCTATAATGGTAATCTTGACATGAATTGGTTAGAAACAAATAATGCTAACCACAATTGTGAGACTGGAAAAGTCTCAAGAAGTACTATACTCTCAGGGAGACTATGCACAAGACTCAGGGAGACTTGACAAGTCTCAATTAATAAAAACAGGCAAATTGTAAAAGGGCCCTATAAAAAATCAAAGGGTGTTCATAGCTAAACTCATTGAAGTCAATGATGATATTAAAAGAGGGACCGAGACTGACAATAGGAGATAGAGAATCTCTTCATGGAATAGCTTCTACTCAAATGCCATTCACATAGGGAAATTGACTATGAGATAGGGTTTATTAAAGGAACACAACTATTGGCTGATGGGCATGAAAAATATTAGTGCCTGAGTGCAAAGAACTTGAAGAAACAAATAATGAGGCAAGGATTCATCAGTATCACCTTGGGAAATTTCGACCCTATTTTAGAAGAAAAAGGATGGAACCTTCCAGTTATGCATCACCTATAGAGGTCTAAATCAACTCACTGTGAAAAATAAGTATCCTACCCGTTCTAGGAGATTGATGAAAATCAAAGACTGACATGAAGTTAGTTGATTAGGAAATTAGAGTAAAAAAAGAGTGATATTCCAAAGACGACATTTGATCCAAGTAGGGACTATCATGCTATTGCGATAGCCTTCAACAAGCTCATGCAAGATATATTCAAGAAGAAGCTAGACAATCTTGCCTTGATGTTCTGTGTGATGATATTCTAATCTACTTTAAGGATGGGAAAGAGCACTAAAACCAAGTTACAAAAGATTTAGAAATCCTAAGGGAGCACCAGAAAGAATGTGTACCTTCTTTATAGACAATATAGTGAATATATATATGGGATTCATTGTCTCCAAAGATGGAGTATCTCTAGACCTAGCCAAAAAACAAGATATAGGGAAATGGCCTAAATCGTCCAACATCAAGGCAACTCAAGGATCTCTTGGTAACATAGAGTGGTACCATATCTCTATTTCGGACTATTCACAGATAGCCACACCTTTAACCAAGCTATGTGAAAAGAATGCAGAAGTAGTTTGGGAATAAGGAGTTTCAACAAAATCAAGAGTGGCCCACATAACTGCACCCATCCTTCAACTATTAGCAAACTCCTCTCACAAAAGGGAAACTAGTTGGAAACCAATAGCTTACACTTCTAGGGAACTCAAGAATTATGAGATAGATTATGCTACTCACGACCTAGAACTTTGGTTGTAATTCATGCCCTTATGCTATAGCGACACTATCCTACTAAGTAAGAAGTTCATGCCTACTATAGACCATAAGAGCTTGAAGTGGATTTTTATCCAGCCAAATCTAACATAATGTAAGGGTGCCGGATAGAGGTCTTATCATAGTTGATTTTGAAATCAAATACAGACAGGGCAAAGATAATGTAGTTGCAGATGCATTGAGTAAGAAGTCATTTTATGGTTGCAATCTATATGCCAAGTAAACCTTTGGTTATGGAAATGAACCACAAAATCAGCCTTAGACGAGTATTTGAGCATATTTTACAACTCAGGGCCCAAACAATCCATTGAGAGAAAGGTAAGAGAATCAATTCACTTTGAGAAAGAGAAGAGGCACAAAAAAGCCACAAGGATAGATGCTTATTATATCAGTTAAGAATGTGCATGCCAAACGTTAAAATGAGTTAAGAGATCGAATCATGAAGCTTATGATGTACCATCATCCATACCTCCAAGATATTTCATGATGCTAAATGTTCTACAAAGGAGTTTATTTTGAGCGTGATTGAAGAAGGATGTACTCAGGTATATTATCCAATGCCTAGGTTGTGGGAGGAACAAGGCTAAAGGAGTAAACATGCCAAGCAACCTGATGAGAAAATTATTATGCCATCCCAAAGCACTTTGGAGATTGAACGAGACAAAATCCTTAGTTGTAGAGAAATTGCTCCTAGAAAGAGTCATTAGGAAACATTTAGCTTGGTGTTATAGGTAGATAGTATATCAAAGCCAAGTTTGTAGTATTAAGAACTCTTAAACTTATAGTTTTGAACTAACGTGTACGACCTTGTACTAGCATCAGTGATTGTATTATCGATGTAGTCTAAAGGAACTTTCGACCATTTGGTAGTTAGACTAATTAATGAACAAAAGACCTAGGATACTCATTAATTCAAGTAGGATTAGAACCCTAGTTGCTGAAATATACATGCTTTGAGTTTTAGATATTTTTTTTTGAAATACCTTATATTTTTCAAGTCCACATAGTGGATGAGACCTTAGAGGTAATTAAAAAAACCAACCCAAGACTGCTTTTCACGTGATGCCATTAGAGGTCTATAATGGTAATCTTGACATGAATTGGTTAGAAACAAATAATGCTAACCACAATTGTGAGACTGGAAAAGTCTCAAGAAGTACTATACTCTCAGGGAGACTATGCACAAGACTCAGGGAGACTTGACAAGTCTCAATTAATAAAAACAGGCAAATTGTAAAAGGGCCCTATAAAAAATCAAAGGGTGTTCATAGCTAAACTCATTGAAGTCAATGATGATATTAAAAGAGGGACCGAGACTGACAATAGGAGATAGAGAATCTCTTCATGGAATAGCTTCTACTCAAATGCCATTCACATAGGGAAATTGACTATGAGATAGGGTTTATTAAAGGAACACAACTATTGGCTGATGGGCATGAAAAATATTAGTGCCTGAGTGCAAAGAACTTGAAGAAACAAATAATGAGGCAAGGATTCATCAGTATCACCTTGGGAAATTTCGACCCTATTTTAGAAGAAAAAGGATGGAACCTTCTAGTTATGCATCACCTATAGAGGTCTAAATCAACTCTCTGTGAAAAATAAGTATCCTACCCGTTCTAGGAGATTGATGAAAATCAGAGACTGACATGAAGTCAGTTGAGTAGGAAATTAGAGTAAAAAAAGAGTGATATTCCAAAGATGACATTTGATCCAAGTAGGGACTATCATGCTATTGCATTGACTAATAGCCTGCAACAAGCTCATGCAGGATATATTCAGGAAGAAGCTAGACAATCATGCCTTGATGTTCTGTGTGATGATATTCTAATCTACTTTAAGGATGGGAAAGAGCACTAAAACCAAGTTACAAAAGTTTTAGAAATCCTAAGGGAGCACCAGAAAGAATGTGTACCTTCTTTATAGACAATATAGTGAATATATATATGGGATTCATTGTCTCCAAAGGTGGAGTCTCTATAGACCTAGCCAAAAAACAAGATATAGGGAAATGGCCTAAATCGTCCAACATCAAGGCAACTCAAGGATCTCTTGGTAACATAGAGTGGTACCATATCTCTATTTCGGACTATTCACAGATAGCCACACCTTTAACCAAGCTATGTGAAAAGAATGCAGAAGTAGTTTGGGAATAAGGAGTTTCAACAAAATCAAGAGTGCTCTCATAACTGCACCCATCCTTCAACTATTAGCAAACTCCTCTCACAAAAGGGAAACTAGTTGGAAACCAATAGCTTACACTTCTAGGGAACTCAAGAATTATGAGATAGATTATGCTACTCACGACCTAGAACTTTGGTTGTAATTCATGCCCTTATGCTATAGCGACACTATCCTACTAAGTAAGAAGTTCATGCCTACTATAGACCATAAGAGCTTCAAGTGGATTTCTATACAGCCAAATCTAAAATAATGTAAGGGTGCCGGATAGAGGTCTTATCATAGTTGATTTTGAAATCAAATACAAACAGGGCAAAGATAATGTAGTTGCAGATGCATTGAGTAAGAAGTCCTTTTATGGTTGCAATCTATATGCCAAGTAAACCTTTGGTTATGGAAATGAACCACAAAATCAGCCTTAGACGAGTATTTGAGCATATTTTACAACTCAGGGCCCAAACAATCCATTGAGAGAAAGGTAAGAGAATCAATTCACTTTGAGAAAGAGAAGAGGCACAAAAAAGCCACAAGGATAGAATCTCCTTATTCTATCAGTTAAGTATGTGCATGCGAAACGTTAAAATGAGTTAAGAGATCGAATCATGAAGCTTATGATGCATTATCAGCCATACCTCCAAGATAATTGATGCTACAAAGGGGTTCAGCTTGAGCGTGATTGAAGAAGGATGTGCTCAGGTATGTCATTAGTAGGAAACATTTAGTTTGGTGTGGAAAGAATTCCCAACAAAAGATACCAATTGGGAACATGAGCCTAAGTTGTATTTAGATTATCCCTACCTATTTTCGAGATGAGTGCATCTCGATTTCTAAGGGGGGAAGGATGTAAAATCCCATTATTTCAAATTTCATTAAAAAAAAGGAGAGAATGACTAGCGCTGTCGACCACCCTTGATGCTAATCCCCAAATGATGACATGGCTGGAGCCCCCTCGTTGTTTTCTTCCTTACTAGTGTTGTTCTGGCTTGTCTTGTCCTCCCCACCCACCATCCACGCTTGCATGCTATCCGATTGTGTCGTTTTTCCTCTATTATCGGTGCTGACTTCCTTCTTCTCATGCGCACGATCGTGTCTTTTCCTCTACCGTTGGTGCTTCCTTGATCCTTCTCATGCGCACCGTTTCATCCCCCCTCTTGTACTTATAAAGACACTGCCCCCCCTCCCTTGGACTCATAATAGTAGCATTAACCCTTGCTCTCTCACTAGCCTCATTACTCTCCCTTGCCACAGCCAACCCCCTCTCCACTCTCTTAGCTTTACGTCAACCCCCTGATAGTTTTGCCCTCTTGCAGACCCTTCTCCTCTCGTCTCAAAGATGGCCCTCTCGCTTTTAATTTGTGACTCCCTTGCACCCCCCCTCTCAGCTTGTCTCCTCGCCAGCCACCCCCTCAACCACTCGTGCCTTATCATCAAGGCTATATTTCCATCATCGTGACCACTACCTCTTGTCTTACACACCCGACAGCCTCTTCAGATTGGTTCAAGTGATTCCATCTTTGTCGTACATCTCTGGCCATCTCTTCTACCCTCTGTTTCATGCCATGATGTCACCTCATGGGTGAGCCATCTTCTTGCCTCAATCACCTTCCTAGACCCATGGCTTCCATTGGTCAACATCGTGTCCGTCCACATGCTCCCATGCCTTAGCCCACGAGACCGCCTCACCACCTCTTGGCCTCTTGTCGGATCACATGCTTCTTTGGCAGTAATTTATCTCATGAGCTTTACCTTTCGTTCAATCGCCACCTCTCATCTTATCACAACTATCACTTCCTAACCTCATGCCAACCACCCTTCTCCAGGCAATGTAGAAAGACTAGCCCCAAAACAAATGGAGAAGACATAATTATGTTCCAAACTCAAGGTCAACGGTGGGTGGCAGCAGTGAACCATGCGTATAGTGAGACGAGACCAGCTGGTTCTCAATAATGCAATACGGGTTTGTAAAGGATAAGGTATGAGATAGGGTGATGTGAAAGAGATGAGATAAAATATGCACTACTCCCAGGCAACATATAATGTGAATGTAGATTATCAATTACTACTTGGATTTAGGTTAGCCATCTTCATTCTCTCTTCGTTTCTATTTGGAACTGTAAGTAAGGTGATCTTAACTCAAAATATTTTACTTCACTACTTGGGATCATAGTTTAAATTGGTTTGTTGATGAGGACTTGAGCTGATTGATGAGGAGTTGAGATCATTGATAAAATGCTTAAAAAAATATTTTTACTCTCGTTAATTGTCTTGGGTTATGACCAAATTTAAAATAATGATACAAAATTGGTCTATCCTTCACAAGATAGGATATGAGCTCCCAAGACCTAGCTAGGATTTGGTTTGGTAATGCAATGTTTACAACTATGTCTCGACTTGATTTGAGTACTAGGATAAGATATTAATTATTATCCATTGATTAAAAATTAAGATTGTTTATTATAGAAAGGTGACTGCTCTCTTTATAGAAGGTGATTGCGTTATGTGGAATTCTTTACGTTGGCGTCATAAAGATGTTGACAAAACATGGACTCAAAATGTGAATGATGAATTTGTGAACTAGGAAAATTCACCCTAGGGTAACCATTCTGACTAGATTGGTTTGGGGAACCCATTCCGATGTGATCTAGTGAATTTTCGGGGCAATTGGGTACTCCCCACCCAGGGTGACCGAATTTGGAAATACTTAGATATCGAGAAAACCGCCTTCATTGGGTAACCCACCCACGGGGCGGGGCGGGGCGGGGCGAGGGTTCTTTCTAGTTGTTACAAGCCTGAGCTAGAAAGGTCTTCCATAGCAAGAAGAGGGTGAAGGAGACACTTCTCTTTCTACTATTTGAGTGATTTTTCCCCACGACAGTCGTAAGCTCTAGATTGTTTTGTGACTCGGTAGTGAGCTGAGGGATTGGAGATGGATGTAACTCGGGACGCTGAGCATTTGAAATTATGGTTGTTGTGATGAATTTCTGACTCTGTGTGGAATGACTCGAGGGATAAAGGAAACTATGCATAAGAATAAATAAATAAATCATGTTATAGTTTGCATCAATGATAACAATGTGCCTAGTAATTCAGGAAAACCTCATAGATGAACGGTTTTAGTAACTGAGAAATGGGTGGTCGGGTGCACCTGATGAGTTGGGTGTTTTCTCACAAGAGACGAGAGACCGAAAAGATATCCTTGACATATTCCGTAGGACCCCCAACCTTGTGGATATTGCTTATGAATCGGATCGTCCAGGAGAGGCACCGATGAGATATCTCTCACAATGGGTTGGGATTGATCTTACCGAGTGAGGTGCTGCCTCTTTACTCGTGGTGACGAGATGGGGTGGTATCTTATAGGTAGGTAGTATATCAAAGCCAAGTTTGTAGTATTAAGGACTCTTAAACTTATAGTTTTGAACTAACGAGTACGACCTTGTACTAGCATCAATGACCGTATTATCGATGTAGTCTAAAGGAACCTTCGACCATTTGGTAGTTAGACTAATTAATGAACAAAAGACCTAGGATACTCATTAATTCAAGTAGGATTAGAACCCTAGATGCTGAAATATACATGCTTTGAGTTTTAGATTTTTTTTTTGAAATACCTTATATTTTTCAAGTCAACATAGTGGATGAGACCTTAGAGGTAATTAAAAAAACCAACCCAAGACTGCTTTTCACGTGATGCCGTTAGAGGTGTATAATGGTAATCTTGACATGAATTGGTTAGAAACAAATAATGCTAACCACAATTGTGAGACTCGAAAAGTCTCAAGAAGTCATATACTCTCAGGGAGACTATGCACAAGACTCAGGGAGACTTGACAAGTCTCAATTAATAAAAACAGGCAAATTGTAAAAGGGCCCTATAAAAAATCAAAGGGTGTTCATAGCTAAACTCATTGAAGTCAATGATGATATTAAAAGAGGGACCGAGACTGACAATAGGAGATAGAGAATCTCTTTATGGAATAGCTTCTACTCAAATGCCATTCACATAGGGAAATGACTACGAGATAGGGTTTATTCAAGGAACACAACTATTGGCTAATGGGCATAAAAAATATTAGTGCCTGAGTGCAAAGAACTTGAAGAAACAAATTTGACAAATAATGAGGAAAGGATTCATCAGGCCCGAGTGTATCACCTTGGGAAATTTTGACCCTATTTTAGAAGAAAAAGGATGGAACCTTCTAGTTATGCATCACCTATAGAGGTCTAAATCAACTCTCTGTGAAAAATAAGTATCCTACCCGTTCTAGGAGATTGATGAAAATCAAAGACTGACATGAAGTCAGTTGATTAGGAAATTAGAGTAAAAAAAGAGTGATATTCCAAAGATGACATTTGATCCAAGTAGGGACTATCATGCTATTGCGTTGACTAATAGCCTTCAACAAGCTCATGCAAGATATATTCAGGAAGAAGCTAGACAATCATGCCTTGATGTTCTGTGTGATGATATTCTAATCTACTTTAAGGATGGAAAAGAGCACTAAAACCAAGTTACAAAAGTTTTGGAAATCCTAAGGGAGCACCAGAAAGAATGTGTACCTTCTTTATATGGGATTCATTGTCTCCAAAGATGGAGTCTCTATAGACCTAGCCAAAAAACAAGATATAGGGAAATGGCCTAAATCGTCCAACATCAAGGCAACTCAAGGATCTCTTGGTAACATAGAGTGGTACCATATCTCTATTTCGGACTATTCACAGATAGCCACACCTTTAACCAAGCCATGTGAAAAGAATGCAGAAGTAGTTTGGGAATAAGGAGTTTCAACAAAATCAAGAGTGCTCTCATAACTGCACCCATCCTTCAACTATTAGTAAACTCCTCTCACAAAAAGGGAAACTAGTTGGAAAACCAATTGCTTACACTTCAAGGGAACTCAAGGATTATGAGATAAATTATGCTACTCACGACCTAGAACTTTGGTTGTATTTCATGCCCTTATGCTATAGCGACACTATCCTACTAAGTAAGAAGTTCATGCATACTTTAGACCATAAGAGCTTCAAGTGGATTTTTATCCAGCCAGATCTAACATAATGTAAGGGTGCCGGATAGAGGTCTTTGCTAATGGAAATGAACCACAAAATCAGCCTTGGACGAGTATTTGAGCATATTTTACAACTCAGGGCCCAAAAAATCCATTGAGAGAAAGAGAAGAGAATCAACTCACTTTGAGAAAGAGAAGAGGCACAAAAAAGCCACAAGGATAGATGCTTATTATATCAGTTAAGAATGTGCATGCCAAACGTTAAAATGAGTTAAGAGATCGAATCATGAAGCTTATGATGTACCATCATCCATACCTCCAAGATATTTCATGATGCTAAATGTTCTACAAAGGAGTTTATTTTGAGCGTGATTGAAGAAGGATGTACTCAGGTATATTATCCAATGCCTAGGTTGTGGGAGGAACAAGGCTAAAGGAGTAAACATGCCAAGCAACCTGATGAGAAAATTATTATGCCATCCCAAAGCACTTTGGAGATTCAACGAGACAAAATCCTTAGTTGTAGAGAAATTGCTCTTAGAAAGAGTCATTAGGAAACATTTAGTTTGGTGTTATAGGTAGATAGTATATCAAAGCCAAGTTTGTAGTATTAAGGACTCTTAAGCTTATAGTTTTGAACTAACGCGTACGACCTTGTACTAGCATCAGTGACCGTATTATCGATGTAGTCTAAAGGAACTTTCGACCATTTGGTAGTTAGACTAATTAATGAACAAAAGACCTAGGATACTCATTAATTCAAGTAGGATTAGAACCCTAGATGCCGAAATATACATGCTTTGAGTTTTAGATTTTTTTTTTTGAAATACCTTATATTTTTCAAGTCCACATAGTGGATGAGACCTTAGAGGTAATTAAAAAAACCAACCCAAGACTGCTTTTCACGTGATGCCGTTAGAGGTGTATAATGGTAATCTTGACATGAATTGGTTAGAAACAAATAATGCTAACCACAATTGTGAGACCGGAAAAGTCTCAAGAAGTACTCTACTCTCAGGGAGACTATGCACAAGACTCAGGGAGACTTGACAAGTCTCAATTAATAAAAACAGGCAAATTGTAAAAGGGCCCTATAAAAAATCAAAGGGTGTTCATAGCTAAACTCATTGAAGTCAATGATGATATTAAAAGAGGGACCGAGACTGACAATAGGAGATAGAGAATCTCTTCATGGAATAGCTTCTACTCAACTGCCATTCACATAGGGAAATTGACTATGAGATAGGGTTTATTAAAGGAACACAACTATTGGCTGATGGGCATGAAAAATATTAGTGCCTGAGTGCAAAGAACTTGAAGAAACAAATAATGAGGCAAGGATTCATCAGTATCACCTTGGGAAATTTCGACCCTATTTTAGAAGAAAAAGGATGGAACCTTCCAGTTATGCATCACCTATAGAGGTCTAAATCAACTCACTGTGAAAAATAAGTATCCTACCCGTTCTAGGAGATTGATGAAAATCAAAGACTGACATGAAGTTAGTTGATTAGGAAATTAGAGTAAAAAAAGAGTGATATTCCAAAGACGACATTTGATCCAAGTAGGGACTATCATGCTATTGCGATAGCCTTCAACAAGCTCATGCAGGATATATTCAGGAAGAAGCTAGACAATCATGCCTTGATGTTCTGTGCGATGATATTCTAATCTACTTTAAGGATGGGAAAGAGCACTAAAACCAAGTTACAAAAGTTTTAGAAATCCTAAGGGAGCACCAGAAAGAATGTGTACCTTCTTTATAGACAATATAGTGAATATATATATGGGATTCATTGTCTCCAAAGATGGAGTATCTCTAGACCTAGCCAAGAAACAAGATATAGGGAAATGGCCTAAATCGTCCAACATCAAGGCAACTCAAGGATCTCTTGGTAACATAGAGTGGTACCATATCTCTATTTCGGACTATTCACAGATAGCCACACCTTTAACCAAGCTATGTGAAAAGAATGCAGAAGTAGTTTGGGAATAAGGAGTTTCAACAAAATCAAGAGTGCTCTCATAACTGCACCCATCCTTCAACTATTAGTAAACTCCTCTCACAAAAAGGGAAACTAGTTGGAAAACCAATTGCTTACACTTCAAGGGAACTCAAGGATTATGAGATAAATTATGCTACTCACGACCTAGAACTTTGGTTGTATTTCATGCCCTTATGCTATAGCGACACTATCCTACTAAGTAAGAAGTTCATGCATACTTTAGACCATAAGAGCTTCAAGTGGATTTTTATCCAGCCAGATCTAACATAATGTAAGGGTGCCGGATAGAGGTCTTTGCTAATGGAAATGAACCACAAAATCAGCCTTGGATGAGTATTTGAGCATATTTTACAACTCAGGGCCCAAAAAATCCATTGAGAGAAAGAGAAGAGAATCAACTCACTTTGAGAAAGAGAAGAGGCACAAAAAAGCCACAAGGATAGATGCTTATTATATCAGTTAAGAATGTGCATGCCAAACGTTAAAATGAGTTAAGAGATCGAATCATGAAGCTTATGATGTACCATCATCCATACCTCCAAGATATTTCATGATGCTAAATGTTCTACAAAGGAGTTTATTTTGAGCGTGATTGAAGAAGGATGTACTCAGGTATATTATCCAATGCCTAGGTTGTGGGAGGAACAAGGCTAAAGGAGTAAACATGCCAAGCAACCTGATGAGAAAATTATTATGCCATCCCAAAGCACTTTGGAGATTCAACGAGACAAAATCCTTAGTTGTAGAGAAATTGCTCTTAGAAAGAGTCATTAGGAAACATTTAGTTTGGTGTTATAGGTAGATAGTATATCAAAGCCAAGTTTGTAGTATTAAGGACTCTTAAACTTATAGTTTTGAACTAACGCGTACGACCTTGTACTAGCATCAGTGATCGTATTATCGATGTAGTCTAAAGGAACTTTCGACCATTTGGTAGTTAGACTAATTAATGAACAAAAGACCTAGGATACTCATTAATTCAAGTAGGATTAGAACCCTAGATGCTGAAATATACATGCTTTGAGTTTTAGATTTTTTTTTTGAAATACCTTATATTTTTCAAGTCCACATAGTGGATGAGACCTTAGAGGTAATTAAAAAAACCAACCCAAGCCTGCTTTTCACGTGATGCCGTTAGAGGTCTATAATGGTAATCTTGACATGAATTGGTTAGAAACAAATAATGCTAACCACAATTGTGAGACCGGAAAAGTATCAAGAATTACTGTACTCTCAGGGAGACTATGCACAAGACTCAGGGAGACTTGACAAGTCTCAATTAATAAAAACAGGCAAATTGTAAAAGGGCCCTATAAAAAATCAAAGGGTGTTCATAGCTAAACTCATTGAAGTCAATGATGATATTAAAAGAGGGACCGAGACTGACAATAGGAGATAGAGAATCTCTTCATGGAATAGCTTCTACTCAAATGCCATTCACATAGGGAAATTGACTATGAGATAGGGTTTATTAAAGGAACACAACTATTGGCTGATGGGCATGAAAAATATTAGTGCCTGAGTGCAAAGAACTTGAAGAAACAAATAATGAGGCAAGGATTCATCAGTATCACCTTGGGAAATTTCGACCCTATTTTAGAAGAAAAAGGATGGAACCTTCCAGTTATGCATCACCTATAGAGGTCTAAATCAACTCACTGTGAAAAATAAGTATCCTACCCGTTCTAGGAGATTGATGAAAATCAAAGACTGACATGAAGTTAGTTGATTAGGAAATTAGAGTAAAAAAAGAGTGATATTCCAAAGACGACATTTGATCGAAGTAGGGACTATCATGCTATTGCGATAGCCTTCAACAAGCTCATGCAGGATATATCCAGGAAGAAGCTAGACAATCATGCCTTGATGTTCTGTGTGATGATATTCTAATCTACTTTAAGGATGGGAAAGAGCACTAAAACCAAGTTACAAAAGTTTTAGAAATCCTAAGGGAGCACCAGAAAGAATGTGTACCTTCTTTATAGACAATATAGTGAATATATATATGGGATTCATTGTCTCCAAAGATGGAGTATCTCTAGACCTAGCCAAAAAACAAGATATAGGGAAATGGCCTAAATCGTCCAACATCAAGGCAACTCAAGGATCTCTTGGTAACATAGAGTGGTACCATATCTCTATTTCGGACTATTCACAGATAGCCACACCTTTAACCAAGCTATGTGAAAAGAATGCAGAAGTAGTTTGGGAATAAGGAGTTTCAACAAAATCAAGAGTGGCTCTCATAACTGCACCCATCCTTCAACAATTAGCAAACTCCTCTCACAAAAGGGAAACTAGTTGGAAACCAATAGCTTACACTTCTAGGGAACTCAAGAATTATGAGATAGATTATGCTACTCACGACCTAGAACTTTGGTTGTAATTCATGCCCTTATGCTATAGCGACACTATCCTACTAAGTAAGAAGTTCATGCCTACTATAGACCATAAGAGCTTTAAGTGGATTTTTATCCAGCCAAATCTAACATAATGTAAGGGTGCCGGATAGAGGTCTTATCATAGTTGATTTTGAAATCAAATACAGACAGGGCAAAGATAATGTAGTTGCAGATGCATTGAGTAAGAAGTCCTTTTATGGTTGCAATCTATATGCCAAGTAAACCTTTGGTTATGGAAATGAACCACAAAATCAGCCTTAGACGAGTATTTGAGCATATTTTACAACTCAGGGCCCAAACAATCCATTGAGAGAAAGGTAAGAGAATCAATTCACTTTGAGAAAGAGAAGAGGCACAAAAAAGCCACAAGGATAGATGCTTATTCTATCAGTTAAGTATGTGCATGCGAAACGTTAAAATGAGTTAAGAGATCGAATCATGAAGCTTATGATGCATTATCAGCCATACCTCCAAGATAATTGATGCTACAAAGGGGTTCAATTTGAGCGTGATTGAAGAAGGATGTACTTAGGTATGTCATTAGTAGGAAACATTTAGTTTGGTGTGGAAAGAATTCCCAACAAAAGATACCAATTGGGAACATGAGCCTAAGTTGTATTTAGATTATCCCTACCTATTTTCGAGATGAGTGCATCTCGATTTCTAAGGGGGGAAGGATGTAAAATCCCATTATTTCAAATTTCATTAAAAAAAAGGAGAGAATGACTAGCGCTGTCGACCACCCTTGATGCTAATCCCCAAATGATGACATGGCTGGAGCCCCCTCGTTGTTTTCTTCCTTACTAGTGTTGTTCTGGCTTGTCTTGTCCTCCCCACCCACCATCCACGCTTGCATGCTATCCGATTGTGTCGTTTTTCCTCTATTATCGGTGCTGACTTCCTTCTTCTCATGCGCACGATCGTGTCTTTTCCTCTACTGTTGGTGCTTCCTTGATCCTTCTCATGCGCACCGTTTCATCCCCCCTCTTGTACTTATAAAGACACTGCCCCCCTCCCTTGGACTCATAATAGTAGCATTAACCCTTGCTCTCTCACTAGCCTCATTACTCTCCCTTGCCACAGCCAACCCCCTCTCCACTCTCTCAGCTTTACGTCAACCCCCTGATAGTTTTGCCCTTATGCGGACCCTTCTCCTCTCGTCTCAAAGATGGCCCTCTCGCTTTTAATTCGTGACTCCCTTGCACCCCCCCTCTCAGCTTGTCTCCTCGCCAGCCACCCCCTCAACCACTCGTGCCTTATCATCAAGGCTATATTTCCATCATCGTGACCACTACCTCTTGTCTTACACACCCGACAACCTCTTCAGATTGGTTCAAGTGATTCCATCTTTGTCGTACATCTCTGGCCATCTCTTCTACCCTCTATTTCATGCCATGATGTCACCTCATGGGTGAGCCATCTTCTTGCCTCAATCACCTTCCTAGACCCATGGCTTCCATTGGTCAACATCGTGTCCGTCCACATGCTCCCATGCCTTAGCCCACGAGACCGCCTCACCACCTCTTGGCCTCTTGTCGGATCACATGCTTCTTTGGCAGTAATTTATCTCATGAGCTTTACCTTTCGTTCAATCGCCACCTCTCATCTTATCACAACTATCACTTCCTAACCTCATGCCAACCACCCTTCTCCAGGCAATGTAGAAAGACTAGCCCCAAAACAAATGGAGAAGACATAATTATGTTCCAAACTCAAGGTCAACGGTGGGTGGCAGCAGTGAACCATGCGTATAGTGAGACGAGACCAGCTGGTTCTCAATAATGCAATACGGGTTTGTAAAGGATAAGGTATGAGATAGGGTGATGTGAAAGAGATGAGATAAAATATGCACTACTCCCAGGCAACATATAATGTGAATGTAGATTATCAATTACTACTTGGATTTAGGTTAGCCATCTTCATTCTCTCTTCGTTTCTATTTGGAACTGTAAGTAAGTTGATCTTAACTCAAAATATTTTACTTCACTACTTGGGATCATAGTTTAAATTGGTTTGTTGATGAGGACTTGAGCTGATTGATGAGGAGTTGAGATCATTGATAAAATGCTTAAAAAAATATTTTTACTCTCGTTAATTGTCTTGGGTTATGACCAAATTTAAAATAATGATACAAAATTGGTCTATCCTTCACAAGATAGGATATGAGCTCCCAAGACCTAGCTAGGATTTGGTTTGGTAATGCAATGTTTACAACTATGTCTCGACTTGATTTGAGTACTAGGATAAGATATTAATTATTATCCATTGATTAAAAATTAAGATTGTTTATTATAGAAAGGTGACTGCTCTCTTTATAGAAGGTGATTGCGTTATGTGGAATTCTTTACGTTGGCGTCATAAAGATGTTGACAAAACATGGACTCAAAATGTGAATGATGAATTTGTGAACTAGGAAAATTCACCCTAGGGTAACCATTCTGACTAGATTGGTTTGGGGAACCCATTCCGATGTGATCTAGTGAATTTTCGGGGCAACTGGGTACTCCCCACCCAGGGTGACCGAATTTGGAAATACTTAGATATCGAGAAAACCGCCTTCATTGGGTAACCCACCACGGGGCGGGGCGGGGCGGGGCGAGGGTTCTTTCTAGTAGTTACAAGCCTGAGGTAGAAAGGTCTTCCATAGCAAGAAGAGGGTGAAGGAGACACTTCTCTTTCTACTATTCGAGTGATTTTTCCCCATGACAATCGTAAGCTCTAGATTGTTTTGTGACTCGGTAGCGAGGGATTGGAGATGGATGTAACTCGGGACGCTGAGCATTTGAAATTATGGTTGTTGTGATGAATTTCTGACTCTGTGTGGAATGACTCGAGGGATAAAGGAAACTATGCACAAGAATAAATAAATAAATCATGTTATAGTTTGCATCAATGATAACAATGTGCCTAGTAATTCAGGAAAACCTCATAGATGAACGGTTTTAGTAACTGAGAAATGGGTGGTCGCGTGCACCTGATGAGTTGGGTGTTTTCTCACAAGAGACTAGAGACCGAAAAGATATCCTTGACATATTCCGTAGGACCCCCAACCTTGTGGATATTGCTTATGAATCGGATCGTCCAGGAGAGGCACCGATGAGATATCTCTCACAATGGGTTGGGATTGATCTTACCGAGTGAGGTGCTGCCTCTTTACTCGTGGTGACGAAATGGGGTGGTATCTTATAGGTAGGTAGTATATCAAAGCCAAGTTTGTAGTATTAAGGACTCTTAAACTTATAGTTTTGAACTAACGAGTACGACCTTGTACTAGCATCAATGACCGTATTATCGATGTAGTCTAAAGGAACCTTCGACCATTTGGTAGTTAGACTAATTGTTGAACAAAAGACCTAGGATACTCATTAATTCAAGTAGGATTAGAACCCTAGATGCTGAAATATACATGCTTTGAGTTTTAGATTTTTTTTGAAATACCTTATATTTCTCAAGTCCACATAGTGGATGAGACCTTAGAGGTAATTAAAAAAACCAATGCAAGACTGCTTTTCACGTGATGCCGTTAGAGGTCTATAATGGTAATCTTGACATGAATTGGTTAGAAACAAATAATGCTCCACAATTGTGAGACTAGAAAAGTCTCAAGAAGTACTATACTCTCAGGGAGACTATGCACAAGACTCAGGGAGACTTGGCAAGTCTCAATTAATAAAAACAGGCAAATTGTAAAAGGGCTCTAGGAAAAATCAAAGGGTGTTCATAGCTAAACTCATTGAAGTCAATGATGATATTAAAAGAGGGACCGAGACTGACAATAGGAGATAGAGAATCTCTTTATGGAATAGCTTCTACTCAAATGCCATTCACATAGGGAAATTGACTACGAGATAGGGTTTATTCAAGGAACACAACTATTGGCTAATGGGCATAAAAAATATTAGTGCCTGAGTGCAAAGAACTTGAAGAAACAAATTTGACAAATAATGAGGAAAGGATTCATCAAGCCCGAGTGTATCACCTTGGGAAATTTTGACCCTATTTTAAAAGAAAAAGGATGGAACCTTCTAGTTATGCATCACCTATAGA
Source organism: Cibotium barometz (assembly GCF_041138505.1). Taxonomy (NCBI): domain Eukaryota; kingdom Viridiplantae; phylum Streptophyta; class Polypodiopsida; order Cyatheales; family Cibotiaceae; genus Cibotium; species Cibotium barometz. Next base: position 4,724,964 of record NC_141054.1, on the reverse strand, counting down.
GGTCTAAATCAACTCTCTGTGAAAAATAAGTATCCTACCCGTTCTAGGAGATTGATGAAAATCAAAGACTGACATGAAGTCAGTTGATTAGGAAATTAGAGTAAAAAAAGAGTGATATTCCAAAGATGACATTTGATCCAAGTAGGGACTATCATGCTATTGCGTTGACTAATAGCCTTCAACAAGCTCATGCAAGATATATTCAGGAAGAAGCTAGACAATCATGCCTTGATGTTCTGTGTGATGATATTCTAATCTACTTTAAGGATGGGAAAGAGCACTAAAACCAAGTTACAAAAGTTTTAGAAATCCTAAGGGAGCACCAGAAAGAATGTGTACCTTCTTTATATGGGATTCATTGTCTCCAAAGATGGAGTCTCTGTAGACCTAGCCAAAAAACAAGATATAGGGAAATGGCCTAAATCGTCCAACATCAAGGCAACTCAAGGATCTCTTGGTAACATAGAGTGGTACCATATCTCTATTTTGGACTATTCACAGATAGCCACACCTTTAACCAAGCTATGTGAAAAGAATGCAGAAGTAGTTTGGGAATAAGGAGTTTCAACAAAATCAAGAGTGCTCTCATAACTGCACCCATCCTTCAACTATTAGTAAACTCCTCTCACAAAAAGGGAAACTAGTTGCAAAACCAATTGCTTACACTTCAAGGGAACTCAAGGATTATGAGATAAATTATGCTACTCACGACCTAGAACTTTGGTTGTATTTCATGCCCTTATGCTATAGCGACACTATCCTACTAAGTAAGAAGTTCATGCATACTTTAGACCATAAGAGCTTCAGGTGGATTTTTATCTAGCCAGATCTAACATAATGTAAGGGTGCCGGATAGAGGTCTTTGCTAATGGAAATGAACCACAAAATCAGCCTTGGACGAGTATTTGAGCATATTTTACAACTCAGGGCCCAAAAAATCCATTGAGAGAAAGAGAAGAGAATCAACTCACTTTGAGAAAGAGAAGAGGCACAAAAAAGCCACAAGGATAGATGCTTATTATATCAGTTAAGAATGTGCATGCCAAACATTAAAATGAGTTAAGAGATCGAATCATGAAGCTTATGATGTACCATCATCCATACCTCCAAGATATTTCATGATGCTAAATGTTCTACAAAGGAGTTTATTTTGAGCGTGATTGAAGAAGGATATACTCAGGTATATTATCCAATGCCTAGGTTGTGGGAGGAACAAGGCTAAAGGAGTAAACATGCCAAGCAACCTGATGAGAAAATTATTATGCCATCCCAAAGCACTTTGGAGATTCAACGAGACAAAATCCTTAGTTGTAGAGAAATTGCTCTTAGAAAGAGTCATTAGGAAACATTTAGTTTGGTGTTATAGGTAGATAGTATATCAAAGCCAAGTTTGTAGTATTAAGGACTCTTAAACTTATAGTTTTGAACTAACGAGTACGACCTTGTACTAGCATCAGTGACCGTATTATCGATGTAGTCTAAAGGAACTTTCGACCATTTGGTAGTTAGACTAATTAATGAACAAAAGACCTAGGATGCTCATTAATTCAAGTAGGATTAGAACCCTAGATGCTGAAATATACATGCTTTGAGTTTTAGATTTTTTTTTTGAAATACCTTATATTTTTCAAGTCCACATAGTGGATGAGACCTTAGAGGTAATTAAAAAAACCAACCCAAGACTGCTTTTCACGTGATGCCGTTAGAGGTCTATAATGGTAATCTTGACATGAATTGGTTAGAAACAAATAATGCTAACCACAATTGTGAGACTGGAAAAGTCTCAAGAAGTACTATACTCTCAGGGAGACTATGCACAAGACTCAGGGAGACTTGACAAGTCTCAATTAATAAAAACAGGCAAATTGTAAAAGGGCCCTATAAAAAATCAAAGGGTGTTCATAGCTAAACTCATTGAAGTCAATGATGATATTAAAAGAGGGACCGAGACTGACAATAGGAGATAGAGAATCTCTTCATGGAATAGCTTCTACTCAAATGCCATTCACATAGGGAAATTGACTATGAGATAAGGTTTATTAAAGGAACACAACTATTGGCTGATGGGCATGAAAAATATTAGTGCCTGAGTGCAAAGAACTTGAAGAAACAAATAATGAGGCAAGGATTCATCAGTATCACCTTGGGAAATTTCGACCCTATTTTAGAAGAAAAAGGATGGAACCTTCCAGTTATGCATCACCTATAGAGGTCTAAATCAACTCACTGTGAAAAATAAGTATCCTACCCGTTCTAGGAGATTGATGAAAATCAAAGACTGACATGAAGTTAGTTGATTAGGAAATTAGAGTAAAAAAAGAGTGATATTCCAAAGACGACATTTGATCGAAGTAGGGACTATCATGCTATTGCGATAGCCTTCAACAAGCTCATGCAAGATATATTCAGGAAGAAGCTAGACAATCATGCCTTGATGTTCTGTGTGATGATATTCTAATCTACTTTAAGGATGGGAAAGAGCACTAAAACCAAGTTACAAAAGTTTTAGAAATCCTAAGGGAGCACCAGAAAGAATGTGTACCTTCTTTATAGACAATATAGTGAATATATATATGGGATTCATTGTCTCCAAAGATGGAGTATCTCTAGACCTAGCCAAAAAACAAGATATAGGGAAATGGCCTAAATCGTCCAACATCAAGGCAACTCAAGGATCTCTTGGTAACATAGAGTGGTACCATATCTCTATTTCGGACTATTCACAGATAGCCACACCTTTAACCAAGCTATGTGAAAAGAATGCAGAAGTAGTTTGGGAATAAGGAGTTTCAACAAAATCAAGAGTGGCTCTCATAACTGCACCCATCCTTCAACTATTAGCAAACTCCTCTCACAAAAGGGAAACTAGTTGGAAACCAATAGCTTACACTTCTAGGGAACTCAAGAATTATGAGATAGATTATGCTACTCACGACCTAGAACTTTGGTTGTAATTCATGCCCTTATGCTATAGCGACACTATCCTACTAAGTAAGAAGTTCATGCCTACTATAGACCATAAGAGCTTCAAGTGGATTTTTATCCAGCCAAATCTAACATAATGTAAGGGTGCCGGATAGAGGTCTTATCATAGTTGATTTTGAAATCAAATACAGACAGGGCAAAGATAATGTAGTTGCAGATGCATTGAGTAAGAAGTCCTTTTATGGTTGCAATCTATATGCCAAGTAAACCTTTGGTTATGGAAATGAACCACAAAATCAGCCTTAGACGAGTATTTGAGCATATTTTACAACTCAGGGCCCAAACAATCCATTGAGAGAAAGGTAAGAGAATCAATTCACTTTGAGAAAGAGAAGAGGCACAAAAAAGCCACAAGGATAGATGCTTATTCTATCAGTTAAGTATGTGCATGCGAAACGTTAAAATGAGTTAAGAGATCGAATCATGAAGCTTATGATGCATTATCAGCCATACCTCCAAGATAATTGATGCTACAAAGGGGTTCAGTTTGAGCGTGATTGAAGAAGGATGTACTCAGGTATGTCATTAGTAGGAAACATTTAGTTTGGTGTGGAAAGAATTCCCAACAAAAGATACCAATTGGGAACATGAGCCTAAGTTCTATTTAGATTATCCCTACCTATTTTCGAGATGAGTGCATCTCGATTTCTAAGGGGGGAAGGATGTAAAATCCCATTATTTCAAATTTCATTAAAAAAAAGGAGAGAATGACTAGCGCTGTCGACCACCCTTGATGCTAATCCCCAAATGATGACATGGCTGGAGCCCCCTCGTTGTTTTCTTCCTTACTAGTGTTGTTCTGGCTTGTCTTGTCCTCACCACCCACCATCCATGCTTGCATGCTATCCGATTGTGTCGCTTTTCCTCTATTATCGGTGCTGACTTCCTTCTTCTCATGCGCACGATCATGTCTTTTCCTCTACCGTTGGTGCTTCCTTGATCCTTCTCATGCGCACCGTTTCATCCCCCCTCTTGTACTTATAAAGACACTACCCCCCCTCCCTTGGACTCATAATAGTAGCATTAACCCTTGCTCTCTCACTAGCCTCATTACTCTCCCTTGCCATAGCCAACCCCCTCATAATAGTAGCATTAACCCTTGCTCTCTCACTAGCCTCATTACTCTCCCTTGCCATAGCCAACCCCCTCTCCACTCTCTCAGCTTTACGTCAACCCCCTGATAGTTTTGCCCTCTTGCGGACCCTTCTCCTCTCGTCTCAAAGATGGCCCTCTCGCTTTTAATTTGTGACTCCCTTGCACCCCCCCTCTCAGCTTGTCTCCTCGCCAGCCACCCCCTCAACCACTCGTGCCTTATCATCAAGGCTATATTTCCATCATCGTGACCACTACCTCTTGTCTTACACACCCGACAACCTCTTCAGATTGGTTCAAGTGATTCCATATTTGTCGTACATCTCTGGCCATCTCTTCTACCCTCTGTTTCATGCCATGATGTCACCTCATGGGTGAGCCATCTTCTTGCCTCAATCACCTTCCTAGACCCATGGCTTCCATTGGTCAACATCGTGTCCATCCACATGCTCCCATGCCTTAGCCCACGAGACCGCCTCACCACCTCTTGGCCTCTTGTCGGATCACATGCTTCTTTGGCAGTAATTTATCTCATGAGCTTTACCTTTCATTCAATCGCCACCTCTCATCTTATCACAACTATCACTTCCTAACCTCATGCCAACAACCCTTCTCCAGGCAATGTAGAAAGACTAGCCCCAAAACAAATGGAGAAGACATAATTATGTTCCAAACTCAAGGTCAACGGTGGGTGGCAACAGTGAACCATGCGTATAGTGAGACGAGACCAGCTGGTTCTCAATAATGCAATATGGGTTTGTAAAGGATAAGCTATGAGATAGGGTGATGTGAAAGAGATGAGATAAAATATGCACTACTCCCAGGCAACATATAATGTGAATATAGATTATCAATTACTACTTGGATTTAGGTTAGCCATCTTCATTCTCTCTTCGTTTCTATTTGGAACTGTAAGTAAGTTGATCTTAACTCAAAATATTTTACTTCACTACTTGGGATCATAGTTTAAATTGGTTTGTTGATGAGGACTTGAGCTGATTGATGAGGAGTTGAGATCATTGATAAAATGCTTAAAAAAATATTTTTACTCTCGTTAATTGTCTTGGGTTATGACCAAATTTAAAATAATGATACAAAATTGGTCTATCCTTCACAAGATAGGATATGAGCTCCCAAGACCTAGCTAGGATTTGGTTTGGTAATGCAATGTTTACAACTATGTCTCGACTTGATTTGAGTACTAGGATAAGATATTAATTATTATCCATTGATTAAAAATTAAGATTGTTTATTATAGAAAGGTGACTGCTCTCTTTATAGAAGGTGATTGCGTTATGTGGAATTCTTTACGTTGGCGTCATAAAGATGTTGACAAAACATGGACTCAAAATGTGAATGATGAATTTGTGAACTAGGAAAATTCACCCTAGGGTAACCATTCTGACTAGATTGGTTTGGGGAACCCATTCCGATGTGATCTAGTGAATTTTCGGGGCAACTGGGTACTCCCCACCCAGGGTGACCGAATTTGGAAATACTTAGATATCGAGAAAACCGCCTTCATTGGGTAACCCACCACGGGGCGGGGCGGGGCGGGGCGAGGGTTCTTTCTAGTAGTTACAAGCCTGAGGTAGAAAGGTCTTCCATAGCAAGAAGAGGGTGAAGGAGACACTTCTCTTTCTACTATTCGAGTGATTTTTCCCCACGACAGTCGTAAGCTCTAGATTGTTTTGTGACTCGGCGGTAGTGAGCCCGAGGGATTGGAGATGGATGTAACTCGGGACGCTGAGCATTTGAAATTATGATTGTTGTGATGAATTTCTGACTCTGTGTGGAATGACTCGAGGGATAAAGGAAACTATGCACAAGAATAAATAAATAAATCATGTTATAGTTTGCATCAATGATAACAATGTGCCTAGTAATTCAGGAAAACCTCATAGATGAACGGTTTTAGTAACTGAGAAATGGGTGGTCGGGTGCACCTGATGAGTTGGGTGTTTTCTCACAAGAGACTAGAGACCGAAAAGATATCCTTGACATATTCCGTAGGACCCCCAACCTTGTGGATATTGCTTATGAATCGGATCGTCCAGGAGAGGCACCGATGAGATATCTCTCACAATGGGTTGGGATTGATCTTACCGAGTGAGGTGCTGCCTCTTTACTCGTGGTGACGAGATGGGGTGGTATCTTATAGGTAGGTAGTATATCAAAGCCAAGTTTGTAGTATTAAGGACTCTTAAACTTATAGTTTTGAACTAACGAGTACGACCTTGTACTAGCATCAATGACCGTATTATCGATGTAGTCTAAAGGAACCTTCGACCATTTGGTAGTTAGACTAATTGTTGAACAAAAGACCTAGAATACTCATTAATTCAAGTAGGATTAGAACCCTAGATGCTGAAATATACATGCTTTGAGTTTTAGATTTTTTTTGAAATACCTTATATTTTTCAAGTCCACATAGTGGATGAGACCTTAGAGGTAATTAAAAAAACCAATGCAAGACTGCTTTTCACGTGATGCCGTTAGAGGTCTATAATGGTAATCTTGACATGAATTGGTTAGAAACAAATAATGCTCCACAATTGTGAGACTAGAAAAGTCTCAAGAAGTACTATACTCTCAGGGAGACTATGCACAAGACTCAGGGAGACTTGGCAAGTCTCAATTAATAAAAACAGGCAAATTGTAAAAGGGCTCTAGGAAAAATCAAAGGGTGTTCATAGCTAAACTCATTGAAGTCAATGATGATATTAAAAGAGGGACCGAGACTGACAATAGGAGATAGAGAATCTCTTTATGGAATAGCTTCTACTCAAATGCCATTCACATAGGGAAATTGACTACGAGATAGGGTTTATTCAAGGAACACAACTATTGGCTAATGGGCATAAAAAATATTAGTGCCTGAGTGCAAAGAACTTGAAGAAACAAATTTGACAAATAATGAGGAAAGGATTCATCAGGCCCGAGTGTATCACCTTGGGAAATTTTGACCCTATTTTAGAAGAAAGAGGATGGAACCTTCTAGTTATGCATCACCTATAGAGGTCTAAATCAACTCTCTGTGAAAAATAAGTATCCTACCCGTTCTAGGAGATTGATGAAAATCAAAGACTGACATGAAGTCAATTGATTAGGAAATTAGAGTAAAAAAAGAGTGATATTCCAAAGATGACATTTGATCCAAGTAGGGACTATCATGCTATTGCGTTGACTAATAGCCTTCAACAAGCTCATGCAAGATATATTCAGGAAGAAGCTAGACAATCATGCCTTGATGTTCTGTGTGATGATATTCTAATCTACTTTAAGGATGGGAAAGAGCACTAAAACCAAGTTACAAAAGTTTTAGAAATCCTAAGGGAGCACCAGAAAGAATGTGTACCTTCTTTATATGGGATTCATTGTCTCCAAAGATGGAGTCTCTGTAGACCTAGCCAAAAAACAAGATATAGGGAAATGGCCTAAATCGTCCAACATCACCAAAATATATATTGTCTTATGCTTTGTTACTCTACTCCACCTAAGCCAAAATGTATAGTGTCTTATGCTTTATTACTCTACTCCACCTAAGCCAAAATATAGAGTGTCTTATGCATTGTTACTCTACTCTACCTAAGCCAAGATTTGTGAATTCCTTAATAATTCACTAGTTTTTGATACTTCTCTCTTTCTTCAATCCCCATTGGTGGCTCCATCAACATACTAAACCAATTGATTGGTTGGGGGCCTCTACCGTGAATAAAGAATCAAGCAAATCATAAGGTAAGTATATTGAATTTTGATCTTTTCTATAATTTCTCAATGATTCTCTCTCAACCCCTCTCAAGCTTGAGAAGCTTAATTGGTATGGTTTTTTTTTTAATGCTATTGAAGTTAATTGGTGAATAGTAGTGAAGAGTTACATAATTTAATAAATGCTATTGAAGTTAATTTCCATTTATGTTTAAATTCTAATGGTTTTTATGTAAATTCTCTCTCTCACTCAAGAAATGGTCATACTCATGACCCATTCTCAATCCAAATGAAGCTTTTCATAAGGCTTTTCCTTAATCCAAGATTAAGCTATGCTTGAGGCCAAATTAATGGCTTTTTTCTATGCTTTTAGTTTATGTATATTGATGATTCAATCCATTATGGATTGATGATCCAATTAGAGACCATTCTAATTATTTCCTTAATGGTAAGCCTTATCCCTTAGAAAAAATTGAGATTTGTCAGTCATAGTAGCGAAGCTATGGCAAAATTTTTATAGAAATTACGCATAAAATAATTTCATTCAAAGCATAAAAAGAGGACTTCCTACCATATTCTAGGAACTATCATCCTAGATTAATTAAAAGAATATTATTATGCATGGAGATATGGATGTTTGCATGTAGATGTAGAGGTATGGATGTGAGTGTGAATGTGGAGGTGGATGTATGCATGGAGATGTGGATGTATGCATGTAGAAGTAGATGTAGGTGTGGATGTATGGATGTGGATGCATGAATGTGCATGTAGATGTGGATGTGAAAATAGATGTATGGATGTAGATGTGGATGTGTGGATGTGAATGTGGATGTGGATGTGGATATATGTATGGATGTGAATATACGATATGTGATGTGAAGGAATAATGAAGTGTTGAGATGGAAAATGATGTGATGGGATGAGTATACATATAAATGGAATATGGAATAAGTAATGTGGATTGATGAGGAATAATGTGCAAAAAATGAAAGTTAAAATAGAAACTGTATTGTAAACTGTTTGTAAATGCTGTTTGTAAATGACTGTTTTATGTCAAGATTGCTGGGGGAGCATTGTGACCATCTTGTGATTAAGGTCGTGGAGACCTAACTGATAATGTTGCAACTGCTGAGTCAATGAAGGACGTCTCGCGTAGCAAGGTCGGCCGAGGTCTTGACCAGCCTCAGTGCGATTAAAATGGTGAGCTTCCGGTACGGTGGATGAGGGGCCAAGGAAGCGGCCTATGAGTGAAGCGCTAGGTCACCTGCGAAGGATCCTAGAGGGTGCTGACCATACGGTGCTCGGGCTCTGGGTCGCCTAGGATACCCATGCGTGCGTCGAGGAAGATATTGGAATAGAGTTGGAGTTGTTTTCTGAAATCGGGCATGGATCTGGTTGATTGACCTTGCTGGTCTTCAATGGATGAGTCCATGGCTCTTTATATGGATCTGTTGGTTGATCTTGCTGATCTTCAACGAGAGTCCATCTTGATAAGTGATTATATTGCCGAGTATTATGGGCTAGGGATTAGGAAACGGCCCCTGAGTGGACAGGTGGTGAGTGTCCTAGTTACCAATGATGCCATAGATACTCTGATGAAGGAATGAAGGAAAAATTGAGAATCAACTGGATAAATTGGAAGATGGTGATCAGTGATACTATGGTTTTATTAAAGGATTGTTTTAAACTGGTTGAATCTGTGAAAAGGCAATTTCATATTGGGTGTGTGAGTGGTGTGACTAGTTTTATTTTTGCATGAACATCCGGCTAGGGAGCCTTGGAACTCTTTTCCTTGGTACCCGGGACAAAACCTAACCAAATTCTTAATTGGATCCCATCACTACAGTGGTTGGGCGGTTGGCTAACCCATGGGATTGGATGGGGTTAGGCTGGACTGATGGATCCGTAAAACGAGACTCAAACTTTTGTTTTTACGATAGATAAAATAAATCCCGGACAGTAACTGTTCTATGGATAGGAATCAACGGCTGTGCCTCTTGAATGGGGAAAAAAGCGTTGATCCCAATGATCCAAGTGCAATTTCTTCCTTGATCTGACCAAGTATCTTATAGATGCAATTGGATCAGCTCGATTAGAAATGATCTTGACTACGTTAGAGTAAAAAGTTATCCTGGTGGAATCGCCCGTGCTTTCCGGTAAAGGAAGTTTTTCTGGGTTCGGTTTTGGAACAATCGACGGATTAGTCTCTTATCCGGATATCCGTGGGTGAGGCCCCGAATGTGGGACCCCTGTCCCGCGCGAGAAGTGCTACTTCCGCTGCTAGTATCCCGAATCTGTTACTTGGTGGGAACAGGGATCTTACAGTTGGTATCAGAGCGTTTGGTTAATAAAGATCAACTGAGAAGACAAATATGTCAAAATTTTATCAAGAAACACAAAAAGGTTATAATTGTGTGATATAATTCATACAATTTGATATTCAAACTGAAAGTCGTAATTTGGCAATTGGGTTTTCAAATGGAAGTTTCGCAATTATATAGAACCCTGACTTGCTTGAGACCTAGACATGATGGTATTTACCTTATAATTCCAAGGGCCGTGACTACCCGTATATATCGAGAGTATACTGCAGCTCTTTACTGACAGTATATACGAGTAAATCTAAGACTTGAAATTATAAGCGTTAATGCTATCCAGATGATGATTTCGAATGTGATTGATATGATTTTTAATTCTGTTTGAGAATTGATGAATTGATTTGGATTCTGATTGAAAATGCTGATTGAAAAATGTTGATTTTTAAAAATTAGTTGAAATATAATGAAACCACAATGAGGGGGAATGGGACGAGTCCCTGTGATGATATTCATAACTAGAATGATGATAACGAATTCAGCAAATCACTATGAGATTAGTGGGTTGTGCTGTCAGATTGCTACTGTTAATACTTGACCGGTAGATCAAGTTAAGGGATGTCAAATTCAGAACTTGCTTGACTGAAATTTTCATCGAGGAATGTTCTGAAAAAAAAAACTTTTCGGTCTAATGGACCATTATCATGTTACAGATATGAATGATATGATCTGAATGAATTGTTATTTAATGATGAGTTCTATATAAGGGATATTTATCCCAGTGTTCTGTTGGGTTGTCCAGAATATAAGGAACCCCAGAATAAAATTGGATCTTAAGAAAAAGAGCTGTCCTCTACCTTGCGAGATGAGGACATCTCGCACTTTTTAAGTGGGGTAGAATGTAAGATTCCTCCCCAACCTTCGAGGTATACTGGAGTAAGAATCTTCCTTTCTGATCTTATAATTATTCCCTCTCTAAAATAAAAGAAAGTTTTTGTTTAAAAAAGGAAGACCCTTTTCCTAGAATACTTCTCAGGAGTCCCACCTGTTTTAAGGATTTAGAACAATGAGTTCAGAAGTGAGAATCGGTGTTTTGGATACCAAGGTTTTGGTTTTCATTCGAGTACGGCCCAAAAGAAGTTCTTTATCTCTTGGGGAGTATAAGAAGTTATCTCCCAGATATTGTGACCCTTATATCTGAATTCAATGAAAGTAGGTGACTTAGCCTACAAGCTTCTTTTATCTCCTCATCTCAAAATTATTAATGCCTTCTATAGAAAAATGTGTCAAACAGGAATCATGGAAAGACGGTAAAACTGCAGTGGCAAGTTACCATTGGCTTCTAGGTTACGCTAGCTCCTTCCTTTATATAAGTCGTAACCTTTAACTATCGCTCACAGTAATCTTACTTCCATCGATCTCCCTTCTTCTTAATCTCCTTCATGGCTTGGCAACAGGAATTAGTTTTATCCATTGTAAGATTCCTCTCCCAACCCCCTTTTTGATGTCTAGTATATTCCCCTGTAATCAATTCCTCTTCTGAAATATAAGAGATCTTGTTTGTGACTGTTTTAACCTAGAGAGAGAAAATATTCTAGAGAGAGAATATTCAGATTTTGAATATTTTTGGATAGAAAAATATCTCTTATAATTCAGATGAGTTCCCCTGAAACAGAAATTTAAAAAGAATTTTCCAATGTGCAATTGGAATTAATTGGAAATAGTTATAAAGAACCTTAGCCTAAGGATCTAGATTTTCAGAAATCTTTAGACTATGGTCCAATTAAGGTTCCTATGGGCCAATAGCATCAATCCATGTGTAGGGAGGAGATAAATCCAAATTGTAAAAAGAAAATACCCAAAAATGAGTAAATTCTCACATGAGGTGAAGAGTTGAAAATGTACAAGGTTTATTAGTAAAAAACTATATTAAAAATATGAGATATTTTGGGAATAATGATTTTATTATGACACATATGTAAGGAAGGGGAGTCCCTTAAATGCTCACATAAGATGAAGAGTTGAAAATGTACAAGATTTATTAGTAAAAAACTATGAGCAATATTAAAATGATTCCATTATGACACATATGTAAGGAAGGAGAGTTCTTTAAAGGAGGTGCATATTTCACATAAGATGAAGAGTTGAAAATGTACAAGGTTTATTAATAAAAAACTATGAGCAATATTAAAAATATGAGATATTTTGGGAATAACGATTTTATTATGACACATATGTAAGGAAGGGGAGTCCCTTAAATGCTCACATAAGATGAAGAGTTGAAAATGTACAAGGCTTATTAGTAAAAAACTATGAGCAATATTAAAATGATTCCATTATGACACATATGTAAGGAAGGGGAATTCTTTAAAGGAGGTGCATATTTCACATGCTTGAATAAATTTTAAACTCATAAAAATTGAGATATTTTATCTCTCCTCTCTCCTCATTCAAGTCTAGTTCCAAAAAAGTTAGCTTAACTGACCTAAAAATGGTCAAAAAGTGACCAAACTGACTTGGAAAATTCTAGAATCAGTTTGTTTGGTTAGGAGCTCAAATTTTCCTATAAATAGAAGCCTCCCCTTGTTGAAAAGGATATAGAGTCTTATGCCTTGTTACTCTACTCCACCTAAGCCAAAAAAATATAGTGTCTTATGCTTTGTTACTCTACTCCACCTAAGCCAAAATATATAGTGTCTTATGCTTTGTTACTCTACTCCACCTAAGCTAAAATATATAGTGTCTTATGCTTTGTTACTCTACTCCATCTAAGCCAAAATATATAGTGTCTTATGCTTTGTTACTCCACCTAAACCAAGAACTGTGAATTCTTTAATAATTCACTAGTTTTTGACACTTCTCTCTTTCTTCAATCCCCATTGGTGGCTCCATCAACATACTAAACCAATTGATTGGTTGGGGGCCTCTACCGTGAATAAAGAATCAAGCAAATTATAAGGTAAGTATATTGAATTTTGATCTTTTCTATAATTACTCAATGATTCTCTCTTCTCAACCCCTCTCAAGCTTGAGAAGTTTAATTGGTATGGTTTTTTAAATGCTATTGAAGTTAATTGGTGAATAGTAGTGAAGAGTTACATAATTTAATAAATGCTATTGAAGTTAATTTCCATTTATGTTTAAATTCTAATGGTTTGTATGTAATTTCTCTCTCTCACTCAAGAAATGGTCATACTCATGACCCATTCTCAATCCAAATGAAGCTTTTCATAAAGCTTTTCCTTAATCCAAGATTAAGCTATGCTTGAGGCCAAATTAATGGCTTTTTGCTATGCTTTTAGTTTACGCACATTGATGATTCAATCCATTATGGATTGATGACCCAATTAGAGACCATTCTAATTATTTCCTTAATGATAAGCTTTATCCCTTAGAAAAAAAATTGAGATTTATCAGTCATAGTAGCGGAGCTATGGCAAAATTTTTATAGAAATTACGCATAAAATAAATTCATTCAAAGCATAAAAAGAGGACTTCCTACCATATTCTAGGAACTATCATCCTAGATTAATTAAAAGAATTTTATTATGCATGGAGATGTGGATGTTTGCATGTAGATGTAGATGTATGGATGTGAGTGTGAATGTGGAGGTGGATGTATGCATGGAGATGTGGATGTATGCATGTAGAAGTAGATGTATAGATGAGGATGTAAATAGAGATGTGGATGGATGCATGTAGATGTAGATGTATAGATGTGGATGTGAATGGAGATGTAGATGTAGGCATGTAGATGTAGATGTATAGATGTGGATGTGGATGTATGCATGTAGAAGTAGATGTATAGATGAGGATGTAAATAGAGATGTGGATGGATGCATGTAGATGTAGATGTATAGATGTGGATGTGAATGGAGATGTAGATGTAGGCATGTAGATGTAGATGTATAGATGTGGATGTGGATGTATGCATGTAGATGTAGATGTATAGATATGGATGTGAATGTGGAGGTGGATGTGGAGATGGATGTATGCATGTAGATGTAGATGTATAGATGTGGATGTGAATGTGGAGGTGGATGTATGCATGTAGATGTAGATGTAGGAGGAGAATGTGAATGTGGATGTGGATGTGGATGTATGCATAGAGATGTGGATGTATGCATATAGACGAGAATGTACGCATATAGATGTAGATGTATGGATGTGAATGTGCATGTAGATGTGGATGTATGGATGTGGATGCATGAATGTGCATGTAGATGTGGATGTGAAAATAGATGTATGGATGTAGATGTGGATGTGTGGATGTGAATGTGGATGTGGATGTGGAGATGTGAATATATGTATGAATGTGAATATGCGATATGTGATGTGAAGGAATATGAAGTGTTGAGATGGAAAATGATGGGAGGGGATGAGTATACATATAAATGGAATATGGAATAAGTAATGTGGATTGATGAGGGATAATGTGGAAAAATGAAAGTAAAAATAGAAACTGTATTGTAAACTGTTTGTAAATGCTGTTTGTAAATGACTGTTTTATGTCAAGATTGCTGGGGGAGCATTGTGACTATCTTGTGATTAAGGTCGTGAGACCTAACTGATAATGTTGCAACTGCTGACGGAGAGTCAATGAAGGACGTCTCGCGTAGCAAGGTCGGCCGAGGTCTTGACCAGCCTCGGTGCGATTAAAATGGTGAGCTTCCGGTACGGTGGATGAGGGGCCAAGGAAGCGGCCTATGAGTGAAGCGCTAGGTCACCTGCGAAGGATCCTAGAGGGTGCTGACCATACGGTGCTCGGGCTCTGGGTCGCCTAGGATACCCACGCGTGCGTCGAGGAAGATATTGGAACAGAGTTGGAGTTGTCTTCTGAAATCGAGCATGGATCTGGTTGATTGACCTTGCTGGTCTTCAATGGATGAGTCCATGGCTCCTTATATGGATCCGTTGGTTGATCTTGCTGATCTTCAACGAGAGTCCATCTTGATAAGTGATTATATTGCCGAGTATTAAGGGCTAGGAACTAAGAAACGGCCCCTGAGTGGACAGGTGGTGAGCGTCCTAGTTGCCAATGATGCCATAGATACTCTGATGAAGGAATGATGGAAAAATTAAGAATCAACTGGATAAATTGGAAGATGGTGATCAGTGATACCATGGTTTTATTAAAGGATTGTTTTAAACTGGTTGAATCTGTGAAAAGGCAATTTCATATTGGGTGTGTGAGTGGTGTGACTAGTTTTATTTTGCATGAACATCCGGCTAGGGGGCCTTGGAACTCTTTTCCTTGGTACCCGGGACAAAACCTAACCAAATTTTTAATTGGATCCCATCACTACAGTGGTTGGGCGGTTGGCTAACCCATGGGATTGGATGGGGTTAGGCTGGACTGATGGATCCGTAAATCGAGACTCAAACTTTTGTTTTTACGATAGAAAAAAAATAAATCCCGGACAGTAACTGTTCTATGGATAGGAATCAACGGATGTGCCTCTTGAATGGGGAAAAAAGCGTTGATCCCAATGATCCAAGTGCAAGTTTTCTTCCTTGAATTGACTATCTTATAGATGTAATTGGATCATCTCGATCAGAAATGATCTTAACTACGTTAGAATAAAAAGTTATCCTGGTGGAATCGCCCGTGCTTTCCGGTTAAGGAAGTTTTTTCGGGTTCGGTTTCGGAACAACCGACGGATTAGTCTCTTATCTGGATATCCGTGGGCGAGGCCCCGAGTGTGGGACCCCTGTCCCACGCGAGAAGCGCTACTTCCGCTGCCAGTACCCCGAATCCGTTGCTCGGTGGGAACAGGGATCTTACATCCATGATGATTTCTCACCTTCAAGACGCAAGAGAGTCTGTCAAGAAAGACTTTATAGAACAGTATGAACGCTCACTTTTTCCTCACCTAGGAACTTCTGTAGCTCAGACCAAATGGCGGACCTATCAAAACATAACTAGGGTAACACCCTGGGGTCAGCAGCACTTTCGTAACAATGTCCGCTTGGCCATGGTTATTGAAGCTTTGGGTTTGGGTCCCCGATACTACTGCGTCATGAGATCAAGACATCTTGGATTTTCTGAGCGGGTCTTCTTACTGGCGTGTTTTCTTTCTCATGAGAAGATATGCCTTTACCCCGTTTTTGGCTTATCTCTCAGAGGTCCTTTTGTTAGATCACCTCATACCACTGAGATAGGTGCGGCAATAACCAGCAGAATCATTCCCATAGATGAGTTACCCTATACTTGTGCAGCTTGTGAGGACTGCTTTTGTGACCATATGATGGACGGGCTTATGGAAGTGTAAAGAGTTCTTCTATCTTTACTGTATAAGTTTCGAGAATGAATAAAGTTTAAATCTTGTTCTTATCTTGCCCTCTTTAAGACTTTTCTTGGTGGTTAATCTTGATTAAAAAATTTTCTCTAAGTCTTATATTCGTGCATCTTGCGAAATTATCCCAAGTTGCGAGATGAGGACATCTCGCGTTTTTTAAGTGGGGTAGAATGTAAGATTCCTCCCCCAACCCCCTTTTTGATGTCTAGTATCTTCCCCTGTAATCAATCCCTCTTCAGAAATATAAAGACCTTGTTTCTAACTGGAGAGAGAAAATATTCTAGAGAGAGAATATTCAGATTTTGAATATTTTTAGATAGAAAAATATCTCATATAATTAAGATGAATTCCCCTGAAACAGAAATTCAAAAAGAATTTTCAAATGTGCAATTGAAATTAATTGGAAATAGGTATAAAGAACCTTAGTCTAAGGGTCTAGATTTTCAGAAATCTTTAGACTATGGTCCAATTAAGGTTCCTATGGGCCAATAGCATCAATACATGTGTAGGGAGGAGATAAATCCAATTTGTAAAAAGAAGATACCCAAAAATGAGTAAATGCTCACATAAGATGAAGAGTTGAAAATGTATAAGGTTTATTAGTAAAAAAACTATGAGCAATATTAAAAATATGAGATATTTTGGGTATCCAAAAAGGAGTAAATGCTCACATAAGATGAAGAGTTAAAAATGTACAAGGTTTATTAGTAAAAAAAACACATATGTAAGGAAGGGGAGTTCTTTAAAGGAGGTGCATATTTCACATAAGATGAAGAGTTGAAAATGTACAAGGTTTATTAGTAAAAAACTATGAGCAATATTAAAATGATTCCATTATGACACATATGTAAGGAAGGGGAGTTCTTTAAAGGAGGTGCATATTTCACATGCTTGAATGAGTTTTAAACTCATAAAAATTGAGATATTTCATCTCTCCTCTCTCCTAATTCAAGTCTAGTTCCAAAAAGTTAGCTTAACTGACCTAAAAATGGTCAAAAAGTGACCAAACTGACTTGGAAAACTCTAGAATCAGTTTGTTTGGTTAGGAGCTCAAATTTTCCTATAAATAGAAGCCTCCCCTTGTTGAAAAATATATAGTGTCTTATGCTTTGTTACTCTACTCCACCTAAGCCAAAATATATAGTGTCTTATGCTTTGTTACTCTACTCCACCTAAGCCAAAATATATAGTGTCTTATGCTTTGTTACTCTACTCCACCTAAGCCAAAATATAGAGTGTCTTATGCATTGTTACTCTACTCTACCTAAGCCAAGAACTGTGAATTCCTTAATAATTCACTAGTTTTTTATACTTCTCTCTTTCTTCAATCCCCATTGGCATTAGGGAAAAAGGAAGCTCATTTTGGGGCCCTGTAAGAAATTCACTATTTTTTGATTTATTTCTCTCCTAAAAGACCTCAAAAATAGTAAAATACGGAAACGTGGCTCAAAACTGTCAGTAAGGACTACAGAACTGTCAGTTCAGAAAGGAATAAGAGAATCTTTTGTCTAACTAACACGATTTTGCATTAAATATCTCCTTAGTTTTTTTTTGTTTCCCGAAGATTCCGCATCTCTTTTGACGACGTGTACAGGCCTCTCATAAAGAATCCATCACTGAACTTGATGATTGCACTTTTTCAAAATATTTACATGGATACTGCCACACTTCCACGATTCATGTTACAAAAAGACTATGAGATTGACAAGCATATTGAAGAAATATTTCATGGTGGTAAAGGAACCACTGTGTATGACCCTTGGAACAATATATTTGTAGATCTACAACAACTTCAAAGAAGAATGGTTGAGTTTTATGGAATAACATTTGAGGAGTGCAAAGGCATTTTGAAATTTGTTATCAAACTGGATGAGTGTGAGGTTGTAAAGGAAAAGAAAATGGAAAGGATTACTATTACATTGATGAATGGAGCACTTGATACATCATTGACTGAAGCGAGTTCGAAGTATTTTATTGTGCAGCCAGAGAAACACATATGGTGGTTAGGCTCGTTCCAGGTATGATCATTTTTTTGTTTCGTACTTGATTTTAGTCATTGTTTTCAAATCTTTTATAGTAAGACTTTTGTTTTCTATAATCACAGGTAAAGATAGAAGACCATGAAACACTAGATTGGGTGTTTCACCACACGGAAATACCAAGAATAAATAAAAGACAAGTGCGAGGAGAGAATCTCCATGTTGCAGGAAAAGGTGATTTTCAAGTAGAGTTGCACATGGCGGGAGATCTTAAGACACTTAAGTGCATGTATAACGTTAGTAAAGGAGGCAACTCAAAGTCTCCTTGTCTTTACTGCAAAGAATCAGCTCAAGTAATGGATTCCAAATGGTGGAAGAGAGCACCTAATAGAGATAAAGTTGACCCTGACTTCAAGGCCATTCTTGACATTCCACTATGTAATGTTCACATATGCTCATTGCATGGTCTATGTCGAATTATTGAGAAATTGGTATTTTTGTATATTGGATTTGCTTGGAAACTTCGTCCCAAAAAAAATAGAAAGGATGCTCTTCAAGCATTGGAAAAAGTGTTATCTGATATAGGTCTGCATGGAGGTGATGTTCATATCACAAAGGATTTTAAAAAGTCTACCAATGGCAAGGAGGTACCAATCAAGCCCTCTATTGGTGGTGTTAAGGCAAGAAGATTCTTGTCTCGACCCAAACACAGTAGTAAGCAAGTAAGGCAAGGTAGAACAGTTTCAAGGATTAATTATGGATTGTGGAAGCAAGTCCATAATGCCGTGAAAGATCATGAGGCAGATGGAGAAGCACGAAATGTGAAGGCAGAGGTGTGGAGGTCTCTTGATCAACTCTTCATGTTCTGTGACAATGTAACATGGACAAAAAGTGATTACAAGAACTTTGAAGAGGCAATTAAACATTTTGGGAAGTCAATGAAAGACGCATGGACAGCCTGCAATATAACTCACTACATGGTAAAGTTCTGTCTTCTTCTTTTACTTAAGTGTGATCCTCTTTTTTTTTAATAACTTACTATGCATTCTTATGTCTCTGTGAAAACAGCATATCATCTACAACCACCTTCCCTATTTTGTCAAAAAGTATGGATGCCCAGCAATTTGGTCTACCCAAGGCATGGAGAAGTCTCACTACATGACACGTAATGCATTTTTCAGACACACACAACACTACGGAGGGAGTCAAAAGGCAAATAGTCTGAAGGAAGTCTTCCAATGGTTTTACCGAGGCATACTACAGAGGCTGCATGCTAAAAGAAAAGTTGCTAGCTCCAAAGTCAAGCTTGCTTTTATTCTAGCCCAAAAGCAAAGACGAAGACAAACTTTGGACAATTCAATGGCAGCAGAGAGACATAGACAATGGAGGGATTCGAAGATATTTAGAAACCATAAATGGACAAGTAAACATGAATAGCAGTTTGTAACTTATTGGTGTTATGTCCACATGTTTTCAAACTCAATCAATAGATTTTTATTTTGTGGAACAAGTGACTCTTGGTGTTATGCCTATATGTTTTGAGACTCCATCAAAAGTATTTCTTTTGGTCTTTGCTAATGGAAATGAACCACAAAATCAGCCTTGGACGAGTATTTGAGCATATTTTACAACTCAGGGCCCAAAAAATCCATTGAGAGAAAGAGAAGAGAATCAACTCACTTTGAGAAAGAGAAGAGGCACAAAAAAGCCACAAGGATAGATGCTTATTATATCAGTTAAGAATGTGCATGCCAAACGTTAAAATGAGTTAAGAGATCGAATCATGAAGCTTATGATGTACCATCATCCATACCTCCAAGATATTTCATGATGCTAAATGTTCTACAGAGGAGTTTATTTTGAGCGTGATTGAAGAAGGATGTACTCAGGTATATTATCCAATGCCTAGGTTGTGGGAGGAACAAGGCTAAAGGAGTAAACATGCCAAGCAACCTGATGAGAAAATTATTATGCCATCCCAAAGCACTTTGGAGATTCAACGAGACAAAATCCTTGGTTGTAGAGAAATTGCTCTTAGAAAGAGTCAATAGGAAACATTTAGTTTGGTGTTATAGGTAGATAGTATATCAAAGCCAAGTTTGTAGTATTAAGGACTCTTAAACTTATAGTTTTGAACTAACGAGTACGACCTTGTACTAGCATCAGTGACCGTATTATCGATGTAGTCTAAAGGAACTTTCGACCATTTGGTAGTTAGACTAATTAATGAACAAAAGACCTAGGATACTCATTAACTCAAGTAGGATTAGAACCCTAGATGCTGAAATATACATGCTTTGAGTTTTAGATTTTTTTTTTGAAATACCTTATATTTTTCAAGTCCACATAGTGGATGAGACCTTAGAGGTAATTAAAAAAACCAACCCAAGACTGCTTTTCACGTGATGCCGTTAGAGGTCTATAATGGTAATCTTGACATGAATTGGTTAGAAACAAATAATGCTAACCACAATTGTGAGACTGGAAAAGTCTCAAGAAGTACTATACTCTCAGGGAGACTATGCACAAGACTCAGGGAGACTTGGCAAGTCTCAATTAATAAAAACAGGCAAATTGTAAAAGGGCCCTATAAAAAATCAAAGGGTGTTCATAGCTAAACTCATTGAAGTCAATGATGATATTAAAAGAGGGACCGAGACTGACAATAGGAGATAGAGAATCTCTTCATGGAATAGCTTCTACTCAAATGCCATTCACATAGGGAAATTGACTATGAGATAGGGTTTATTAAAGGAACACAACTATTGGCTAATGGGCATGAAAAATATTAGTGCCTGAGTGCAAAGAACTTGAAGAAACAAATAATGAGGCAAGGATTCATCAGTATCACCTTGGGAAATTTCGACCCTATTTTAGAAGAAAAAGGATGGAACCTTCCAGTTATGCATCACCTATAGAGGTCTAAATCAACTCACTGTGAAAAATAAGTATCCTACCCGTTCTAGGAGATTGATGAAAATCAAAGACTGACATGAAGTTAGTTGATTAGGAAATTAGAGTAAAAAAAGAGTGATATTCCAAAGACGACATTTGATCCAAGTAGGGACTATCATGCTATTGCGATAGCCTTCAACAAGCTCATGCAGGATATATTCAGGAAGAAGCTAGACAATCATGCCTTGATGTTCTGTGTGATGATATTCTAATCTACTTTAAGGATGGGAAAGAGCACTAAAACCAAGTTACAAAAGTTTTAGAAATCCTAAGGGAGCACCAAAAAGAATGTGTACCTTCTTTATAGACAATATAGTGAATATATATATGGGATTCATTGTCTCCAAAGATGGAGTATCTCTAGACCTAGCCAAAAAATAAGATATACGGAAATGGCCTAAATCGTCCAACATCAAGGCAACTCAAGGATCTCTTGGTAACATAGAGTATTACTATATCTCTATTTCGGACTATTCACAGATAGCCACACCTTTAACCAAGCTATGTGAAAAGAATGCAGAAGTAGTTTGGGAATAAGGAGTTTCAACAAAATCAAGAGTGGCTCTCATAACTGCACCCATCCTTCAACTATTAGCAAACTCCTCTCACAAAAGGGAAACTAGTTGGAAACCAATAGCTTACACTTCTAGGGAACTCAAGAATTATGAGATAAATTATGCTACTCACGACCTAGAACTTTGGTTGTAATTCATGCCCTTATGCTATAGCGACACTATCCTACTAAGTAAGAAGTTCATGCCTACTATAGACCATAAGAGCTTCAAGTGGATTTTTATCCAGCCAAATCTAACATAATGTAAGGGTGCCGGATAGAGGTCTTATCATAGTTGATTTTGAAATCAAATACAGACAGGGCAAAGATAATGTAGTTGCAGATGCATTGAGTAAGGAGTCCTTTTATGGTTGCAATCTATATGCCAAGTAAACCTTTGGTTATGGAAAAGAACCACAAAATCAGCCTTAGACGAGTATTTGAGCATATTTTACAACTCAGGGCCCAAACAATCCATTGAGAGAAAGGTAAGAGAATCAATTCACTTTGAGAAAGAGAAGAGGCACAAAAAAGCCACAAGGATAGATGCTTATTCTATCAGTTAAGTATGTGCATGCGAAACGTTAAAATGAGTTAAGAGATCGAATCAAGAAGCTTATGATGCATTATCAGCCATACCTCCAAGATAATTGATGCTACAAAGGGGTTCAGTTTGAGCGTGATTGAAGAAGGATGTACTCATGTATGTCATTAGTAGGAAACATTTAGTTTGGTGTGGAAAGAATTCCCAACAAAAGATACCAATTGGGAACATGAGCCTAAGTTGTATTTAGATTATCCCTACCTATTTTCGAGATGAGTGCATCTCGATTTCTAAGGGGGGAGGGATGTAAAATCCCATTATTTCAAATTTCATTAAAAAAAAGGAGAGAATGACTAGCGCTGTCGACCACCCTTGATGCTAATCCCCAAATGATGACATGGCTGGAGCCCCCTCGTTGTTTTCTTCCTTACTAGTGTTGTTCTGGCTTGTCTTGTCCTCCCCACCCACCATCCACGCTTGCATGCTATCCGATTGTGTCGTTTTTCCTCTATTATCGGTGCTAACTTCCTTCTTCTCATGCGCACGATCGTGTCTTTTCCTCTACCGTTGGTGCTTCCTTGATCCTTCTCATGCGCACCGTTTCATCCCCCCTCTTGTACTTATAAAGACACTGCCCCCCCTCCCTTGGACTCATAATAGTAGCATTAACCCTTGCTCTCTCACTAGCCTCATTACTCTCCCTTGCCACAGCCAACCCCCTCTCCACTCTCTCAGCTTTACGTCAACCCCCTGATAGTTTTGCCCTCTTGCGAACCCTTCTCCTCTCGTCTCAAAGATGGCCCTCTCGCTTTTAATTTGTGACTCCCTTGCACCCCCCCTCTCAGCTTGTCTCCTCGCCAGCCACCCCCTCAACCACTCGTGCCTTATCATCAAGACTATATTTCCATCATCGTGACCACTACCTCTTGTCTTACACACCCGACAACCTCTTCAGATTGGTTCAAGTTATTCCATCTTTGTCGTACATCTCCGGCCATCTCTTCTACCCTCTGTTTCATGCCATGATGTCACCTCATGGGTGAGCCATCTTCTTGCCTCAATCACCTTCCTAGACCCATGGCTTCCATTGGTCAACATCGTGTCCATCCACATGCTCCCATGCCTTAGCCCACGAGACCGCCTCACCACCTCTTGGCCTCTTGTCGGATCACACGCTTCTTTGGCAGTAATTTATCTCATGAGCTTTACCTTTCATTCAATCGCCACCTCTCATCTTATCACAACTATCACTTCCTAACCTCATGCCAACCGCCCTTCTCCAGGCAATGTAGAAAGACTAGCCCCAAAACAAACGGACAAGACATAATTATGTTCCAAACTCAAGGTCGACGGTGGGTGGCAGCAGTGAACCATGCGTATAGTGAGACGAGACCAGCTGGTTCTCAATAATGCAATACGGGTTTGTAAAGGATAAGGTATGAGATAGGGTGATGTGAAAGAGATGAGATAAAATATGCACTACTCCCAGGTAACATATAATGTGAATGTAGATTATCAATTACTACTTGGATTTAGGTTAGCCATCTTCATTCTCTCTTCGTTTCTATTTGGAACTGTAAGTAAGTTGATCTTAACTCAAAATATTTTACTTCACTACTTGGGATCATAGTTTAAATTGGTTTGTTGATGAGGACTTGAGCTGATTGATGAGGAGTTGAGATCATTGATAAAATGCTTAAAAAAATATTTTTACTCTCGTTAATTGTCTTGGGTTATGACCAAATTTAAAATAATGATACCAAATTGGTCTATCCTTCAGAAGATAGGATATGAGCTCCCAAGACCTAGCTAGGATTTGGTTTGGTAATGCAATGTTTACAACTATGTCTCGACTTGATTTGAGTACTGGGATACGATATTAATTATTATCCATTGATTAAAAATTAAGATTGTTTATTATAGAAAGGTGACTGCTCTCTTTATAGAAGGTGATTGCGTTATGTGGAATTCTTTACGTTGGCGTCATAAAGATGTTGACAAAACATGGACTCAAAATGTGAATGATGAATTTGTGAACTAGGAAAATTCACCCTAGGGTAACCATTCTGACTAGATTGGTTTGGGGAACCCATTCCGATGTGATCTAGTGAATTTTCGGGGCAACTGGGTACTCCCCACCCAGGGTGACCGAATTTGGAAATACTTAGATATCGAGAAAACCGCCTTCATTGGGTAACCCACCACGGGGCGGGGCGGGGCGAGGGTTCTTTCTAGTAGTTACAAGCCTGAGCTAGAAAGGTCTTCCATAGCAAGAAGAGGGTGAAGGAGACACTTCTCTTTCTACTATTCGAGTGATTTTTCCCCACGACAGTCGTAAGCTCTAGATTGTTTTGTGACTCGGTAGTGAGCCGAGGGATTGGAGATGGATGTAACTCGGGACGCTGAGCATTTGAAATTATGGTTGTTGTGATGAATTTCTGACTCTGTGTGGAATGACTCGAGGGATAAAGGAAACTATGCACAAGAATAAATAAATAAATCATGTTATAGTTTGCATCAATGATAACAATGTGCCTAGTAATTCAGGAAAACCTCATAGATGAACGGTTTTAGTAACTGAGAAATGGGTGGTCGGGTGCACCTGATGAGTTGGGTGTTTTCTCACAAGAGACTAGAGACCGAAAAGATATCCTTGACATATTCCGTAGGACCCCCAACCTTGTGGATATTGCTTATGAATCGGATCGTCCAGGAGAGGCACCGATGAGATATCTCTCACAATGGGTTGGGATTGATCTTACCGAGTGAGGTGCTGCCTCTTTACTCGTGGTGACGAGATGGGGTGGTATCTTATAGGTAGGTAGTATATCAAAGCCAAGTTTGTAGTCTTAAGGACTCTTAAACTTATAGTTTTGAACTAATGAGTACGACCTTGTACTAGCATCAATGACCGTATTATCGATGTAGTCTAAAGGAACCTTCGACCATTTGGTAGTTAGACTAATTGTTGAACAAAAGACCTAGGATACTCATTAATTCAAGTAGGATTAGAACCCTAGATGTTGAAATATACATGCTTTGAGTTTTAGATTTTTTTTGAAATACCTTATATTTTGCAAGTCCACATAGTGGATGAGACCTTAGAGGTAATTAAAAAAACCAATGCAAGACTGCTTTTCACGTGATGCCGTTAGAGGTCTATAATGGTAATCTTGACATGAATTGGTTAGAAACAAATAATGCTCCACAATTGTGAGACTAGAAAAGTCTCAAGAAGTATTATACTCTCAGGGAGACTATGCACAAGACTCAGGGAGACTTGGCAAGTCTCAATTAATAAAAACAGGCAAATTGTAAAAGGGCTCTAGGAAAAATCAAAGGGTGTTCATAGCTAAACTCATTGAAGTCAATGATGATATTAAAAGAGGGACCGAGACTGACAATAGGAGATAGAGAATCTCTTTATGGAATAGCTTCTACTCAAATGCCATTCACATAGGGAAATTGACTACGAGATAGGGTTTATTCAAGGAACACAACTATTGGCTAATGGGCATAAAAAATATTAGTGCCTGAGTGCAAAGAACTTGAAGAAACGAATTTGACAAATAATGAGGAAAGGATTCATCAGTCCCGAGTGTATCACCTTGGGAAATTTTGACCCTATTTTAGAAGAAAAAGGATGGAACCTTCTAGTTATGCATCACCTATAGAGGTCTAAATCAACTCTCTGTGAAAAATAAGTATCCTACCCGTTCTAGGAGATTGATGAAAATCAAAGACTGACATGAAGTCAGTTGATTAGGAAATTAGAGTAAAAAAAGAGTGATATTCCAAAGATGACATTTGATCCAAGTAGGGACTATCATGCTATTGCGTTGACTAATAGCCTTCAACAAGCTCATGCAAGATATATTCAGGAAGAAGCTAGACAATCATGCCTTGATGTTCTGTGTGATGATATTCTAATCTACTTTAAGGATGGGAAAGAGCACTAAAACCAAGTTACAAAAGTTTTAGAAATCCTAAGGGAGCACCAGAAAGAATGTGTACCTTCTTTATAGACAATATAGTGAATATATATATGGGATTCATTGTCTCCAAAGATGGAGTCTCTGTAGACCTAGCCAAAAAACAAGATATAGGGAAATGGCCTAAATCGTCCAACATCAAGGCAACTCAAGGATCTCTTGGTACCATATCTCTATTTCAGACTATTCACAGATAGCCACACCTTTAACCAAGCTATGTGAAAAGAATGCAGAAGTAGTTTGGGAATAAGGAGTTTCAACAAAATCAAGAGTGCTCTCATAACTGCACCCATCCTTCAACTATTAGTAAACTCCTCTCACAAAAAGGGAAACTAGTTGGAAAACCAATTGCTTACACTTCAAGGGAACTCAAGGATTATGAGATAAATTATGCTACTCACGACCTAGAACTTTGGTTGTATTTCATGCCCTTATGCTATAGCGACACTATCCTACTAAGTAAGAAGTTCATGCATACTTTAGACCATAAGAGCTTCAAGTGGATTTTTATCCAGCCAGATCTAACATAATGTAAGGGTGCCGGATAGAGGTCTTTGCTAATGGAAATGAACCACAAAATCAGCCTTGGACAAGTATTTGAGCATATTTTACAACTCAGGGCCCAAAAAATCCATTGAGAGAAAGAGAAGAGAATCAACTCACTTTGAGAAAGAGAAGAGGCACAAAAAAGCCACAAGGATAGATTCTTATTATATCAGTTAAGAATGTGCATGCCAAACGTTAAAATGAGTTAAGAGATCGAATCATGAAGCTTATGATGTACCATCATCCATACCTCCAAGATATTTCATGATGCTAAATGTTCTACAGAGGAGTTTATTTTGAGCGTGATTGAAGAAGGATGTACTCAGGTATATTATCCAATGCCTAGGTTGTGGGAGGAACAAGGCTAAAGGAGTAAACATGCCAAGCAACCTGATGAGAAAAATATTATGCCATCCCAAAGCACTTTGGAGATTCAACGAGACAAAATCCTTAGTTGTAGAGAAATTGCTCTTAGAAAGAGTCATTAGGAAACATTTAGTTTGGTGTTCTAGGTAGATAGTATATCAAAGCCAAGTTTGTAGTATTAAGGACTCTTAAACTTATAGTTTTGAACTAACGAGTACGACCTTGTACTAGCATCAGTGACCGTATTATCGATGTAGTCTAAAGGAACTTTCGACCATTTGGTAGTTAGACTAATTAATGAACAAAAGACATAGGATACTCATTAATTCAAGTAGGATTAGAACCCTAGATGCTGAAATATACATTCTTTGAGTTTTAGATTTTTTTTTTGAAATACCTTATATTTTTCAAGTCCACATAGTGGATGAGACCTTAGAGGTTATTAAAAAAACCAACCCAAGACTGCTTTTCACGTGATGCCGTTAGAGGTCTATAATGGTAATCTTGACATGGATTGGTTAGAAACAAATAATGCTAACCACAATTGTGAGACTGGAAAAGTCTCAAGAAGTACTATACTCTCAGGGAGACTATGCACAAGACTCAGGGAGACTTGGCAAGTCTCAATTAATAAAAACAGGCAAATTGTAAAAGGGCCCTATAAAAAATCAAGGGTGTTCATAGCTAAACTCATTGAAGTCAATGATGATATTAAAAGAGGGACCGAGACTGACAATAGGAGATAGAGAATCTCTTCATGGAATAGCTTCTACTCAAATGCCATTCACATAGGGAAATTGACTATGAGATAGGGTTTATTAAAGGAACACAACTATTGGCTAATGGGCATGAAAAATATTAGTGCCTGAGTGCAAAGAACTTGAAGAAACAAATAATCAGGCAAGGATTCATCAGTATCACCTTGGGAAATTTCGACCCTATTTTAGAAGAAAAAGGATGGAACCTTCCAGTTATGCATCACCTATAGAGGTCTAAATCAACTCACTGTGAAAAATAAGTATCCTACCCGTTCTCTAGGAGATTGATGAAAATCAAAGACTGACATGAAGTTAGTTGATTAGGAAATTAGAGTAAAAAAAGAGTGATATTCCAAAGACGACATTTGATCCAAGTAGGGACTATCATGCTATTGCGATAGCCTTCAACAAGCTCATGCAAGATATATTCAGGAAGAAGCTAGACAATCATGCCTTGATGTTCTGTGTGATGATATTCTAATCTACTTTAAGGATGGGAAAGAGCACTAAAACCAAGTTACAAAAGTTTTAGAAATCCTAAGGGAGCACCAGAAAGAATGTGTACCTTCTTTATAGACAATATAGTGAATATATATATGGGATTCATTGTCTCCAAAGATGGAGTATCTCTAGACCTAGCCAAAAAAACAAGATATAGGGAAATGGCCTAAATCGTCCAACATCAAGGCAACTCAAGGATCTCTTGGTAACATAGAGTGCTACCATATCTCTATTTCGGACTATTCACAGATAACCACACCTTTAACCAAGCTATGTGAAAAGAATGCAGAAGTAGTTTGGGAATAAGGAGTTTCAACAAAATCAAGAGTGGCCCATCCTTCAACTATTAGCAAACTCCTCTCACAAAAGGGAAACTAGTTGGAAACCAATAGCTTACACTTCTAGGGAACTCAAGAATTATGAGATAAATTATGCTACTCACGACCTAGAACTTTGGTTGTAATTCATGCCCTTATGCTATAGCGACACTATCCTACTAAGTAAGAAGTTCATGCCTACTATAGACCATAAGAGCTTCAAGTGGATTTTTATCCAGCCAAATCTAACATAATGTAAGGGTGCCGGATAGAGGTCTTATCATAGTTGATTTTGAAATCAAATACAGACAGGGCAAAGATAATGTAGTTGCAGATGCATTGAGTAAGGAGTCCTTTTATGGTTGCAATCTATATGCCAAGTAAACCTTTGGTTATGGAAATGAACCACAAAATCAGCCTTAGACGAGTATTTGAGCATATTTTACAACTCAGGGCCCAAACAATCCATTGAGAGAAAGGTAAGAGAATCAATTCACTTTGAGAAAGAGAAGAGGCACAAAAAAGCCACAAGGATAGATGCTTATTCTATCAGTTAAGTATGTGCATGCGAAACGTTAAAATGAGTTAAGAGATCGAATCATGAAGCTTATGATGCATTATCAGCCATACCTCCAAGATAATTGATGCTACAAAGGGGTTCAGTTTGAGCGTGATTGAAGAAGGATGTACTCAGGTATGTCATTAGTAGGAAACATTTAGTTTGGTGTGGAAAGAATTCCCAACAAAAGATACCAATTGGGAACATGAGCCTAAGTTGTATTTAGATTATCCTTACCTATTTTCGAGATGAGTGCATCTCGATTTCTAAGGGGGGGGAAGGATGTAAAATCCCATTATTTTAAATTTCATTAAAAAAAGGAGAGAATGACTAGCGCTGTCGACCACCCTTGATGCTAATCCCCAAATGATGACATGGCTGGAGCCCCCTCGTTGTTTTCTTCCTTACTAGTGTTGTTCTGGCCTATCTTGTCCTCCCCACCCACCATCCACGCTTGCATGCTATCTGATTGTGTCATTTTTCCTCTATTATCGGTGCTGACTTCCTTCTTCTCATGCGCACGATCGTGTCTTTTCCTCTACCGTTGGTGCTTCCTTGATCCTTCTCATGCGCACCGTTTCATCCCCCCTCTTGTACTTATAAAGACACTGCCCCCCCTCCCTTGGACTCATAATAGTAGCATTAACCCTTGCTCTCTCACTAGCCTCATTACTCTCCCTTGCCACAGCCAACCCCCTCTCCACTCTCTCAGCTTTACGTCAACCCCCTTATAGCTTTGCCCTCTTGCGAACCCTTCTCCTCTCGTCTCAAAGATGGCCCTCTCGCTTTTAATTTGTGACTCCCTTGCACCCCCCCCTCTCAGCTTGTCTCCTCGCCAGCCACCCCCTCAACCACTCGTGCCTTATCATCAAGGCTATATTTCCATCATCGTGACCACTATCTCTTGTCTTACACACCCGACAACCTCTTCAGATTGGTTCAAGTGATTCCATCTTTGTCGTACATCTCCGGCCATCTCTTCTACCCTCTGTTTCATGCCATGATGTCACCTCATGGGTGAGCCATCTTCTTGCCTCAATCACCTTCCTAGACCCATGGCTTCCATTGGTCAACATCGTGTCCATCCACATGCTCCCATGCCTTAGCCCACGAGACCGCCTCACCACCTCTTGGCCTCTTGTCGGATCACACGCTTCTTTGGCAGTAATTTATCTCATGAGCTTTACCTTTCGTTCAATCGCCACCTCTCATCTTATCACAACTATCACTTCCTAACCTCATGCCAACCGCCCTTCTCCAGGCAATGTAGAAAGACTAGCCCCAAAACAAACGGACAAGACATAATTATGTTCCAAACTCAAGGTCGACGGTGGGTGGCAGCAGTGAACCATGCGTATAGTGAGACGAGACCAGCTGGTTCTCAATAATGCAATACGGGTTTGTAAAGGATAAGGTATGAGATAGGGTGATGTGAAAGAGATGAGATAAAATATGCACTACTCCCAGGTAACATATAATGTGAATGTAGATTATCAATTACTACTTGGATTTAGGCTAGCCATCTTCATTCTCTCTTCGTTTCTATTTGGAACTGTAAGTAAGTTGATCTTAACTCAAAATATTTTACTTCACTACTTGGGATCATAGTTTAAATTGGTTTGTTGATGAGGACTTGAGCTGATTGATGAGGAGTTGAGATCATTGATAAAATGCTTAAAAAAATATTATAGAAGGTGATTGCGTTATGTGGAATTCTTTACGTTGGCGTCATAAAGATGTTGACAAAACATGGACTCAAAATGTGAATGATGAATTTGTGAACTAGGAAAATTCACCCTAGGGTAACCATTCTGACTAGATTGGTTTGGGGAACCCATTCCGATGTGATCTAGTGAATTTTCGGGGCAACTGGGTACTCCCCACCCAGGGTGACCGAATTTGGAAATACTTAGATATCGAGAAAACCGCCTTCATTGGGTAACCCACCACGGGGCGGGGCGGGGCGAGGGTTCTTTCTAGTAGTTACAAGCCTGAGCTAGAAAGGTCTTCCATAGCAAGAAGAGGGTGAAGGAGACACTTCTCTTTCTACTATTCGAGTGATTTTTCCCCACGACAGTCGTAAGCTCTAGATTGTTTTGTGACTCGGTAGTGAGCCGAGGGATTGGAGATGGATGTAACTCGGGACGCTGAGCATTTGAAATTATGGTTGTTGTGATGAATTTGTGACTCTGTGTGGAATGACTCGAGGGATAAAGGAAACTATGCACAAGAATAAATAAATAAATCATGTTATAGTTTGCATCAATGATAACAATGTGCCTAGTAATTCAGGAAAACCTCATAGATGAACGGTTTTAGTAACTGAGAAATGGGTGGTCGGGTGCACCTGATGAGTTGGGTGTTTTCTCACAAGAGACTAGAGACCGAAAAGATATCCTTGACATATTCCGTAGGACCGGACAAGTCTCAAGAAGTACTATACTCTCAGGGAGACTATGCACAAGACTCAGGGAGACTTGGCAAGTCTCAATTAATAAAAACAGGCAAATTGTAAAAGGGCTCTAGGAAAAATCAAAGGGTGTTCATAGCTAAACTCATTGAAGTCAATGATGATATTAAAAGAGGGACCGAGACTGACAATAGGAGATAGAGAATCTCTTTATGGAATAGCTTCTACTCAAATGCCATTCACATAGGGAAATTGACTACGAGATAGGGTTTATTCAAGGAACACAACTATTGGCTAATGGGCATAAAAAATATTAGTGCCTGAGTGCAAAGAACTTGAAGAAACGAATTTGACAAATAATGAGGAAAGGATTCATCAGGCCCGAGTGTATCACCTTGGGAAATTTTGACCCTATTTTAGAAGAAAAAGGATGGAACCTTCTAGTTATGCATCACCTATAGAGGTCTAAATCAACTCTCTGTGAAAAATAAGTATCCTACCCGTTCTAGGAGATTGATGAAAATCAAAGACTGACATGAAGTCACTTGATTAGAAAATTAGAGTAAAAAAAGAGTGATATTCCAAAGATGACATTTGATCCAAGTAGGGACTATCATGCTATTGCGTTGACTAATAGCCTTCAACAAGCTCATGCAAGATATATTCAGGAAGAAGCTAGACAATCATGCCTTGATGTTCTGTGTGATGATATTCTAATCTACTTTAAGGATGGGAAAGAGCACTAAAACCAAGTTACAAAAGTTTTAGAAATCCTAAGGGAGCACCAGAAAGAATGTGTACCTTCTTTATAGACAATATAGTGAATATATATATGGGATTCATTGTCTCCAAAGATGGAGTCTCTGTAGACCTAGCCAAAAAACAAGATATAGGGAAATGGCCTAAATCATCCAACATCAAGGAAACTCAAGGATCTCTTGGTACCATATCTCTATTTCGGACTATTCACAGATAGCCACACCTTTAACCAAGCTATGTGAAAAGAATGCAGAAGTAGTTTGGGAATAAGGAGTTTCAACAAAATCAAGAGTGCTCTCATAACTGCACCCATCCTTCAACTATTAGTAAACTCCTCTCACAAAAAGGGAAACTAGTTGGAAAACCAATTGCTTACACTTCAAGGGAACTCAAGGATTATGAGATAAATTATGCTACTCACGACCTAGAACTTTGGTTGTATTTCATGCCCTTATGCTATAGCGACACTATCCTACTAAGTAAGAAGTTCATGCATACTTTAGACCATAAGAGCTTCAAGTGGATTTTTATCCAGCCAGATCTAACATAATGTAAGGGTGCCGGATAGAGGTCTTTGCTAATGGAAATGAACCACAAAATCAGCCTTGGACGAGTATTTGAGCATATTTTACAACTCAGGGCCAAAAAATCCATTGAGAGAAAGAGAAGAGAATCAACTCACTTTGAGAAAGAGAAGAGGCACAAAAAAGCCACAAGGATAGATTCTTATTATATCAGTTAAGAATGTGCATGCCAAACGTTAAAATGAGTTAAGAGATCGAATCATGAAGCTTATGATGTACCATCATCCATACCTCCAAGATATTTCATGATGCTAAATGTTCTACAGAGGAGTTTATTTTGAGCGTGATTGAAGAAGGATGTACTCAGGTATATTATCCAATGCCTAGGTTGTGGGAGGAACAAGGCTAAAGGAGTAAACATGCCAAGCAACCTGATGAGAAAAATATTATGCCATCCCAAAGCACTTTGGAGATTCAACGAGACAAAATCCTTAGTTGTAGAGAAATTGCTCTTAGAAAGAGTCATTAGGAAACATTTAGTTTGGTGTTCTAGGTAGATAGTATATCAAAGCCAAGTTTGTAGTATTAAGGACTCTTAAACTTATAGTTTTGAACTAACGAGTACGACCTTGTACTAGCATCAGTGACCGTATTATCGATGTAGTCTAAAGGAACTTTCGACCATTTGGTAGTTAGACTAATTAATGAACAAAAGACATAGGATACTCATTAATTCAAGTAGGATTAGAACCCTAGATGCTGAAATATACATGCTTTGAGTTTTAGATTTTTTTTTGAAATACCTTACATTTTTCAAGTCCACATAGTGGATGAGACCTTAGAGGTAATTAAAAAAACCAACCCAAGACTGCTTTTCACGTGATGTCGTTAGAGGTCTATAATGGTAATCTTGACATGAATTGGTTAGAAACAAATAATGCTAACCACAATTGTGAGACTGGAAAAGTCTCAAGAAGTACTATACTCTCAGGGAGACTATGCACAAGACTCAGGGAGACTTGGCAAGTCTCAATTAATAAAAACAGGCAAATTGTAAAAGGGCCCTATAAAAAATCAAAGGGTGTTCATAGCTAAACTCATTGAAGTCAATGATGATATTAAAAGAGGGACCGAGACTGACAATAGGAGATAGAGAATCTCTTCATGGAATAGCTTCTACTCAAATGCCATTCACATAGGGAAATTGACTATGAGATAGGGTTTATTAAAGGAACACAACTATTGGCTAATGAGCATGAAAAATATTAGTGCCTGAGTGCAAAGAACTTGAAGAAACAAATAATGAGGCAAGGATTCATCAGTATCACCTTGGGAAATTTCGACCCTATTTTAGAAGAAAAAGGATGGAACCTTCCAGTTATGCATCACCTATAGAGGTCTAAATCAACTCACTGTGAAAAATAAGTATCCTACCCGTTCTACGAGATTGATGAAAATCAAAGACTGACATGAAGTCAGTTGATTAGGAAATTAGAGTAAAAAAAGAGTGATATTCCAAAGACGACATTTGATCCAAGTAGGGACTATCATGCTATTGCGTTGACTAATAGCCTTCAACAAGCTCATGCAGGATATATTCAGGAAGAAGCTAGACAATCATGCCTTGATGTTCTGTGTGATGATATTCTAATCTACTTTAAGGATGGGAAAGAGCACTAAAACCAAGTTACAAAAGTTTTAGAAATCCTAAGGGAGCACCAGAAAGAATGTGTACCTTCTTTATAGACAATATAGTGAATATATATATGGGATTCATTGTCTCCAAAGATGGAGTATCTCTAGACCTAGCCAAAAAACAAGATATAGGGAAATGGCCTAAATCGTCCAACATCAAGGCAACTCAAGGATCTCTTGGTAACATAGAGTGGTACCATATCTCTATTTCGGACTATTCACAGATAGCCACACCTTTAACCAAGCTATGTGAAAAGAATGCAGAAGTAGTTTGGGAATAAGGAGTTTCAACAAAATCAAGAGTGGCTCTCATAACTGCACCCATCCTTCAACTATTAGCAAACTCCTCTCACAAAAGGGAAACTAGTTGGAAACCAATAGCTTACACTTTTAGGGAACTCAAGAATTATGAGATAAATTATGCTACTCACGACCTAGTACTTTGGTTGTAATTCATGCCCTTATGCTATAGTGACACTATCCTACTAAGTAAGAAGTTCATGCCTACTATAGACCATAAGAGCTTCAAGTGGATTTTTATCCAGCCAAATCTAACATAATGTAAGGGTGCCGGATAGAGGTCTTATCATAGTTGATTTTGAAATCAAATACAGACAGGACAAAGATAATGTAGTTGCAGATGCATTGAGTAAGGAGTCCTTTTATGGTTGCAATCTATATGCCAAGTAAACCTTTGGTTATGGAAAAGAACCACAAAATCAGCCTTAGACGAGTATTTGAGCATATTTTACAACTCAGGGCCCAAACAATCCATTGAGAGAAAGGTAAGAGAATCAATTCACTTTGAGAAAGAGAAGAGGCACAAAAAAGCCACAAGGATAGATGCTTATTCTATCAGTTAAGTATGTGCATGAGAAACGTTAAAATGAGTCAAGAGATCGAATCATGAAGCTTATGATGCATTATCAGCCATACCTCCAAGATAATTGATGCTACAAAGGGGTTCAGTTTGAGCGTGATTGAAGAAGGATGTACTCAGGTATGTCATTAGTAGGAAACATTTAGTTTGGTGTGGAAAGAATTCCCAACAAAAGATACCAATTGGGAACATGAGCCTAAGTTGTATTTAGATTATCCCTACCTATTTTCGAGATGAGTGCATCTCGATTTCTAAGGGGGGAAGGATGTAAAATCCCATTATTTCAAATTTCATTAAAAAAAAGGAGAGAATGACTAGCGCTGTCGACCACCCTTGATGCTAATCCCCAAATGATGACATGGCTGGAGCCCCCTCGTTGTTTTCTTCCTTACTAATGTTGTTTTGGCCTGTCTTGTCCTCCCCACCCACCATCCACGCTTGCATGCTATTCGATTGTGTTGTTTTTCCTCTATTATCGGTGCTGACTTCCTTCTTCTCATGCGCACGATCGTGTCTTTTCCTCTACCGTTGGTGCTTCCTTGATCCTTCTCATGTGCACCGTTTCATCCCCCCTCTTGTACTTATAAAGACACTGC
Source organism: Cibotium barometz (assembly GCF_041138505.1). Taxonomy (NCBI): domain Eukaryota; kingdom Viridiplantae; phylum Streptophyta; class Polypodiopsida; order Cyatheales; family Cibotiaceae; genus Cibotium; species Cibotium barometz. The sequence continues at coordinate 4,688,631 of NC_141054.1, read as the reverse complement.
CCCCCCTCCCTTGGACTCATAATAGTAGCATTAACCCTTGCTCTCTCACTAGCCTCATTACTCTCCCTTGCCACAGCCAACCCCCTCTCCACTCTCTCAGCTTTACGTCAACCCCCTGATAGTTTTGCCCTCTTGCGAACCCTTCTCCTCTCGTCTCAAAGATGGCCCTCTCGCTTTTAATTTGTGACTCCCTTGCACCCCCCCCTCTCAGCTTGTCTCCTCGCCAGCCACCCCCTCAACCACTCGTGCCTTATCATCAAGGCTATATTTCCATCATCGTGACCACTACCTCTTGTCTTACACACCCGACAACCTCTTCAAATTGGTTCAAGTGATTCCATCTTTGTCGTACATCTCCGGCCATCTCTTCTACCCTCTGTTTCATGCCATGATGTCACCTCATGGGTGAGCCATCTTCTTGCCTCAATCACCTTCGTAGACCCATGGCTTCCATTGGTCAACATCGTGTCCATCCACATGCTCCCATGCCTTAGCCCACGAGACCGCATCACCACCTCTTGGCCTCTTGTCGGATCACACGCTTCTTTGGCAGTAATTTATCTCATGAGCTTTACCTTTCGTTCAATCGCCACCTCTCATCTTATCACAACTATCACTTCCTAACCTCATGCCAACCGCCCTTCTCCAGGCAATGTAGAAAGACTAGCCCCAAAACAAACGGAGAAGACATAATTATGTTCCAAACTCAAGGTCGACGGTGGGTGGCAGCAGTGAACCATGCGTATAGTGAGATGAGACCAGCTGGTTCTCAATAATGCAATACGGGTTTGTAAAGGATAAGGTATGAGATAGGGTGATGTGAAAGAGATGAGATAAAATATGCACTACTCCCAGGCAACATATAATGTGAATGTAGATTATCAATTACTACTTGGATTTAGGTTAGCCATCTTCATTCTCTCTTCGTTTCTATTTGGAACTGTAAGTAAGTTGATCTTAACTCAAAATATTTTACTTCACTACTTGGGATCATAGTTTAAATTGGTTTGTTGATGAGGACTTGAGCTGATTGATGAGGAGTTGAGATCATTGATAAAATGCTTAAAAAAATATTTTTACTCTCGTTAATTGTCTTGGGTTATGACCAAATTTAAAATAATGATACAAAATTGGTCTATCCATCAGAAGATAGGATATGAGCTCCCAAGACCTAGCTAGGATTTGGTTTGGTAATGCAATGTTTACAACTATGTCTCGACTTGATTTGAGTACTAGGATAAGATATTAATTATTATCCATTGATTAAAAATTAAGATTGTTTATTATAGAAAGGTGACTGCTCTCTTTATAGAAGGTGATTGCGTTATGTGGAATTCTTTACGTTGGCGTCATAAAGATGTTGACAACACATGGACTCAAAATGTGAATGATGAATTTGTGAACTAGGAAAATTCACCCTAGGGTAACCATTCTGACTAGATTGGTTTGGGGAACCCATTCCGATGTGATCTAGTGAATTTTCGGGGCAACTGGGTACTCCCCACCCAGGGTGACCGAATTTGGAAATACTTAGATATCGAGAAAACCGCCTTCATTGGGTAACCCACCCCCACGGGGCGGGGCGGGGCGAGGGTTCTTTCTAGTAGTTACAAGCCTGAGCTAGAAAGGTCTTCCATAGCAAGAAGAGGGTGAAGGAGACACTTCTCTTTCTACTATTCGAGTGATTTTTCCCCACGACAGTCGTAAGCTCTAGATTGTTTTGTGACTCGGTAGTGAGCCGAGGGATTGGAGATGGATGTAACTCGGGACGCTGAGCATTTGAAATTATGGTTGTTGTGATGAATTTCTGACTCTGTGTGGAATGACTCGAGGGATAAAGGAAACTATGCACAAGAATAAATAAATAAATCATGTTATAGTTTGCATCAATGATAATTTGTGCCTAGTAATTCAGGAAAACCTCATAGATGAACGGTTTTAGTAACTGAGAAATGGGTGGTCGGGTGCACCTGATGAGTTGGGTGTTTTCTCACAAGAGACTAGAGCCCGAAAAGATATCCTTGACATATTCCGTAGGACCCCCAACCTTGTGGATATTGCTTATGAATCGGATCGTCCAGGAGAGGCACCGATGAGATATCTCTCACAATGGGTTGGGATTGATCTTACCGAGTGAGGTGCTGCCTCTTTACTCGTGGTGACGAGATGGGGTGGTATCTTATAGGTAGGTAGTATATCAAAGCCAAGTTTGTAGTCTTAAGGACTCTTAAACTTATAGTTTTGAACTAACGAGTATGACCTTGTACTAGCATCAATGACCGTATTATCGATGTAGTCTAAAGGAACCTTCGACCATTTGGTAGTTAGACTAATTGTTGAACAAAAGACCTAGGATACTCATTAATTCAAGTAGGATTAGAACCCTAGATGCTGAAATATACATGCTTTGAGTTTTAGATTTTTTTTGAAATACCTTATATTTTTCAAGTCCACATAGTGGATGAGACCTTAGAGGTAATTAAAAAAACCAATGCAAGACTGCTTTTCACGTGATGCCGTTAGAGGTCTATAATGGTAATCTTGACATGAATTGGTTAGAAACAAATAATGCTCCACAATTGTGAGACTAGAAAAGTCTCAAGAAGTACTATACTCTCAGGGAGACTATGCACAAGACTCAGGGAGACTTGGCAAGTCTCAATTAATAAAAACAGGCAAATTGTAAAAGGGCTCTAGGAAAAATCAAAGGGTGTTCATAGCTAAACTCATTGAAGTCAATGATGATATTAAAAGAGGGACCGAGACTGACAATAAGAGATAGAGAATCTCTTTATGGAATAGCTTCTACTCAAATGCCATTCACATAGGGAAATTGACTACGAGATAGGGTTTATTCAAGGAACACAACTATTGGCTAATGGGCATAAAAAATATTAGTGCCTGAGTGCAAAGAACTTGAAGAAACGAATTTGACAAATAATGAGGAAAGGATTCATCAGGCCCGAGTGTATCACCTTGGGAAATTTTGACCCTATTTTAGAAGAAAAAGGATGGAACCTTCTAGTTATGCATCACCTATAGAGGTCTAAATCAACTCTCTGTGAAAAATAAGTATCCTACCCGTTCTAGGAGATTGATGAAAATCAAAGACTGACATGAAGTCAATTGATTAGGAAATTAGAGTAAAAAAAGAGTGATATTCCAAAGATGACATTTGATCCAAGTAGGGACTATCATGCTATTGCGTTGACTAATAGCCTTCAACAAGCTCATGCAAGATATATTCAGGAAGAAGCTAGACAATCATGCCTTGATGTTCTGTGTGATGATATTCTAATCTACTTTAAGGATGGGAAAGAGCACTAAAACCAAGTTACAAAAGTTTTAGAAATCCTAAGGGAGCACCAGAAAGAAGGTGTACCTTCTTTATAGACAATATAGTGAATATATATATGGGATTCATTGTCTCCAAAGATGGAGTCTCTGTAGACCTAGCCCAAAAACAAGATATAGGGAAATGGCCTAAATCGTCCAACATCAAGGCAACTCAAGGATCTCTTGGTAACATAGAGTGGTACCATATCTCTATTTCGGACTATTCACAGATAGCCACACCTTTAACCAAGCTATGTGAAAAGAATGCAGAAGTAGTTTGGGAATAAGGAGTTTCAACAAAATCAAGAGTGCTCTCATAACTGCACCCATCCTTCAACTATTAGTAAACTCCTCTCACAAAAAGGGAAACTAGTTGGAAAACCAATTGCTTACACTTCAAGGGAACTCAAGGATTATGAGATAAATTATGCTACTCACGACCTAGAACTTTGGTTGTATTTCATGCCCTTATGCTATAGCGACACTATCCTACTAAGTAAGAAGTTCATGCATACTTTAGACCATAAGAGCTTCAAGTGGATTTTTATCTAGCCAGATCTAACATAATGTAAGGGTGCCGGATAGAGGTCTTTGCTAATGGAAATGAACCACAAAATCAGTCTTGGACGAGTATTTGAGCATATTTTACAACTCAGGGCCCAAAAAATCCATTGAGAGAAAGAGAAGAGAATCAACTCACTTTGAGAAAGAGAAGAAGCACAAAAAAGCCACAAGGATAGATGCTTATTATATCAGTTAAGAATGTGCATGCCAAACGTTAAAATGAGTTAAGAGATCAAATCATGAAGCTTATGATGTACCATCATCCATACCTCCAAGATATTTCATGATGCTAAATGTTCTACAGAGGAGTTTATTTTGAGCGTGATTGAAGAAGGATGTACTCAGGTATATTATCCAATGCCTAGGTTGTGGGAGGAACAAGGCTAAAGGAGTAAACATGCCAAGCAACCTGATGAGAAAATTATTATGCCATCCCAAAGCACTTTGGAGATTCAACGAGACAAAATCCTTAGTTGTAGAGAAATTGCTCTTAGAAAGAGTCATTAGGAAACATTTAGTTTGGTGTTATAGGTAGATAGTATATCAAAGCCAAGTTTGTAGTATTAAGGACTCTTAAACTTATAGTTTTTGTAAGATTCCTCCCCCAACCCCCTTTTTGATGTCTAGTATCTTCCCCTGTAAACAATCCCTCTTCAGAAATATAAAGACCTTGTTTCTAATTGTTTTAGCCTAGAGAGAGAAAATTCTTCTAGAGAGAGAATATTCAGATTATGAATATTTTTGGATAGAAAAATAACTCATCTTATTAAAATAAGTTCCCCTGAAACAGAAATTCAAAAAAGAATTTTCCAATATGCAATTGGAATTAATTGGAAATAGGTATAAAGAACCTATTTCAGAAATTAATTGGAAATAGGGTCTAGATTTCAGAAATTTTTAGATTATGGTCCAATTAAGGTTCCTATGGGCCAATAGCATCAATCCATGTGTAGGGAGGAGATAAATCCAATTTGTACAAGAAGATACCCAAAAATGAGTAAATGCTCACATAAGATAAAGAGTTGAAAATGTACAAGGTTTATTAGTAAAAAACTATGAGCAATATTAAAAATATGAGATATTTGGGTATCCAAAAATGAGTAAATGCTCACATAAGATGAAGAGTTGAAAATGTACAAGGTTTATTAGTAAAAAAAAACTATGAGCAATATTAAAATGATTCCATTATGACACATATGTAAGGAAGGGGAGTTCTTTAAAGGAGGTGCATATTTCACATAAGATGAAGAGTTGAAAATGTACAAGATTTATTAGTAAAAAACTATGAGTAATATTAAAATGATTCCATTATGACACATATGTAAGGAAGGGGAGTTCTTTAAAGGAGGTGCATATTTCACATAAGATAAAGAGTTGAAAATGTACAAGGTTTATTAGTAAAAAAAAACTATGAGCAATATTAAAATGATTCCATTATGACACATATGTAAGGAAGGGGAGTTCTTTAAAGGAGGTGCATATTTCACATGCTTGAATGAGTTTTAAACTCATAAAAATGGAGATATTTCATCTCTCCTCTCTCCTCATTCAAGTCTAGTTCCAAAAAGTTAGCTTAACTAACCTAAAAATGGTCAAATATTGACCAAACTGATTTAGAAAATTCTAGAATCAGTTTGTTTGGTTAGGAGCTCAATTTTTCCTATAAATAGAAGCCTCCCCCTTATTGAAAAATATATAGTGTCTTATGCTTTGTTACTCTACTCCACCTAAGCCAAAATATATAGTGTCTTATGCTTTGTTACTCTACTCCACCTAAGCCAAAATATATAGTGTCTTATGCTTTGTTACTCTACTCCACCTAAGCCAAAATATATAGTGACTTATGCATTGTTACTCTACTCTACCTAAGCCAAGAACTGTGAATTCTTTAAAAATTCACTAGTTTTTGATACTTCTCTCTTTCTTCAATCCTCATTGGTGGCTCCATCAACATACTAAACCAATTGATTGGTTGGGGGCCTCTACCGTGAACAAAGAATCAAGCAAATTATAAGATAAGTATAGTGAATTATGATCTTTTCTATAATTTCTCAATGATTCTCTCTTCTCAACCCCTCTCAAGCTTGAGAAGCTTAATTGGTATGGTTTTTGAAATGCTAGTGAAGTTAATTAATTAATCATAGTAAAGAATTACATAAAATTCTACTTATATTTAATTCTAATGGTTTTTCTCTCTTTCTCACTTAAGAAATGGTCATACTCATGACCCTTTTCAATCCAAATGAAGCTTTTCATAAGGCTTTTCTTTAATCCAAGATTAAGCTATGCTTGAGGCCAAATTAATGGCTTTTTTCTATGCTTTAGTTTATGTATATTGATGATTCAATCCATTATGGATTGATGATCCAATTAGAGACCATTCTAATTATTTTTTTAATGATCCAATTAGAGACCATTATGGATTGATGATCCAATTAGAGACCATTCTAATTATTTCCTTAATGATAAGCCTTATCCCTTAGAAAAAATTGGGATTTATCAGTCATAGTAGCGGAGCTATGGCAAAATTTTTATAGAAATTACGCATAACATAATTTCATTCAAAGCATAAAAAGAGGACTTCCTACCATATTCTAGGAACTATCATCCTAGATTAATTAAAAGAATATTATTATGCATGGAGATATAGATGTTTGCATGTAGATGTAGAGATATGGATGTGAGTGTGAATGTGGAGGTGGATGTATGCATGGAGATGTGGATGTATGCATGTAGAAGTAGATGTATAGATGAGGATGTAAATGGAGATGTGGATGGATGCATATAGATGTAGATGTATAGATGTAGATGTGAATGGAGATGTGGATGGATGCATGTTGATGTAGATGTATAGATGTAGATGTGAATGGAGATGTGGATGTATACATGTAGATGTAGATGTATAGATCTAGATGTGGATGTATACATGTAGATGTAGATGTATAGATGTAGATGTGGATGTGGAGGTGGATGGATGCATGTAGATGTAGAGGTATAGATGTAGATGGGAATGGAGATATGGATGTATGCATGTAAATGTAGATGTATAGATGTAGATGTGGATGTGGAGGTGGATGGATACATGTAGATGTAGATGTACAGATGTAGATGTGAATGGAGATGTGGATGTATGCATGTAGATGTAGATGTATAGATGTGGATGTGAATGTGGAGGTGGATGTATGCATATAGATGTAGATGTATGGAGGTGAATGTGAATGTGGATGTAGATGTATGCATAGAGATGTAGATGTATGTAGATGTGAATGTACGCATATAGATGTGGATGTATGGATGTGAATATACGATATGTGATGTGAGGGAATCTGAAGTGATGAGATGGAAATGATGTGATGGGATGAGTATACATATAAATGGAATATGGAATAAGTAATGTAGATTGATGAGGGATAATGTGGAAAAATGAAAGTTAAAATAGAAATTGTATTGTAAACTGTTTGTAAATGCTGTTTGTAAATGATTGTTTTATGTCAAGAATGCTGGGGGGAGCATTTTGACCGTCTTGTGATTAAAGTCGTGATGGTAAAGTTGCAACTGCTGACGGGGAGTCAATGAAGGACGTCTCGCGTAGCAAGGTCGGCCGAGGTCTTAACCAGCCTCGGTGCGATTAAAATGGTGAGCTTCCGGTACGGTGGATGAGGGGCCAAGGAAGCGGCCTATGCGTGAAGCGCTAGGTCACCTGCGAAGGATCCTAGAGGGTGCTGACCATACGGTGCTCGAGCTCTGGGTCGCCTAGGATACCCACGCGTGCGTCGAGGAAGATATTGGAACAGAGTTGGAGTTGTTTTCTGAAATCGGGCATGGATCTGGTTGATTGACCTTGCTGGTCTTCAATGGATGAGTCCATGGCTCTTTATATGGATCTGTTGGTTGATCTTGCTGATCTTCAACGAGAGTCCATCTTGATAAGTGATTATTGCCAAGTATTATGGACTAGGAACTATCGAAACGGCTCCTGAGCGTTCTAGTTGCCAATGATGCCATAGATACTCTGATGAAGGAATGATGGAAAATTAAGAATCAATTGGATAAATTGGAAGATGGTGATCAGTGATACTATGGTTTTATTAAAGGATTGTTTTAAACTGGTTGAATCTGTAAAAAGGCAATTTCATATTGGGTGCGTGAGTGGTGTGACTAGTTTTATTTTTGCATGAACATCTGGCTAGGGGGCCTTGGAACTCTTTTCCTTGGTACCCGGGACAAAACCTAACCAAATTCTTAATTGGATCCCATCACTACAGTGGTTGGGCGGTTGGCTAACCCATGGGATCGGATGGGGTTAGGCTGGACTGATGGATCCGTAAATTGAGACTCAAACTTTTGTTTTTACGATAGATAAAAATAATCCCGGACAGTAACTGTTCTATGGATAGGAATCAACGGCTGTGCCTCTTGAATGGGGAAAAAAGCGTTGATCCCAATGATCCAAGTGCAAGTTTCTTCCTTGATCTGACCAAGTATCTTATAGATGTAATTGGATCAGCCCGATCAAAAATGATCTTGACTACGTTAGAGTAAAAAGTTATCCTGGTGGAATCGCCCGTGTTTTCCGGTAAAGGAAGTTTTTCCGGGTTCAGTTTTGGAACAACCGACGAATTAGTCTCTTATCCGGATATCCGTGGGTGAGGCCCCAAATGTGGGACCCCTGTCCCGCACGAGAAGTGCTACTTCCGCTGCTGGTATCCCGAATCTGTTGCTCGGTGGGAACAGGGATCTTACAGTTGGTATCAGAGCATTTGGTTAATAAAGATCAACTGAGAAGACAAATATATCAAAAATTTATCAAGAAACACAAAAAGGTTATAATTGTGTGAGATAATTCATACAATTTGATATTCAAACTGAAATTCGTAATTTGGTCTTCAGATGGAAGTACCGCAATTATATAGAATCCCTGACTTGCTTGAGGCCTAGACATGATAGTATTTACCTTATAATTCCAAGGGTCGTGTGACTACCCGTATATACCGAGAGTATACTGCAGCTCTTTACTTATAGTATATACGAGTAAATCTAAGACTTGAAATTATAAGCGTTAATGCTATCCAGATGATGATTTTGAATGTGATTGATATGATTTTTAATTCTGTTTGAGAATTGATGAATTGATTTGGATTCTGATTGAAAATGCTGATTGAAAAATGTTGATTTTTAAAAATTAGTTGAAATATAATGAAACCACAATGAGGGAGAATGGGACGAGTCCCTGTGATGATATTCATAACTAGAATGATGATAACGAATTCAGCAAATCACTATGAGATTAGTGGGTTGTGCTGTCAGATTACTACTGTTAATACTTGACCAGTAGATCAAGTTAAGGAATGTCAAATTGAGAACTTGCTTGACTGAAATTTCCGTGGAGGAATGTTCCGAAGGAAACTTTTCGGTCTAATGGACCATTATCATGTTAAAGATATGAATGATATAATCTAAATGAATTGTTATTTATTGATGAGTTCTATATAAGGGATATTTATCCCAGTGTTCTGTTGGGTTGACCAGAATATAAGGAACCCCAGAATAAAATTGGATCTTAAGAAAAAGAGCTGTCCTCTACCTTGTGAGATGAGGACATCTCGCACTTTTTAAGTGGGGTAGATGTAAGATTCCTCCCCAACCTTCGAGGTATACAGGAGTAAGAATATCCCTTTCTGATCTTATAATTATTCCCTCTCTAAAATAAAAGAAAGTTTCTGTTTAAAAAAGGAAGACCCTTTCCCTAGAATACTTCTCAGGAGTCCCACCTGTTCTAAGGATTTAGAACAACGAATCCAGAAGTGAGAATCGGTGTTTTGGATACCAAGGTTTTGGTTTTCATTCGAGTACGGCCCAAAAGAAGCTCTTTATCTCTTGGGAAGTATAAGAAGTTATCCCCTAGATATTGTGACCCTTATATCTGAATTCAATAAAAGTAGGTGACTTAGCCTACAAGTTTCTTTTATCTCCTCATCTCAAAATTCTTAATGCCTTCTATAGAAAAATGTGTCAAACACAAATCATGGAAAGACGGTAAAACTTCAGTGGCAAGTTACCGTTGGCTTCTAGGTTACGCTAGCTCCTTCCTTTACATAAGTCGTAACTTTTACTTGTCGCTCACAGTAATCTTACTCCCCTCAATCTCCTTCATGGCTTGGCAACAGGAATTAGTTTTATCCCTGATGATTTCTCACCTTCAAGACGCAAGAGAGTCTGTGAAGAAAGACTTTATAGAACAGTATGAGCGCTCACTTTTTCCTCACCTAGGAACTTCTGTAGCTCAGACCAAATGGCGGACCTATCAAAACATAACTAGGGTAACACCCTGGGGTCAGCAGCACTTTCGTAACAATGTCCGCTTGGCCATGGTTATTGAAGCTTTGGGTTTGGGTCCCCGATACTACTGCGTCATGAGATCAAGGCATCTTGGGTTTTCTGAGCGGGTCTTCTTACTGGCGTGTTTTCTTCCTCATGAGAAGATATGCCTTTACCCCGTTTTTGGCTTGCCTCTCAGAGGTCCTTTTGTTAGATCACCTCATACCACTGAGATAGGTGCGGCAATAACCAGCAGAATCATTCCCATAGATGAGTTACCCTATACTTGTGCAGCTTGTGAGGACTGCTTTTGTGACCATATGATGGACGGGCTTATGGAAGTGTAAAGAGTTCTTCTATCTTTACTGTATAAGTTCCGAGAATGAATAAAGTTTAAATCTTGTTCTTATTTTGAATCTTGCTCTCTTTAAGACTTTTCTTGGTGGTTAATCTTGATTAAAATTTTTCTCTAAGTCTCATATTCGTGCATCTTGCGAAATTATCACAAGTTGCGAGATGAGGACATCTCGCGTTTTTTAAGTGGGGTAGAATGTAAGATTCCTCCCCCAACCCCCTTTTTGATGTCTAGTATCTTCCCCTGTAAACAATCCCTCTTCAGAAATATAAAGACCTTGTTTCTAATTGTTTTAGCCTAGAGAGAGAAAATTCTTCTAGAGAGAGAATATTCAGATTATGAATATTTTTGGATAGAAAAATAACTCATCTTATTAAAATAAGTTCCCCTGAAACAGAAATTCAAAAAAGAATTTTTCAATGTGCAATTGGAATTAATTGGAAATAGGTATAAAGAACCTTAGTCTAAGGGTCTAGATTTTCAAAAATTTTTAGATTATGGTCCAATTAAGGTTCCTATGGGCCAATAGCATCAATCCATGTGTAGGGAGGAGATAAATCCAATTTGTAAAAGAAGATACCCAAAAATGAGTAAATGCTCACATAAGATAAAGAGTTGAAAATGTACAAGGTTTATTAGTAAAAAACTATGAGCAATATTAAAAATATGAGATATTTTGGGTATCCAAAAATGAGTAAATGCTCACATAAGATGAAGAGTTGAAAATGTACAAGGTTTATTAGTAAAAAAAAACTATGAGCAATATTAAAATGATTCCATTATGACACATATGTAAGGAAGGGGAGTTCTTTAAAGGAGGTGCATATTTCACATAAGATGAAGAGTTGAAAATGTACAAGATTTATTAGTAAAAAACTATGAGTAATATTAAAATGATTCCATTATGACACATATGTAAGGAAGGGGAGTTCTTTAAAGGAGGTGCATATTTCACATAAGATGAAGAGTTGAAAATGTACAAGGTTTATTAGTAAAAAAAAACTATGAGCAATATTAAAATGATTCCATTATGACACATATGTAAGGAAGGGGAGTTCTTTAAAGGAGGTGCATATTTCACATGCTTGAATGAGTTTTAAACTCATAAAAATGGAGATATTTCATCTCTCCTCTCTCCTCATTCAAGTCTAGTTCCAAAAAGTTAGCTTAACTGACCTAAAAATGGTCAAATATTGACCAAACTGATTTAGAAAATTCTAGAATCAGTTTGTTTGGTTAGGAGCTCAATTTTTCCTATAAATAGAAGCCTCCCCCTTATTGTAAAATATATAGTGTCTTATGCTTTGTTACTCTACTCCACCTAAGCCAAAATATATAGTGTCTTATGCTTTGTTACTCTACTCCACCTAAGCCAAAATATATAGTGTCTTATGCTTTGTTACTCTACTCCACCTAAGCCAAAATATATAGTGACTTATGCATTGTTACTCTACTCTACCTAAGCCAAGAACTGTGAATTCTTTAATAATTCACTAGTTTTTGATACTTCTCTCTTTCTTCAATCCTCATTGGTGGCTCCATCAACATACTAAACCAATTGATTGGTTGGGGGCCTCTACCGTGAACAAAGAATCAAGCAAATTATAAGATAAGTATAGTGAATTATGATCTTTTCTATAATTTCTCAATGATTCTCTCTTCTCAACCCCTCTCAAGCTTGAGAAGCTTAATTGGTATGGTTTTTGAAATGCTAGTGAAGTTAATTAATTAATGATAGTAAAGAATTACATAAAATTCTACTTATATTTAATTCGAATGGTTTTTCTCTCTTTCTCACTTAAGAAATGGTCATACTCATGACCCTTTTCAATCCAAATGAAGCTTTTCATAAGGCTTTTCTTTAATCCAAGATTAAGCTATGCTTGAGGCCAAATTAATGGCTTTTTTCTATGCTTTAGTTTATGTATATTGATGATTCAATCCATTATGGATTGATGATCCAATTAGAGACCATTCTAATTATTTTCTTAATGATCCAATTAGAGACCATTATGGATTGATGATCCAATTAGAGACCATTCTAATTATTTCCTTAATGATAAGCCTTATCCCTTAGAAAAAATTGGGATTTATCAGTCATAGTAGCGGAGCTATGGCAAAATTTTTATAGAAATTACGCATAACATAATTTCATTCAAAGCATAAAAAGAGGACTTCCTACCATATTCTAGGAACTTTCATCCTAGATTAATTAAAAGAATATTATTATGCATGGAGATATAGATGTTTGCATGTAGATGTAGAGGTATGGATGTGAGTGTGAATGTGGAGGTGGATGTATGCATGGAGATGTGGATGTATGCATGGAGAAGTAGATGTATAGATGAGGATGTAAATGGAGATGTGGATGTAGATGTGGATGTGGAGGTGGATGGATACATGTAGATGTAGATGTACAGATGTAGATGTGAATGGAGATGTGGATGTATGCATGTAGATGTAGATGTATAGATGTGGATGTATACATGTAGATGTAGATGTATAGATGTAGATGTATACATGTAGATGTAGATGTATAGATGTGGATGTGAATGTGGAGGTGGATGTATGCATATAGATGTAGATGTATGGAAGTGAATGTGAATGTGGATGTAGATGTATGCATAGAGATGTAGATGTATGTAGATGTGAATGTACGCATATAGATGTGGATGTATGGATGTGAATATACGATATGTGATGTGAGGGAATCTGAAGTGATGAGATGGAAATGATGTGATGGGATGAGTATACATATAAATGGAATATGGAATAAGTAATGTAGATTGATGAGGGATAATGTGGAAAAATGAAAGTTAAAATAGAAATTGTATTGTAAACTGTTTGTAAATGCTGTTTGTAAATGATTGTTTTATGTCAAGAATGCTGGGGGGAGCATTTTGACCGTCTTGTGATTAAAGTCGTGATGGTAAAGTTGCAACTGCTGACGGGGAGTCAATGAAGGACGTCTCGCGTAGCAAGGTCGGTCGAGGTCTTGACCAGCCTCGGTGCGATTAAAATGGTGAGCTTCCGGTACGGTGGATGAGGGGCCAAGGAAGCGGCCTATGCGTGAAGCGCTAGGTCACCTGCGAAGGATCCTAGAGGGTGCTGACCATACGGTGCTCGAGCTCTAGGTCGCCTAGGATACCCACGCGTGCGTCGAGGAAGATATTGGAACAGAGTTGGAGTTGTTTTCTGAAATCGGGCATGGATCTGGTTGATTGACCTTGCTGGTCTTCAATGGATGAGTCCATGGCTCTTTATATGGATCTGTTGGTTGATCTTGCTGATCTTCAACGAGAGTCCATCTTGATAAGTGATTATTGCCAAGTATTATGGGCTAGGAACTATCGAAACGGCTCCTGAGCATTCTAGTTGCCAATGATGCCATAGATACTCTGATGAAGGAATGATGGGAAATTAAGAATCAATTGGATAAATTGGAAGATGGTGATCAGTGATACTATGGTTTTATTAAAGGATTGTTTTAAACTGGTTGAACCTGTAAAAAGGCAATTTCATATTGGGTGCGTGAGTGGTGTGACTAGTTTTATTTTTGCATGAACATCCGGCTAGGGGGCCTTGGAACTCTTTTCCTTGGTACCCGGGACAAAACCTAACCAAATTCTTAATTGGATCCCATCACTACAGTGGTTGGGCGGTTGGCTAACCCATGGGATCGGATGGGGTTAGGCTGGACTGATGGATCCGTAAATTGAGACTCAAACTTTTGTTTTTACGATAGATAAAAATAATCCCGGACAGTAACTGTTCTATGGATAGGAATCAACGGCTGTGCCTCTTGAATGGGGGAAAAAGCGTTGATCCCAATGATCCAAGTGCAAGTTTCTTCCTTGATCTGACCAAGTATCTTATAGATGTAATTGGATCAGCCCGATCAGAAATGATCTTGACTACGTTAGAGTAAAAAGTTATCCTGGTGGAATCGCCCGTGTTTTCCAGTAAAGGAAGTTTTTTCGGGTTCGGTTTTGGAACAACCGACAAATTAGTCTCTTATCCGGATATCCGTGGGTGAGGCCCCGAATGTGGGACCCCTGTCCCGCACGAGAAGTGCTACTTCCGCTGCTAGTATCCCGAATCTGTTGCTCGGTGGGAACAGGGATCTTACAGTTTTGAACTAACAAGTACGACCTTGTACTAGCATCAGTGACCGTATTATGGATGTAGTCTAAAGGAACTTTCGACCATTTGGTAGTTAGACTAATTAATGAACAAAAGACCTAGGATACTCATTAATTCAAGTAGAATTAGAACCCTAGATGCTGAAATATACATGCTTTGAGTTTTAGATTTTTTTTTTGAAATACCTTATATTTTTCAAGTCCACATAGTGGATGAGATCTTAGAGGTAATTAAAGAAACCAACCCAAGACTGCTTTTCACGTGATGCCGTTAGAGGTCTATAATGGTAATCTTGACATGAATTGGTTAGAAACAAATAATGCTAACCATAATTGTGAGATTGCAAAAGTCTCAAGAAGTACTATACTCTCAGGGAGACTATGCACAAGACTCAGGGAGACTTGGCAAGTCTCAATTGTAAAAGGGCCCTATAAAAAATCAAAGGGTGTTAATAGCTAAACTCATTGAAGTCAATGATGATATTAAAAGAGGGACCGAGACTGACAATAGGAGATAGAGAATCTCTTCATGGAATAGCTTCTACTCAAATGCCATTCACATAGGGAAATTGACTATGAGATAGGGTTTATTAAAGGAACACAACTATTGGCTAATGGGCATGAAAAATATTAGTGCCTGAGTGCAAAGAACTTGAAGAAACAAATAATGAGGCAAGGATTCATCAGGCCCGAGTGTATCACCTTGGGAAATTTTGACCCTATTTTAGAAGAAAAAGGATGGAACCTTCCAGTTATGCATCACCTATAGAGGTCTAAATCAACTCACTGTGAAAAATAAGTATCCTACCCGTTCTAGGAGATTGATGAAAATCAAAGACTGACATGAAATCAGTTGATTAGGAAATTAGAGTAAAAAAAGAGTGATATTCCAAAGACGACATTTGATCCAAGTAGGGACTATCATGCTATTGCGATAGCCTTCAACAAGCTCGTGCAGGATATATTCAGGAAGAAGCTAGACAATCATGCCTTGATGTTCTGTGTGATGATATTCTAATCTACTTTAAGGATGGGAAAGAGCACTAAAACCAAGTTACAAAAGTTTTAGAAATCCTAAGGGAGCACCAGAAAGAATGTGTACCTTCTTTATAGACAATATAGTGAATATATATATGGGATTCATTGTCTCCAAAGATGGAGTATCTCTAGACCTAGCCAACCATATCTCTATTTCGGACTATTCACAGATAGCCACACCTTTAACCAAGCTATGTGAAAAGAATGCAGAAGTAGTTTGGGAATAAGGAGTTTCAACAAAATCAAGAGTGGCTCTCATAACTGCACCCATCCTTCAACTATTAGCAAACTCCTCTCACAAAAGGGAAACTAGTTGGAAACCAATAGCTTACACTTCTAGGGAACTCAAGAATTATGAGATAAATTATGCTACTCACGACCTAGAACTTTGGTTGTAATTCATGCCCTTATGCTATAGCGATACTATCCTACTAAGTAGTAAGAAGTTCATGCCTACTATAGACCATAAGAGCTTCAAGTGGATTTTTATCCAGCCAAATCTAACATAATGTAAGGGTGCCGGATAGAGGTCTTATCATAGTTGATTTTGAAATCAAATACAGACAGGGCAAAGATAATGTAGTTGCAGATGCATTGAGTAAGGAGTCCTTTTATGGTTGCAATCTATATGCCAAGTAAACCTTTGGTTATGGAAATGAACCACAAAATCAGCCTTAGACGAGTATTTGAGCATATTTTACAACTCAGGGCCCAAACAATCCATTGAGAGAAAGGTAAGAGAATCAATTCACTTTGAGAAAGAGAAGAGGCACAAAAAAGCCACAAGGATAGATGCTTATTCTATCAGTTAAGTATGTGCATGCGAAACGTTAAAATGAGTTAAGAGATCGAATCATGAAGCTTATGATGCATTATCAGCCATACCTCCAAGATAATTGATGCTACAAAGGGGTTCAGTTTGAGCGTGATTGAAGAAGGATGTACTCAGGTATGTCATTAGTAGGAAACATTTAGTTTGGTGTGGAAAGAATCCCCAACAAAAGATACCAATTGGGAACATGAGCCTAAGTTGTATTTAGATTATCCCTACCTATTTTCGAGATGAGTGCATCTCGATTTCTAAGGGGGGAAGGATGTAAAATCCCATTATTTCAAATTTCATTAAAAAAAAGGAGAGAATGACTAGCGCTGTCGACCACCCTTGATGCTAATCCCCAAATGATGACATGGCTGGAGCCCCCTCGTTGTTTTCTTCCTTACTAGTGTTGTTCTGGCTTGTCTTGTCCTCCCCACCCACCATCCACGCTTGCATGCTATCCGATTGTATCGTTTTTCCTCTATTATCGGTGCTGACTTCCTTGTTCTCATGTGCACGATCGTGTCTTTTCCTCTACCGTTGGTGCTTCCTTGATCCTTCTCATGCGCACCGTTTCATCCCCCCTCTTGTACTTATAAAGACACTGCCCCCCCTCCCTTGGACTCATAATAGTAGCATTAACCCTTGCTCTCTCACTAGCCTCATTACTCTCCCTTGCCACAGCCAACCCCCTCTCCACTCTCTCAACTTTACGTCAACCCCCTGATAGTTTTGCCCTCTTGCGAACCCTTCTCCTCTCGTCTCAAAGATGGCCCTCTCGCTTTTAATTTGTGACTCCCTTGCACCCCCCCCTCTCAGCTTGTCTCCTCGCCAGCCACCCCCTCAACCACTCATGCCTTATCATCAAGGCTATATTTCCATCATCGTGACCACTACCTCTTGTCTTACACACCCGACAACCTCTTCAGATTGGTTCAAGTGATTCCATCTTTGTCGTACATCTCCGGCCATCTCTTCTACCCTGATCTGTTTCATGCCATGATGTCACCTCATGGGTGAGCCATCTTCTTGCCTCAATCACCTTCCTAGACCCATGGCTTCCATTGGTCAACATCGTGTCCATCCACATGCTCCCATGCCTTAGCCCACGAGACCGCCTCACCACCTCTTGGCCTCTTGTCGGATCACACGCTTCTTTGGCAGTAATTTATCTTATGAGCTTTACCTTTCGTTCAATCGCCACCTCTCATCTTATCACAACTATCACTTCCTAACCTCATGCCAACCGCCCTTCTCCAGGCAATGTAGAAAGACTAGCCCCAAAACAAACGGAGAAGACATAATTATGTTCATAACTCAAGGTCGACGGTGGGTGGCAGCAGTGAACCATGCGTATAGTGAGACGAGACCAGCTGGTTCTCAATAATGCAATACGGGTTTGTAAAGGATAAGGTATGAGATAGGGTGATGTGAAAGAGATGAGATAAAATATGCACTACTCCCAGGCAACATATAATGTGAATGTAGATTATCAATTACTACTTGGATTTAGGTTAGCCATCTTCATTCTCTCTTCGTTTCTATTTGGAACTGTAAGTAAGTTGATCTTAACTCAAAATATTTTACTTCACTACTTGGGATCATAGTTTAAATTGGTTTGTTGATGAGGACTTGAGCTGATTGATGAGGAGTTGAGATCATTGATAAAACGCTTAAAAAAATATTTTTACTCTCGTTAATTGTCTTGGGTTATGACCAAATTTAAAATAATGATACAAAATTGGTCTATCCATCAGAAGATAGGATATGAGCTCCCAAGACCTAGCTAGGATTTGGTTTGGTAATGCAATGTTTACAACTATGTCTCGACTTGATTTGAGTACTAGGATAAGATATTAATTATTATCCATTGATTAAAAATTAAGATTGTTTATTATAGAAAGGTGACTGCTCTCTTTATAGAAGGTGATTGCGTTATGTGGAATTCTTTACGTTGGCGTCATAAAGATGTTGACAAAACATGGACTCAAAATGTGAATGATGAATTTGTGAACTAGGAAAATTCACCCTAGGGTAACCATTCTGACTAGATTGGTTTGGGGAACCCATTTCGATGTGATCTAGTGAATTTTCGGGGCAACTGGGTACTCCCCACCCAAGGTGACCGAATTTGGAAATACTTAGATATCGAGAAAACCGCCTTCATTGGGTAACCCACCACGGGGCGGGGCGGGGCGAGGGTTCTTTCTAGTAGTTACAAGCCTGAGCTAGAAAGGTCTTCCATAGCAAGAAGAGGGTGAAGGAGACACTTCTCTTTCTACTATTCGAGTGATTTTTCCCCACGACAGTCGTAAGCTCTAGATTGTTTTGTGACTCGGTAGTGAGCCGAGGGATTGGAGATGGATGTAACTCGGGACGCTGAGCATTTGAAATTATGGTTGTTGTGATGAATTTCTGACTCTGTGTGGAATGACTCGAGGGATAAAGGAAACTATGCACAAGAATAAATAAATAAATCATGTTATAGTTTGCATCAATGATAACAATGTGCCTAGTAATTCAAGAAAACCTCATAGATGAACGGTTTTAGTAACTGAGAAATGGGTGGTCGGGTGCACCTGATGAGTTGGGTGTTTTCTCACAAGAGACTAGAGACCGAAAAGATATCCTTGACATATTCCGTAGGACCCCCAACCTTGTGGATATTGCTTATGAATCGGATCGTCCAGGAGAGGCACCGATGAGATATCTCTCACAATGGGTTGGGATTGATCTTACCGAGTGAGGTGCTGTCTCTTTACTCGTGGTGACGAGATGGGGTGGTATCTTATAGGTAGGTAGTATATCAAAGCCAAGTTTGTAGTATTAAGGACTCTTAAACTTATAGTTTTGAACTAACGAGTACGACCTTGTACTAGCATCAATGACCGTATTATCGATGTAGTCTAAAGAAACCCTCGACCATTTGGTAGTTAGACTAATTGTTGAACAAAAGACCTAGGATACTCATTAATTCAAGTAGGATTAGAACCCTAGATGCTGAAATATACATGCTTTGAGTTTTAGATTTTTTTTGAAATACCTTATATTTTTCAAGTCCACATAGTGGATGAGACCTTAGAGGTAATTAAAAAAACCAATGCAAGACTGCTTTTCACGTGATGCCGTTAGAGGTCTATAATGGTAATCTTGACATGAATTGGTTAGAAACAAATAATGCTCCACAATTGTGAGACTAGAAAAGTCTCAAGAAGTACTATACTCTCAGGGAGACTATGCACAAGACTCAGGGAGACTTGGCAAGTCTCAATTAATAAAAACAGGCAAATTGTAAAAGGGCTCTAGGAAAAATCAAAGGGTGTTCATAGCTAAACTCATTGAAGTCAATGATGATATTAAAAGAGGGAACGAGACTGACAATAGGAGATAGAGAATCTCTTTATGGAATAGCTTCTACTCAAATGCCATTCACATAGGGAAATTGACTACGAGATAGGGTTTATTCAAGGAACACAACTATTGGCTAATGGGCATAAAAAATATTAGTGCCTGAGTGCAAAGAACTTGAAGAAACGAATTTGACAAATAATGAGGAAAGGATTCATCAGGCCCGAGTGTATCACCTTGGGAAATTTTGACCCTATTTTAGAAGAAAAAGGATGGAACCTTCTAGTTATGCATCACCTATAGAGGTCTAAACCAACTCTCTGTGAAAAATAAGTATCCTACCCGTTCTAGGAGATTGATGAAAATCAAAGACTGACATGAAGTCAATTGATTAGGAAATTAGAGTAAAAAAAGAGTGATATTCCAAAGATGACATTTGATCCAAGTAGGGACTATCATGCTGTTGCGTTGACTAATAGCCTTCAACAAGCTCATGCAAGATATATTCAGGAAGAAGCTAGACAATCATGCCTTGATGTTCTGTGTGATGATATTCTAATCTACTTTAAGGATGGGAAAGAGCACTAAAACCAAGTTACAAAAGTTTTAGAAATCCTAAGGGAGCACCAGAAAGAATGTGTACCTTCTTTATAGACAATATAGTGAATATATATATGGGATTCATTGTCTCCAAAGATGGAGTCTCTGTAGACCTAGCCAAAAAACAAGATATAGGGAAATGGCCTAAATCGTCCAACATCAAGGCAACTCAAGGATCTCTTGGTAACATAGAGTGGTACCATATCTCTATTTCGGACTATTCACAGATAGCCACACCTTTAACCAAGCTATGTGAAAAGAATGCAGAAGTAGTTTGGGAATAAGGAGTTTCAACAAAATCAAGAGTGCTCTCATAACTACACCCATCCTTCAACTATTAGTAAACTCCTCTCACAAAAAGGGAAACTAGTTGGAAAACCAATTGCTTACACTTCAAGGGAACTCAAGGATTATGAGATAAATTATGCTACTCACGACCTAGAACTTTGGTTGTATTTCATGCCCTTATGCTATAGCGACACTATCCTACTAAGTAAGAAGTTCATGCATACTTTAGACCATAAGAGCTTCAAGTGGATTTTTATCCAGCCAGATCTAACATAATGTAAGGGTGCCGGATAGAGGTCTTTGCTAATGGAAATGAACCACAAAATCAGCCTTGGACGAGTATTTGAGCATATTTTACAACTCAGGGCCCAAAAAATCCATTGAGAGAAAGAGAAGAGAATCAACTCACTTTGAGAAAGAGAAGAGGCACAAAAAAGCCACAAGGATAGATGCTTATTATATCAGTTAAGAATGTGCATGCCAAACGTTAAAATGAGTTAAGAGATCGAATCATGAAGCTTATGATGTACCATCATCCATACCTCCAAGATATTTCATGATACTAAATGTTCTACATAGGAGTTTATTTTGAGCGTGATTGAAGAAGGATGTACTCAGGTATATTATCCAATGCCTAGGTTGTGGGAGAAACAAGGCTAAAGGAGTAAACATGCCAAGCAACCTGATGAGAAAATTATTATGCCATCCCAAAGCACTTTGGAGATTCAACGAGACAAAATCCTTAGTTGTAGAGGAATTGCTCTTAGAAAGAGTCATTAGGAAACATTTAGTTTGGTGTTATAGGTAGATAGTATATCAAAGCCAAGTTTGTAGTATTAAGGACTCTTAAACTTATAGTTTTGAACTAACGAGTACGACCTTATACTAGCATCAGTGACCGTATTATCGATGTAGTCTAAAGGAACTTTCGACCATTTGGTAGTTAGACTAGTTAATGAACAAAAGACCTAGGATACTCATTAATTCAAGTAGGATTAGAACCCTAGATGCTGAAATATACATGCTTTGAGTTTTAGATTTTTTTTTTGAAATACCTTATATTTTTCAAGTCCACATAGTGGATGAGACCTTAGAGGTAATTAAAAAAACCAACCCAAGACTGCTTTTCACGTGATGCCGTTAGAGGTCTATAATGGTAATCTTGACATGAATTGGTTAGAAACAAATAATGCTAACCACAATTGTGAGACTAGAAAAGTCTCAAGAAGTACTATACTCTCAGGGAGACTATGCACAAGACTCAGGGAGACTTGGCAAGTCTCAATTAATAAAAACAGGCAAATTGTAAAAGGGCCCTATAAAAAATCAAAGGGTGTTCATAGCTAAACTCATTGAAGTCAATGATGATATTAAAAGAGGGACCGAGACTGACAATAGGAGATAGAGAATCTCTTCATGGAATAGCTTCTACTCAAATGCCATTCACATAGGGAAATTGACTATGAGATAGGGTTTATTAAAGGAACACAACTATTGGCTAATGGGCATGAAAAATATTAGTGCCTGAGTGCAAAGAACTTGAAGAAACAAATAATGAGGCAAGGATTCATCAGTATCACCTTGGGAAATTTCGACCCTATTTTAGAAGAAAAAGGATGGAACCTTCCAGTTATGCACCACCTATAGAGGTCTAAATCAACTCACTGTGAAAAATAAGTATCCTACCCGTTCTAGGAGATTGATGAAAATCAAAGACTGACATGAAGTTAGTTGATTAGGAAATTAGAGTAAAAAAAGAGTGATATTCCAAAGACGACATTTGATCCAAGTAGGGACTATCATGCTGTTGCGTTGACTAATAGCCTTCAACAAGCTCATGCAAGATATATTCAGGAAGAAGCTAGACAATCATGCCTTGATGTTCTGTGTGATGATATTCTAATCTACTTTAAGGATGGGAAAGAGCACTAAAACCAAGTTACAAAAGTTTTAGAAATCCTAAGGGAGCACCAGAAAGAATGTGTACCTTCTTTATAGACAATATAGTGAATATATATATGGGATTCATTGTCTCCAAAGATGGAGTCTCTGTAGACCTAGCCAAAAAACAAGATATAGGGAAATGGCCTAAATCGTCCAACATCAAGGCAACTCAAGGATCTCTTGGTAACATAGAGTGGTACCATATCTCTATTTCGGACTATTCACAGATAGCCACACCTTTAACCAAGCTATGTGAAAAGAATGCAGAAGTAGTTTGGGAATAAGGAGTTTCAACAAAATCAAGAGTGGCTCTCATAACTGCACCCATCCTTCAACTATTAGCAAACTCCTCTCACAAAAGGGAAACTAGTTGGAAACCAATAGCTTACACTTCTAGGGAACTCAAGAATTATGAGATAAATTATGCTACTCACGACCTAGAACTTTGGTTGTAATTCATGCCCTTATGCTATAGCGACACTATCCTACTAAGTAGTAAGAAGTTCATGCCTACTATAGACCATAAGAGCTTCAAGTGGATTTTTATCCAGCCAAATCTAACATAATGTAAGGGTGCTGGATAGAGGTCTTATCATAGTTGATTTTGAAATCAAATACAGACAGGGCAAAGATAATGTAGTTGCAGATGCATTGAGTAAGGAGTCCTTTTATGGTTGCAATCTATATGCCAAGTAAACCTTTGGTTATGGAAAATAACCACAAAATCAGCCTTAGACGTGTATTTGAGCATATTTTACAACTCAGGGCCCAAACAATCCATTGAGAGAAAGGTAAGAGAATCAATTCACTTTGAGAAAGAGAAGAGGCACAAAAAAGCCACAAGGATAGATGCTTATTCTATCAGTTAAGTATGTGCATGCGAAACGTTAAAATGAGTTAAGAGATTGAATCATGAAGCTTATGATGCATTATCAGCCATACCTCCAAGATAATTGATGCTACAAAGGGGTTCAGTTTGAGCGTGATTGAAGAAGGATGTACTCAGGTATGTCATTAGTAGGAAACATTTAGTTTGGTGTGGAAAGAATTCCCAACAAAAGATACCAATTGGGAACATGAGCCTAAGTTGTATTTAGATTATCCCTACCTATTTTCGAGATGAGTGCATCTCGATTTCTAAGGGGGGAAGGATGTAAAATCCCATTATTTCAAATTTCATTAAAAAAAAGGAGAGAATGACTAGCGCTGTCGACCACCCTTGATGCTAATCCCCAAATGATGACATGGCTGGAGCCCCCTCGTTGTTTTCTTCCTTACTAGTGTTGTTCTGGCCTGTCTTGTCCTCCCCACCCACCATCCACGCTTGCATGCTATCCGATTGTGTCGTTTTTCCTCTATTATCGGTGCTGACTTCCTTGTTCTCATGTGCACGATCGTGTCTTTTCCTCTACCGTTGGTGCTTCCTTGATCCTTCTCATGCGCACCGTTTCATCCCCCCTCTTGTACTTATAAAGACACTGCCCCCCCTCCCTTGGACTTATAATAGTAGCATTAACCCTTGCTCTCTCACTAGCCTCATTACTCTCCCTTGCCACAGCCAACCCCCTCTCCACTCTCTCAGCTTTACGTCAACCCCCTGATAGTTTTGCCCTCTTGCGAACCCTTCTCCTCTCGTCTCAACAAAGATGGCCCTCTCGCTTTTAATTTGTGACTCCCTTGCACCCCCCCCTCTCAGCTTGTCTCCTCGCCAGCCACCCCCTCAACCACTCGTGCCTTATCATCAAGGCTATATTTCCATCATCGTGACCACTACCTCTTGTCTTACACACCCGACAACCTCTTCAGATTGGTTCAAGTGATTCCATCTTTGTCGTACATCTCCGGCCATCTCTTCTACCCTGATCTGTTTCATGCCATGATGTCACCTCATGGGTGAGCCATCTTCTTGCCTCAATCACCTTCCTAGACCCATGGCTTCCATTGGTCAACATCGTGTCCATCCACATGCTCCCATGCCTTAGCCCACGAGACCGCCTCACCACCTCTTGGCCTCTTGTCGGATCACACGCTTCTTTGGCAGTAATTTATCTCATGAGCTTTACCTTTCGTTCAATCGCCACCTCTCATCTTATCACAACTATCACTTCCTAACCTCATGCCAACCGCCCTTCTCCAGGCAATGTAGAAAGACTAGCCCCAAAACAAACGGAGAAGACATAATTATGTTCATAACTCAAGGTCGACGGTGGGTGGCAGCAGTGAACCATGCGTATAGTGAGACGAGACCAGCTGGTTCTCAATAATGCAATACGGGTTTGTAAAGGATAAGGTATGAGATAGGGTGATGTGAAAGAGATGAGATAAAATATGCACTACTCCCAGGCAACATATAATGTGAATGTAGATTATCAATTACTACTTGGATTTAGGTTAGCCATCTTCATTCTCTCTTCGTTTCTATTTGGAACTGTAAGTAAGTTGATCTTAACTCAAAATATTTTACTTCACTACTTGGGATCATAGTTTAAATTGGTTTGTTGATGAGGACTTGAGCTGATTGATGAGGAGTTGAGATCATTGATAAAACGCTTAAAAAAATATTTTTACTCTCGTTAATTGTCTTGGGTTATGACCAAATTTAAAATAATGATACAAAATTGGTCTATCCATCAGAAGATAGGATATGAGCTCCCAAGACCTAGCTAGGATTTGGTTTGGTAATGCAATGTTTACAACTATGTCTCGACTTGATTTGAGTACTAGGATAAGATATTAATTATTATCCATTGATTAAAAATTAAGATTGTTTATTATAGAAAGGTGACTGCTCTCTTTATAGAAGGTGATTGCGTTATGTGGAATTCTTTACATTGGCGTCATAAAGATGTTGACAACACATGGACTCAAAATCTCAGCTCAAAATGTGAATGATGAATTTGTGAACTAGGAAAATTCACCCTAGGGTAACCATTCTGACTAGATTGGTTTGGGGAACCCATTCCGATGTGATCTAGTGAATTTTCGGGGCAACTGGGTACTCCCCACCCAGGGTGACCGAATTTGGAAATACTTAGATATCGAGAAAACCGCCTTCATTGGGTAACCCACCCCCACGGGGCGGGGCGGGGCGAGGGTTCTTTCTAGTAGTTACAAGCCTGAGCTAGAAAGGTCTTCCATAGCAAGAAGAGGGTGAAGGAGACACTTCTCTTTCTACTATTCGAGTGATTTTTCCCCACGACAGTCGTAAGCTCTAGATTGTTTTGTGACTCGGTAGTGAGCCGAGGGATTGGAGATGGATGTAACTCGGGACGCTGAGCATTTGAAATTATGGTTGTTGTGATGAATTTCTGACTCTGTGTGGAATGACTCGAGGGATAAAGGAAACTATGCACAAGAATAAATAAATAAATCATGTTATAGTTTGCATCAATGATAACAATGTGCCTAGTAATTCAGGAAAACCTCATAGATGAATGGTTTTAGTAACTGAGAAATGGGTGGTCGGGTGCACCTGATGAGTTGGGTGTTTTCTCACAAGAGACTAGAGACCGAAAAGATATCCTTGACATATTCCGTAGGACCCCCAACCTTGTGGATATTGCTTATGAATCGGATCGTCCAGGAGAGGCACCGATGAGATATCTCTCACAATGGGTTGGGATTGATCTTACCGAGTGAGGTGCTGCCTCTTTACTCGTGGTGACGAGATGGGGTGGTATCTTATAGGTAGGTAGTATATCAAAGCCAAGTTTGTAGTATTAAGGACTCTTAAACTTATAGTTTTGAACTAACGAGTACGACCTTGTACTAGCATCAATGACTGTATTATCGATGTAGTCTAAAGGAACCTTCGACCATTTGGTAGTTAGACTAATTGTTGAACAAAAGACCTAGGATACTCATTAATTCAAGTAGGATTAGAACCCTAGATGCTGAAATATACATGCTTTGAGTTTTAGATTTTTTTTGAAATACCTTATATTTTTCAAGTCCACATAGTGGATGAGACCTTAGAGGTAATTAAAAAAACCAATGCAAGACTGCTTTTCACGTGATGCCGTTAGAGGTCTATAATGGTAATCTTGACATGAATTGGTTAGAAACAAATAATGCTCCACAATTGTGAGACTAGAAAAGTCTCAAGAAGTACTATACTCTCAGGGAGACTATGCACAAGACTCAGGGAGACTTGGCAAGTCTCAATTAATAAAAACAGGCAAATTGTAAAAGGGCTCTAGGAAAAATCAAAGGGTGTTCATAGCTAAACTCATTGAAGTCAATGATGATATTAAAAGAGGGACCGAGACTGACAATAGGAGATAGAGAATCTCTTTATGGAATAGCTTCTACTCAAATGCCATTCACATAGGGAAATTGACTACGAGATAGGGTTTTATCAAGGAACACAACTATTGGCTAATGGGCATAAAAAATATTAGTGCCTGAGTGCAAAGAACTTGAAGAAACGAATTTGACAAATAATGAGGAAAGGATTCATCAGGCCCGAGTGTATCACCTTGGGAAATTTCGACCCTATTTTAGAAGAAAAAGGATGGAACCTTCTAGTTATGCATCACCTATAGAGGTCTAAACCAACTCTCTGTGAAAAATAAGTATCCTACCCGTTCTAGGAGATTGATGAAAATCAAAGACTGACATGAAGTCAGTTGATTAGGAAATTAGAGTAAAAAAAGAGTGATATTCCAAAGATGACATTTGATCCAAGTAGGGACTATCATGCTGTTGCGTTGACTAATAGCCTTCAACAAGCTCATGCAAGATATATTCAGGAAGAAGCTAGACAATCATGCCTTGATGTTCTGTGTGATGATATTCTAATCTACTTTAAGGATGGGAAAGAGCACTAAAACCAAGTTACAAAAGTTTTAGAAATCCTAAGGGAGCACCAGAAAGAATGTGTACCTTCTTTATAGACAATATAGTGAATATATATATGGGATTCATTGTCTCCAAAGATGGAGTCTCTGTAGACCTAGCCAAAAAACAAGATATAGGGAAATGGCCTAAATCTTCCAACATCAAGGCAACTCAAGGATCTCTTGGTAACATAGAGTGGTACCATATCTCTATTTCGGACTATTCACAGATAGCCACACCTTTAACCAAGCTATGTGAAAAGAATGCAGTAGTTTGGGAATAAGGAGTTTCAACAAAATCAAGAGTGCTCTCATAACTGCACCCATCCTTCAACTATTAGTAAACTCCTCTCACAAAAAGGGAAACTAGTTGGAAAACCAATTGCTTACACTTCAAGGGAACTCAAGGATTATGAGATAAATTATGCTACTCACACCTTGAACTTTGGTTGTATTTCATGCCCTTATGCTATAGCGACACTATCCTACTAAGTAAGAAGTTCATGCATACTTTAGACCATAAGAGCTTCAAGTGGATTTTTATCCAGCCAGATCTAACATAATGTAAGGGTGCCGGATAGAGGTCTTTGCTAATGGAAATGAACCACAAAATCAGCCTTGGACGAGTATTTGAGCATATTTTACAACTCAGGGCCCAAAAAATCCATTGAGAGAAAGAGAAGAGAATCAACTCACTTTGAGAAAGAGAAGAGGCACAAAAAAGCCACAAGGATAGATGCTTATTATATCAGTTAAGAATGTGCATGCCAAATGTTAAAATGAGTTAAGAGATCGAATCATGAAGCTTATGATGTACCATCATCCATACCTCCAAGATATTTCATGATGCTAAATGTTCTACAGAGGAGTTTATTTTGAGCGTGATTGAAGAAGGATGTACTCAGGTATATTATCCAATGCCTAGGTTGTGGGAGGAACAAGGCTAAAGGAGTAAACATGCCAAGCAGCCTGATGAGAAAATTATTATGCCATCCCAAAGCACTTTGGAGATTCAACGAGACAAAATCCTTAGTTGTAGAGAAATTGCTCTTAGAAAGAGTCATTAGGAAACATTTAGTTTGGTGTTATAGGTAGATAGTATATCAAAGCCAAGTTTGTAGTATTAAGGACTCTTAAACTTATAGTTTTGAACTAACGAGTACGACCTTGTACTAGCATCAGTGACCGTATTATCGATGTAGTCTAAAGGAAATTTCGACCATTTGGTAGTTAGACTAATTAATGAACAAAAGACCTAGGATACTCATTAATTCAAGTAGGATTAGAACCCTAGATGCTGAAATATACATGCTTTGAGTTTTAGATTTTTTTTTTGAAATACCTTATATTTTTCAAGTCCACATAGTGGATGAGACCTTAGAGGTAATTAAAAAACCAACGCAAGACTGCTTTTCACGTGATGCCGTTAGAGGTCTATAATGGTAATCTTGACATGAATTGGTTAGAAACAAATAATGCTAACCACAATTGTGAGACTGGAAAAGTCTCAAGAAGTACTATACTCTCAGGGAGACTATGCACAAGACTCAGGGAGACTTGGCAAGTCTTAATTAATAAAAACAGGCAAATTGTAAAAGGGCCCTATAAAAAATCAAAGGGTGTTCATAGCTAAACTCATTGAAGTCAATGATGATATTAAAAGAGGGACCGAGACTGACAATAGGAGATAGAGAATCTCTTCATGGAATAGCTTCTACTCAAATGCCATTCACATAGGGAAATTGACTATGAGATAGGGTTTATTAAATGAACACAACTATTGGCTAATGGGCATGAAAAATATTAGTGCCTGAGTGCAAAGAACTTGAAGAAACAAATAATGAGGCAAGGATTCATCAGGCCCGAGTGTATCACCTTGGGAAATTTCGACCCTATTTTAGAAGAAAAAGGATGGAACCTTCCAGTTATGCATCACCTATAGAGGTCTAAATCAACTCACTGTGAAAAATAAGTATCCTACCCGTTCTAGGAGATTGATGAAAATCAAAGACTGACATGAAATCAGTTGATTAGGAAATTAGAGTAAAAAAAGAGTGATATTCCAAAGACGACATTTGATCCAAGTAGGGACTATCATGCTATTGCGATAGCCTTCAACAGGCTCATGCAGGATATATTCAAGAAGAAGCTAGACAATCATGCCTTGATGTTCTGTGTGATGATATTCTAATCTACTTTAAGGATGGGAAAGAGCACTAAAACCAAGTTACAAAAGTTTTAGAAATCCTAAGGGAGCACCAGAAAGAATGTGTACCTTCTTTATAGACAATATAGTGAATATATATATGGGATTCATTGTCTCCAAAGATGGAGTATCTCTAGACCTAGCCAAAAAACAAGATATAGAAAAATGGCCTAAATCGTCCAACATCAAGGCAACTCAAGGATCTCTTGGTAACATAGAGTGGTACCATATCTCTATTTCGGACTATTCACAGATAGCCACACCTTTAACCAAGCTCTGTGAAAAGAATGCAGAAGTAGTTTGGGAATAAGGAGTTTCAACAAAATCAAGAGTGGCTCTCATAACTGCACCCATCCTTCAACTATTAGCAAACTCCTCTCACAAAAGGGAAACTAGTTGGAAACCAATAGCTTACACTTCTAGGGAACTCAAGAATTATGAGATAAATTATGCTACTCACGACCTAGAACTTTGGTTGTAATTCATGCCCTTATGCTATAGCGACACTATCCTACTAAGTAGTAAGAAGTTCATGCCTACAAGTGGATTTCTATCCAGCCAAATCTAACATAATGTAAGGGTGCCGGATAGAGGTCTTATCATAGTTGATTTTGAAATCAAATACAGACAGGGCAAAGATAATGTAGTTGCAGATGCATTGAGTAAGAAGTCCTTTTATGGTTGCAATCTATATGCCAAGTAAACCTTTGGTTATGGAAATGAACCACAAAATCAGCCTTAGACGAGTATTTGAGCATATTTTACAACTCAGGGCCCAAACAATCCATTGAGAGAAAGGTAAGAGAATCAATTCACTTTGAGAAAGAGAAGAGGCACAAAAAAGCCACAAGGATAGATGCTTATTCTATCAGTTAAGTATGTGCATGCGAAACGTTAAAATGAGTTAAGAGATCGAATCATGAAGCTTATGATGCATTATCAGCCATACCTCCAAGATAATTGATGCTACAAAGGGGTTCAGTTTGAGCGTGATTGAAGAAGGATGTACTCAGGTATGTCATTAGTAGGAAACATTTAGTTTGGTGTGGAAAGAATTCCCAACAAAAGATACCAATTGGGAACATGAGCCTAAGTTGTATTTAGATTATCCCTACCTATTTTCGAGATGAGTGCATCTCGATTTCTAAGGGGGGAAGGATGTAAAATCCCATTATTTCAAATTTCATTAAAAAAAAGGAGAGAATGACTAGCGCTGTCGACCACCCTTGATGCTAATCCCCAAATGATGACATGGCTGGAGCCCCCTCATTGTTTTCTTCCTTACTAGTGTTGTTCTGGCTTGTCTTGTCCTCCCCACCCACCATCCTTGCTTGCATGCTATCCGATTGTGTCGTTTTTCCTCTATTATCGGTGCTGACTTCCTTGTTCTCATGCGCACGATCGTGTCTTTTCCTCTACCGTTGGTGCTTCCTTGATCCTTCTCATGCGCACCGTTTCATCCCCCCTCTTGTACTTATAAAGACACTGCCCCCCCTCCCTTGGACTCATAATAGTAGCATTAACCCTTGCTCTCTCACTAGCCTCATTACTCTCCCTTGCCACAGCCAACCCCCTCTCCACTCTCTCAGCTTTACGTCAACCCCCTGATAGTTTTGCCCTCTTGCAAACCCTTCTCCTCTCGTCTCAAAGATGGCCCTCTCGCTTTTAATTTGTGACTCCCTTGCACCCCCCCTCTCAGCTTGTCTCCTCGCCAGCCACCCCCTCAACCACTCGTGCCTTATCATCAAGGCTATATTTCCATCATCGTGACCACTACCTCTTGTCTTACACACCCGACAACCTCTTCAGATTGGTTCAAGTGATTCCATCTTTGTCGTACATCTCCGGCCATCTCTTCTACCCTCTATTTCATGCCATGATGTCACCTCATGGGTGAGCTATCTTCTTGCCTCAATCACCTTCCTAGACCCATGGCTTCCATTGGTCAACATCGTGTCCATCCACATGCTCCCATGCCTTAGCCCACGAGACCGCCTCACCACCTCTTGGCCTCTTGTCGGATCACACGCTTCTTTGGCAGTAATTTATCTCATGAGCTTTACCTTTCGTTCAATCGCCACCTCTCATCTTATCACAACTATCACTTCCTAACCTCATGCCAACCGCCCTTCTCCAGGCAATGTAGAAAGACTAGCCCCAAAACAAACGGAGAAGACATAATTATGTTCCAAACTCAAGGTCGACGGTGGGTGGCAGCAGTGAACCATGCATATAGTGAGACGAGACCAGCTGGTTCTCAATAATGCAATACGGGTTTGTAAAGGATAAGGTATGAGATAGGGTGATGTGAAAGAGATGAGATAAAATATGCACTACTCCCAGGCAACATATAATGTGAATGTAGATTATCAATTACTACTTGGATTTAGGTTAGCCATCTTCATTCTCTCTTCGTTTCTATTTGGAACTGTAAGTAAGTTGATCTTAACTCAAAATATTTTACTTCACTACTTGGGATCATAGTTTAAATTGGTTTGTTGATGAGGACTTGAGCTGATTGATGAGGAGTTGAGATCATTGATAAAATGCTTAAAAAAATATTTTTACTCTCGTTAATTGTCTTGGGTTATGACCAAATTTAAAATAATGATACAAAATTGGTCTATCCATCAGAAGATAGGATATGAGCTCCCAAGACCTAGCTAGGATTTGGTTTGGTAATGCAATGTTTACAACTATGTCTCGACTTGATTTGAGTACTAGGATAAGATATTAATTATTATCCATTGATTAAAAATTAAGATTGTTTATTATAGAAAGGTGACTGCTCTCTTTATAGAAGGTGATTGCGTTATGTGGAATTCTTTACGTTGGCGTCATAAAGATGTTGACAAAACATGGACTCAAAATGTGAATGATGAATTTGTGAACTAGGAAAATTCACCCTAGGGTAACCATTCTGACTAGATTGGTTTGGGGAACCCATTCCGATGTGATCTAGTGAATTTTCGGGGCAACTGGGTACTCCCCACCCAGGGTGACCGAATTTGGAAATACTTAGATATCGAGAAAACCGCCTTCATTGGGTAACCCACCACGGGGCGGGGCGGGGCGAGGGTTCTTTCTAGTAGTTACAAGCCTGAGCTAGAAAGGTCTTCCATAGCAAGAAGAGGGTGAAGGAGACACTTCTCTTTCTACTATTCGAGTGATTTTTCCCCACGACAGTCGTAAGCTCTAGATTGTTTTGTGACTCGGTAGTGAGCCGAGGGATTGGAGATGGATGTAACTCGGGACGCTGAGCATTTGAAATTATGGTTGTTGTGATGAATTTCTGACTCTGTGTGGAATGACTCGAGGGATAAAGGAAACTGTGCACAAGAATAAATAAATAAATCATGTTATAGTTTGCATCAATGATAACAATGTGCCTAGTAATTCAGGAAAACCTCATAGATGAACGGTTTTAGTAACTGAGAAATGGGTGGTCGAGTGCACCTGATGAGTTGGGTGTTTTCTCACAAGAGACTAGAGATCGAAAAGATATCCTTGACATATTCCGTAGGACCCCCAACCTTGTGGATATTGCTTATGAATCGGATCGTCCAGGAGAGGCACCGATGAGATATCTCTCACAATGGGTTGGGATTGATCTTACCGAGTGAGGTGCTGCCTCTTTACTCGTGGTGACGAGATGGGGTGGTATCTTATAGGTAGGTAGTATATCAAAGCCAAGTTTGTAGTATTAAGGACTCTTAAACTTATAGTTTTGAACTAACGAGTACGACCTTGTAGTAGCATCAATGACCGTATTATCGATGTAGTCTAAAGGAACCTTCGACCATTTGGTAGTTAGACTAATTGTTGAACAAAAGACCTAGGATACTCATTAATTCAAGTAGGATTAGAACCCTAGATGCTGAAATATACATGCTTTGAGTTTTAGATTTTTTTTGAAATACCTTATATTTTTCAAGTCCACATAGTGGATGAGACCTTAGAGGTAATTAAAAAAACCAATGCAAGACTGCTTTTCACGTGATGCCGTTAGAGGTCTATAATGGTAATCTTGACATGAATTGGTTAGAAACAAATAATGCTCCACAATTGTGAGACTAGAAAAGTCTCAAGAAGTACTATACTCTCAGGGAGACTATGCACAAGACTCAGGGAGACTTGGCAAGTCTCAATTAATAAAAACAGGCAAATTGTAAAAGGGCTCTAGGAAAAATCAAAGGGTGTTCATAGCTAAACTCATTGAAGTCAATGATGATATTAAAAGAGGGACCGAGACTGACAATAGGAGATAGAGAATCTCTTTATGGAATAGCTTCTACTCAAATGCCATTCACATAGGGAAATTGACTACGAGATAGGGTTTATTCAAGGAACACAACTATTGGCTAATGGGCATAAAAAATATTAGTGCCTGAGTGCAAAGAACTTGAAGAAACGAATTTGACAAATAATGAGGAAAGGATTCATCAGGCCCGAGTGTATCACCTTGGGAAATTTTGACCCTATTTTAGAAGAAAAAGGATGGAACCTTCTAGTTATGCATCACCTATAGAGGTCTAAATCAACTCTCTGTGAAAAATAAGTATCCTACCCGTTCTAGGAGATTGATGAAAATCAAAGACTGACATGAAGTCAGTTGATTAGGAAATTAGAGTAAAAAAAGAGTGATATTCCAAAGATGACATTTGATCCAAGTAGGGACTATCATGCTGTTGCGTTGACTAATAGCCTTCAACAAGCTCATGCAAGATATATTCAGGAAGAAGCTAGACAATCATGCCTTGATGTTCTGTGTGATGATATTCTAATCTACTTTAAGGATGGGAAAGAGCACTAAAACCAAGTTACAAAAGTTTTAGAAATCCTAAGGGAGCACCAGAAAGAATGTGTACCTTCTTTATAGACAATATAGTGAATATATATATGGGATTCATTGTCTCCAAAGATGGAGTCTCTGTAGACCTAGCCAAAAAACAAGATATAGGGAAATGGCCTAAATCGTCCAACATCAAGGCAACTCAAGGATCTCTTGGTAACATAGAGTGGTACCATATCTCTATTTCGGACTATTCACAAAATCCATTGAGAGAAAGAGAAGAGAATCAACTCACTTTGAGAAACAGAAGAGGCACAAAAAAGCCACAAGGATAGATGCTTATTATATCAGTTAAGAATGTGCATGCCAAACGTTAAAATGAGTTAAGAGATCGAATCATGAAGCTTATGATGTACCATCATCCATACCTCCAAGATATTTCATGATGCTAAATGTTCTACAGAGGAGTTTATTTTGAGCGTGATTGAAGAAGGATGTACTCAGGTATATTATCCAATGCCTAGGTTGTGGGAGGAACAAGGCTAAAGAAACATGCCAAGCAACCTGATGAGAAAATTATTATGCCATCCCAAAGCACTTTGGAGATTCAACGAGACAAAATCCTTAGTTGTAGAGAAATTGCTCTTAGAAAGAGTCATTAGGAAACATTTAGTTTGGTGTTATAGGTAGATAGTATCTCAAAGCCAAGTTTGTAGTATTAAGGACTCTTAAACTTATAGTTTTGAACTAACGAGTACGACCTTGTACTAGCATCAGTGACCGTATTATCGATGTAGTCTAAAGGAACTTTCGACCATTTGGTAGTTAGACTAATTAATGAACAAAAGACCTAGGATACTCATTAATTCAAGTAGGATTAGAACCCTAGATGCTGAAATATACATGCTTTGAGTTTTAGATTTTTTTTTTTGAAATACCTTATATTTTTCAAGTCCACATAGTGGATGAGACCTTAGAGGTAATTAAAAAAACCAACCCAAGACTGCTTTTCACGTGATGCCATTAGAGGTCTATAATGGTAATCTTGACATGAATTGGTTAGAAAACAGTAATGCTAACCACAATTGTGAGACTGGAAAAGTCTCAAGAAGTACTATACTCTCAGGGAGACTATGCACAAGACTCAGGGAGACTTGGCAAGTCTCAATTAATAAAAACAGGCAAATTGTAAAAGGGCCCTATAAAAAATCAAAGGGTGTTCATAGCTAAACTCATTGAAGTCAATGATGATATTAAAAGAGGGACCGAGACTGACAATAGGAGATAGAGAATCTCTTCATGGAATAGCTTCTACTCAAATGCCATTCACATAGGGAAATTGACTATGAGATAGGGTTTATTAAAGGAACACAACTATTGGCTAATGGGCATGAAAAATATTAGTGCCTGAGTGCAAAGAACTTGAAGAAACAAATAATGAGGCAAGGATTCATCAGTATCACCTTGGGAAATTTCGACCCTATTTTAGAAGAAAAAGGATGGAACCTTCCAGTTATGCACCACCTATAGAGGTCTAAATCAACTCACTGTGAAAAATAAGTATCCTACCCGTTCTAGGAGATTGATGAAAATCAAAGACTGACATGAAGTTAGTTGATTAGGAAATTAGAGTAAAAAAAGAGTGATATTCCAAAGACGACATTTGATCCAAGTAGGGACTATCATGCTATTGCGATAGCCTTCAACAAGCTCATGCAGGATATATTCAGGAAGAAGCTAGACAATCATGCCTTGATGTTCTGTGTGATGATATTCTAATCTACTTTAAGGATGGGAAAGAGCACTAAAACCAAGTTACAAAAGTTTTAGAAATCCTAAGGGAGCACCAGAAAGAATGTGTACCTTCTTTATAGACAATATAGTGAATATATATATGGGATTCATTGTCTCCAAAGATGGAGTATCTGTAGACCTAGCCAAAAAACAAGATATAGGGAAATGGCCTAAATCGTCCAACATCAAGGCAACTCAAGGATCTCTTGGTAACATAGAGTGGTACCATATCTCTATTTCGGACTATTCACAGATAGCCACACCTTTAACCAAGCTATGTGAAAAGAATGCAGAAGTAGTTTGGGAATAAGGAGTTTCAACAAAATCAAGAGTGGCTCTCATAACTGCACCCATCCTTCAACTATTAGCAAACTCCTCTCACAAAAGGGAAACTAGTTGGAAACCAATAGCTTACACTTCTAGGGAACTCAAGAATTATGAGATAAATTAAGCTACTCATGACCTAGAACTTTGGTTGTAATTCATGCCCTTATGCTATAGCGACACTATCCTACTAAGTAGTAAGAAGTTCATGCCTACTATAGACCATAAGAGCTTCAAGTGGATTTTTATCCAGCCAAATCTAACATAATGTAAGGGTGCCGGATAGAGGTCTTATTGTAGTTGATTTTGAAATCAAATACAGACAGGGCAAAGATAATGTAGTTGCAGATGCATTGAGTAAGGAGTCCTTTTATGGTTGCAATCTATATGCCAAGTAAACCTTTGGTTATGGAAATGAACCACAAAATCAGCCTTAGACGAGTATTTGAGCATATTTTACAACTCAGGGCCCAAACAATCCATTGAGAGAAAGGTAAGAGAATCAATTCACTTTGAGAAAGAGAAGAGGCACAAAAAAGCCACAAGGATAGATGCTTATTCTATCAGTTAAGTATGTGCATGCGAAACGTTAAAATGAGTTAAGAGATTGAATCATGAAGCTTATGATGCATTATCAGCCATACCTCCAAGATAATTGATGCTACAAAGGGGTTCAGTTTGAGCGTGATTGAAGAAGGATGTACTCAGGTATGTCATTAGTAGGAAACATTTAGTTTGGTGTGGAAAGAATTCCCAACAAAAGATACCAATTGGGAACATGAGCCTAAGTTGTATTTAGATTATCCCTACCTATTTTCGAGATGAGTGCATCTCGATTTCTAAGGAGGGAAGGATGTAAAATCCCATTATTTCAAATTTCATTAAAAAAAATGTTGAAAGAATGGTAGAGGAGGAGGAGACACACACACAGGAGCAAACCCTAATGTATATTGCAAACCCTAACCATAGAGGGAAGCCATGTCCACTCTCACACAAAGCATAATGCACTAATCCATAATCCACACAACACACAATGAGTTGTGTCCACACTCTACTAACCCTAGCTAATGTCCACACACTATGACCAGCTGGACACGCGGTCATTTATGTGTCACACATGTTCCTACCTAATCTGCCAGCACATAGCATAGCTGGCTCACACTGACATCGAGCTTGAATCTCAACAGCCCCTCTCAAGCTCATGATGTACTGCCGATGAAGATGTAGATGGGCTTGGGATATCAAGACTCTCAACACTCCCCCTCAAGCTCATCCCATGTACTCCCAACATTGTAAGATTCCTCCCCCAAACCCCCTTTTGATGTCTAGTATCTTCCCCTGTAATCAATCCCTCTTCAGAAATATTAAAGACTTGTTTCTAACTGTTTTAACCTAGAGAGAGAAAATATTCTAGAGAGAGAATATTCAAAATTTTAATATTGTTGGATAGAAAATTATCTCATCTTATTAAAATAAGTTCCCCTGAACTAGAAATTCAAAAAGATCTTTCCAATGTGCAATTGGAATTAATTGGAAATGAGTATAAAGGACCTTAGCCTAAGGGTCTAGATTTTCAAAAAAATTTGGATTATGGTCCAATTAAGGTTCCTATGGGCCAATAGCATCAATCCATGTGTAGGGAGGAGATAAATCCATTTTGTAAAAGAAGATACCCAAAAATGAGTAAATGCTCACATAAGATGAAGAGTTGAAAATGTACAAGGTTTATTAGTAAAAAACTATGAGCAATATTAAAAATATGAGATATTTTGGGTATCCAAAAATGAGTAAATGCTCACATAAGATGAAGAGTTGAAAATGTACAAGGTTTATTAGTAAAAAACTATGAGCAATATTAAAATGATTCCATTATGACACATATGTAAGGAAGGGGAGTTCTTTAAAGGAGGTGCATATTTCACATAAGATGAAGAATTGAAAATGTACAAGGTTTATTAGTAAAAAACTATGAGCAATATTAAAATGATTCCATTATGACACATATGTAAGGAAGGGGAGTTCTTTAAAGGAGGTGCATATTTCACATAAGATGAAGAGTTGAAAATGTACAAGGTTTATTAGTAAAAAAAACTATGAGCAATATTAAAATGATTCCATTATGACACATATGTAAGGAAGGGGAGTTCTTTAAAGGAGGTGCATATTTCACATGCTTGAATGAGTTTTAAACTCATAAAAATTGAGATATTTCATCTCTCCTCTCTCCTCATTCAAGTCTAGTTCCAAAAAGTTAGCTTAACTGATCTAAAAATGGTCAAATATTGACCAAACTGATTTAGAAAATTCTAGAATCAATTTGTTTGGTTAGGAGCTCAATTTTTCCTATAAATAGAAGTCTCCCCCTTGTTGAAAAATATATAGTGTTTATGCATCGTTACTCTACTCCACCTAAGCCAGAAACTGTGAATTCATTTAATAATTCACTAGTTTTTGGAGCTTCCCTCTTTCTTCAATCCCCATTAGTGGCTCCATCAACATACTTAACCAATTGATTGGTTGGGGGCCTCTACCGTGAACAAAGAATCAAGCAATTTGTAAGGTAATTAGTGAATATTTATCTTTTCTATAATTTCTCAATGTTTCTCTCTTCTCAACCCCTCTCAAGCTTGAGAAGCTTAATTGGTATGGTTTTTTAAATGCTATTGAAGTTAATTGGTGAATAGTAGCGAAGAGTTACATAATTTAATAAATGCTATTGAAGTTAATTTCCATTTATGTTTAAATTCTAATGGTTTTTATGTAATTTCTCTCTCTCACTCAAGAAATGGTCATACTCATGACCCATTCTCAATCCAAATCAAGCTTTTCATAAAGCTTTTCCTTAACCCAAGATTAAGCTATGCTTGAGGCCAAATTAATGGCTTTTTTCTATGCTTTTAGTTTATGTATATTAATGATTCAATCCATTATGGATTGATAATCCAATTAGAGATCATTTTAATTATTTTCTTAATGATAAGCTTTATCCCTTAGAAAAATTGAGATTTATCAGTCATAGCAGCGGAGCTATGGTAAAAATTTTATAAAAATTATGCATAAAATAATTTCATTCAAAGCATAAAAAGAGGACTTCCTACTATATTCTAGGAATTATCATCCTAGATTAATTGAAAGAATTTCATTATAATCATGGAGAATTTAAATTTTAATATCATGCATAAAGGATAAGTTTTTATATCAAAAGTGTTATTTTTACCATTTTTATTTTCATGCATAGAAGTATGCATAATGGATAAATTTTTATATCAAAAGTGTTACTTTTACCATTTTTATTTTCATGCATAGAAGTATACATAATGGATAAATTTTTATATCAAAAGTGTTATTTTTATCAATTTTTATTTCATGCATAGAAGTATGCATAATGGATAAATTTTTATATCAAAAGTATTATTTTTACCATTTTTATTTTCATGCATAGAAGTATGCATAATGGTTAAATTTTTATATCAAAAGTGTTACTTTTACCATTTTTATTTTCATGCATAGAAGTATGCATAATGGATAAATTTTTATATCAAAAGTGTTATTTTTATCAATTTTATTTTCATGCATAGAAGTAAGCATAAAGGATAAATTTTTATATCAAAAGTGTTATTTTTATCATTTTTATTTTCATGCATAGAAGTATGCATAAAGGATAAATTTTTATATCAAAAGTGTTACTTTTATCATTTTTATTTCATGCATAGAAGTATGCATAATGGTTAAATTTTTATATCAAAAGTGTTACTTTTATCATTTCATGCATAGAAGTATACATAATGGATCAATTTTTATATCAAAAGTGTTACTTTTATCATATTTGAATTTCATGCATAAAGGTATGCATAAAAGTTGATTATCTTATTATAAAAGTGTGTCTTTTATTATATTGAATTTCATGCATAGAGGTATGCATAAAGGTTGATTATTTTATTATAAAAGTGTGACTTTTATCATAATTGAATTTCATGCATAGAGGTATGCATAAAAGTTGATTATTTTATTGTAAGAGTGTTACTTTTATCATATTGGATTTCATGCATAGAGGTATGCATAAAAGATCTTCTTTTTATACTAAAAGTGTGATTTTCCTCATAAATGGATTTTATGCATAACTTAGATGCATAAGAGAAACTCTCCTATTCTAAAAGTATAATTCCTACCAAATTGAATTTATGCATAAGAAGATGCATAAAGATTGATTTTAATTTCGAAAGTGTTAGTCTCCTTAAATGGAATTTATGCATAAATAAATGTGTAGAGAAATCTTATATCAAATATAAGAATTCTCTTAAAAAAAGATATGAAATGTGATAAGATGTGATAAGAGGTGTATGAGATGTGATAAGATTTGATAAGATGCGTATGGAAAGTGATAGGATGTGATAAGAGGTGTATGAGATGTAAAAAGATGTGATAAGATGTGTATGAGATGTGATAGAATGTGTTAAGATGAGTTAGGATGTGTTAAGATGTATATGGGATGAGTTAGGACGAGAATGGATGTAATATGGTTGTATGAATGTGATGTGGATGTATACATGTAGATGTATATGTATGAATGTGAATGT
Source organism: Cibotium barometz (assembly GCF_041138505.1). Classification (NCBI taxonomy): domain Eukaryota; kingdom Viridiplantae; phylum Streptophyta; class Polypodiopsida; order Cyatheales; family Cibotiaceae; genus Cibotium; species Cibotium barometz. The sequence continues at coordinate 4,647,350 of NC_141054.1, read as the reverse complement.
TGATGTAGATGTGGATGTATAGATGTGAATGGGAATGTGGATGTGGATGTATATATGTGGATGTGTGGATGTGGAGATGGGAGTATGGATATATGAATGTGAAAATGGATGTATGCATGAAGATGTATATGCATAGATGTGAATGTGGATGTAGATGTGGATGTATAGATGTGAATGGGAATGTGGATGTGGATGTATGTATGTGGATGTGTGGATGTGGAGATGGGAGTATGGATGTATGAATGTGAAAATGGATGTATGCATGAAGATGTATATGCATAGATGTGAATGTGGATGTAGATGTGGATGTATAGATGTGAATGGGAATGTGGATGTGGATGTATGTATGTGGATGTGTGGATGTGGAGATGGGAGTATGGATGTATGAATGTGAAAATGGATGTATGCATGAAGATGTATATGTATAGATGTGAATGTGGATGTAGATGTGGATGTATAGATGTGAATGGGAATGTGGATGTGAATGTGGATGTAGATGTGGATGTATAGATGTGAATGAGAATGTGGATGTGGATGTATGTATGTATGTGGATGTAGATGTGGATGTATAGATGTGAATGGGAATGTGGATGTGGATGTATGTGAATGTGGATGTAGATGTGGATGTATAGATGTGAATGGGAATGTGGATGTGGATGTATGTGAATGTGGATGTAGATGTGGATGTAGAGATGTGAATGGGAATGTGGATGTGGATGTATGTGGATGTGGATGTATGAATGAGGACGTGATAATGGATGTATGCATGTAGATGTGGATATAGGGATGTGAATATGAATGTGGATGTGGATGTGGATGTATGGATGTGGATATGGATGTGTATGTATGAATGTAGATATGGGATGTGGATGTATAAATGAGGATGTGAAAATGGAGGTATGCATGTAGATGTGGATGTATGGATGTGAATGTGGATGTGGATGTGGATGTATGGATGTGGATATGGATGTGTATGTATGAATGAGGATATGGGATGTGGATGTATAAATGAGGATGTGAAAATGGATGTATGCATGTAAATGTGGATGTATGGATGTGAATGTGAATGTGTATGTGAATTAATGTGTCGTCGATATGAGGAAATGGATGAGAATGAGTACACATTGAATGGAATGTGGAATAAGTAAGTGGACTAAGGAAAGATAATGTGGAAAGACGAGAGTTCGATTTAGAAACTGTATTTTGTGACTGTTTGTAAATGACTGTTTTATGTCAAGAATGCTGGGGAAGCATTTTGATCGTCTTGTGGATTAAGGTCATGAAGACCTAACTGTTAAAGTTGCAACTGCTGACGGAGAGTCAATGGAGGACGTCTCGCGTAGCAAGGTCGACCGAGGTCTTGACCAGCCTCGGTTTGATTTAAATGGTGAGCTTCCGGTACGGTGGATGAGGGACCATGGAAGCGGCCTATGAGTGAAGCGCTAGGTCACCTGCGAAGGATCCTAGAGGGTGCTGACCATACGGTGCTCGGGCTCTGGGTCGCCGAAGATACCCACACGTGCGTCGTGGAAGATATTGGAACAAGGAGTAAGAGTTGTTTTGTGAAACCGAGCATGGATCTGGTTGCTGACCTTGCTGGTCTTCAATGGATGAGTCCATGACTCTTTATATGGATCTGTTGGTTGATCTTGCTGATCTTCAACGAGAGTCCATCTTGATTTTTATAAGTGATTATCTTGCCGAGTATTATGGGCTAGGAACTATTGAAAAGGCCCCTGTGTGGACAGGTGGTGAGCGTTCTAGTTGCCAATGATGCCATAGATACTCTGATGAAGGATTGATGGGAAATTATGAATCAACCGGATAAATTGGAAGATTGTGATCAGTGGTACTATGGTTTCATTAAAGGATTGTTTTAAAGTTAGCTGATGCTAAGAAAAAGGCAATTTCATATTGGGTGTGTAAGTGGTGTGGCTAGTTTTATGTTACATGAACTTCCGGCTAGGGGGCCTCGGAACTCTTTTCCTTGGTACCCGGGACAAAACCTAACCAAATTCCAAATTGGATCCCATCACTACAGTGGTTGGGCGGTTGGCTAACCCGTGGGATCGGATGGGGTTAGGCTGGACTGATGGATCCGTAAATCGAGACTAAATTTTTGTTATTACGATAGATAAAGTAAATCCCGGATAGTAATTGTTCTATGGATAGGAATCAACGGCTGTGCCTCTTGATGGGGAAAAAAACGCTGATTCCAATGATCCAAGTGCAAGTTTCTTCCTTGATCCGAACAACGAGTACCTTTATAGGTGCAATTGGATCAGCTTGATCAGTAATGGTCTTGACTACGTTAGAGTAAAAAGTTATCCTGGTGGAATTGCCCGTGCTTTCCGGGTAAGGGAAGTTTTTCCGGGTCCGGTTTTGGAAAAACCGACGGATTAGTCTCTTGTCCGGATATCCGTGGGCGAGGCCCCGAATGTGGGACCCCTGTCCCGCG